>NC_138044.1:37745906-38945906 GCF_964106645.2 Podarcis pityusensis
CTCTGGTGCACACAGCCTTGTTAACAGCTCTCTCAGGCTTTCATGCACATGTCTTAGCTTCTTGTATACTAAAACCTGTCTTCTCCTCAACATTCTATGCATCAGTGGCTCTCCTTCAAAGCTGAAGACTGGTATTATCTGGAACTCTGCTGCCTTCTTGGCTGTGTGACAGTGCTGTTTAATTTCCAACTAAAGATATTCTCATCAGCCGAAGCCTCTTGTTCTGCGTATCTGTGTGGCACGCACATTAGAAATCATTTCGATGCTAGCAAACATGAGTAAAATGAAGCCAATAGATTTTTGTCCACCTGTGGAAACGCCAGCTATCATGATTGCTCCTCAGATCCACTCCCGTTTATGCATGACATGGGCTCATTTGAACCAGCAGGAAGAGAAATCCATAAACACTTAAGGAAGCTTACATGGCAGACAAATAATAACTATCTTCTTAACTATTGGGGGGATTGCTCCCCCTTTTGCATGATAACAGAGAACTGCAATGAGACTGAGCTGCTACTGGGAGATTGGCAGGGACCAGTTGATTCATGGTTCAGAACCACCGGTTCAGAGGAGGAGGACTTTGCCATTCAGTCAATGTAGGCAGTCCCTGAAGCATTTGGGCTTCAAAGTATGCACAGTATGGGTTGTATCTAATGCTAATCCTGCTCAGCATAGGTCCATTGAAAATAATGTACTTGAGTAACGTAGGCCCATTATTTTAAGTGTGTCTCCTCTCACTTGGATACAACTCTATGCTCCTATAGGAGCAGACAGTAATTTTGATAGTGGTAGAAGTAGTAATTTCTTTTAAAAGTTGGGGATAATTGGATGGGCCCAGAAATCTTTTGACATCACACTGTGGGAAACATAGAACCTGCAACATGCTTTTTTAAAAAACAAAAAAAAGTAGTAGTAATAAAATTGTATATTATTATCATTTTACAAAATAAGGATAAGAGGTCTTAATGGTCCACAGAAAAATGGTACTGGGTAGGCCATATATGACTCATAGGTTGTAGATTATCCACCCCTCCCATACGTACTCCACTGATTCTCCATATATTTTTCTCTGGGATTTAATAGGCTTTGGGAGAGCTGAGTGTGTTCTTCTGGGTCAGGTCAACCCAGGTTTAACACAACGACTGTGAGGAATGGGAAAAGACAAAGGATCTGTGAAGGTACCATCTCAAAGCCTTAAACTTCTCCCTCCCTATTTCTTCTAGAGGAGGAGGAGTTTGGATTTGATAACCCACTTTATCACTACCCAAAGGAGTCTCAAAGCGGCTAACAATCTCCTTTCCCTTCCTCCCCCACAACAAACACTCTGTGAGGTGAGTGAGGCTGAGAGACTTCAGAGAAGTGTGACTAGCCCAAGGTCTACAACGTTGAACTAGAACAATGCTAATCTTTTTGTTTTCTCTGTTTTGTAAAGACATTATTATTATTATTATTATTATTATTATTACTAATTACATTTTTATACTGCCCTTCATCTCAAGATCCTGAAGATGGAGCTCATTTGTTGTGCCCCAAGAAGAGTGGGGCATCAGGCAGACGGATTGTTCTCTTCGTTTTCCTGGTTATAATGCTAGCAGTTTCTAGTCCAGATTTTAACATTCACACTGCAGTATCTGTTAGCATTATGGAACAGCATACCCTCCACCGTGATAAGGGAGAAACCTTCTGGGGCTACAATCTCCCAGGTGAGTCACCTAACCCATTCAAGATTGCAGCCGTGAAAAAAACCCACATTTTTCAGGCACGGCACCAAGAAAAGAGAGGGGGGGTAGTGTGTTTTAGGGAACCGTGCGAGATCACGGTCCCAAAAAAGCACTTGTGGGGGAGGGGGCAAGTTCGCATCCTGAAATTGTGCAAGAGCATGACACCCAAAATAGCTGCCATGCTCTCATATGAAAAAAAAAACTGGATGTCCGGGGGGGGGGGCAGCTGAGGGGTATGGAACTGTGGCTTTTTCATTGATATAACACCATGTCATGCTATATTTTAAATGGCAGGAAAGAACTGTTCACCATGATACTGTCCCAGATTTACACAATTGAAAATCCAATGCAGAAGTCCAGTAATTTTCTAGGTTATCAGGGTGGCAAATAGATTCTGCCACTTCCCACCCCCCACCCCGAAAGCAAACACTAACATGGAAATGAGCACTAAACTTCTGTCAGATTTCACTCGCTTTCCTGAAGTGGTTTTTGCTTTTGTGTGAAACCACATAAAATGTGGAAATTACATAAGGAAATGCAGGGGGGAATGGAATAAATTGCTCTCTAAATGCAGCCCAAGGTTGTCACTTTATTGCACTTTCACAATTAGCTTTTACATGTGTATGTTTCACCTTTGGTCACTAGGTGGCAATGTTCCAGATCAATGAGTTAAGAGTTATTTTGTCTGTTCCGTGTTTGGGACTGATCACTTGGAAAGATTTTTTTATTATTATTTGAGAAAGAGAGAGGATTTTTTTAATAAAAAATACTGTTTTCATCCATTGTTAACGGTTATGATCGCTAAAATGAATTTAATTCAGTAGCACACATTCCCAATTTGTCACACATAATCATGGGATGTCACTGATCTGAGACAAAATAGCAGTGTCTAATTTATTTAATTATAAAAACCTGGTTTAAAACCTTCTTCTTTTCTCCGTTGGTTATTAAGGTGTTATTCACATCCAGTGTGCACCTCACAACTTGAAATATTACAATGAATAGAGTAAGCTGTCAGTGTGACTGACTCTCTCTGGGTTTTAAGGCCTGTTCTTTGACAATCACTCTTTCTCAACCCGGAAGGGCACCAATTTGCTATCTGGCTCATTACTTTTTCAAAAAAAAGGGGGCTGGGGAGAAGGACACTGGCTATAAAACTAATTAGGCCATTAGAAACCTGTTATCTTGCCTTGGAGGATTTGATTTTAAAAGTGAATGTGTTTTCCCAGAAGACTGTAGCTGGTTTCCACTAGTTTTTTTACAGTGCAATCTTAGCCATGTCCACTATATAGAAGTAAGTCCCACTGAACTCAATGGGGTATGTTATATTAGGACTCCCATCTTATTTCCCTTGTATCTGGTTCCATATTGCCAGTTCTTACACCATTCAAAAATGCAGACAAGCATACCCTCCAAATGTCCCAATTTCCAGGGACAGTTCTGGGGTGAGCTCCCGTTGCTCTGTCCCAGCTTCTGCTAACCTAGCAGTTCAAAAGCAAACCAGTTCAAGTAGATAAATAGGTAGCACTGCAGCAGGAAGGTAAACGCCATTTCTGTGCACTCTGGTTTATGTTGCACCAGAAGCAGTTTAGTCCTGCTGGCCACATGTCCCGGAAAGCTGCCTGTGGACAAACACCAGCTCCCTCAGCCTGAAAAGCAAGATGAGTGCCACACCCCATAGTTGCCTTTGACTGGACTTAACCATCCAGGGGTCCTTTACCTTTTTACCTAACAAAAACCATCCCAGCTTCTGTTTTAATCCCAGAGTGTCCCTATTTTCCCCACCAGTGCTGCTGCCACTCAGCTCAGGGAAGAAGATGAGCTGGTGCTTGCCCTGAGTGATGGCAGCTGCAGTGGAACATCTCATTGCCTCTCCATAGCCACCACCACTAGCAGCTTGTAAAAGCTGCTGGAGACAGCGGTGGAGGAATCTGCTCGGGTGCCTGGGGCAATGAACCCAGGGGTGGGGTGAGCCGTCCATAGGGGTGGGGCAGGGCAGGGCAAGCTGTCCATAGGGGCAGGACGAGGGCGGGGTGTACCGTGGGGCCTCCGGAGTCTGCCTGTCTCCTCCTACTCAGCCACCCTACAGCTGGGGGGAGGCAGCAGACGGACCCATTTGGGCAGCGCGGAGCCTGTGTGTGCTCAAGCCACTGTGTCTCTCCCAGGAGAAACGTGTGGCTCGGACCAGGGAGAAGGGTCGATGGAATAAGATTGGAAAAAATTCAAAATATATCTTCAAAAATACTGCAATATAAAAGAATGTTAGAAAGAGGTTGGAAAAAGAATATTAGGTCGTTCTGGTAGATATGATATAATGGACTAAGCAAAAATGAGTTGATGAAATTGATGAAATAGAGGAGGTTTAATTACATTATTTTAATTTTAAAATACGTGAATGAAAATAAGGTTAGAAGGATTTGCTGGAAATACGATCTGAACTAGAATACAAAATTGGGAGGTGAGAGGAGGTCATGGAAATAAGTTAATGGAAAAAGGTTATGTAAAGGTTTAATCTGTTTTTGTTTTATTTCAACTTAATGTATTTTTATATTTTTTGTTAAGTTTTCTTTTTTATTCTATCTTACTGTTCTTTTTTACTTGTTCACTTTTTGCTTTGTTATGGCTAAAGTTTTCTTTGTATTTTGTATGGTTTTTCTTTTTCTTTTTTGTAACTTTAAATTTGGAATAAATATCATTTAAAAAAAAAGAAGAAGAAAGAAACGTGTGGCTCGGGCATGCTGCAGACCCTGCAATGAGTACCGCCCAGCATTTTGTCACACAACCCCCAGTGGTGACACCCAGGGTGGACTGCCCCCCCTTCCTCCGCCCTTGGCTGGAAAGTAGGCAAAGAGGAGAGGTTCTGGCCACTGAGGCCCAGCCCTGTGTGGTGCGATGTGCCAGCTCTGAAGGGGCAAGCAGAGGGCAGGGCCACCCTGGGCAAGAAGAAAGGAGGAGAGTGCAAGGAGTCTTGAATTTCTTATTTTTTAAAAATGCTTTGTGTTGCCCCTTTCTTAAATTTATGTATTGGCGTGTGTTTTTCTTTTACCAAAGAATAAAATGAAATCAGGATTGAGGATTTTATCAGGACTTGTGTCTTGTCGGTGCTGTATCTCGCCGCCTTCTGATAGAAAATGCTCTGCAGTGGGGGAGGGGAGAAAAGTGGCCGAGCGGGTTTTGTGTGAGAAATTTAGCTATTTTCATCTTGGGAATGTTGGTGGTTGTTGACACAATCCTAAATGTGGATTTGCTCTTAAGGTAGGTTGTTTCAGAAGTGATAGGGAGAAATTTTGACTTTATTGAGATCCTATCAAATCCGAACTTTCCAAAGTAATATGCAAACTGAAAACAGGGGCATGGGGAATGCCTAGGGGTTGTCCAGGTTGGCCCCCACAAAAGGCACAGTCCAGAGGGGGCCCACAAAAATCATGCCTGCCAGTGGCTAGAAACTTGCCACCTGTCTGTGTGCTCCCCAGGCCGCTCCTCTGTGACTCTGGGTGTCTGGGTGGAGGAATCCAGCCACTGGCATGGGCTGCTGCACAAGCCCTATGGGGGCCCCTCCCCAGTTTGTCAGTGGCACTATTAGTGTGATTGGAGCCCCCAGCGGGGCTTGGAGGGAAGGAAGATGGAGAAAAAAGGTGAGAGTTGCAAGAGGAAGAAAGAAGGAAAGAAGGAGGCAGAAGGGAAGGTGGCAAGTGGGTGGAGGAAGGAAGGCAGACAGATGGACTGAAGGAGGAGGAAGAAGAAGAGGAGGAGGAGGAGGAGGAGGGGGAGGAGCAGAGCAGACCTGTTCCTGGTGGCAGTGGAGGAATTCACTGGTTCTTTTTTAGTTTCTGGTCCATGGTCTCTCCTGGCTTCAAGGGCATCCATACAGCGCCATGCCAAGAAGACAAGGGAACTTAGGTAAGCCTCTGATGGAGGCAGCTGTCCATCAAATTCTGCCCTTCTCCAAATTTTACATGTATTAAAGGAAAGTGCACATAACAATGTATATTTGTAGGGGAAAGCATGTAACATGCATCATATCAGGGAAAACTGCTTCACAAAAATTCCTTATAAAAATGTGTGAATTAGGAGAACATTGCACTAAAATGCTGAGAGATTTTCATGTGGATTTTTTTTTTTTTTAATGGCAAACTGATGTGGAAATGTGGTGAACTGATCTGAAGACTGGAAAACTGAGAAACGGTTGGGGGTGGGATAGATAGATGCGTCAATCCATATAAGTGAGACAAATCAAAAGGTGCCTATATTCCTTGCTGATGAACAGCATGGGTTTCAGAGAGCATGGCAAGCTACCATATTTTTCGCTCTATAAGACGCACCAGACCACAAGACGCACCTAGTTTTTGGAGGAGGAAAACAAGAAAAAAAAATTTCTGAATCTCAGAAGCCAGAACAGCAAGAGGGATCGCTGCGCAGTGAAAGCAGCATTCCCTCTTGCTGTTCTGGCTTCTGGGATAGCTGCGCAGTCTGCATTCGCTCCATAAGACACACACACATTTCCCCTTACTTTTTAGGAGGGAAAAAGTGATTCTTATAGAGCAAAAAATATGGTAATTCCCTAGGGCAATGCATGTAGCCTGCTTTCCAATTTGGGGCTCAATTCAGTGCTTTGGAGTGACCCCAATCCTAGATCAGAGTCCTGAAACAATTCAGCGGTCTTGTACAGTTAGGTGGTCAGAGTTGGGGAAGGTAGGTCATATTCAGCCCGATTCAACTATGGATATGAGATTCAATCAGATCCGGTGCACTGCCCAACATTCCTGTTGCAGAGTGAAAATAGGATAATGGTATGTGAAGACCAAAAAAAGACTAGTACCTACTTCAGGCAATTAGCCACGACACGTGTAGACAAAAGTATCCAAAGTCTCTGAGTATGAATGACATTTCTGTTTCCACCCCAAATAACTGGGTAGGCCTTTTCCATCCTCAGCTTTTGTGTGCTTAACACAAAGGTCCGAAAGAGCTCCTAAACATGAAAAGGTTGAGCAGAGAGGTTGCATTCAGCAGCAGTTTTACAAGAACAGTGTGTGTGTGTGTGTGTGTGTGTGTGTGTGTGTGCACCATAGCACTCACTCCCTACCATCACAGCCCAAATCCTGAAGAGAGTCTCTGATAGGTGTGATCTGCATTTTTAGGAAAGACACTCTTCGGATCTCTTCAGATCGTATAAATCTTTCACCTATTAAACCACATTTCTAATGCCATGTGTCATTTGGCCCTGAGTCTTCCTGAAAGGAGGTAGAGTTCCAGGTCCCGGACCAAGCATCTCTTGCCAGAAGCTCCACTAGGAAGGAACCTCTCTAAGCTGTCCTGAGTCTATTCAAGAGGATACTTATTTGAATAAAGATACTTAGCCAGATGAAAATCTGCGGTTGCACAAACCTTGTTTACATGACAAATCAGATTCCTCCGATGCTTTGCAAACAAAACCATCAATTTAGTTTTGCAGAATAGTCAGAATGCCATTAATTAGCAAAAGAGCTGATGAAGCACAAAACATAGATCTCTCCACAATGTGAAGATGACAGTAAGCTGATCTTGCAGGTTTGCTGTGTTTTTAATTGTCGGCTGGTGGCAGGTTGGGCCAATATTGCTGCAGACGATACACATTGTGCAGAAGGCATTTGTTCTATTAATATATTAAGATGAAACTTGCCGGGAGAGGTGAGTATAACTATGGTGCAACTGGTACTGCAGACAAGCTGTTGCAAATCTCATTGGCTTGCTGTTCCTTTTGGGTAACCTTGGCAGAAGGTGTTAGACGGCTAGGAATTGATCAAGCAAATCCCATGCTGGGTGAATACCATTCCCTCCTGGTGTTGTACTTTCAAAAATCCACAGGTTTTTTTGCTGACTTGCTGCTGTGAAAAGCCTGCTATAATTTGGTGGCAAGCATTCAGATAATACCTTATTATGCAGTAGTTTGGAGTGTTTCATAAGTAAGCTGCTAAGCACAAAATAACAGGTAGCAGCTAAGCCAATAATGCAGGGGCACTCTAAGGCATACGCTCAAACTGACCCTTTTCCCCAGGAGCTGCCCTTGTTTTCTGGTACCTTCCCATGGAAAATTGCTGTCCCAGTGGTGCCTTTTTAAAGTTTTGCTGGAGCGAGAGATACTAAAGTCTTCATTCCTCAAAGTTTAGGTCCCTCCTCTGAGTTCTTAGAAATTTATGTTGCAAGCCTATATGCCCTTACAAAATAGGATTGAGTTAGGCAAGCATAGGATTGTGTAGGTTAAGTGTTTAATAGATGCATATGGGCTAGTAGCCATATTCTATTCTGATTCAGTTGTGTCCATTAATTTCAGTTGTTCTACTCTGAGCAGAATTAGTTTTGGATGCATGCAAATGCATGCTAAAAGATGATGCAGTACATTGCTGCCTTTGCACAGAGTGCAGCTGTCAGGGGTGGGAAAACATTTTTCAGCCCCAAGAGCCACACCCTCTGCTCAACAACCACCCGGGGGCTCACGTGTCAGAGGTGGGTGGTGTTAGCTATGTTGTATTTATCTGTCTGAAACAGAGGTGTGGAACATTTTCCAGGGACACATGAGAAATCATAGGTAAACAACTAAAAGCTGTTAAAACAATTAAATCCCAATTTCAGTTTCAATGTTTGCTAAACAGGTGTTGTCTGCAGATGCTGGAGGAACGCCAACACTAAAGCAGCCCCTTGTATTCCAACATCGAAGGCATTCCTCAACACAGGTGCCCTCAGTGAAAAAAACTCACCTCTATGTTACAAGAAGCCAATCATCATCAGGCTGGGGCAAAACTATCTGAGTTTCATTAGCAAAGAGGAAGTTCCAGCAAGGGCAGGAAACCTGCAGTCTTCCAGATGTTGTTGGACTCCAACTCCCAATAAACTCTGGACAGCATGGTAATAGGGGTAATGGGAGTTGAAGTCTAAGACCTCTACCCTGGTTTAGAGCCCTGACCTCCAAAGTGGAAAGCACCCAGGGATGCTGTCGCTTCCACACATGTCAATATTATAGGAATGGCAGTAACTCTTTATTAAAATGCAAGGAAGGGATAATGGCCTTGCTCACATTCAGTCCATGTACCAATGGATTTGATGGATTGTATCATTATTCCTGGAAGGTACCTTAAAAAGTGACATTTAAGAAGCACTGGATTAGCTTTTATAGCATGGAAATGTCATTTGCAAAGGCACTATGTTTTATATGATGGACATGACTGTGTCTTTGAAGAAGATGCTGTCCAGGCATTGATGTGGGTTGCAAAATGCCGCCAGGTTTTCCTGAATACTTGTAGCCCTTCAGTTGTTGATTGTGTTGCATTTGCTGAGTCAGCTGCTGACTGTGACGCATTGGGGTGTCATATCACTAGCGTTTTCAATAGGAGGGACGTCTTACCCATAGACGTTAGTGGCGCAGGGCGTTAGATTTTGGAGGGTGCAACAGGCTGAGTGTCCAGAGAGGAGAGTCAGGGCGTTCCCTTCCGCCGGGGCTGCCTGGGTGCCTGGCGGGTGCAATCGGGGGTGGGCGTTAAAGTTGTTGGGCTTTCTTTCTTTGGGAACATCTCCCCCAAAAAGAATTCGTTTTGGGGCTTTTCTTTGATTCTCTTTGATTTTTATTTTGCAGATTCAGCAAAAATCTGCCCGGACACAATTTTCTTCAAGGCTAGCTTCTCTTAATATACAGATTTTTAATTGCAATTTCCAATAATATAATGAAAGACCTCCCATTTTGAATTATGGAATTTTCAGTTCTGAGGGCCCTCAGGGATTCAATATGGCTATATGAAGGGCCAAGAAGGTGAGCCTTCCCTTCAGTGTAGGGTTGCCATATTCCAAAAAGTAAAAATCCGGGCAGAGGTCTTCTGAAGCAACCCTAACTGCACACACTTTGATTCCCATTTTGAATTCCTGCTCAGGTGCTAAGCAACAGTTTCTGTTTTTGTACAATTTGTTTGTTTGGTGGTGTTGTGGTGGCATCTGAGGAAAGCTTTATTTCCTAGATCTCAAAGATCATTTTAGCAGGGGTGCAGAACAGATGGCACAACTGTTGCTGAATTCCCATCATACCTTTCTATTGGCCATGCTGGTTTAGCAGTTGAGAGTCCAAAGTAATTTAAAGCAGCGGTTCCCCATTTTTTTCAGGCCATCTCTCCCTTTGCTCCATCATCTCATCCCAAGTGCCCCCTACCCTATAGAAAGCAACATTCTGAATAGCAGTGTCCATGATCCACGGTTTGCATATTTATTCAAAATTCATTTAAAACTAGTTTAATTAATTCCACAAAATTGATTACCTGGATCAATTGATACTATCTTTTCAAAAGACTGATAGCCAATTACACCTCTAGCATCTCCCAGGAGGAGGGACTGCCCATGTTGGAAACCAGTGATCTAGAGGGCAGAGTTTTCCATTCTCAAGTTTCATGATGCAATCCTATCTACTCCAGACATAAACCCCCGTGTTTTTCATTCTTCTTATTCCCTACTCCAAGTAAGTGTGTATAGGGTTGGAGGAATAGTACTACATAAGAAAGGGAGTATACAACAACACAACAAGCTTATACCATAGTAAATTAATGCTGCTAGTATTTTTAATCTATTCTATTAGCATTCTTCTTGTTGTTTATTATTTTATTGGGTAAATTCCCCCCTGCTGCCGCCACCCCCCACTCCCCATCCCCAGTGAGCTGTTCTGGAAACATTTAAGTTGAAGGGTGTTACATAAATTCATTTTTAAATAAATTCATTTCCTTATGTCTCACTTATATTTGGAAAGATTTATGAACACATTTTTTCCTTGGCTCAGAGGGAAATTGATGATGGTAAATATGTAGCATCCTTTTTTCTTTGTTTAAATAAGCAACCATCAGGATTTGCCAATACAGAATCCATTTGAGTGCAAACAACCCTTTTCTCTCTGTGTGTTGTGTGTGAGTGCATGTGCGTGCACACTAAAAGTAAGTAACATTGATTCAGGCTTATTTTAATACCACGACAGGGATGGGAGAGGGGAAAGTCCATTTCAGGTGCCCATTCTAATGAAACTTGTGTGATTCAGTGCAAATAGAAACTTGCTTTATTGATTCGACATGTACTATCCGGTGGCAGATTCATTGCCAAGGTATTCAATAGACAATGTTTTTAATTTGACATTTGCCTCTTGGAAGCACAGAAAAAGCACTGTTAACTGATTTGCACATTTCCAGACTAGACCTTCTGTGTACTGTTCCAAAGGTAAGGTTGAAGTGGGGAAAGTAGGAAGAGAAAATGACTGGCTTTTGCACTGACTTTCAAACACAGCTATGGATTCTTAAGTTCTGTTAAAAAGAGAGAGGAAATTTAAAATCCCTGTAAGATCTTGCCTGGCATGATTGCTAGGCTGACTATGTATCCTTCTTTATAGACAACTGTTCTTTATCTGAGGAAGTCCTCTGTTCAATGGACAATTCTGTCTGAGGCTGGATTGAAGACTTGGAAAGGAAGAATAAGGAAGTGTTTGGTGCTAGCCATCAAATGTTAGCACCTAGTCAGCAGACTGAGCAATCACAGTGCACCTGGCCACAGACTTCCCCAACTCTGTGTTACAAAAATGGGCAAAAATATGACTTGAAAGCTGGCAACATCAACCCCACCGTGTGGGCAATCCCTTGCAGATGACCACAGTGCAGAGACAGACAGGTCATGATGGCAGTGACCAGAGGAGGAATAACTGCTCAGATGAGTGCACAGAGAAGAAATGCCATGGTGCATCTGCAGCACCACAACCGGATACCTTCATCTACCCCAGTTGCAACAAAAAATATGTCTCTCCTATATCGGACTCTGAAGCCCCAACTGGCACTGTAAGTTTACAACAGTTTTGTTTGTTTTTCAAGCTTACAACAGTTTGACTCCTCCCTTGTCTCCAGAGACAGACAAATGCCAACAACAAGTGGTTCAGTGATCACTAGTTGCAATTCCAGCAGCCAGGAATGCCCATTACCAGTTGCAATTATCAGGAGTGAGCACATTTGGGCACCTGCTCTGTCTCATGCCCTAGCAAGAGACTACCCCTGGACTTGCTCCTTCTCTTCTACATTGCTACTTGCTTGCTAACCTGCCCTCTTAGGAGAGGTGAGCAAATAATGAATGGCAGAGGTGAAAAAGAGGAGTTGCATTTTTCCTGCAAGTCTGTGCCATGCCTTATTCCAAGTTGCATGTCGAGACCCTGCAGCCACCCCCTCGTTGGAAATAACTCACACAAGGACACGGATATTAGGTTTATGTTATTGGGCAAATTTTGGCCACAACTTTATTGAAATTACAGAATGTGAGTGGTATTGGCTTAGGCATTGATTGGACCTGGCTATATCTAACTCCTGCCCATTGTGCAGGAAGTCCAGTAAGGGTAAGCCACTGGTAGGGAGAGCCCTGTCGATGCGAACCAACTCAAGCTCCCCCTGGTGTTCCTGTCGGGGTCATGTCAAGGCCTTAGCCCCCCAGCTGGGCTTCAGACTAGATCAACACTCCCGGATTCCTTTAACGGAATACCCTTAAGCATGGAGGGGCAGGTGATGGCCACACCTCCCCTCCCTCACACAAGGTCAAACAATGCCTAACCGCAACCCTAACAAAGTTGTGATGATTGCTACGAGGTAGGTGAAAACCAAGTGGCCAGTGCCAATTTGCCAAGTGGAAAAATTCCTACCAGGCCCCTCAGACAACCAAGACGACCAACCGAAGTCCATAGCAAGTCCTAACCTGCAAAATAGGGAGGGAGGGCGGGTGATTGAGGAAGCAAGCCAAAGAGGAAGTCCTCTGGCTCGCTCCTCTGTTTGAACAGCCCCGGCCACGCCCCCCCGGCCAGCGGATTGGCTGGCCGGGCTCTGACGTGGCTGGGATCCCCCAGGCAACGGGTGACAAAGTCCCCCGCCCCTGGTGGGGAGTGGGTGGCCACGCGGTCCACCGCAACTCCTCCCCACTGGGAAGTGGAGCGGATTTGCCATTTTAGGATCAAAATGTGTGTAGCAACAGAGGTGGATTTAGAGAAGCATGATGGCTTCCCCTGCACAGGATGCAAACCTGAGTGGATGCCTTCCTGCACCCTTCCTAAAGCCCAGTTAGCACTTGCCCAACTTTGGAGGGAGATAGGAGGGCTCTAGGACCCTGCCAGAGCTCTCCCAACTCCTTCCCAAAGACTGGCATCTCACTTATCCAGCTTTGGGAATGCAGCACAAGGGCTGGGGAGGGTGTCTAATTTTGGCCTCACACAGATTGCCATATTACCAGGGTCCTCCCCTGCTAGCAAGAAAGTGTGGATCTTTCAGATCCACTAGGCAGGGCTCAAGAAGGAATAAAAACTGATCTGGTGTGGCTTTGCTCTGCTCACAAAAGAGAGTCACATGGTAAGCAGCAAATGCATGAAATGAACCTTGTAACTCTCAAATAGGCAAGTGTTGTTTTGTGTACAATGCTGTCAAATGCACACTAGATGATTTAGAAAGTAACTCTTGGCAAAATGTGTGTGTAGCCAATATGAAGTACAATTGTAGTGTATTGATGATTAACCTTGAAAGACAAGTTGGTAGAATCCAAAAGGATATATTCATTTTCTGACCTGAAGCTTTCCTTCCACAATTGCACCCAAAGCAGAACCTTGCTCTCTTCAGACAAATGGACTACACTGCGTTGGACAAAGGGGAATGATAACCTTTGTGTGCTGCTTCTGAAGCATAGCAGGATTAATTCTCTCCAGCTTTCCTTTTGTGTGGCATACACTTTCCTGTTTTTCCCCCCCCACCTGAGAGCCACAGTAAATAGTTCCTTTATAACATTTGTGTGCTGTTCTTCATCAGCAGACAAAACTGTACAACAAGAATGTCTTTTCATCCACTGAGGGGTGGGGGTGGGTTTAGGGGGGGTGTTGAAGTTTGACCTCTCTAGTTCTGGTCTGAATTTCCAACCATTTTGCCATAGGAACTCCCACTATTTACCAAAATAGCCTTATCAACTGACTAGTATCTTATCATATAGCAACTGTGTCAATAAGCCCTATATTCTACCAAGCTGTCTGTGATCAATCAGAGATAGCCCCAATTGTCCCCCAGATATACCAGGTTCTCCCCTGGCAGATCAGTATTTCCAAAATCTAAAACATGCTATGATCTGCATAATAGTACACTTTACTGCACACTGGCAGGAGACACAGGAATAAATTCAAATCCCTCCCCCTGCAAATTGAATATGGCTGGTACTTTAGTACGCATGATCACTCAACAAAAGGGAACGGCAGGCTATGGCAAAAGCCATAGTAGTGGAATTTAGCAAATTCTGGACATCCAAGCCAGAAGAAGAGCAGAAAGCAAAGGCAACCATGCCACCATATGTCCAGACCTCAGTGAGGGTGAGGCAGAGGCACTTACCTGACCTCTGGACAATGACATTGCTACTCCTTATCAGTGGGGGGAGGGCAAAATGGCAGAGAGGCCAATGCTGTGCTAACACACTAGTAAGAGTGCCATATTAGCTCCCCCCATGCATATACACACTGCTGACTTCCTCACTGCTTTACCACTCCTACTCTCCTGGTAATCACAGCAGCAGTGTCACTACTGAAGTCAGGTAAGTGCCACCCTCCCGCCCCATTGTCTGTTACTGTGCTGAGGACAAAGTAAATCTGAAAGGCTAAGTACAATGGGAATCACAGTCAGGGAGATTCGGAAGCATCCTTACATCAAGAACCAGGATGTGCAAAATCTAAAAGGATCTGTACAGTTCCTTGTTATTTTTTAAGAAGGAAATGTGGTAGTGCATTAGTAATTACTGCTGGACTCCAGATAGGAGACATAGAAATGAGAATGGGTAACAATTTGTGGAAACCATTCAGGCATTTTTCAGACAGCCAGTGAACTACACAGGCTTGACATCTATAATTGCAATGCACTGCTTTTCAACTCACAATGGGTAGGTGCGGCTACTTTGGGCCGCCTTATTGTATATCCAACAATAGATGACATTTCTTGCACTTGACATATTATACCCTTAGGTCACTGACAGCAGACTTCTTGTAGATAGCGTCTTTATGGCTTTCCCCCTACCTTTAATTATTTCAAATTTTTAACCTTTATATTCATTGTGGACTTTAAGTGAACTCTTCTTCTCTCCCCTGCCACTAGAGAAAAATATTCCAAGATAATAAGATCCTGCACAGTATAGTATAAACTTTATCCATTTAATGAATGATAGAAGTTATGCTTGTGGCAACCAGGGGCAGGAGGAACCCTGGTGTATAAATCGCTCTGCTAGGGATCCCTGTCAGGCACAATTAGTTGGGCTCCAACCCACTTGATGTGGTTGGTTATCTGTGGAGTTCTGTTATGGGTGTCCAGTTTGACTACCTGATGCTGTTTCCAAGTTCAGTTCTGCCCCATTCCTATAATGCAGATTTTTATAAACTCTCCATATATAGGTGACATAGAATAAGATATGACTATGCATTTGTGAAACCCTGAACCATTAACACATCTTTAACTCTACATATTTTCATCCCTTTTGCACTCTGGCCTCTTCTATCAATTCATACGAACTAAGACTTGATCTCACCTCTTCTCCCCAATATCAAATCCCAGGGGTGAACTAATAGCCAAATAGGAGGCCCCCTGTCAAAACTGCTGCATGAATTAATGAAATTTAGCCCCTGGGAATTTAGGCAAGGTTTTCAGCCAAGAGGCTCAATTCCCACATTCAACATTGATATAAAGTCAGTTGATGAGGGGGAGGGGAGTCTCTCCACCAAATGGCAGTAGAATTTGATTGATAGCAGTTTCCTTTCCCTTTGACGTTGTTAACAGGGTCTCATTAGGCCTGCAATGAAACTGAATTGCCATCGTAATATTACATCATAAAGGCATATTAACAAGATCTCTGTAGCTTTCTACTGGAATTGTTACACACATGCAGATACCTCCTATAACCTTGAGACTGATCATGTTATCTATAGCTAGAAAAGCTCTCTCTCTCTATATATATATGCAACTCAATCAAAGGCTATAATTCCCATTTGCAAAAGATGAACTGGATAAATCACAAAGCATAACCTTATTGGAAATGGACAACAGTGATCTTCAGTGGCCATTTCAGCGCTCCATTTATGGTCACAACTAGAGATGGGGCAGAATTTTGTTCGAATCACATTTTAATGTGAACTTTCCTAATCTGCACTTCCTCAACCAATATATGAACCAAAATGTAGTTATCTGTGGAAATGCACTCTTCTCTGAGTTTTGCAGTGCAGTTCCGCAACAAAAGAAGAAAAGCTTAGAAAAAAATGTATATTAGGGAACCATTGGTGCAAAAATGTTTGTATGTGGACAGGATGTACAAAAATTACAACCTATTAGATTAAATTGCTTGCAAAAATGCATACATTAGCAAAATTAGATACAAAATATGTTTCTTTATTAAAGTACATATGGAAATTTGTATACAATTTCATGAGGAGAGAACTTTTTAAAAAATCACAAACTAATGTAGGAATGTGGAGAACTCAACTGAAAATTAGGGAGGGTATGAGCAATCACTGGCGGAGGAAGAGGTGTGCAGGGGGAGCGCATGGCCCCCGGCAGCGCGATCCCGGTGGGGTGCCATCGTGGTTGCCCCCCACCCCCTCCCGGGCACCCCACCCCCAGGACACATGCTACGTCCCTGCGGGCAGCGCAGTCCGCCCCTGGAACGCTACCAGCTCCGCCCCCACCTGCTCTCCACCCCCCGGTGTTGGAGCAGGAAGCTTCGCCACTGTGAGCAATTGAGAGAAATCAAAATGGATAGATTTGCCATTTTTGTTCTAATGGCAGCCTTTCATCCCATCCCTCTCACCTTTGAGACTGCAGAGAACTAGGAGTGGTAGTGATATTTTCTGACTGGTCTTGAAGACACCCATTTTTGCCTACCCTCGATTGCAAGTGTATGGGACTTAATTGATCTGGTTTAATTGGCTGCCCAAATCCACAAGTGCTGTGGGCAAGGATGGGCTTAAGTTAGCTGTCCTGGTGAATTCTCACAGGCACGGTGAAGGGATCCTATCTGTCTATCTGTCATTATGATTATAATTTGATTGATTGATGACTGATTGGATTTCTATACCACCTTTCAGCCAAGTAACCCAAGGCTTTTTACAATTTCAAAACACTAAAATAATTACAATATATAAGATGTGAAGTGTCAAGAATTCTCTTAGGCCAACTGAGAGCCCATGGTGTGTATGTGTGCTCCCTGGCCTTTATACCTTCCCTCAGGACACACAGCCCCAGGGAAGGTGAGGGAAGAGATGTGCCAACATCTCTCTTAGACTACTGATGATTCTGTCAGGAGCCAATGCTATGTATGGTTGCTGGCCTGGACTCACCTGCTTCTGCCTGTTTAACTGGTTTTAATATTGTGTTTTTAGATTGTTGCAGCCCAACCTGTATCCTTATGATGAAGGGTTTATGTGTAGGAAATCATCATCATCATTCCTTGCATGGTATGGTGAAAAGACCTTCCTTCCTTCCTTCCTTCCTTTTTTTCCTAATAAAAACACCTTCCCATCCTAGTTTAATCAACCATGACAAATGCTTCTGAGCATTTCAATGAAGTTACCTGCCTGACAAGTTTCATTTATTTTATATTTTAAACACACACATGAACCTCTGCCATTCTTTCCAAAATGGGCATCCTTCTGTATTTATAGAACTGCTTTTCTTTGATCCATTAATCAGTGTTAATTGTGATCATTCAGGGAGGGGTAGCTTCTTAAAATATGAATCAATTTCCTGCTCCTGCTGAAACATTTCAACTTGACAAAAATATGCTATTCAAGGGCAGAGAGTAACTTCATGTTAAAGTTAAATGTGTAACAGGAGAAACTTCCCTCTTTTTTGCACATTAAAACGCTGTTGGCATGGTCACAGCAGGAGGTTTTCCTGTGTTTGGGCTGCTGACAATAAATAAGAAGAAGCTTAGAGGCAGCTCTGGAGTTATGATGGGCTTCATCCCTTTTCCTGTTACTTATCCATTACTCCTTTCTCCACTCTCTTCCTCTCTCCTTCCCTTCCTTCTCTACTGGACAATCCCTTCAAATCCACGAACAGCAAAATAACATTAATTTAGGGGGAGTCTGAAAACACTTTATAACAAGAGCTGCAAGTGAATAAAACATGTAATTATGATATTGTTATGTTGTCATTGGGAGTGCAGCAAAAACACTTTATGTGCTCTTCTTTGGAAGTAATTTTAATGAATATATTCCACACACCCTAGCTAAATATCAGTAGCATTGTGTGTGTTCTTTGGGATGCAGTGTTTTGATATGTTTCCCTATGCCCAAAGCACCACAGCAGTAGTGGGGGAACAGTGGCACTCCAGGTGCTATTGAGTTGCAGTTTCCCATCATCAGCGGCCACTAGCCATGCTGGTTGGGATGGATTTGGGTTTTGGAGGTCAACAACATTAGTAAGAACTGCAGGTTCCTCAGCAGTGCACAACAAGGAGTTGGAGCATTCAATTGTCATTCATTTAAATGGGGTATACCCTAATGATGTTTACCAGATCTAACCAAAACCTGAATCCCATACCAAACTGGGCCAAATCAGGGGGATCTGGGCCTCAGCCAACTCTGGGGGAGATAGCCCCAGATTGCCCAAAGTGATAAAGTGCTGAAAGTACTGCTTCATGCTCTCTGCACTTCCCATAGTGCATTGCGATCAAACTGGGGCTCAAGAGAAAGAATAACCTCATCTATTTACACAGAAACAACAATAGCACATTGTAGGTGTCAATTCAGTTGGGGGTAAGAATTAATATGTGCCCTTGGACACAGCTTCTCCTCTAAGTGAAGCCAGCGTAAGATGGTGGACTTCGGACAAGGAGAATTTGTTTCAAGTGTCTGCTGAGCTTTGGAGCTTGTTAAATTACTTTCCTTCTGCTTAACCTATTTCACAAAGCTGCCATGAGAACGTAAATAGCTAACTTCATGTAGGTGCTTCTAATAATCTTGAGGATGGTTGAGAGACAAATGTGATTAACAAATGCCCATTGGCTAGATTCTTGGTTCATCAGCTAAAAACTCAGCTCAAAATCCAACTCATTCCCTTCTGGGCAATAGGAGTCCTTGCAAATTCACATACACTGTGGATGAGTGAAGGAATCAATATAACTCATATTTGAAGTTGGCGTATTGAGGATCTTGACACAAGCCAGGGGTCTGGAATGAGCCTTGAAAGCATGTAGGCTGTTTTGAAGCAGTTGAGGGCAGCCCTGGAAAGGACTTCTCCTGGTCCCCAAATGTTCCTAATTTCATTAAGCTATTAAACCTGCCATCTGTTGAGCAGCCCTGCAGGATGAGACTCATCTGCTGCACACAGATTTTCATTTTCATGCCTTTATGTCTCTGGGCTCTCAAAATTGATCCAAAGTAGGCTTTCTAAGCAGTAAATGAAAGTTAGGATAAAAGACAGCACCAAACAACCAGTATAGATTTCAATCTTATGGACATGTAATCCTCATCTCTTAACTTTGAACAGCAACCATTCTTTGTTGTCTCTTGTTAGAAATACAAAAGCACATTCATAATAAATAACCCAGTTCATGTTTTCGTGTAGCGGACACTGGTAGTAAAAAATAAAATAAAATAAAAGACTCCTTTGACTTCTCTCATCATTTCCAAGACATCTTGCCTGAGGACAATCCCTTAGTTTTAATGTGAAATTTGTTGTAAGACTGGTTTATGTAGAGGTTCTAGTGAAGGTTTTTTTTTGGGGGGGTCTATGGCCTCCCAAATGTTGTTCAGCTCCATCACCCAACAGTCCTGTCAGCAAGGTCGGTGATCAGGTACGATGGGAGTTGTAGTCCAGCAACATTTGGAGATGAGGCAGAGTGAGGCAGCTGCCTCAGGTGGCAATTGCTGAGGGACAGGGAAGGGGCAGAACTGTGAGTATCATGTGACCTGCCCTGTACTCCTATGGTGGCTGGCCAACCTCAAGTACAGTGGAATATACTTTTCTTTCACTGGTACTGGAGTAAGATTCAACTGCCAACCCAGTTGGCTTCGGTATGTACCTGCAGGAATGGCACCAACTTGTCCTTCGCCAACTGGCAAAATGTCTTGAGCCAGCCGTAGTGGAAGGTAATTAAATAATAATGACAATAATGATAATAACAATATATTCTGAATAAACCATCATTTCCCGTATATGTTTTTATCCAGTTATGCATGAACAATGAGATTATGCACATGCCTAGTCAGTAAGTTTTTAACTGCTCCTTTAAAAAGTCAGCTATTTTTAATCCAAGTCATAATGGCTAATTTTGAAGGAACCGTCACTCACTCATGAAGTTGTGATTATGAAATATGCATTGGTTGCACATGGTTTCTTAGCGGCACCAACAAAACACATGTCACAATGGGTTAAACAATGGTTAGCTTGGAACTTGATTGTTGAAAAAGCATCATGGCGAGTGGTGCTTCCACAAGAAAGCCCCAGGTTATTTTTGAACTACCCTCCTAGCTTTTTCACTCATCTGTCTAACAGAGGCTGGAATTGTCTCTCCTATTCCTTCAGCAGATTCTGCCGTCTGTGATGTTAATTAGATTTCCCCCCCTCTTTGCCTTTAGCTACTCAATATCATTCTGCCACACCTGTGATAGTTCCTCCCTGGAGACAAGTGTGTTCTGAAATGTGCGTGTTGGTTTTGTAATATAAGCATCTGTCTACCAGGGCATAGTTTGAAACACTTGGAGGCCATTGACTTGAAAGAACTGCTTAATGTGTTTTCAGAATGTGACTTTTCTCTTTTTAAAAATGCCAACTGGTTTCACTGCCATCTCCTATAGTACATGAAAATGAGAGTCCTTTTTAACATTTCCCATCTCCTACACATAAGATTGGCAAATCTGTCAATTTTATTTCTTTCTCCTTCTCCCCCTCCCCCTCTCTAATCTTAAGTTTGGTTTGCCTGATTTCCATGTCCACTTTTGTCTTGTGTATTTTCCCTATAAACATTTTTTTTTGTATGCCGTTTTGCCAGTATACACATTTTTGCAAGTAGCTTCCCCATATATAATACGTTTTCATATTATTCCCCCAAAATTATTTCCACATCTCCTGATATCCGGTTACTAGCCATGTTCTACCTCCACTGTTAGAGGCTGTATGCTTAGGAATACCAGTTGCTAGAAACTGTAGGAGGGAAGAGTGCTGTTGTGGTCATGTTCAGTTTGTGGACTTCCCACAGATATCTGGCTGGCCACTGTGGGGAAAGGATGACAAACTAGATGGACCATTGACCTGATCCATGAGGGCAGTTCTTAAGCTCTTATGATGTGCTATCAAATTTACATCTTTCACCACAATGAACAAATTTTATTTTATTCAGGAGGGTGCTATTATTCAGGAGGTGGTGAATGTCCTGTCTAAGTGTTTGTAGGCAGTTGGAGGATTGATGGCAGGTTGAGGTTGAACCCCAATAAGACAGAACTACTGTTTCTGGGGGACAGGGGTAGACAAGTTGCGGGGACTCCCTGGTCCTGAATGGGGTAACTGTGTCATAACTGTGTCCAGAAAGGACCAGGTGCACAGCATCAGGGTGTTTTTGGACTCACAACTGTCAATGGGGGGACAGGTCAACTCTGTGTCCCGGGTAGCTGTCTTCCAGCTCTATCTGGTATGTTGGTTGAGACACTGCCTACCGGCCCACTGTCTTGCCAGAGTGGTACATGCTCTGGTTATCTTCTACTTTGGACTACTGCAGTGCACTCTCTGTGAGGCTGCCTTTGAAGGTGATTCAGAAATGTGTAATCCAGAAATGTAAGGTTATCAAGAGTATGGCTCCTCCTACTTCCTGCTGGCTTCTATAAGGGGCAATAATATGACTGAGGAGGAAGGTTACACGCAGTGTCACATCTTTAACCAACTGCTAAATAGAAAGGTAGGCAGATCAGGGGCTGGCTGAAGGTAGAATGAGATTGGTGGGGCAGTGCCTCATTTGCCCTATTGGAACAGCCTACAGTGTGGGGACCACCATTTGACAAATAGTGGAAGTTGCTGAGGAACAGAACTAATTCATTCCTGAGCAACCTTCTCAGTTGTCATTAAAAAAGGCTAGTCCCAAACACCTCATTTAGATGGCTGCTTCACTAATGAAGGATTATTGGCATTTGTGTTTTATGATAATTAATTTAGGAGTTACTGGATGTGGGTGTAAAGAGCTTCACCTGAGAAAAGCGTTAGGGAATGCCAAATAGTAACAGGTGGTGATACAGAAACTGTTGCCTGTTTGCTGAAATCTAATGTTCTAGCAAGAAAGACTTGTTTTAACAATTTTCTGCAAATGTTTTTATTTCAGGACATCTGGTAGTTAGATGGTAAGATACTATTTTTTATTTTATTTTTTATTTTTTACATTCTCTTCTTAGAATAGATGAGTGCATTTCATGACTTGGGCCTTTACATTTTCTTTCCAGCTAGGACAACTGTAGGATAAAAATGTTTTAGCTGCCTACATTTTGCAGCTTTGGGGAAGCTAAACATGTGAAGCATCCTGCTAGAAAGGGGAATACAATTGGCAGACCCACCTCTTCAGATTCTACTACTCTCTTTCTGTCTGCCAGAGTAAATTTAATCTTTTTTTATTTTAATGATATTTATTGAGAATTTTAAAGTTACAAAGAAAAAAGAAAGAAAAAACAAGAAAAAGAAAGAAAGAAGTAGATAGAAGTAGATAGACATAACAATTCAATAAAAACCAAAGTAAAAAAAAAAATAACAAAACACATAATACATCAAAATCAAAAAGCAAAAATAAACAAAAAAATTTAAAGACAAGTCCAATATTCCCTAATCCTTAACTTTCATTAACTTATTTCATCGACCTCCTCACACCTCCCTTTTTTTTATTCTAGTTGTTAATTATCTCAGCAAACCCTTTCCATCTTTCACAATATTCTGTCATTTAATTACCTTAATCTATTTTAACCTTATCTTACCCTAAAAAAACCCTAAAACTTAAAACTTAAATCTTATATATACCAAATTCTTTTAACCATAACATATTCTTACATAATTCTTTTTGACATTTCTGCTAAAGCCAAATAATTTCATTCCAACATTTTTCTAATACTCATTAATTTTACAATACTTTTCTAAAAGAATTTTTAAAACTTTCTTCCAATCTTCATCCATCGTCTCTTCTTCCTGGTCTCGGGTTTTGTCAGTCCTTTCTATCCCATCCATCTAGTCCATCAACCTGGTGACCTTATGTCCGAGGCTCTTAAGTCTCTTCCATGTCCCTTCCGCAGATCTTCTTCTTGTTTATACCTGCCCTTTACTTTGTCTTTTGTTAATCTTTTTCTTATTTTCTTTTCTTTGTCAGTGGGGGGTAGGTCTCGGGAGGACTCCAATCCAAAAATATCTCCATCTCTCCTCAGCAGATCAGCCCATTCCCCGCAGTCCCATTCCCCACAATCAACACTGTAATCCAGAAAGTATTTAAAAGCATATTTCAAAGTCCTTCCAAAATTAAGAGCCCTCACAACTCCAGACCCCCCCTGGTCCACTCCAGATTCAAACTTCAAAAACAGCGGCTTATACTCCTGCAATGCCTCGGATCTCTCCATTTGTGATATTTGAGGTTCAACAGCAACCTCCTCCATTTTCTTCTGCACTTGCGCTTGCCCTGTCAAAACAGGTTCCTGGGCTGGTTCCTGAATGGTTTCTATATGAGTATTCGCCGTTTGTCCAAAGTTTTTAACTGCAACAGTCATCAAATCCATCTTCTCATGCATCTGCTCCAGCAAAGCACTTGTCTTGCAAAAAGCAAGCACCAAGACTTCTTGTAAACACATTTTTATTCAAGGTTAGAGTCTGGTCTCACAATCCTAATCTTACATCTGTGAGGTCCCCAGATCGTCTCCGGCAACAAATTAACAAACTCCCTCTAGAGGAAACAATTTCTATTTGTGTCCATCTTTTGAAAGCAGGACCAGCAAAGGAAAATTACTTTCACTTTTCAAATACTTTGTTTCTTTTGATTGCAAGAAGCAACATTGGAGTCAATTTGTTTCTCTTTTTTTTACTATCTGTCAAAAGACGTTCCATTCACAGTCGATGAACTTCCCCATAAATTTCTGTCTCTGACACCCCGTTCCCAGGTTTGAGACGGTGGAAATTTATCTTTCTTTACTCTCTCTCCTGCAGGCTTAAACAGTCGAAAATCCCCCTCTTTTCTCCTGCTTCCAAGAGGGGTTTTGGTGGTAATAAATGAAGGAAATTTAGCACTTTATATACGACTTTCCAGACTTTAGCTTACAAAGTTTTTGCTTCAATCTATTTACAAAAAACGGGAGGCGGACTTCCTGTTTAGAGCCTTCCCGTCAGTACCAAATTAAAATGTTTCTTAATCCAATTTTCCGTTCTACTCATGGGTACTTGTTTAGAGTCCAATTGTCCACAGGAAAAAGTCAGCGCTCTCCGGCAACAGCTGTGCAGCTTCACTCCGTAAAAGTAGTGTTTGATTCAAAACACCGCGCCACTCACCCCACGTCGCTTCGGATCCCCGAAAAAGGGTTTCCCTGCGAGTAGGGGTGTCAGCCGAATCCCACGTTCCCAGGCTTCCTCCGCCTGGGATTTTTAAAGGGTCTCCGCCTTCACCGCGGCGGCAAGACCTGATTTTCATGGAGCGGGTTCCTCTCGGTCAGAGGAACTCTGCCATTGCCGATGGCGCTGACCCGGAAGTCAGAGTAAATTTAATCAGTGTAACGGCAATCTGATTTAATAGTTATTGGACAAGGCAATCATGGTATACACATAACAGTATTGCCCTGCTGAGCTTGGATTTTGCCCCCCCCCTTGTTAAAAAAAAAAAGAAATCTTACAGGAAAATAACACAATTTGGTCAAATTATGTGGTTCTATTTGGTAGACCAGTAAATTAGGAAGAATTAGAAAACTCTGAACAGAACATTTAATGGTGCTGCCTTGTGCCCATAGGGACTGGTGAGGCAGAAGGAAGGAAGAGCAACAATAAGGGGAACCAATGACAGGCAGAGCCAGCTAATTCTAGCTTTGTCTCTATTTTTCATCTCCGCCAAGCTAAGCAGTTGGCTCCTTATCTCTCTCGCCCTGACCTAGCCACTGTGATCCACGCGACGGTCACCTCCAGACTGGATTATTGTAACTCACTCTACGTGGGGCTGCCCTTGAGACTGACCCAGAAACTCCAGCGGGTGCAGAATGCCGTGGTGAGACTCCTTACAGGGTCCTCGCTGCGAGATCACATTCACCCGATGCTATACCAGCTGCACTGGCTCCCGGTGGAGTACAGGATCAGGTTTAAGGTGCTGGTTTTAACCTTTAAAGCCCTATACAGCCTAGGACCCTCGTACCTACGGGACCGCCTCTCCTGGTATGTCCCACAGAGGAACTTACAGTCTGTAAATAAAAACATCCTGAAGATCCCAGGCCACAGAGAGGTTAGGCTGGCCTCAACTAGAGCCAGGGCTTTCTTGGCTGCAGCTCCAATCTGGTGGAACGCTCTGTCACAAGAGACTAGGGCCCTGCGGGACCTGACATCTTTCCGCAGGGCCTGCAAGACAGAGCTGTTCCACCAGGCCTTTGGTCAGGGCGCAGCCTGACCCCCTCCTCTGGCAATTTGCACAGAATTTTGCTTAATGGTTGCCACCAATTTGATTCTAATTAATTTTTATAATGAAATGTTTTTAGAACGTTGGATTATTTTGATTGTTGTTAGCCGCCCTGAGCCCAGCTTCGGCTGGGGAGGGCGGGATATAAATAAAATATTATTATTATTATTATTATTATTATTATTATTATTATTATTATTCTGCTCCCTGTTGAGTTGTGCAAAGGCAAAACTGAAGCTGGTGCTTCCTTCCCTTGAGTGATTTTGAGTAGGAAGAAAAACAGGTAGGGGTAGAATTAGGATGGTGGGGCACTGCCCAGATAGGCCAGCCTCCATTAGCATTTCACTGGCTTGAATATTACTTTATGAGTGCCCAGAGATAGGTTCATATGACTGATTTCAAGGGAAACCAAGAAAATGTATTGCTGAGTGTCATAATCCCGGGCTCGGATTATGCTTATTCAGGGGATGAGATTGGGGACCCTGTGAGTCATATTAAGATACTCACACCATGCATTTAGACTCATAGAATCGTAGAATTGTAGAGTTGGAAGGGATCCTGAGGGTCATCTAGTCCAAACCCCTGCAATGCAGGAATCTCATTGAGATCATCCATGACAGATGGCCATCCAACCTCTGCTTAAAAGCTCCAAGGAAGGAGAGTCCACCACCTCCCAAGAGAGTCCATTCCACTGTCTAAAAGCTCTTACTATCAGACAAGCTGGAACATATACAGTGCAGGGTGATCAAGGGTATGGAAACCAAGTCTTACAAGGAACAGTTGAGGGAGCTTGGTATGTTTGGCATAAGAAAGAGGAGACTGAGAGGAGATATGATAACCATCTTCAAATATCTAAAGGGACATCATATGGAAAATGGAGTAGCCTTGTTTTTCTCCTGCTCTGGAGAATAGCAGCCGAACAAATGGCTTCAAGTTACAAGAAAGGAGTTTCCGACAACATCAGGAAAATGCTATCCATATTTGAACATAAAATGAGAAGCAATTGTGTGCAGCTCCAAGGGATCATACCACATAGAATAGCACCCTACTGATGAAAAATGCAGACCTATTTACCATGCACAATGACAGCTAATCAATGGAGCTTTATCCTGTTCACCTGTGCTATCAGACTTTTGGGGTGGATGTTTGCAGGGGAATTAACTTTTCTACAAAACAAGGGGGGAAGAGAGGGAAATGTCTGAAAATTTCAGGAAGGATTTGCTGCTTACAAGGTGGCCAACAGTTTTATATTTTTTTTGCTTTTTAACTTGAAAAGAGAGAGAAGGTTTTCAGGAAATGGAGTGGTGGTGACTTCGGCCCAGCCTTAACATCGAGGGATGGAACATTTGCTTTCAGAGTGGCTATGGAGGAAGACCAATAGGACATCATGAACTCTCTCTTCTCCAGGGCCCCAATCTTCACACAAGATTTATAGCTCATAGATTCTTTTGCAAGAAACACAAGTGTATGCCAGAGTCTCCTGCCTTCAGTTGTGAACAAATGCAATATCAATGCCAAAGTTTTCTTTTTTATATTTCTCTGCCTTCAAGGAAGCATCTATTTCTCTGCAAGCAACAAAAAAGAACAGATACATCTTCACAACAAAACAAGGGAAACTGTCCACTAGGTATTGATTGTTGGAGAAAGTAGAAAGGGGGAGGGAAAGATACATAGCAAGTTCATCATTGCGGGGCCTGAAAGTCTTGCAAGCTGCATACTCTGGAGAAACTAAATAAAGAAATTGCACGACCTTGCATGATTGTATATTGGGTATTTGTGTGGTGGAATCAGTTATAATTGCTCATTATGTTGTTGCCATTTATCTTGCATTTATTTTTATTTTTATTTTTTTAAAGAGAGAGAATGAATCCCACCCTTCTGCTAGCCAGGGGCTTAAAGGTGGCTTAGGAGTAACTACAGGAATCCGTTTAAGAGAAAAGGTTTGCAATAAGAATGTCAAAGTTACTTAGCTATCATTATGTAGGGTTGCCGTATGTCCGGGAAAACTCAGACGTGTCCTCTTTTTTGGGGGGCGGGCAACATGCACATCTAGGCAAATTTTTACATTTTAAAGAAAATGTCTGGGTTGGGGGGGGGTAGGGGGTACATGCAAGCCCAGGAGGGCATTGTGCCCCCAAAGCAGAAACACTGGAGTAGAGTGAGGCCCTCACAGTGAAGATAAGGTAGGAACTGGGATACTGCCTCCACTTGGGCTGGCAGCGACTTGGGCTCTGCATGCTGCAGCTGCTGCCAGCCCAAGCTGGGGAAAGAGGCCCGTGGGCATTCTGCATGCTGTGGCCACTGCCAGCCTCAACCATGGAAAGAGATGCTTGTGCTTGGTGGCTGTGACCCCATGCACACGGATTCATGCGCCCCTTTCCCCAGCTTGGGCTGGCAGCAGCTCAGGCTGTCCACCTCATATGCTTGGCTATATATTTTGTTCTGTAACTTTCTAGACAAGTGGATGAAAATATAGCATCTTTAGATTTAGTCTTGCTTTCCTTATGTGAACAACAGTGTGGCATTTACACCCCTGAACACCTGAACCAGGCATCAATTTGTTCTCCTTCCTAAACAAGACCTGAGTAGGCATCAGTTACATGAGATAAGGAGTCTGTCTAGGGAAGTGGAGAAATTCATACCAAAATGCTGATTGCTATTAAAATATGGATGACTAAATTTAAATGAGAAACTGAGATCGTTCCTTTGTTCTAGGATAAAAGAGCTACACAAGATCCCTTCAATGACTGTAAACAGTTCTAAGGAAACACAAGTGGAACTGTCAACAAATTGTAACTTTTATCCTCACCTTCCAGCAAGAGTGTTCCTCTCTGGCCAACCATCCATGCCTGCTATATGATACAATGAGTTGTAAGGCATTCAAGAAGGCTGTTCTGCATACCCCTTAAATTTTCTACCACCACCACCCCAAATGACTTTCAAAAGACTGCAGCTGCCAAGCATGCTCAGTCCTCATTACCTTTGTAAGTGGGGATTTTTCAGCTTTTAAAATATTCCTGAAAACTGCAAGTGTTCCCTCAAGCTTGCTGATTTCTCCCTCTTGTTTCTTAGGTCCTATTTTGGTTCCAGTGCTGTGGGCACCCATCACCAGAGTTTTCAATTAAAGGAAGTAGTGTTCATAAGCCAATTTGCATTACGCAGACCAGTATCTGTGAGTGAAAGCTGTTCTCCAAATGGGAAAGGCTAACTTTGGTCATCTGGAGTTTTAGAGTACATTGGCAGCAATATGCTGATGACACACAACTCTACTTCTCCTTTACATCTGCAGCTGTGGCAGTGGATGTGCTGGACCATTTTCTAGCCTTGATAGTGGACTGGATGAGAGCTATCAAATTAATCTCAATCCAGATAAGACTGAGGCACTGTTAGTGGGCGGTTCCCTTGATTGATTGGAGGTTGCCTGCTCTCATTGGGGTTATATTCCCTCTGAAGGAGTGGGCATGAAGCTTAGGGGTACTCCTGGATCCTTTGTTTTCACTTGAGGCTGAGAGGGCCTCAGTAGTGTGGAGTGCTTCCATCAGTTTCAGGTTGTAGCCCAGTTGCATTCTTATCTGGACAGGGATAGCTTAATTTATGTTGTTTATTCTCTGGTGACCTCTGTGTTACATTATTGCAATACATTATACATAGATGGTTTTGAAACTTCAGCTGATGCTGAATTCAGCAGCCAGGATGCTCACCAGGATAAGATGGTTTGAGCATGTAAAGTCAATCCTGACCTGAGTGCACTGGCTGCCTATTAGATTCTGGGTCCAATTCAAAGTGCTGGTTTTGACCTATAAAGCCTGAAATGACCCAGGACCATGTATCTGAAGGACCACCTCTCCCCATATGAACAGACCCAGACCCTGTGATCATTATCTGAGGCCTTCTTCTATGAGATGTCTGGAGGCTGGCAACACCGGAACAGGCCTTTTCTGTATTGGCTCTCCACTTGTGGAATACTCTCCCCAGGGAGGCTTGCCTGATGCCTTTGTTACATATCTTTAGGCACCAAGCAAAAACATTCCTCTTCCTCCAAGCCTTTGACTAATTAAACAACCCACAGCCTTTTAAACTGTGTGTGTTATTGGGGGGGGGGGGGTTCCTTGTTTACTATGGTATATTTTTTGTGTTTTTATATTGTAAACTGCCTTGTGATCCTTGAGTGAAGGGAGGCGCAGAAATATAATAGACAACAATAACAACAACTTTTGATCCAACCCACTGTGACCCAGAATCTAGTAGCAAAGTATAAAATGACTTTGTTTGACTTTGAAACATGCATCCATCTGTGGCACATTCGGCCTCCTTAGCCCTGTCCATGGGCGGATGCTTTCTTAATGGGATTATTCTTGTACCGGAAGATTAAGACCCTTGAAGAGAACAGCTGAAGAGTGAAAATGCATCAGCTTCATCATTCATGGGAACCATTAAGGATGGTTTTTACAGACCAGTGGCACGGTGGGGATATAAATGGCACTTATCATGCCAAAATGTTACATGTGTCGCACTGCTTGTACAATCTTTAATGGTTTCCTGTAATTATGTGGGCACAATTACATATTCCATTTTCAATACATAAGGCTCTAAACAACTTGGGATGCACTTCTCTGTAATGCAACCTTTTTCACCTGTATCTGAGCACGATCTTATACAGTGATTGATACATTTCACTGCATGTCAGTTCACTGCAAATCTTCACAAATTATTTACTGGTTATAACATTCTGTAGGGATATTTTAGGCAACATTTTGATGGTAACTTTGCTGGTCCATTCATGTATCAAGTGCATTCAAATAGTTGTTCTGGTAAATATCAAGAGATCAATATTGTTGACAATAATTAAGCAAAGTAGGCCCAAGGACTTTGTGGTGATGCCTGAATGTCACCACTGCCACTCACCTCTCTGCCTGCAATCCTGAGGATTCAGCCAGACTTGTTGCCAATCCCTGCAACTCCAGAAGTCATGCTTGCATCCTAGTGAGAGACTGTACCCACATGGCAAGATACTGTAGTGGGTGATGCTCCCATTTGTCACCCCAGAAGGGAGGAAAAAAGAGTCCATTTTGTCCTGATTGCTAGTTAATCTTCTATCTAATGAAACAAAACCCTGATATTGATATATATATATATATATATATATATAAAAGCATCTGCATTGCCTCAGAACATCAGAAGTATGAAATCCAGTGGATACTTTAGGACACTGTCCTTCCGTTTCATTGATTGAATCCATATAACTATTCCTGCTTTCTTTAAAGCAGGAATTTGGAGGGAGGGCATACATACATAAACACACACACTTTGAAAAGTGTTGCATCTGTCCAATGAGCTATGAACATTGCAATTATCTCTTTTCAGCTTATACCTACATCATATTCAGGTTCCACTGTTTATTCCCTACCAAGATGTGAACCAATCTTCATACACGATTCGTGCCTGATAACATTTTATCAGCATTTATAATGTGCTTATTATCTTTAGGGATACTATGTGACTGCCTAAGCCGTTGTCTAAAGGATTAAAAGCCTAGCAAAATGTTGAAACTTTTTTTTAAAGCTGAGATCTAATAGCTTTAGAGATTAGTATTAATTGAATTAGACTTTGATCTTTGGTGTTAGCTTAAAATAAAAAAAGACAAGCTTGGTGTAAAAATAAGAGAGTGTATCTAAAGAATGATTATCTTCTCTAAATGGAAAGTGTTATGACAACATCATTTCAGAATATACTGCAGAAGTAACAATAAATTTTTCTAACAACTCCAAGTCCTCTGTGTGTGTGTGTGTGTGTGTGTGTGTGTTTGTGTGTGTAGAAAAGAAGGGGTTCAATACAGACAAAAGACATCAAGAAACAAACATCATCTTGCTTCATATTGGGACTTAAGGTCTATGAACTGAACATGTTTTCCTCTCAAGGCTCATACACACCTTCATTTGCCCCAAGGGAAAGTGGATCTTTAGTGTGGAATCAGAACAAATGACAACTGGGTTTTCCACAGCGTTCCATTGGTTCCAATTTAGTGCTAAAGAGTGTGTTTTCTCTGGGAAAGTAGTGGAGCAAAGGCAAAACCACTGAGACCCATGCCTAGAAAGCATGGAACCGCGACTGAAAAAGTTCTCTTTCCAATCACTACCCTCTGCACTTCTGATGGAGAGTCATTCTGATGAGCTTCTTAATGCATTATCTTAAGATCCTAGTAGGTTCATATGGGAAGAGACATTCTTTCAGGCACAGAAACCCTAGTTCCAAGTCCTGTAAAGTCTTAAAGGTTACCACTAGCAACCCAAATTCAGCAAAGAAATGCATGGCAGCTTTTCTAGAGTGCAAGTCCAAACTGGGTGTCATCCTCACCCAGGCATGAAGGTGCTTTATCAGCCCAAGGACAACATTCTCTTCTAAACAACGTTCTGTGGGTCGCATGGCAGTGAAGGGTTGGACTAAAGGCAAACTGGGTGAAGCAATGAATATGAACTCTCTCTTCAGACAGTAGGCTAATTTCTTCATGCATGATCAGGCACTACTCTCCCACCTCCATTCAGACAAGAAACAATTCAAGGACACATTTTAGCCAGACAGATATGTTTGGGGTGTGTGAAGCAAGGACAATGAGGAGTGTGAAATGGAGCAGTGAGTTGCTTCCAAGGGCCAGGTAGAGAGGCTTGGGGGGCAACAATTGGCTCCTGGGCCCCGGGCCAGCCCAATCATAAGACAAGGTGAGGCGACCGTCTCAAGTGGCAGGATTCACAGTGATTCCCCTTGCTCCTGATGTAGATATTCACGTACCCCTTCTCCCTTAGCAGGCAGGGAGGCACTATTTCGTAGTTATCCTCAGGTGCCAAAATGTATTGGGCTGGCCCTGCCTGGGCCTGAGATTCCCCCTCTCAATAGCTGTCAACTTACAGATTTGAAAATAAGGGACCAGCAGACTCGAAAATAAGGGATCAGCAGCCAAAATAAGGGATTTTGCTTAGCTTATACAGAAATCCGGCACTGATGAAGCCATGCTGCTTTTGCTGTGACTTGACAGTGTTTTGCAGGGGGTTGGACTAGATGATCCTAAGGGTCTACAACTCCCACCAAAGAAGAGTGGCAGACAAAACTGATGAACGACATCCAGATGGCAAAGCTTACAGGCAGAATTAGAAACCAGGAAGAGGACCTCTTTAATAAAGAATGGGGAAAGTTTATAATTTATTTGAAAAGCTATTGTCAAGACTTACATACATTGGTAGGATTGACAGAAAACTTGTAGTAAAAATTTGAACTATGGATGGACAAATGATTTATAAAAATAGAGTTATGAAAGGGATGCAGAGGGGGAAATCACTACATTAAGATGCTGCACTGGTTGGAGGGTATGCTAAGCAGCACGTCGGGGCTGCTGTCGTCCTGGCACAAGGAGTTCCATCGGCCCTTCCCCACCTGAGAGAGAGGGAGGGAGAGAGACTCTCGCCCATGCTGCCCGCGAGCCCAGCATGAGGCAGTTGTGGTGCCGCGGCGGCCCTGAAGTGCCACCATTCTGCATCCCTCCCCATCTCCTCCTCTTCCTCCTCTTCCTCCTCCCTCAGGCCGCCTCCTCAGCCGCCACCGCTGCCGCCTCCGGCTTCCCCTGGCAGTGCGGTGGAAGTCTCGCAAGAGAGGGGCTGCCTGCCTGCCCGCCACCACCCGTCTCCTCACAACGCGCCCCTGAGGGGGAAAAGGGAGAGATGGAGACGTAGCAGCTCATGCGCATGCTCTCTCTCACGACGGAGGACCCCGAGCCGCTGCTTCCCTCCTGAGCCGGGCGAGCATAAAACCCGGGAAATTTAAGGGACATCATCCATATGGGACAGCAGCGGGACACGGCGCTGGGATAAGGGAGTTTCCCGCCAAATAAGGGACGGTTGACAGCTATGCTCCTCTGTACTCTTGACTTTTTCTATCTCTGTGGAGGAGAGGAAAGTTTCTTACATACGAAGATTAATTTGCCAGGCAAATTACAGCCACATTTCACAATACATTTTCTGAAGCCCTCACACAATGTCTTTACTGTGCCATTTCTAATTGGGGAGATGTTTGCCTAACATTTTCCCTGTATGAAAATCTCTGGATTCTGTATGCTAGAGAAATCACAAGGTCTGTGATACCTCAGACATTAATGTATGGATGCATCATATATAGAAACTAACAAAATATATTATATGGTTGGGCAGAATCATATGTTTCTGTTCCAAGTTAATTGTGAATGTGTTCCTTCTTCCCATTTCTGCATTATGTGATGGCTTTTTAAAAACACAAAATCCATATGAAAGTTCATATTCTAATATCTATTTTCTTACAAAATACCTATTTAAATACATATCTTATCTCAATGTACACATTTCTAAATGCATTTCATTCCAAAATACACCTTTTTTTGAAAAAAGGTCCACATTTGAGCCGAGACTTGCATCACAAAACTTGCAGAAGTCCAAGTCAGAATTTCTTTTGGTAACCTGTGAGGAGACTCTTGAGAGTCCCATGGACTGCAAGAAGATCAAACCTCTCCATTCATAAGGAAATCAGCCCTGAGTGCTCACTGGAAGGACAGATCCTGAAGCTGAGGCTCCAATACTTTGGCCACCTCATGAGAAGAGAAGACTCCCTGGAAAAGACCCTGAGGTTGGGAAAGATGGAGGGTACAGGGAGAAGGGGATGACAGAGGATGAGATGGTTGGACAGTGTTCTCAAAGCTACCAGGCAGTGGAAGACAGGAGTGCCTGGCGTGCTCTGGTCCATGGGGCCACAAAGAGTTGGACACGACTAAACAACTAAACAACAACAACAAGCCTGTGAGTTACTGTAGGAGGTTTAAACTAGGCCAATCCATTTGCAAGTGTAGACTGTACTAACTTCTCCTCCATCCCTGTATGATACTCATCTCTGTCAACACTTGAAACACTGAGCTTATATTCAGCTATTTATAAATGAACTGTTTTGCTTCATCTTCATTCCTCCTCCTCCTCACTCTAAACCAAGATAGTTTGAAAGCATAACACTTAATTGCTGAGTGGAGCCAGGCAAAGTAAAGAATCAAGCTGTGAATGCCACTGCTATCCTTAGCACTCAAAAGATAATCAACATGCCATGGGGTCTTCTTGACTGCCTGTTTTGCTACAAGGTATGTTCTTGATGAAAACTTTGTTCTTACAATTTGGTTGCATTTTATTATTCAGAAAGGAAAAAAAAAAAAAGAGTGGAAGAAAATGCAAAAATAGCTAATTATCGGGTGCTATAAGAATGCAAATTCCTAATCAAACACCCTTGACTGTCATTGGTGGCGGTATTCTGTCTGCAAAGGGTTACAATTACTGACACACACAAGACAAATATATTTAAAGATTGTGTTCAGGTATTTGTGGCTAGCCAAGAGCTACCTGCTGGTATCTTAGCAACTCCTACAATTTATTAAGGCAACTTTAATTATAGTTCTCAATCACTGATGTCTGCTCAAAAAGAAGAGGTTCTTCAAGCATCGCTTTGGACTCATAGGGTACTTTACTCACTGCTGTTTGTTAAATCATCTGCCATTTTGATTGTGATAGAACTATTCACTCATTACTTCTAATTATTAAGTAGCACTCCCAAATTTAGTCTCTGTCATTAAGACACAGTCAAAAACAGATCAAGTTGAAATGAAAGTGTGTAGCCAACAGGTGGATATCATAAATTTATTTTTATTTAGACAACAACTTTTCTTCCATAGGCTTCAAAGCAGTTAACCATGCTCTGAGACCTGAAATAGAGCATCCATTAAGAAGCCATCAACTTTTTCTTGGGAGCATTATCTATGCATTACCTGGTTTGGAATGTCATAGAATGTATATGAACATCCTAAGTACTTTTGAGACCTTCCATCAGTAGAACACTGGCACACAATGAAACAAAATTCACTAAACAATTGGTTGTTAGCAGGGAGTGGCAGTCACAAACGTTTACTCAGAATTGACATAAGATGGAGATAGTAGCCAGGTTTGTGCAACATGCAGTGAAGATTGGTGAATGCTATACAACAGTATTTTAATTGTTAGATGCAGATTCTGCTGAGCAATTTTATTGTACTGAATCTTTCAGTATTTTGTCTGCATGCCAATAAAAGTTTGAGATTGATTGAGATTGCTTTATTGTGTTGAATAAGAGAAATTTACACTCAAATGCCACCTTCCCCATACATGTCCATTACAGATGTTCTGAATGTTTGAAAAGGGCTGGTGTGTTCCCTGTTTGAGTCTTGTTCTCCTTTTTTAAAAAACCAAAACAAAAAATCCTGGGCACCTAGAGTTCCCACTGGGTAACAGGCACACCAGTATGTTAATACCATTAATTTCCAGTCAGAATAGAACAGATCTTTCAAACTTCAGATCAGATTAAGTCAGTCTGGGAAGTTGGGTGTAGATTTGCTCATTAGGGAGTAAAATGTGAAGACTCTGTTATCCTTTTTTCCCCCTTCAAGATAAGAAAGTGAGATTAGAGGGCCTGACCTAAGGATGCCTTTGATCATAAAATGACTTATTCTTCAATTGATAGAGGTGAAAGGCTCAACGCTGGCAAACTTCCTTCACTGATTGGCAAATATAATAGAATACACTGCAGAAAGATTGAGGTCAGCCATTGATGGATGTCCCTTCAAGGTCTCATAACAAGACATGCACTTAAGGCCCAAAAGAAAAAAGCCATAGATATCTGCAGTATACCCACTGTTATCTATTATGCTAACATTAAAGATCATAGAAGGTCTATAAGAAAAGTACATGATGCTAAAACATTCTTATTTCAACCTTCACCATAGTTTTCCTCCTTTTGGTCTTGTAAAAACTTGCCATAGTTAGATGTAGAAAGTTTTGAACCAAACAATATACAAACAAAAAAAACACCAATTATGGTTTTAAGAGTTGCAGATTGTTATACCACGGGGGAATGTTGGTCATTGCCAAAGAAGTTGCGCTAATAACACACTTTATGGTATTTTGTTTTGTTTATTTATGTTGGTACTTGGATAGGGTCTAAAGTGAAACCCTAGGATTCAAGGAAAGGGGGTGGAACCAGAAGGTGTAGGTCATTGATTTTGGCAGGTCAGGGTACAAAGCCTAGTGGGTTCTTAAAAATAGGTACAGTGTTGGATCCCTGGCCTAAGGTTCTAGCATGGAGAAGGACCATAGTTCAATGGACAGAGTGCATGATTTCCATGCAGAAGTTCCCAGGCTCAATCTCTGAGCAGGAATTCTGCTTGGCCTGTCATACCTCCATGTTTGATACACATGGATGTGCCAGGCAAGGCATGCCCACCTGCTTTGCACCTGACATCATATTTGACATCAGATGTGCAGAGCTCAACTGAAAGGGGCTTTGCAAGCACCACCAGCATACAGCTCCTTACACAGAGCTTCTCAAGCACCCAAGAACCAGCCGACTGTCATGTGGTTTAGAAACTTCCTAAGCACCAAACAGAGGGTTTGCAAACCCTGTGAGCAGCACCTCTCAAGTGCCCTGCAACCAGTATGCAGTGCTGAGCAAAGCCAGCAATTACATTGTATATTTATGATGTCACAAGATTGACAGGTAGGTGGTCCTGGACATCTGCCAAAGATGCCTTGCAAAGATGAGGGGAGATAAAAAATCTGGCCCCAACCCTGAAGCAGAAGGTGATTGCAATGATGTTTTTCTTTCTGGGACTGTGGAAAGCTTCTGCCAGTCATAACAAGCAGCAGTAGGCCAGTTGGATCAGGTATAAGGCAGATTTCTGCATTTGATTCAAAGCTTCATGCACTGGAACTTACCGTATGCTGAAGAATGGGCTGGGCTAGATGGGTACTACATTCAATTCAAGGCATGGCTGCTATAGTGGCTCTGGAGCTCTGTTCAGGAGATACATGGGACTTGACCCTGAAGACCTGCAACGTTCCTTCTCTCCAGCAGCATGCTTTACTCAGCCTGATAAATGTAGGCCAGAACTACCATGTCCCAGAAAGGCATTACAAGTACAAAAGAAGGACAAAAATTAACAAGCTGAAAAACAGAGACTTAGGCCACATTCACACCATATATTTACAGTACTACGATATCACTTTAAACAGTCATGGCTTCTCCCAAAGTATGCTGGAAGCTGCAGTTTAAGGGTGCCAAGAGTTGTTAGAAGATTCCTGTCCCCAAACTACAATTCCCAGAGCTGTTTAAAAAATAAATATTGTTAGGAACTTAAGTGATTTAAATTGAAGTAATTACTTACAACTTCTGGAGTTCAAAGGATTTATTCATGCAGGAACTATTTACATGTGAGTGAAGATAGGAGAGAAATAGCAGCCATATTGTCTAGAGAAAACAGCAAACAAAATGTCTAAGTTTTTAGGGGTGGAGTTAACTTAGAGAAGCTACAAACACGGGATAACTAGATCACTAGTCAAAGAGATCACTAGGCAAACAGTGCCTTCTTCTGGTTTAAAGTAATAGAAGTAGAAGTTCAGGAGAAGGAACGACTCCCTGTCTGAAACAATGGAATACTAAGCTAGATGGACCAATGGTTTGCTTATGCATAAGGCAGCATCCTATATGCTTATGTCCCTAATTTAACACAGTTTGAATTCACCAACACAAGTGTTTGTTTGTTTTGGCAGGTGGGGGTTGAACTTGTCTTGTACCACTGAACTTGTACCTCATAAAATTATAGCTTACATTAGAAGTGTATTAATTAGTCCCCAAATTCCTGATGAACATCTTACATCTTGCAGAATGCTTATAGCAGAGGGAAAGTTAATAAATTTAATAGTCCCAATCAGCTCACATGATGCTACTTTAGAATGCTAATGTTAATGCTACCTTTTTAAAAGTGCAAATCACCTTTCCTCCAAAAGTGGGAAGAAGAAGAAGAGTTGTCATTTAGTTTGGGTAAGTCTATTGCTTGAGGCAGTTTGCTTAAACCAGAGAATCTCAATTTTCCACATGATGGGCTACTTTCTAATTTATAATGATGTTTTAATCAAGAGACGTCCATCCATTTTGCAAGGAAAAGGAAGGCAAATAAAATATATTTTTAAACAAATGAAATGGAAAAAATCATTTCTGATGAACAAGACCTGTTCAAAACAAGGGTGCTATTTCTCTGCCCCTTTGACAGGAAGTTCTATTCGGCTGCAAAGTTTCATTTGAGAGAAAGTTTATGATAAACGTTTTCAATGTGAACCAGTAAATGATAGTCAGTTGTGATTATACTTAAGGATGTTACAATCATATTTCTGGCTTACATTACTGGCATTCCACCCCCGCCCCCCTGCCCCCTTTTAAAAGGCTTTCAGCTGATTACTTTGTTCTTTTCTTCTTCTTCTTCTTTTTGATTGGAAAGGCCACATCAAATGAAACACCTTGGAGAGATACTGTGTAAAAATAAACATCATGGATTTTGATTAACGTTAACATGGGGCAAACACTTCAGAAACATAAAAGACATCTGTAATATTGCAAAGTATCCTACTGTCTATAGAGCAGGTTAAAAACAATCCTCTACATGTGTTCAGAATATATTCTCAAAACTGGATGGTAAGGAAGGTGAAGGGAGTTCACCACCAACCTGTTTGTATTGTTTAGTGTCGCTGAATGTCTTCAGCTATGGAACCTTTCTGAGCCTAAGAGCTTCATTCCCTGATTGTCAGCTTGCTGATGACCAGTAGTGGGGAGCTTCAGAAGCAAAAGTGGACAGAGCAATTGATGTAGCTCTTAGGGCCTGCCCATACTTCATGCCTAGAAAGCACAGCTCAGAGTGGTTTTCCCTTTACCCCGCTTCTTTCCCATGGAAAACCAGCTAAATCGGAGCAAACATCAATCCATAGAAAACCTGAATTGCCATTTGCTCCAACTGAGTGCTAAAGTGTGGTTTAAAAGGTAAAGGGGAGTCTTCCGGGTTAGCGCCTCTGGCAATGGCGGATTTCCTCTGATCGGGAGGAATCCGCTCCGTGAGAATTAGGGTCTGGACCGCCGCAGCGAGGCGGAGACCCACTAAAAACCACAGGCAGGAGAAGCCTGTGGACGTGGGATTCGGCTGGCACCTTTTGCGCCTCCCCTACTCACGGGGAAACCCGGTTTCAGGGATCCGGAGCGACGTGGGGTGAGTGGCGCGGTGCTTCGAATCGACTGCTCTTTTCACGGAGTGAAGCCGCATTGCTGTTGCCGGAGAGCGCTGACTTTTTCCTGTGGACAATTGGATTTTAAACAACTGCCCATGAGTAGAACGGAAAATTGGACTATGAAATTTCTTAATTTGGCACCGAAGCGGGAAGGTCTAAACAGGAAGTCCGCCTTCCGCTTTTGTAAATAGATTGAAGCAAAGACACGGCAAGCTAGAGTCTGGAAAGCCGCTTGTAAAGGATTAAATTTTCATCATTTAAAATTACTGAACCCCCCTTGGAAGCAGGAGAAGAGGGGGGAACCTTTTTTAGACTGTCTAAACCTGCAGAAGAGAGAGTAAAGAAAGGTAAATTTCCACCGTCTTAAACCTGGGAGCGGGGTGTCAGGACAGACGTTTTGGGGAAGTTCATTGACCATGGACAAACGTTTTTGACAGATAGTCAAAAGAAGAGAAGCATATTGATTCCATTGTTCCCTTTCGCATTTAAAAGGAACAAAATATCTGAAAAAGGAAAACTTTGTTGCTAGATCTGCCTTTTTTTTAATAAAAAAAAAAGATGGATACAAATAGAAATTGTTTCCCCTAGAGGGAGCTTGTGAAACTGTTATTAGAGTCGAACTGGGGAACTTTGCAGCTGTAGAGATTAAAGATCGTGGGACCAGACTTCGACCTTGAACAAGAATGTGCTTAGAGGAGGCTTTGGTGCTTGCTTTTTGCAAGACAAGTGCTTTATTGGAACAGTTACATGAGAAGATGGATTTGATGACTGTTGCGATCAGAAATTTTGGACAGGCAGTGGGTACCTATATAGAACCCACTCAGGAATTAACCCAGGAATGTGCTTTGACAGATCAGATAAAGGAGGAGGTTGTTGCTGAACCTCAAGTAACAGTTATGGAGAGAGCTGCGGCCCAGCAGGAACATGAGTTGTTGGATTTGACGAATGAACCTGGAAAAAGTCAGATTTGGAGAGATGGAGTTCTGTTTGGCCTGGAGATGGGGGGCTGGATGGATCCCCCTATGCAGGGATGTTTTGACATTTCGAGTCTGGCTTTGGGCCGGGGGGAGTTCGGAGTTGTGGGGGCCCTTAACTTTGGAGGGACTTTGAAACATGCCTTTAAATATCACATGGATTTCAGTGTTGACTATGGGAAAGGGGCTGACTTGTCGAGAAGGGACAAAGATATTGTCAAGTTGGAGTCTCCCCGAGTGAAAGGAAGGAAATTAAGAATAAGATCAGCAGAAGACAAAGTAAAGTACAGGTATAAATATGAAGAAGACCTGCGGAAGGGACATGGAAAAGACTTAAGAGCCTCGGATATAAGGTCACCAGGTTGATGGACCAGATGGATGGGATAGAAAGGACTGACAAAACCCGAGACCAGGAAGAAGAGACGATGGATGAAGATTGGAAGAAAGTTATAAAAAATTATTTGGAAAAGTATCGTAAAATTAATGAGTATTAGAAAAATGTTGGAATGAAATTATTTGGCTTTAGCAGAAACGTTAAAAAGAATTATGTAAGAATATGTTATGGTTAAAAGAATTTGGTATAAATAAGATTTAAGCTTAAAGTTTTAGCGTTTTTTTATGCTAAGATAAGGTTAAAATAGATTAAGGTAATTAAATGACAGAATATTGTGAAAGATGGAAAGGATTTGCTGAGATAATTAACAACTAGAATACAAAAAAGGGAGGTGTGAGGAGGTTGATGAAATAAGTTAATGAAAGTTAAGGATTTGGGAATATTGGATTTGTTCTTAAATTTTTTGTTTATTTTTGCTCTTTGATTTTGATGTATTGTGTGTTTTGTTTTTTCTTTTTGACTTTGGCTTTTATTGATTTGTATTGTTTAATTGTTATTTTTATCTACCTTTTTCTTTCTTTTTCTCTTTCTCTTGTTTTTTCCTTCTTTTTTCTTTGTAATTTTAAAATTCTCAATAAATATCATTTAAAAAAAATAAATAAATAAAAGGTAAAGGGACCCCTGACCATTAGGTCCAGTCGTGACCAACTCTGGGGTTGCGGCACTCATCTCGCTTTATTGGCCGAGGGAGCCGGCATACAGCTTCTGGGTCATGTGGCCAGCATGACTAAGCTACTTCTGGCGAACCAGAGCAGTGCACGGAAATGCCATTTACCTTCCCGCTGGAGCGGTACCTATTTATCTACTTGCACTTTGACGTGTTTTCGAACTGCTAGGTTGGCAGGAGCAGGGACCGAGCAACGGGAGCTCACCCCATCGCGGGGATTCGAACTGCCGACCTTCTGATCGGCAACTCCTAGGCTCTGTGGTTTAACCCACAGTGCCTCCCGTGTTCCATAAAATGTGGTTTACCCTGGGGAAAAGCATCAGGACAAGAAGAAGTGTGGATAAATCCTTAAAGTCAGTTTCATTCCATCCAGGGCAAGAGACATTATCAGACACACTTCAGCCAGTAAAAATCATTCATTGTGGATGTGAAACAAAACTGGTGATCTGGGGAGAATGGGTGTGACTGGGAAGAGTCCTGAGGGTGGACAGAGAAAACTGGAGGGCTGTGTACTCAGCCTGAGGGCTGGATATTCCTTATTTGTGGTCTTGGGGTTGTGTGCTATGTGCCAGGTTGATGAAAAAAGAAATGAGAGACAAATATAATGATGGCTCTGTATCAACTGCAGCTGATAGCTAACTTAGAGAGGATCACCTTGGTTGAAAAGTGGAGATCTGGAATGAAAGCTGAAGCTTAGAACCGAAGAAGAAAGCAGTGGAGTATTTCCTCTACTTGGGTTGTTTCTCTCCCAGATTTTCCTGCCATGATAAATCTTACAACAGCATGTGTAGGAGGAGTGAGATCTAATGAACCAGGGGCATTGACTTGCCTCACATGACCCCTCTGCCGTCCTGTCCCTGTATGGCGCATGAGTGCTCACCTGGCAGCAGCAGTGGGGGATGGGGAACATGGAGGATGACCTTCACCCTCCCTGTGTCCTGCTCCTGCCCACCACACGAGCACTGCTTGGTAGCAATGGGCTGTGGAGGATGGAGGCCCCCTCAGCATGGGGGGGCTCAGTCCCCTACTCACAAATATTGAGGTGGCTGAAGCCCCTTCCACCCCTATAGTTGGTGCCCCTTTAATGAATCCATTCCTAGGGATAAGGGCCAAGTTTGTTTTAGTTCACACTTGAAGGTAAATCTGCATAATTTGAACTCATAGAACCAATACACGAACTGAAAAACAGCCATCCTTCGAAATTCATAGGATTTTGAAATGTCAGGTGCAGTTTACAAAAATGATATACTGTACTAGATCAGAATGTGTATAAATTTCGGTATGCATTTCATGCATTAAAATAGGGTCAATTGTAAAGGTGTGTATATGATTAGGCAACGTTTCACACAAAATGTATATTGTTGCACGTCACCCCAATCTCTAAGCGGTGCAAGATTCAAGGGGTTCAAAGCACTTGTCCAGAGTTCGTGCTCCTTTCGGAATGAGGGACAGTGGAGATTGTGGTATGTTTATTATATATGGTTTATTTCTACATATATACAACCTGAGCCCATGATGGAGGAGCTCACAGCATTAACACCCCAAGAGGGTCTATCTCACATAGCCACAGCCTTGGATTGCAGGAGAAATCAGGCATGTCTCTCCCTCACAGGTTTTAGCCTGCTGCTTTATCAAGCTTCTATTTTCTAGCTTACACACACACACACACACACACACCCTCAGCTCGAGCCTTTGTCCAACAAGTGAGTGAGTGGGGGACCACCCTTTTGCCACCTGGCACACATCCACTTCCTTTCTTCCTTTAATGGCCCATTACCTAGGTTATCACCTCATCAGGAAGGTAGCTAAGCTACTCTAGGATTTTTAATCCTTGCTTAAATTTTAACCCTTGCTGGATGAAGGAATGTTCCTTCACAGCCCATAAAGTGAGCATAGTAGATGAACAACATCTAGGGCAGGCATAGGCAAACTCGGCCCTCCAGATGTTTTGGGGCTACAATTCCCATCATCCCTAGCTAACAGGACCAGTGGTCAGGGATGATGGGGGTTGTAATCCCAAAACATCTGGAGGGCCGAGTTTGCCTATGCCTGATCTAGGGGATCATGGTTCCCTTTTGCATTAGTCTTCAGGGCTGCCACCTCAAATTAGGTCATTAAGGTATAAAGGTTGTGGCTCCATGGTAGAGCGTCTACTCTGCTTGCCAAAGGCCCCGGTTCAACCCCCAGTATCTCTAGGAAAGACTGAAAATTTTCCATCTTAAACTTTGGAGAGCTGCTGCAAAGCAGCATAGACAATACTGAATTAGATGGACCAATGGTCTGATTTAGTATAAAGCAGCTTCCTTTGTTCCTGAAACATGTTTAGTTGGTTAAAGCAAATCATCCATTCCCAATAACTAAACTGTACACTTTTCACTTGAAAAAATTCTTCTGCTTACTTTGTTTTAGCCACACACTGAATCCACTATTTCAAAAATTTATATGGTTTGAAAAATAAGCTGAATTTTCTGCGCTTCAATATTTCATGAATAAACCCAATTAGCTGAAGACATTGTATATTCAAACTCATTCTCACATTGTCCCCTAATTAGTTTTATTCATGAAATATTGACAAAGAGGAAATCCAAATTATTTTTTCACCATGCATTAAATTTTTGGAGCGAATTCATTGGTTAAAAGAAAAAGAAAAAGAAACACACCCTACACAAGACAAAATAATTAATCAATTTTTACTCTTAATGCTCACAAAAGTTACTTTCCTGCCCCACTCCAAGAGCATTGTTATTGGCAGGGAGCCAATGAAAATCGGGAAAAATAGCAGCAGATTTATGCTGGGTATTTGTGATGTCATGAATCAGAAATGCAAGGCAGGAGTAGATCTTCTTTAAAAAGAAAAAAAATGAGCAGTTTGGGTGGTTCTCATCTTTATAGGAAGGAATTCAGTGAGAATGCAGAACATGCTGAGGAAGTCCTCTTGAGCTCTGCTACAAATAAGGATGAGGGAGAAGTTTGATTCAGTTTGCCTATCTACCTAATTTGTGCTTTCTGAAGCAATATGTGAACTGAAACAACTTAATTCCCTTACAAATTCAGAAATACCAGGTTTAGAAATGCATTCAGAAGAATTTGGGTATGAAACTGCTTAGCAGCGGTCACAATCTGAAAACCCTTCAGTGGTGGCTCTCCTCACTTGTGGGAAAGACTTGTGGCTCTCCTATAAGGGGGAAGACCTGTTTTGGTGGCTGTGCCCCAGTAATGGAACTTCTTCTCTTGGGAGATCCATACAAAAGAATCCATGCTGATCCTTCTCCAGCCAAAGAGGGCCTATAGGACAAAGCAGAAAATGTGGCCTCAAATCAACACTGCCAGAACAGTCATACCTGAACTTTATAAATGCTTCTCTGATTCTGTCGAACAAGTGCTACTGGACTGCTTTAGAAACTGCATTGAACAGCAACCTACAACATAGCTATGTCCTTTTGGGCAAAAGTAAACAGCAATTCCCCAACTGGTTAGAGGCTGGCATTAAGGACATGGAACCTTTTATCACTGCAAAGGGTTAGGCTCTTGTGAACTATAAGCATGTGTCTTGTGAGAAAACGCTTGCTGCACTGAGAAAGGCAAGGAGTAATGCCCAGTGGATTGCCAGGCAATGTGCCAATGACTACTGGCTAAAGCTGTGTCAGAGCATTCAACTTGCTGCTGACAGCTACACATGTAGGGAGGTGTGATGGGCACAGCGCTATCAAGAACTGAACTCATGGGAAAACATGGACTTCAACTGAACAGTTAGCAACTCTGCTTATCTTGGGAGAGCTGGATGTCCCTCTATCAATGAGCTGAAGAATGCCATCAACTCTCAAGTATGTGGTAAATCCCCAGGACAAGGGTTGAATCCCAATAGAAGTGCTGAAAGCCAGTCTCAACACCTCCCTCATGATGCACCTCCACAGCCTTCTCTTAATAATAATAATAATAATAATAATAATAATAATAATAATTTTTTATTTATACCCCGCCCTCCCCAGCCAAGGCCAGGCTCAGAGCGGCTTACAAGCAATAATAAAAACAAGATGAATGATTACAACTTAAAAACAAAAATAAAATACAACATTAAAATATTGGAACATTAAAATATTAAAATGTAGCCTCATCGCAGGAGGAGAAGGAAAAGAGAAAAGAAAGAGAGGGAGGGAGGGAATCAAATTGGCTCCAAGCCAAAGGCCAGGCAGAACAACTCTGTCTTACAGGCCCTGCGGAAAGAAATCAGATCCTGCAGGGCCCTGGTCTCATGAGGCAGAGCGTTCCACCAGGTCGGAGCCAGAGTTGAAAAGGCCCTGGCTCTGGTTGAAGCCAATCTAACTTCCTTAGGGCCTGGGACCACTAGGGTGTTGTTATTTATGGACCTTGAGGCTCTCCGTGGGGCATACCAGGAGAGGCGGTCCCGTAGGTACGAGGGTCCTAGGCCGTGAAGGGCTTTAAAGGTAAAAAGCAGCACCTTAAATCTGACCCTGTACTCCACCGGGAGCCAGTGCAGCTTGAAAAGCACTGGGTGAATATGATCCCATGGCAGAGACCCCGTGAGGAGCCTCGCTGCAGCATTCTGTACCCGCTGGAGTTTCTGGGACAGCTTCAAGGGCAGCCCCGCATAGAGCGAATTACAGTAGTGAAGCCTGGAGATGACCATCTCATGGATCACTGTGGCCAGGTCGGGGCGGGAAAGGTAAGGGACCAACTGCTTGATGCGACAAAGGTGGAAAAATGTCGCCTTGGCTGTTGCAGTAACTTGCGCCTCCATGGAAAGGGAGACGTCAAGGATTATACCCAAACTCTTAACGGAAGGCAATGGCACTAATTGGGCCCCCGCAAGAGAAGGGAGTTGGTCCCTCATCCCCATGCCATCCCGGCCTAGCCATAGGACCTCTGTCTTCAAAGGATTTAGTTTCAATCGGCTCCCACGAAACCATCCAGCCACAGCTTCCAAGCATCTGGTCAGTGTGTTCGGGGCTGAGTTGGTGTAGCCATCCATCAGCAGATAGAGCTGAGTGTCATCAGCATATTGGTGACAGCCCAGCCCAAAGCTCTGGATAATCTGGGCAAGGGGGCGCATAAAGATGTTAAAAAGCATCGGGGAGAGAATTGCGCCCTGCGGCACTCCACACACCAAGGAGTGGCACGACGACATTTCCCTCCCTAGTGCCACCCTCTGTCCCCAACCAGAGATAAAAGAGCACAACCAGTTACGGGCTATGCCCTGTATCCCCACGTCTGTGAGGCGGTGGTCCAGAAGATCATGATCGACCATGTCAAAGGCTGCTGACAAATCTAAAAGGATCAGCAGTCCTGACCCGCCTCGATCCAGTTGTCTACGGAGATCATCTGTTAGGGCAACCAGAGCTGTCTCCATCCCAAAACCAGGACGGAAACCAGACTGAAATGGATCTAATGCTGATGTTTCCTCCAGAAACCTACCAAGCTGTTCAGCAACCGCTCTCTCAATTACCTTACCCAGGTATGGAAGATTTGAAACTGGGCGGTAATTGGATAGGTCTAAGGGATCTAATGAAGTTTTCTTTAAGAGTGGACACACCACTGCTTCCTTCAGTTCCCCTGGGAATGTCCCCGTGTCAAGGGACAAATTGATAATTTCAACCAGGGGGGTCCGCACAACATCTAGACACTCCCTAATCAGCCAAGACAGGCACGGATCAAGGAGGCAGGTGGTGGGCCTACCAACTTGGAGGAATCTATCCACATCAGTAGGGAGTATCCGATCAAAATGGTCCAACACTGGACCTGAAGTCAGTCGAGGGGCCTCCAGTTCAGTCACTGTATCTAAATTGGCAGGGAGGTCACGGCGGAGCAGCAGGACTTTCTCCGCAAAAAAGCTCGCGAATGCCTCACAGCTGTGGGTCGAATTTGTGCTTAAATTTGGTTGTCCTCCTAAGGACGTTATTGACCTAATTATTCTAAAATGTTGTACCGGGCGAGAGCTAGCGGATGCAATGGAAGCTGCAAAGTAAGATTTCTTAGCAGCTTTCATAGCCATCTCATAGGCTTTCATAAGCGTCCTATAAGATGTTCTTGAGGCTCCGTCACAAGTCCGTCGCCATACTCGCTCTAGCCGTCTGAGATCCAGCTTCATTTTCCGGAGCTCCTCAGTAAACCAAGGGGCCCGGTTTCGACGGGGTCACAGAGGGCGCTTAGGCACGATCTCATCAATGGCTGCCAAGAGCCGGTTATTCCAGTCCTCAACAAGGTCATCTAATGAGTCGCCAGGAGGAGCAGGGTTCCGCAAGGCTTGTCGGAATCTATCAGGATCCATCAGTTTTCGCGGACGAGCCCAAATAGGTTCGCCACCCGAGCTGGGGAGGAGCGGGAAGTCAATCTTGGCTTTCAGAGCGTAGTGATCAGACCATGGCACTTCCACAGTGGGGAGCATGATCACATCTATGCCAGCCCCAAAGATCAGATCCAGCGTGTGGCCTGCTTGATGAGTGGGGCCCAAAACAAACTGGGAGAGCCCTAGTGTTGCCATGGAAGTCACTAGGTCCAGAGCCTGTGAGGAGGGAGCGGCATCGGCATGGACGTTGAAGTCTCCCAAAACCAGTAGGTTTAGGAACTCCAAGGCCCAGCCCGCCACCACCTCCAGCAGGTCTGACAGGGTGGCTGCAGGTGTGCTGGGTGGTCGGTTCACCAGCCAGACAGCCAAGCTCTCCTTGGTGCCCCACACGAGACCAACACATTCAATGCCGGAGATCGCCGGTGATAGCAGAGCTCTGAAAGGGCAATCCTCCCGGAATAAAAACGCTACTCCTCCCCCCCCCCGACCCACAGTCCGCGATTGATGGAGGACAGAGAAACCTGGGGGTGTTATCTCATGTAGGGAGACTACTTCGCCTTCCCGTACCCAGGTCTCCGTCACGCAAGCCAGGTCAATCCCCTGCGAGACAAAAAAGTCACGCATGGTGGTGGTTTTGTTGCCTATGGACCTGGCATTGCACAGCACCAATGACGGAGGTGGGTGATCCTTGCTCTCCCTACCCTCATCCCTTGGGATGGGGCGTAGATTGGAAGGGGTTTGAGGATCACTACATCTCGAAACCCTTCGCCGATAGAGATATCTAGCCCCACCGCCATTCCTCCCTAGCCCTTCAATTGTGGAAATCCCAGATCCCATACTAGCCTCCCCAATAGATGGGTAACATCCCCTCAATAACAAGTCATCCTTGGGCCAGGACTCCTGGGTCAAAATGGTATGGCAAAGAGGTGGAGGTCTGATAGGGTAAGTATCCCTAGAAGATAAAACCCAACCAACCGCACCCCAAGCGGGGGGGACAGTCCCATGGTATTTCATTAACTGTCAATCCCCCTCTCCCTCCTGGGTTAATTGGAGGATTGTTGGTTCTATCTGTGGCTGTGGAAGTATTAATGAGGTATGTGTTATAAAATGTGGGTCACTGGCCAACAAAGAGCCAGATTCGAATTCAGAAGATCTGACCATCCTGTCTCGCCAGGAGTACAATAGAGAAGGCTGATCATTCTGATAAGTTCTGCATTCTCTTGCAGTGTTCATTAACAGGATCCAAACCACAAGGCATGAACAACTCCAGCATTGTGATCCTCTACAAGGGTGACCACCATGACTAACAACTACCATGGAATCTCCCTGCTGAGTACTGTGGGTAAAGCCTTTGCCCCTGTAGTTCTTAACAGATTACAGTCACTCAGTGACAGGTCACAATGTGGTTTTAAAGTTCAGAGGTGAACAGTGAACATTATTTTCACACTGTGTCAGCTGCAGGAGAAATGCCAAAAACAAAGATACCCCTTTGTACATTGCCTTCATAGACCTGATGAAGGTCTTCCACCACATTGGCTGAAAAGGACTCTTCATACTCCTCAACAAGATAGGATGCCCACCTAAGCTCTACAATATGATATCCTTCCATGAAAATGGAGCACCTTCCAGTATGACAGTACAACCTCGGGCACCTTCCCTATAAACAATGGCATGAAACAGGGCTGTGCTCTTACCCCAACTTTCTTTGGCATGTTATTCCCACTGTTGTTCTCATATGCCTTCAGTTTGAATGAAGATACAGTGGTACCTTGGGTTAAGAACTTAATTCGTTCGGGAGGTCCGTTCTTAACCTGAAACTGTACTTAACCTGAGGTACCACTTTAGCTAATGGGGCCTCCTGCTGCAGCTGCACTGCCACCGCGCGATTTCTGCTCTCATCCTGAAGCAAAGTTCTTAACCTGAAGTACTATTTCTGGGTTAGCAGAGTCTGTAACCTGAAGCGTCTGTAATCTGAAGCGTCTGTAACATGAAGTGTCTGTAACCCGAGGTACCACTGTAGTGTGGACTTCCATTCAAGGAGTGACAGAGGTCTGCTCAACCTGGCATGTATCCATGCCAAAACAAAACTGCAGCAGGTTCTTATCCAAGAAATGTTGTTTGCAGACAACAAAGATGACACAGCTTTGCCAGTGCACTCCAAAGAACCTCTATAGAGCCTCATCAACCATTTTGCTCAAGCCTGCATGCCCAAGCCTCACCATTAGCCTGACAAAGACCAACACCCTGAGTCAGGGTGTTGCCAGCACTCCACACATTAGCACTGGTGACCACACACTTGAGGTGGTAGACAGTTTTGTGTACCTCGGCCCACCATAACAAACAACCTTAGCATTTATGATGAGCTGGACAAGTATATTGGTAAGGCAGCTACAGCAGTGGCTAGTCTAACCAAAAGGACATGGGATAATGTGATGCTAATGACCAATACCAAAATGAAGGTCTACCAGGGTTCAGTGTTTAGCAGGGGTAACCTGTCTCTCCTGTATTATTATCTACAGCCACAGTAGGCACTGTAACTCTCCAATGGTGTGACTTTACCCCCGATAGTGCACATTGTCACTCGAGACAGATGGATACCAACAACACATGCTGAGAAACAGAGAGCATACAGATCTCCTCTACCTTTGCACAATTCCAGATTTTGCATTGTGTCTATGTTTTAATTGTCTCTTCAGGGTGAACAGAAAGAATCCCCAAGTTTCAACATTTAGGCTATGCATGATATTTGTCAGAAAGCTCCTTTTCCTCCCACCCCCCCAATAATTTATATTTTTTAAAGGAAGGGTTGATTAATGATCCTTGATTTATTGGAGTACTGCATGAAAAACCCATCTTGTTAGTCCTTTCAAGAGATGGTGCCACATGGGATGTGAAATTGTTAGCATTTGATGTCCCTCTGGTTCTAGCAGGCATGATAGTTTTATTAGAAATGTGCCGATTAGTGGTTTTATTTTCTGCCATTTCAGAGTTCTTTCTTCAGTGACCTTTTAACAGAAAAGAGCTGTGGGTCTGCTGGGGATGAGCAGCCTGTTACCTAGGGAAGGTGAATAAATCGTCATAAATCTTTATAGGTTATTATAAACCAGAGTTATCTTATCTCTAGCCAATCTGATCCTAAATTGTAATGACTCAGATTAGTTTTGATACAGCTGCTGCTAAGGCAGTGCAGGAAGCCTCCTGAGACATAAGAAAGACTTTGAAAGAGCCTTGATTCAGACTACCTTCTAGCTTAATGTATTTGCCAAATGAAGGAACTGAAGGAAACACAGCCCTTAAGAACAAAGGACAGGAACAGCAGCAGGGGCTAATGTGAGCCAGGGTTAAGCACTGGACTGAATTTTAAATGTCAAGATACAAACCCAGAACATTTAAAGCCATAGTAAATTCCTTTGAGCATGCATAGAGTGACATACAATCACCCAACATCCTTTCCAAAAATTGTCCAAGGACTTTGTTTTGCATTCTGCTACTTAAGGCTCAGCACAGACTCTCTGACACAATGTGATGCAGCTTTTGCTTGACTGTAAGGCTTTAGAAGAGAGTTAGGGAAGCCAAAGCCCAGGAAGGCAAATGTGGCCCTTTGGTCCTCCCTATCTCGCTCCTGAGGCTCACCCCAGACCATAATTCCTCCTCACCCACATTCCCTCCCTAGCCCAGCTTTGCACCATCCATGAGTGTCCTTACCTGGCTGAAATGCTCCCTTGAACTCTTGCTTACCTGGATGGAGGAAAGAGAGAGAGGCATGAGTATGTGTGAATTAACTAGCCTATTGTACATAAGAAAAAATTCTATTAATTGCCCCACCCATATTTGGTTTCTGGCTCCTCCAGCCACTGACATGTGGCCCTCAGAAGGTTGCTCAGAAATGAATGTGGCCCCACCACTGCTTTAGAATTCCATTGCTGCAGAATTGCATGTTTGCATACTCCTTCCATTTAAAAGCTATTGTATTGAAAATAAGAATGACACAGGGAAGGATTGTCACCTAAATTTTCAATTACCATGCTATGGGTTTTTTTTTCTGTTTAGTTCCTGCCTCCCCTGTTATAAAACAAACCTTTCAAATAAGTTGGCTCCCTCCATCCTCCTCCTAACATGCCCATTTTGGAGTGGTAGAATCCAGCAAGAGCTGCTGGACCACATGCCTCTGTTGATCACACAGCTCACAATAGGTCTCAAATCTTCTTAATACAGCTCTTGCTTTCTGTTCAAGTCGTGCCGTCAGCATCAAATTGCGAATTGCAGGTTGCTAAATGAGGCATACTCACTCAGAACCTAGTGTCTTCCAAGTATGAAGGGAAAATGAAGGCATGGTAGTTTATCACAAATTTGATTCTTCACTTGGTTCACTCTACATTTGACTAATCTCCTTGTTTCCTCATTTTGAGGGCATCAGCACGGGACCCCAACATTTGAAATCAAAATAAATAAATGAGGATTGGATGTTTTGATTCTTTGGAAAGGAAGGGGACGCCTTATCACACCCCCTCCCATTCTGGGGAAGAAAATAAATCTTTGCTTCTATTGCTCAGAATTCCAGCTTCAAATGTGCATAGAAGTCCCATGAGCTTAGACCTGGAGAGTCTAAATTGTAAGGAGAACATTATTTACTAGAGAGCAACTGTGAAAAAATTAATGTACCAGGACCTTTTTCGCCCCCATTCCAGCTTTTCTGGATGGATTGCAGCTGTAATGAACCTTATCTGATTTCTATTCATTTGGCTCAGAATGGCTGGAATTGGAAATGAAAATTTAAAAGATTGCCCTTTGTGTTGTCCTTTTGCACCCCCTTACATTTTTAGTGGATTTTTTTTAATCCAATTTTAATTCTAATTTAGCTAGATCATCTGTGCATCACAGACAGTTTCCCATGCAACAGAAACAACATTGCAATGCAGTACAAAGATAAACGAGGTTACCCCCCCCAGTCCACTTAATCTCCATTAATAATCATGATGTAGCACCTCACCTGTTCACCTCCAATTTACATACTATTAATAATTAATATTTTTGTTCCACCCTTTTCACCAAAGATCTCATCACAGCAGCAGCAACCCTATGGGGTAGTTTATGCTGAGAGACAGTGGCTGCCTGAAGCACATCCAACACACTTTGTGCAGTGTAGGCTGGCCCATTAAGGCTGATGTGACACTGCCACATCAAGCTTAGTCTGCCCTAACCTTCCTGCCTTCTTACTTACATCCAGTCCAGGGCGTGGGACTGACTGCCAGCTTGCTTCTCATTAATTTCAATGTTGCCCTTGAATAATTCAGCAGGGAGGAGGATGGGAACAAATCTAGAAATAGTTGACTCTCTGCTTGTCATCGGCACTGACTCCACCTGCTGTTGGGCTCCCTACTTCCATCCAAATGAGCACCAGCCACCACTGACTTTGTGGTTGGGTGGAGATTTGACCTTGTTTCTCAACCAAACAACTTAACCACTGTGCTACACCACATTTCCCCTTGTATTTTGTTAAGGGAAACATAACCCTGATACTTACAAAAATGACAAGTAAATAGGATTGTTTGATGCCAGGTAAATGTTACAGAAGGAAGATAGATTTTAAAGTTCCTTATCCCAGTGCTGTGTCCCGCTGCTGTCTCTTATTGATGATGTCCCTTAAATTTCCTGGGTTTCAAAGGAAGCAGCTCCTCTCCCTCCCTCCCTGCCAGCCAGGGAGGAGGGAGGCTCCAAATGTGTTGCTTGGCTGCGTTACTCACCCAATAAGGAGTCTAAGAATGACTGGGGGGGGGGTGGACCTTGCATGCCTTGTGCCGATCAAATCGGCTGCGTTGCCTGGGAACTCGCCTTTGCTCAGCGCTTCCCAGGGGAGAGGTGATAGTGGTTTTCCTTGCTGCATCCCCTTTGCCGGGTTGCTGCGCTGTGGGAACCACCACTTGAGGCTTTGTTTGGCTGCTGGCTGGGCTTTCTGCCTTTGGCTCGGAGGGGCTCAGAAGTTGGACATACCTGTGCTCCGAAAATCCCTTATTTTGGCTGCTGATCCCTTATTTCCGAGGCTGCTGGTCCCTTATTTTCAAATCTGTAAGTTGACAGCTATGAATCTGAGAAGTAAAGATAACAAATAAGCATGTTGCCAATGACTCATTTGCAATATCTGAACCATCCATTTGCAATATTAGCACACACAGCCTGTCTGGAAGCACCCATTGTGTCTGCAAAAGCTGAAACATTACTACTCCAAGCTCACCATATAAGGACAACACCAGGGTGGGAGGGATGACTCTTTTCTGATGGACATATCTATCTTCTAAACAGACAGAATGGTTTCACCAGAGCCATCACAGTGCTTGGGAGAAGGGAAGTTGGAGTAATGCATCACCTTGTTCTTGTCTGCCCTGTGCTCTTTGCTTGCTCTTCTAGTGACTGCCCAGCCTCTGCTTGCAGACCTCCAAAGAGGATGAGCCTATCAGCCCCAACATAATTGGTTCCATTATTTAATGTCTCTTACTGTTTAGATATTCATTCCAATGTTCAAGACTTAATTCACAAACCCTTAGGTAAGGGAATGGGGAAGGGTCACAAATCACTTGAGAGAGTAAGCATGTCAGATTACTCATGGACAACATGTGGGATGTTTGCTTCTTTTAAAAAAAGTATTTAAAAAATCTGCCATAGCAGTTCCATTTTAATCCCCAACCAAGAATCGATCTACATTTACTGTTTTAATGTTATTAGAATGTCACAGGGCATAATGGTAAAATAAAAATGTTCCTTATCTTGTTTCCTCCATAAGAATGCAGTTTCCTTTTCTGCCAGTTCCTGGTTGCTCTGCAGTGCCCTCTGGTGTCACATTTTAATAACACAAATTTAAATGATACAAGCAAAACATAATGCAGTCAAATGCGTTATAATAACTGTTCCTTAAAAAGGTAAAGGTAAAGGGACCCCCGACCATTAGGTCCAGTCGTGGCCGGTTCTGGGGTAGCGGCGCTCATCTTGATTTATTGGCCGAGGCAGCTGGTGTACAGCTTCCGGGTCATGTGGCCAGCATGACTAAGCCGCTTCTGGCGAACCAGAGCAGTGCAAGGAAATGCCGTTTACCTTCCCGCCGGAGTGGTACCTATTTATCTACTTGCACTTTGACGTGCTTTCGAACTGCTAGGTTGGCAGGAGCAGGGACTGAGTGTAGATCCGCCTCAAGTAATTCAGAATTTCAAAATTCAGGCAGAAGTTCAGATGATGAAAAAGTCAGAAGCACCCCTAATTTCAGCCCATTGAGATAAGTTACACAAGCAGGTCATCTACCCTGCATAATAAATGTCACACATCTCATGACCCCATGATCCACTTACACAACACAATTCAACATACCCAAGTATCATACTCCTCGAGCCATTATAATGGAATGGTGTCTGCCACAACTATATCTTAGTTACTGAGAACCCTTCTGGTCCATCTGCATTCTCTCAGATTTGGGAAATGTGACCTTAAGTCTAATCTGGATCAATCAGTATCTTTCTGCCTCTGTTTCTTGTCTGTAAAATAAGAATAACTGTATCCATACTTGCAAGAAAGTTAAGTGGGCATCCCTGCCAGAGACTAGCTAACACAGAGGCAGCTAACCTGTGACCTTCCAGATGTTGCTGGAATAAAAATTCCACCACCCCTAGTCATGGGCTGATGGGAGCAAATGTATGACAACACTGGAGGCCCAAAGCCTAAACACCTTGGCTGCAACACATTAAAAAAAGAAAAGTGGTGAAAAGTGGCTACCTGGAATAACATATGGTGCCAGACCAGGCTGAATTAATTTGGAATATTCTGCTTTGCATATTCAAATGCAGAGTTTTACATATGCTCACATTCAAACCATAATGCACAAAATGTGATGACACTAGAGCATAATTAACCAATGACTTTGAAAATATGGAAGCAGGGGTCCTCATTTAGGTAGACAGCAAAAGAAATGCAGAACCCTTGCTAAGCATTCCAAGTGCCTCCTTATCATTTGGAAACAAAGCCTCAATTTGCTTTGTTCTCGGCGGCATTATTTCATGACAAAGTTTGTGATCTATAGTTATCTTGCATTACAACAACACTGAAATTCTTCACCCTTTAGTACACGCTTCCGGACTAATTGTTTGGAAGCTCCCAGATGAATTACGCCAAAGCAAAATAAATGGCATGAGCAACGTCAGGAGCAAGTGGGTGGCAGGATACAAATGCTGAAGGCAACTAAGACTTGCTTAGATGAATATCTTTGTCGTTACTTCCCCAAAGAAGACTTGAGACACAACAATTATGGTACAAGCAGGTTATATTTATTGGAATGTAACAAATTAGAGAATCTGCAGAAACCAAATAAACAGATTAGACAAATCAATGTAATCTGGGCAGCTGCATTCTATGGCCTCACAACAAGGACTTGGAAAGAATTCTCCTTCCTTGCTACATGTACTTTGGCATGTGAACATGACATGCACAGTGAATGTTAAAGTTAAAGAGCATCCACAATGCTCCCACCCACCCACAATGCCAAGTCAATGAAAGGCAACTCAAGAGTACCCTAACTCAATATTGCCTTAGGTATATAAGCAATCCATATTAAATTCTCTCATGTGCTTGGATTCAATGCCACAGGAAGCGATCAGCTCCAGCTAATTCACTTCCACCCACTCAGACACAAGCTGAGTTCTCTGCAGATCCTAAAAAACAAACAAAAGTCACAACTCAAAACAGTAAGATCCCCAGTGTTCTACCATGGGGGATATATGTGCCCCCATGGACCAGAATACTTAAAAAAGAATGCCAGTCTGTTTACCTTATTCTGTGTCCTATAAACTTATTATGGTGCACAGCCTCCCTCCAGTTGTGCTGCTCTAACAGCTCAGACCATACCAACAACATCTTCAAAGTCCTTGTCTGGAGTCAACATATATCCTTGGTAATCCCAGCCAAAACTTCCAGAGCCATCCATTGAACAAAACCATTCTCACCAGGGTGCATACCACATAATAGGAAACAGCTCCTCCCCACAGCACAACCCACCATGAGTCTTCTGAATATATGCCTTTGAATGCCAAGATGGGGGGGGGGTACCATTCACGTCCTATTTATTTGGCCTCTGTGGTAACAGGATACTGGGCTAGATGGGTTTATGGCCTGAAGAACAGGGAATATATTATGCTTTAAATTTATTTATTAAATTTATATCCCCTCCTTCCTCCCAATGGAAAAATAAATGCTGCAAGACTATATCCAATGCTTGGAGATTGTTGTTCTTTGTCCAGAGAGAGTGGGAGTGGGGTGGGGGAGAGAGAATATAATCACCCAACTGTATAATACAATTACATCAACAATGTGATGGGTTACTCCTTGTGGACAGGAGTAGATAACAGGCATGAATTAGGTTCCCATTCTGAATTGTGTTGCTATGCCATGCCTAATGTGCCCAGATCTCTGAAACAGACGTTGAAAGGGGTTCCTAAGAATGGATGCATCTTTTGCTGTTATAATCTAGATACAAATATGGGGCTTTTCTTTTGATGTCAGTATAAATGTACTTACACAAATGAGAAGGATATGTGTCATGCTAAGCCCAACAGAGAGATCAGGCGCAGTCTTCATTAAAAGAGGTACAAAGGATACACCATCTGCTTCAACCAATCCCAGCTCTCAGTGGGTTTGTTTGCTCGGTCACTCGTACTAGTTGGAGCCACCTGTTCACTTTAATTATAAACGCTTTCTTAAAACCTTGCCTTTTATGATCTCTGCATCTCACCATAAGTGAAGAAGCAGAGTGGCGAAGATGGGAAAAGGAGCCTTCATCGCAGAAAGGAGCAAAAAAGAAGAAGAGATGTTTCCGTCACATGGACTTGGAGGACAAAATAAAAATGGAAGAATCCAGAGTAAATGTGCAATGCTAGAGCACATCAAAGGTCACACCATGTTTCTTCAATCACAAAGATAAATGGCCCAATTCACTTCTCATTAACAGAAGATTTAGCTTGGTCAAGCGTCATTAACTTTAGTGGGCTTAGTTGTGACTTACTCCAGAATAAATAGGAGAGAAAAGAAGGGAATTGTGTTTTGAGATCTGATCATGAGCAGATCTTTATTTCTGAGAGGCAGCATTTATATTAATGCTTGGAGAATTGACATTTACGTGGGGAGGCTCATTGAGGTTGCTATCACCCATCTGTGACATAAGAAGACATATTTCTTGAAAGCTTAAGTAAGAGGTGCCAAGGTTCCCACTTGACCTCTGATCAGGATGCTCTTTTCTATATTCTTAGATGCTTGGTAACTGGCTGTGGATCATCAAGTCAATTTCCATGGGAAAGAAAGTGGCCACGTGTTCAGTTATGGAAAACTTAATAAATATTTCATACAAAAATAAATAAATAAAATAAATACTCAATGACCTGCCTTTCAAGTAAGTGGAAATGAAGCAGCTGGTTGCCATGGTGAAATTATGATGACACTGTTACTCTGTAGTGGCAGTGCTGAAGTCCTAAGTCAGATTCAAGGGGGGATTTGCCCCCAAGGCCCTGCCTACCAGTTAACAGTGACCTAAAGTTTTCCAGTAAAACATGAAATGGTGCACACGCTACATCTTGTTCGTGAGCTTATCACGCATGTCCAAAGTCTGTTTTGGGGGCCTAATCCAGCCCACTGGTCGGTTTATTCCGGCCCCTCTGGCAGTTTATTTATTTCCTGGGGTAAAATCCTAAAAAAAAAACCCCTCAACAAATTCAACCCTAAAAAAAGGTTAACAACTTGGGTTGGCTGTTTCGGCGGCCCTCACGGCCCTTCACTTCATCAAATCTGGCCCTCTTTGAAAAAAGATTGGACAGGGTTACAGTCAAAGAGTTCAAGAGAAGCAGAGAAGGGGGTGCTGGATGTCCGGAGTTTCAGTGCTGCAGAGTGTGTGTGACTACTGGATCACATGCTTTGTGTGTTGACATTCCATTCTTTGGAAGCGAGGGAACAGAAGGAACTGTGCGCCACTTCCATCTTCTTTGTTCTTTGTTCTGTTCTGTTGTTGTTCTCTCTCGGAGGACCACCCCCCATGGTGCTTCTGTTGGAAAAGGGGTGTTGTTTAAGTAGCTCGGTCACCCCGCCCCTTCCCATTGTGCCCTGCCCCTTTCCCCGCAAGGGTTCAGGTGAGTGCAAAACGCCTTGGTGCGCAGCAAGCTGGGGGGGCAAGGGGAGGATGCAATGCCAGTGTGATGATGGAGGGGGAGACAGCAGGCAGGGAAGCTGCTGGGCAGGTGGGGGAGGGAGAATGAAGGGAGGTGGGTGTGCAGCTGAGGGGGCCCCCCTCCCATTTCGAGTATTCCAAATAGCAATATGGATACTATAAACACATGCAGAAAGACAAACGTATTTTACCACTCTACTTCCCATGTTAATCACAACAATATACAACACAATACAACAATAATACCTTTATTGGCATTTCAAGTTAAGACATTCCAAAATGGCTTGAGATACAAAGTCTTTCTTCTTCCCGTTTCCTGTTTCCAAGAGATTTGAATGGGGAAATCCTTTCGATTCTTCATTAATAAGAGGCAGTGGGGTGAGGGAGGCCAGGGCCACATCCACACCATTTAACGCGCTATGAAGCCACTTTAAACACTCATGGCTAAACACCCCCAAAGACTCTGGGAGCTATAGTTGGAAAAGGGTGCCAAGAGTTGTTAGGGGACCCCGTTCCCTGCCAAGAAGGGAACCCTATCTCTACCCCCACCCCTACCCCTGACGCTCACCCTAACCCTAGCCCTAACACTAACCTTTAAGCCTTAACTAGAGCTACAATTCCCAGAGTTCCCTGGCAAAAAGGGAACCCTAACCCTAATCCTAACCCTGCCCCCTAACTAGAGCTACAATTCCCAGAGTTCCCTGCCAAGGGAACCCCAACCCTACCCCTGCCCCTGACGCTAACCCTAATTCTAACCCTTAGCCTTAATTAGAGCTACAATTCCCAGGGTTCCCTGGCAAGAAGGGAACCCTAACCCTAACCCTGCCCCTAACTAGAGCTACAATTCCCAGAGTTCCCTGGCAAAAAGGGAACCCCAACCCTACCCCTGCTCCTGACGCTAACCCTAACTCTAACCCTTAACTAGAGCTACAATTCCCAGAGTTCCCTGGCAAGAAGGAACCCTACCCCTACCCCTACCCCTACCCCTACCCCTACCCCTACCCCTACCCCTACCCCTACCCCTACCCTACCCCTACCCCTACCCCAACCCCTACCCTACCCCTAGTCCTAATACTTAACCACCATAACAAGTCTCCGTCCCCTTAACCACCTACAGTTCCCAGAATCCCTGAGGGGAAGCCATTCCTGTTTAAAGCATCTTCATAGCACTTTCAATGGACGGTGCGCCTAATGTGGCCTAATGTTTCCTCCCTCATTTTCTTCTCTCTCCCCACTGCCCCATCACTTGCAATGCAGCAGGTGTCCGCCTGCAGTCTCCCTTCAAAGCTCCTTCTCTCAGGTATGGCCACGGCCTTGTCCATTGCTCACTGCCAGTATTTCACGTTCACTTCTTCTTCCTGTTTCCTGTTTCCAAGAGATTTGAATGGGGAAATCCTTTCGATTCTTCAATAATAAGAGGCAGTGGGGTGAGGGAGGCCAGGGCCACATCCACACCATTTAACGCGCTATGAAGCCACTTTAAACACTCATGGCTAAACACCCCCAAAGACTCTGGGAGCTATAGTTGGAAAAGGGTGCCAAGAGTTGTTAGGGGACCCCGTTCCCTGCCAAGAAGGGAACCCTATCTCTACCCCTACCCCTACCCCTGACGCTCACCCTAACTCTAGCCCTAACACTAACCTTTAAGCCTTAACTAGAGCTACAATTCCCAGAGTTCCCTGGCAAAAAGGGAACCCTAACCCTAATCCTAACCCTGCCCCCTAACTAGAGCTACAATTCCCAGAGTTCCCTGCCAAGGGAACCCCAACCCTACCCCTGCCCCTGACGCTAACCCTAATTCTAACCCTTAGCCTTAATTAGAGCTACAATTCCCAGGGTTCCCTGGCAAGAAGGGAACCCTAACCCTAACCCTAACCCTGCCCCTAACTAGAGCTACAATTCCCAGAGTTCCCTGGCAAAAAGGGAACCCCAACCCTACCCCTGCTCCTGACGCTAACCCTAACTCTAACCCTTAACTAGAGCTACAATTCCCAGAGTTCCCTGGCAAGAAGGAACCCTACCCCTACCCCTACCCCTACCCCAACCCCTACCCTACCCCTAGTCCTAATACTTAACCACCATAACAAGTCTCCGTCCCCTTAACCACCTACAGTTCCCAGAATCCCTGAGGGGAAGCCATTCCTGTTTAAAGCATCTTCATAGCACTTTCAATGGACGGTGCGCCTAATGTGGCCTAATGTTTCCTCCCTCATTTTCTTCTCTCTCCCCACTGCCCCATCACTTGCAATGCAGCAGGTGTCCGCCTGCAGTCTCCCTTCAAAGCTCCTTCTCTCAGGTATGGCCACGGCCTTGTCCATTGCTCACTGCCAGTATTTCACGTTCACTTCTCCAATGTAAATATGGATGTCCTGCGGTTCTCTTGATGACTTTGAAGGCTGGACTTGGGGAAAACCTCACCAGCTCCAAACATCCCTGTAAGGCAAAGGCAAACAGGTGAGTGGGATAGCCAACACCCGACAGCGTCCCCCCAGATTCCTCCTCTGTTTGGCTGCCTGTTAACAAACAAGGCTTCCAAACCAGTTTACATCCATCTCAGCCAGCGTAGCCTCGCAACATCCACTAGCTTGAATGCAAACTCTTCCAACAACCATCCACCAGCTGCAACCACGTCAGGTCCATTGCCATACATCAACCAGCTTCAGAGCTGAGTGTCAGTTGCCTTCAAGTAGCGATCCCACCAGCAACTAAACTTTGTACTTACCTTCTCCTTTCTCCACAGCATCTCAGCACCGGGTGATTGCCTCCTTCCGCTTGCCAGCTTGCCAGCACGGGGCGGGAGACCACCAGGGCCACAGCATCCCAGAGCCGGGCGATTGCCTCCTTCCACCTGCCAGCTTTCCGCCACAGGACAGGAGACCGCCTGGGCTGAGTGCCACCGAGCTGCCCATTTCTCTCTGGGGAGGGCAACTGCTGAGGCTTGTGCCTTGGCCCACATTTATACCCGCTCAGCAGCCAAATGTTTTTGTCACATCACAATCAACCCACGGACAATGGCAGCAGCTGGGGAGGCATCACCATCACTCCCTCAGCCCTCACAATGGTGAGCACAGCTCAGCAGCCAACACACACACACAAGTTGTGCCAATATCTGTGAAGGTCACACCGGAAACCCAAAGGGGCAGGAGGGGGACATTTTTCAGCCCAGTGGTTACATTTCCCTCCACACAACACTAGTCCAATACACAAATGAACAGAGCAATGAAAGGAAGCCTTATCTTTGCGCAGGAAGTTGTTCAAGGAATGACATGCAGAGAGAAAGTTAGCATCTCAGGAAAAAAACACTTTTTCATCAGTCAATCAATCAATCAATCATTTATTGTATTTGACTAAAACCCATTATAAATCCAGTTACAAAAGCACCAAACCCAATGACCCAAACTATGGCTCCCAGATTCTTGGGGGGAAGAAGCCAGGTGGATGCCATGTGAACTCAGCGATGTGTCAAAGTGATGGCTGCATACTACCTCCAGGTTATGAGGCGGCATATTTCTGTATATCAGTTTCTGAGAATCACGAGGGCTGTGGTGGTCAGATTCTGCTTGCAATTTTTGCACAGGCATCTGTGAGAATGGGATGCTGAACTTCGGCCACTGGCCTGATCCAGGCAGCTTTCTTATGTTACAAAGGAAGACTTCCAAGAGAATACTTTTAATGTAGCACTCCAAGAAATGCTGCAAGTTTCAGAAAGTCACATAATGCACTCTAAAATCAGAAATTTTGAATTCATTTCAGCACTGTGTCATTTTACTTTCTCCCTGCATCTCTTATCTGAACTATGTACTTGCAGTTTCTTTGAGTATGTTTTTTTTCCAATTTAATTTTATTTGGTAGCCATTTCTCCCTTTCTGAGGAAGGAACAAAAACATTTGTAGTTCTCAGTGTCCCTGACTTAAGAGTCTGACTCGTCTTCCCTGCCTACCAAGCGCTCACTGGCTGGTGTGCCTTTCCACTGTAGGGAGATCAGAAGAGGACCAATTCATTAAGCCTAAGCAGCCACCAGCTTGGGTAGGGTTCTTGGCAGGGAACAGGGGGTCTCCTAACAACTCTTGGCACCCTTTTCCAACTATAGCTCCCAGAGTCTTTGGGGGTGTTTAAGCCATGAGTGTTTAAAGCGGCTTCATAGCGCTTTAAATGGTGTGGATGTGGCCCTGGCCTCCCTCACACCACTGCCTTTTATTCATGAAGAATCGAAAGGATTTCCCCAATCAAATCTCTCGGAAACAGGAAGAAGAAAGACTTTGTATCTCATGCCATTTTGAAATGTCTTAACTTGAAATGCAATAAAGGTATTTGTATTGTATTGTATTGTATTCTGATTAACATGGAAATGGAATGGTAAACTGTTAATGAGGTATAATGAGGTAGACGCGATACCTCTGTAAACTGGTATGCCCCTTCTTGTGGGCGTGGAAGGAGGGACTTGCGGCTGGCCAACCAATTTTATAAAATGAGCTTTTCCTGATGAAGATGTGCCTGATCTTGGTTTACCCCACTTGTTAGTGTGTATAATAAAAAGGTTTCCTAATTGACCCATTTTGTCCAGATCACTTTATTTAAAGGATTCAGAGACCTTAAAGGAACCAGTTTATTTCTCACTAAGGGAAAAATAAATAAATAATACCAATTGCCAAAACAAACGGTCTTACAGCACTGTAAAAACTAACAGATTTTGGGAAAACTTTTTTAGAATGGGAACCTTGAAGGTCAGGGCCTTGGTGGGTGCTAAGGAGGTCTTCTGAGGGTGCCATGGAGTCCACATGCCACATGTGTCACAAGGGGGGGCGCCTCAGTCATCATTTGTTTATTAATATAATGCCCCCCCTTGAGGCCTAGTTTCCCCAGCCCTGTCTATGGATGGTCTCCTATGATGTCACAAACAGACATAGGAGCTGAGGGGAAAGAGGCAGTTTCTTATTCTAGAATTTCAAACACAGGAGGGCAGGAGGGGGACATTTTTCTGCCCAGTGGTTGCATTTCCCTCCACACAACACTAGTCAAATGCACAAATGAACAGAGCAATGAAAGCAAGCCTTATCTTTATGCAAGAAGCTGTTCAAGGAATGACTTACAGAGAGAAAGTTAGCATCTCAGGAAAAAAAACACTTTTCCATCAATCAATCAAGCAGTCAATCATTTATTGTATTTGACTAAAAGCCATTACAAATCCAGTTACAAAAGCACCAAACCCAATGACCCAAACTATAGCTCCCAGATTCTTTGGGGGAAGAAGCCAGGTGGATGCCATGTGAACTCAGCGATGTGTCAAGTGATGGCTGCATACTACCTCCAGGTTCAGAGGCGGCATATTTCTGTATATCAGTTCCTGAGAATCACGAGGGCTGTGGTGGTCAGATTCTGCTTGCAATTTTTGCACAGGCATCTGTGAGAACGAGAAGCTGAATTTGTGGGCCACTGGCCCAATGTCTTAACTTGAAATGCCAATAACGGTATTTGTATTGTATTGTATTCTGATTAGCTTGGGAAGTGGAGTGGTAAAATGTTAATGAGGCGGACGTGATACTTCTGTAAACTGGCACGCCCCTTCTTGTGGACGTGGAAGGAAGGACTTGCGGCCGGACAAGATGTATTTTTTCTAATGAAGATGTGCCTGATCTTGGCTTACCCCATTTGCAAGTGTGTATAATAAAAAGGTTTCCTAATTGACCCATTTTGTCCATATCACTTTATTTAAAAGGATCCAGAGACCTTAAGTCAAAGGAACCAGTTTATGTCTCACAAAGGGCAAAATAAATAAATAATACCAATCCCTCAACTTCCAAAACAAGCGGTCTTGCAGTACTGTAAAAATTAACAAAATTTCGGGAAAACTTTTCAAAAATGTGTTGGGGGCCTTGGTGGGTGCTAAAAAGGGTTTCTGAGGATGCCATGGAGTCCACATGCCACACGTGTCACAAGGGAGGGGGGCTCCTCGGTCATCATTTGTTTATTAATAAATGTCCCCCTTGAGGCCTAGTTTCCCCAGCCCTGTCTATGGATGGTCTCCTGTGATGTCACAAACAGACATAGGAGCTGAGGGGAAAGAGGCAGTTTCTTATTCTAGAATTTCAAACACAGGAGGGCAGGAGGGGGACATTTTTCAGCCCAGTGGTTGCATTTCCCTCCACACAACACTAGTCAAATGCACAAATAAACAGAGCAATGAAAGCAAGCCTTATCTTTGCACAGGAAGCTGTTCAAGGAACGACATGCAGAGAGGAAGCACCACACCCAATTAAACCTATTAAGAAATAGCTTATCGAACCCCCTGGAATGCATTTTTTACGATTTTGCTGATCTGATGGCGGTTTACCCAAACATTACTATATTGTGGTCCTCATTGCTTGAAAGGAGGATATGGAAGGACTGTTCAAGCCCGGTCGGAATCAATAAAGCAAGAAAAGTCTTGCAGCGGGCTGTGGAGCGTAGAGTGGCGGCTCTGGGCGGGTGTGTCATCGGCCACCCTGGCAATCAGTACAGCAACGAGGCCCTCTACAGATGGGATGGCGTGCATCTTTCAGATGCTGGAAACGATATTTGGTTAGGGGACATCATAGCAGGGATTAGGAATTGGTTACAGGTTTGAAGGTATTGGCGGCGACCTTCGCTCGAGTGGCAGTTAGGCATTGGCAGGGGTTAATTGTTATGCAAATGAATGGGGGGGAAGGAAGTGCCATCACCTTCCCCCCAATGAAAGGGGTAGTCCGGTAGAGGACTCCGGGGGGCGTTGCCTTGTCCGAAACCTAGGGAGGTAAGGGCCTCTGGCACGCCCCCGAGCGGTGACACCCGTGGGATCCTAGTTGGCGTACTTCAACAGGACTCCCACGGCTTGTGGACAACCCTTCCCGGTCCCTATGCCGGGTGGTCGATAGGAGCCAATGCCTAAAGCCAATACCTTTCAATTCTGTAATCAATAAAGTTGTGGCCTTTTATGCCCATTAACCTTAAATAATGTGTCCAGTGTCTTCATTTCACATGGGGGAGGGGACTTGCCACGCAAATGAAGCAGCTGGTTGCCATGGTGAAATTATGATGACACTGTTACTCTGTAGTGGCAGTGCTGAAGTCCTAAATCAGATTTAAGGGAGGATTTGCCCCCAAGGCCCTGCCTACCAGTTAACAGTGACCTAAAGTTTTCCAGTAAAACATGAAATGGTGCACACGCTACATCTTGTTCGTGTGCTTATCACGCATGTCCAAAGTCCGTTTTGGGGGCCTGCCCCTTTCCCTTCAAGGGTTCAGGTGAGTGCAAAATGCCTACTATAAACGCATGCAGAAAGACAAGATATTTTATCACTCTACTTCCCATGTTAATCACAACACTATACAACACAATACAATAAAAAACCTTTATTGGCATTTCAAGTTAAGACATTCCAAAATGGCTTGAGATACAAAGTCTTTCTTCTTCCTGTTTCCTGTTTCCAAGAGATTTGAATGGGGAAATCCTTTCGATTCTTCAATAATAAGAGGCAGTGGGGTGACGGAGGCCAGGGCCACATCCACACCATTTAACGCGCTATGAAGCCACTTTAAACACTCATGGCTAAACACCCCCAAAGACTCTGGGAGCTATAGTTGGAAAAGGGTGCCAAGAGTTGTTAGGGGACCCCGTTCCCTGCCAAGAAGGGAACCCTACCTCTACCCCTACCCCTGACGCTCACCCTAACTCTAGCCCTAACACTAACCTTTACTAGAGCCTTAACTAGAGCTACAATTCCCAGAGTTCCCTGGCAAAAAGGGAACCCTAACCCTAATCCTAACCCTGCCCCCTAACTAGAGCTACAATTCCCAGAGTTCCCTGCCAAGGGAACCCCAACCCTACCCCTGCCCCTGACGCTAACCCTAATTCTAACCCTTAGCCTTAATTAGAGCTACAATTCCCAGGGTTCCCTGGCAAGAAGGGAACCCTAACCCTAACCCTGCCCCTAACTAGAGCTACAATTCCCAGAGTTCCCTGCCAAGGGAACCCCAACCCTACCCCTGCCCCTGATGCTAACCCTAATTCTAACCCTTAGCCTTAAATAGAGCTACAATTCCCAGGGTTCCCTGGCAAGAAGGGAACCCTAACCCTAACCCTGCCCCCTAACTAGAGCTACAATTCCCAGAGTTCCCTGCCAAGGGAACCCCAACCCTACCCCTGCCCCTGACGCTAACCCTAATTCTAACCCTTAGCCTTAATTAGAGCTACAATTCCCAGGGTTCCCTGGCAAGAAGGGAACCCTAACCCTAACCCTGCCCCTAACTAGAGCTACAATTCCCAGAGTTCCCTGGCAAAAAGGGAACCCCAACCCTACCCCTGCTCCTGACGCTAACCCTAACTCTAACCCTTAACTAGAGCTACAATTCCCAGAGTTCCCTGGCAAGAAGGAACCCTACCCCTACCCCTACCCCTACCCCTACCCCTACCCCTACCCTACCCCTACCCCTACCCCAACCCCTACCCTACCCCTAGTCCTAATACTTAACCACCATAACAAGTCTCCGTCCCCTTAACCACCTACAGTTCCCAGAATCCCTGAGGGGAAGCCATTCCTGTTTAAAGCATCTTCATAGCACTTTCAATGGACCTAATGTGGCCTAATGTTTCCTCCCTCATTTTCTTCTCTCTCCCCACTGCCCCATCACTTGCAATGCAGCAGGTGTCCGCCTGCAGTCTCCCTTCAAAGCTCCTTCTCTCAGGTATGGCCACGGCCTTGTCCATTGCTCACTGCCAGTATTTCACGTTCACTTCTTCTTCCTGTTTCCTGTTTCCAAGAGATTTGAATGGGGAAATCCTTTCGATTCTTCAATAATAAGAGGCAGTGGGGTGAGGGAGGCCAGGGCCACATCCACACCATTTAACGCGCTATGAAGCCACTTTAAACACTCATGGCTAAACACCCCCAAAGACTCTGGGAGCTATAGTTGGAAAAGGGTGCCAAGAGTTGTTAGGGGACCCCGTTCCCTGCCAAGAAGGGAACCCTATCTCTACCCCTACCCCTACCCCTGACGCTCACCCTAACTCTAGCCCTAACACTAACCTTTAAGCCTTAACTAGAGCTACAATTCCCAGAGTTCCCTGGCAAAAAGGGAACCCTAACCCTAATCCTAACCCTGCCCCCTAACTAGAGCTACAATTCCCAGAGTTCCCTGCCAAGGGAACCCCAACCCTACCCCTGCCCCTGACGCTAACCCTAATTCTAACCCTTAGCCTTAATTAGAGCTACAATTCCCAGGGTTCCCTGGCAAGAAGGGAACCCTAACCCTAACCCTAACCCTGCCCCTAACTAGAGCTACAATTCCCAGAGTTCCCTGGCAAAAAGGGAACCCCAACCCTACCCCTGCTCCTGACGCTAACCCTAACTCTAACCCTTAACTAGAGCTACAATTCCCAGAGTTCCCTGGCAAGAAGGAACCCTACCCCTACCCCTACCCCAACCCCTACCCTACCCCTAGTCCTAATACTTAACCACCATAACAAGTCTCCGTCCCCTTAACCACCTACAGTTCCCAGAATCCCTGAGGGGAAGCCATTCCTGTTTAAAGCATCTTCATAGCACTTTCAATGGACGGTGCGCCTAATGTGGCCTAATGTTTCCTCCCTCATTTTCTTCTCTCTCCCCACTGCCCCATCACTTGCAATGCAGCAGGTGTCCGCCTGCAGTCTCCCTTCAAAGCTCCTTCTCTCAGGTATGGCCATGGCCTTGTCCATTGCTCACTGCCAGTATTTCACGTTCACTTCTCCAATGTAAATAGGGATGTCCTGCGGTTCTCTTGATGACTTTGAAGGCTGGACTTGGGGAAAACCTCACCAGCTCCAAACATCCCTGTAAGGCAAAGGCAAACAGGTGAGTGGGATAGCCAACACCCGACAGCGTCCCCCCAGATTCCTCCTCTGTTTGGCTGCCTGTTAACAAACAAGGCTTCCAAACCAGTTTACATCCATCTCAGCCAGCGTAGCCTCGCAACATCCACTAGCTTGAATGCAAACTCTTCCAACAACCATCCACCAGCTGCAACCACGTCAGGTCCATTGCCATACATCAACCAGCTTCAGAGCTGAGTGTCAGTTGCCTTCAAGTAGCGATCCCACCAGCAACTAAACTTTGTACTTACCTTCTCCTTTCTCCACAGCATCTCAGCACCGGGTGATTGCCTCCTTCCGCTTGCCAGCTTGCCAGCACGGGGCGGGAGACCACCAGGGCCACAGCATCCCAGAGCCGGGCGATTGCCTCCTTCCACCTGCCAGCTTTCCGCCACAGGACAGGAGACCGCCTGGGCTGAGTGCCACCGAGCTGCCCATTTCTCTCTGGGGAGGGCAACTGCTGAGGCTTGTGCCTTGGCCCACATTTATACCCGCTCAGCAGCCAAATGTTTTTGTCACATCACAATCAACCCACGGACAATGGCAGCAGCTGGGGAGGCATCACCATCACTCCCTCAGCCCTCACAATGGTGAGCACAGCTCAGCAGCCAACACACACACACAAGTTGTGCCAATATCTGTGAAGGTCACACCGGAAACCCAAAGGGGCAGGAGGGGGACATTTTTCAGCCCAGTGGTTACATTTCCCTCCACACAACACTAGTCCAATACACAAATGAACAGAGCAATGAAAGGAAGCCTTATCTTTGCGCAGGAAGTTGTTCAAGGAATGACATGCAGAGAGAAAGTTAGCATCTCAGGAAAAAAACACTTTTTCATCAGTCAGTCAATCAATCAATCAATCAATCAATCATTTATTGTATTTGACTAAAACCCATTATAAATCCAGTTACAAAAGCACCAAACCCAATGACCCAAACTATGGCTCCCAGATTCTTGGGGGAAGAAGCCAGGTGGATGCCATGTGAACTCAGCGATGTGTCAAGTGATGGCTGCATACTACCTCCAGGTTCAAGGGCGGCATATTTCTGTATATCAGTTTCTGAGAATCACGAGGGCTGTGGTGGTCAGATTCTGCTTGCAATTTTTGCACAGGCATCTGTGAGAATGGGATGCTGAACTTCGGCCACTGGCCTGATCCAGGCAGCTTTCTTATGTTACAAAGGAAGACTTCCAAGAGAATACTTTTAATGTAGCACTCCAAGAAATGCTGCAAGTTTCAGAAAGTCACATAATGCACTCCAAAATCAGAAATTTTGAAACCATTTCAGCACTGTGTCATTTTACTTTCTCCCTGCATCTCTTATCTGAACTATGTACTTGCAGTTTCTTTGAGTATGTTTTTTTTTCCAATTTAATTTTATTTGGTAGCCATTTCTCCCTTTCTGAGGAAGGAACAAAAACATTTGTAGTTCTCAGTGTCCCTGACTTAAGAGTCTGACTCGTCTTCCCTGCCTACCAAGCGCTCACTGGCTGGTGTGCCTTTCCACTGTAGGGAGATCAGAAGAGGACCAATTCATTAAGCCTAAGCAGCCACCAGCTTGGGTAGGGTTCTTGGCAGGGAACAGGGGGTCTCCTAACAACTCTTGGCACCCTTTTCCAACTATAGCTCCCAGAGTCTTTGGGGGTGTTTAAGCCATGAGTGTTTAAGCGGCTTCATAGCGCGTTAAATGGTTTGGATGTGGCCCTGGCCTCCCTCACCCCACTACCTCTTATTATAGAGGAATCGAAAGAATTTCCCCATTCAAATCTCTTAGAAACAGGAAACAGGAAGAAGAAAGACTTTCTATCTCATGCCATTTTGAAATGCTTTAACTTGAAATGCCAATAAAGGTTATTGTATTGTACTGTATTGTTTTGTGTTGTGTTGTATTAGGATTAACATGGGAAATGGAATAGTAAAATGTCAATGAGGTGAACACAATACTTCTGTAAACTGGCAACCCAAGTTGTTAACCTTTTTTTAGGGTTGAATTTGTTGAGGGGTTGTTTTTTTAGGATTTTACCCCAGGAAATAAATAAACTGCCACAGGGGCCGGATTAAACCGACCAGTGGGCTGGATTAGGCCCCCAAAACAGACTTTGGACATGCGTGATAAGCTCACGAACAAGATGTAGCGTGTGCACCATTTCATGTTTTACTGGAAAACTTTAGGTCACTGTTAACTGGTAGGCAGGGCCTTGGGGGCAAATCCCCCCTTGAATCTGACTTAGGACTTCAGCACTGCCACTACAGAGTAACAGTGTCATCATAATTTCACCATGGCAACCAGCTGCTTCATTTCCACTTACTTGAAAGGCAGGTCATTGAGTATTTATTTTATTTATTTATTTTTGTATGAAATATTTATTAAGTTTTCCATAACTGAACACGTGGCCACTTTCTTTCCCATGGAAATTGACTTGATGATCCACAGCCAGTTACCAAGCATCTAAGAATATAGAAAAGAGCATCTAAGAATATAGAAAACCCCTCAACAAATTCAACCCTAAAAAAAGGTTAACAACTTGGGTTGGCTGTTTCGGCGGCCCTCACGGCCCTTCACTTCATCAAATCTGGCCCTCTTTGAAAAAAGATTGGACAGGGTTACAGTCAAAGAGTTCAAGAGAAGCAGAGAAGGGGGTGCTGGATGTCCGGAGTTTCAGTGCTGCAGAGTGTGTGTGACTACTGGATCACATGCTTTGTGTGTTGACATTCCATTCTTTGGAAGCGAGGGAACAGAAGGAACTGTGCGCCACTTCCGTCTTCTTTGTTCTTTGTTCTGTTCTGTTGTTGTTTTCTCTCGGAGGACCACCCCCCATGGTGCTTCCGTTGGAAAAGGGGTGTTGTTTAAGTAGCTCGGTCGCCCCGCCCCTTCCCATTGTGCCCTGCCCCTTTCCCCGCAAGGGTTCAGGTGAGTGCAAAACGCCTTGGTGCGCAGCAAGCTGGGGGGGCAAGGGGAGGATGCAATGCCAGTGGGATGATGGAGGGGGAGACAGCAGGCAGGGAAGCTGCTGGGCAGGTGGGGGAGGGAGAATGAAGGGAGGTGGGCGTGCAGCTGAGGGCCCCCCTCCCATTTTGAGTATTCCCAATAGCAGTATGGATACTATGAACACATGCAGAAAGACAAACGTTTCCTAAATTTCAGCTGAGTTTCCTGCATTCCAGGACAACGTATATATATTTTTATTAGGTTTACTTGGGTTTGGTGCTTTCTCTCTGCATGTCATTCCTTGAAAAGCTTCCTGCGCAAAGATAAGGCTTGCTTTCATTGCTCTGTTCATTTGTGCATTTGACTAGTGTTGTGTGGAGGGAAATGTAAACACTGGGCTGAAAAATGTCCCCCTCCTGCCCTCCTGTGTTTCAAATTCTAGAATAAGAAACTGCCTCTTCCCCCTCAGCTGCTGTGTCTTGTTTGTGAGATCACAGGAGACCATACATAGACAGGGCTGAGGAAACTAGGCCTCAAGGGGGAGAGCATTTGTTAATAAAGAAATGATACAGACTACCCCCCTCCCTTGTGACGCGCGTGGCATGTGGACTCCATGGCACCCTCAGAAGCCCTCCTTAGCACCCACCAAGGCCCCCTGACCCTCCCATTTAAAAAAAGTTTTCCATAATCTGTTAGTTTGTACAGTGCTGCAAGACTGTTTGTTTCGACAGTTGAGGGATTGGTATTATTTATTTATTTTGCCCTCTGTGAGAGATAACTAACTGGTTCCTTTGACTTAAGGTCTCTGGATCCTTTTAAATAAAGTGATCTGGACAAAATGAGTGAATTAGGAAATCTTTTTATTATTGGTTGTTTAGTCATTTAGTCGTGTCCCAACTCTTCGTGACCCCATGGACCAGAGCACGCCAGGCACTCCTGTCTTCCACTGCCTCCCGCAGTTTGGTCAAATTCATGCTGGTAGCTTCGAGAACACTGTCCAACCATCTCGTCCTCTGTCGTCCCCTTCTCCTTGTGCCCTCCATCTTTCCCAACATCAGGGTCTTTTCCAGGGAGTCTTCTCTTCTCATGAGGTGGCCAAAGTATTGGAGTCTTAGCTTAAGGATTTTGCAAATGGGGTAAGCCAAGATCAGGCACATCTTCATCAGGAAAAACACATCTTATAAAGTTGCTTGTCCAGCCACAAGTTGCTTCCACACCCACAAGAAGGGGCATGCCAGTTTACAGAAGTATTGTGTTCACCTCATTGACATTTTACTATTCCATTTCCCATGTTAATCCTAATACAACACAACACAAAACAATACAGTACAATACAATAACCTTTATTGGCATTTCAAGTTAAAGCATTTCAAAATGGCATGAGATAGAAAGTCTTTCTTCTTCCTGTTTCCTGTTTCTAAGAGATTTGAATGGGGAAATCCTTTCGATTCCTCTATAATAAGAGGTAGTGGGGTGAGGGAGGCCAGGGCCACATCCAAACCATTTAACGCGCTATGAAGCCGCTTTAAACACTCATGGCTTAAACACCCCCAAAGACTCTGGGAGCTATAGTTGGAAAAGGGTGCCAAGAGTTGTTAGGAGACCCCCTGTTCCCTGCCAAGAACCCTACCCAAGCTGGTGGCTGCTTAGGCTTAATGAATTGGTCCTCTTCTGATCTCCCTACAGTGGAAAGGCACACCAGCCAGTGAGCGCTTGGTAGGCAGGGAAGACGAGTCAGACTCTTAAGTCAGGGACACTGAGAACTACAAATGTTTTTGTTCCTTCCTCAGAAAGGGAGAAATGGCTACCAAATAAAATTAAATTGGAAAAAAAACATACTCAAAGAAACTGCAAGTACATAGTTCAGATAAGAGATGCAGGGAGAAAGTAAAATGACACAGTGCTGAAATGGTTTCAAAATTTCTGATTTTGGAGTGCATTATGTGACTTTCTGAAACTTGCAGCATTTCTTGGAGTGCTACATTAAAAGTATTCTCTTGGAAGTCTTCCTTTGTAACATAAGAAAGCTGCCTGGATCAGGCCAGTGGCCGAAGTTCAGCATCCCATTCTCACAGATGCCTGTGCAAAAATTGCAAGCAGAATCTGACCACCACAGCCCTCGTGATTCTCAGAAACTGATATACAGAAATATGCCGCCTCTGAACCTGGAGGTAGTATGCAGCCATCACTTGACACATCGCTGAGTTCACATGGCATCAACCTGGCTTCTTCCCCCCAAGAATCTGGGAGCTATAGTTTGGGTCATTGGGTTTGGTGCTTTTGTAACTGGATTTATAATGGGTTTTAGTCAAATACAATAAATGAAAATAAAAAAATCCTTCCAGTGCTTGCACACGAAAGCTCATACCAAGAACTAACTTAGTTGGTCTTAAAGGTGCTACTGGAAGGATTTTTTTTATTTTTTAAATTTTGATTATGGCAGACCAACACGGCTACCTATCTGTAACTGGTACAATAAATGATTGATTGATTGATTGATTGACTGATGAAAAAGTGTTTTTTTTCCTGAGATGCTAACTTTCTCTCTGCATGTCATTCCTTGAACAACTTCCTGCGCAAAGATAAGGCTTGCTTTCATTGCTCTGTTCATTTGTGCATTTGACTAGTGTTGTGTGGAGGGAAATGTAACCACTGGGCTGAAAAATGTCCCCCTCCTGCCCCTTTGGGTTTCCGGTGTGACCTTCACAGATATTGGCACAACTTGTGTGTGTGTGTTGGCTGCTGAGCTGTGCTCACCATTGTGAGGGCTGAGGGAGTGATGGTGATGCCTCCCCAGCTGCTGCCATTGTCCGTGGGTTGATTGTGATGTGACAAAAACATTTGGCTGCTGAGCGGGTATAAATGTGGGCCAAGGCGCAAGCCTCGGCAGTTGCCCTCCCCAGAGAGAAATGGGCAGCTCGGTGGCACTCAGCCCAGGCGGTCTCCTGTCCCGTGGCGGCAAGCTGACAGGTGGAAGGAGGCAATCGCCCGGCTCTGGGATGCTGTGGCCCTGGTGGTCTCCTGCCCCTGTTTGCAAGCTGGCAAGCGGAAGGAGGCAATCACCCGGTGCTGAGATGCTGTGGAGAAAGGAGAAGGTAAGTACAAAGTTTAGTTGCTGGTGGGATCGCTACTTGAAGGCAACTGACACTCAGCTCTGAAGCTGGTTGATGTCTGGCAATGGACCTGACGTGGTTGCAGCTGGTGGATGGTTGTTGGAAGAGTTTGCATTCAAGCTAGTGGATGTTGCGAGGCTACGCTGGCTGAGATGGATGTAAACTGGTTTGGAAGCCTTGTTTGTTAACAGGCAGCCAAACAGAGGAGGAATCTGGGGGGACGCTGTCGGGTGTTGGCTATCCCACTCACCTGTTTGCCTTTGCCTTACAGGGATGTTTGGAGCTGGTGAGGTTTCCCCCAAGTCCAGCCTTCAAAGTCATCAAGAGAACCGCAGGACATCCCTATTTACATTGGAGAAGTGAACGTGAAATACTGGCAGTGAGCAATGGACAAGGCCGTGGCCATACCTGAGAGAAGGAGCTTTGAAGGGAGACTGCAGGCGGACACCTGCTGCATTGCAAGTGATGGGGCAGTGGGGAGAGAGAAGAAAATGAGGGAGGAAACATTAGGCCACATTAGGCGCACCGTCCATTGAAAGTGCTATGAAGATGCTTTAAACAGGAATGGCTTCCCCTCAGGGATTCTGGGAACTGTAGGTGGTTAAGGGGACGGAGACTTGTTATGGTGGTTAAGTATTAGGACTAGGGGTAGGGTAGGGGTTGGGGTAGGGGTAGGGGTAGGGTTCCTTCTTGCCAGGGAACTCTGGGAATTGTAGCTCTAGTTAAGGGTTAGAGTTAGGGTTAGCGTCAGGAGCAGGGGTAGGGTTGGGGTTCCCTTTTTGCCAGGGAACTCTGGGAATTGTAGCTCTAGTTAGGGACAGGGTTAGGGTTAGGGTTAGGGTTCCCTTCTTGCCAGGGAACCCTGGGAATTGTAGCTCTAATTAAGGCTAAGGGTTAGAGTTAGGGTTAGCGTCAGGGGCAGGGGCAGGGGTAGGGTTGGGGTTCCCTTGGCAGGGAACTCTGGGAATTGTAGCTCTAGTTAGGGGGCAGGGTTAGGATTAGGGTTAGGGTTCCCTTTTTGCCAGGGAACTCTGGGAATTGTAGCTCTAGTTAAGGCTTAAAGGTTAGTGTTAGGACTAGAGTTAGGGTGAGCGTCAGGGGTAGGGGTAGGGGTAGAGATAGGGTTCCCTTCTTGGCAGGGAACGGGGTCCCCTAACAACTCTTGGCACCCTTTTCCAACTATAGCTCCCAGAGTCTTTGGGGGTGTTTAGCCATGAGTGTTTAAAGTGGCTTCATAGCGCGTTAAATGGTGTGGATGTGGCCCTGGCCTCCCTCACCCCACTGCCTCTTATTATTGAAGAATCGAAAGGATTTCCCCATTCAAATCTCTTGGAAACAGGAAACAGGAAGAAGAAGTGAACGTGAAATACTGGCAGTGAGCAATGGACAAGGCCGTGGCCATACCTGAGAGAAGGAGCTTTGAAGGGAGACTGCAGGCGGACACCTGCTGCATTGCAAGTGATGGGGCAGTGGGGAGAGAGAAGAAAATGAGGGAGGAAACATTAGGCCACATTAGGCGCACCGTCCATTGAAAGTGCTATGAAGATGCTTTAAACAGGAATGGCTTCCCCTCAGGGATTCTGGGAACTGTAGGTGGTTAAGGGGACGGAGACTTGTTATGGTGGTTAAGTATTAGGACTAGGGGTAGGGTAGGGGTTGGGGTAGGGTAGGGGTAGGGGTAGGGGTAGGGGTAGGGGTAGGGGTAGGGTTCCTTCTTGCCAGGGAACTCTGGGAATTGTAGCTCTAGTTAAGGGTTAGAGTTAGGGTTAGCGTCAGGAGCAGGGGTAGGGTTGGGGTTCCCTTTTTGCCAGGGAACTCTGGGAATTGTAGCTCTAGTTAGGGGCAGGGTTAGGGTTAGGGTTAGGGTTCCCTTCTTGCCAGGGAACCCTGGGAATTGTAGCTCTAATTAAGGCTAAGGGTTAGAATTAGGGTTAGCGTCGGGGGCAGGGGTAGGGTTGGGGTTCCCTTGGCAGGGAACTCTGGGAATTGTAGCTCTAGTTAGGGGGCAGGGTTAGGATTAGGGTTAGGGTTCCCTTTTTGCCAGGGAACTCTGGGAATTGTAGCTCTAGTTAAGGCTTAAAGGTTAGTGTTAGGGCTAGAGTTAGGGTGAGCGTCAGGGGTAGGGGTAGGGGTAGAGATAGGGTTCCCTTCTTGGCAGGGAACGGGGTCCCCTAACAACTCTTGGCACCCTTTTCCAACTATAGCTCCCAGAGTCTTTGGGGGTGTTTAGCCATGAGTGTTTAAAGTGGCTTCATAGTGCGTTAAATGGTGTGGATGTGGCCCTGGCCTCCCTCACCCCATTGCCTCTTATTATTGAAGAATCGAAAGGATTTCCCCATTCAAATCTCTTGGAAACAGGAAACAGGAAGAAGAAAGACTTTGTATCTCAAGCCATTTTGGAATGTCTTAACTTGAAATGCCAATAAAGGTATTTTTATTGTATTGTGTTGTATAGTGTTGTGATTAACATGGGAAGTAGAGTGATAAAATACGTTTGTCTTTCTGCATGCGTTTATAGTAGGTATTTTGCACTCACCTGAACCCTTGAAGGGAAAGGGGCAGGCCCCCAAAACGGACTTTGGACATGCGTGATAAGCACACGAACAAGATGTAGCGTGTGCACCATTTCATGTTTTACTCGAAAACTTTAGGTCACTGTTAACTGGTAGGCAGGGCCTTGGGGGCAAATCCTCCCTTGAATCTGATTTAGGACTTCAGCACTGCCACTACAGAGTAACAGTGTCATCATAATTTCACCATGGCAACCAGCTGCTTCATTTGCGTGGCAAGTCCCCTCCCCCATGTGAAATGAAGACACTGGACACATTATTTAAGGTTAATGGGCATAAAAGGCCACAACTTTATTGATTACAGAATTGAAAGGTATTGGCTTTAGGCATTGGCTCCTATCGACTACCCGGCATGGGGACCGGGAAGGGTTGTCCACAAGCCGTGGGAGTCCTGTTGAAGTACGCCAACTAGGATCCCACGGGTGTCACCGCTCGGGGGCGTGCCAGAGGCCCTTACCTCCCTAGGTTTTGGACAAGGCAACGCCCCCCGGAGTCCTCTACCGGACTACCCCTTTCATTGGGGGGAAGGTGATGGCGCTTCCTTCCCCCCCATTCATTTGCATAACAATTAACCCCTGCCAATGCCTAACCGCCAATACCGCGGAAGTTGTGACATTTGCTACGAGGTAGGCAAAAAAACCAAAAGGCTCAAAATGCGCCAAGTTGGAAAAAATTCCTACCAGGCCCCTTGCGGCGACCAACCAAAGTCCATAGCAAGGTCATAGCTAGCCTTACCTCAGGGAGCCTAACCTCAGGGTGGGTGGGATGGGAAAACCTCACGGCTGGAAAGGGGAAAAGAGGGCGGTCCCTGGGCGTGCCTGGCCTTAAATAGGCTAGGCCCCACCTCCCCGACCCGCTGATTCGCGGGCCGGGTCGGAGTCACGCCCGGGGATTCCCTGTTCACGCGGGGGCAAAGGCCGGCCCCCGAGTGTGTGGGGGAGGGATTAGCCCGCAACCCCCTCTCCTCCCAGGTCGGAAATGGCTTTCCACTTACTTGAAAGGCAGGTCATTGAGTATTTATTTTATTTATTTATTTTTGTATGTAATATTTATTAAGTTTTCCATAACTGAACACGTGGCCACTTTCTTTCCCTAGGAATTGCATCCCTAGCATTGCATCCTCCCCCCAGCCCCTCCCCAAAGCTTGCTGCACCCCAAGGCGTTTTGCACTCACCTGAACCCTTGCAGGGAAAGGAGCAGGGGACAATGGGAAGAGGCGTGGTGACCAGGTTGTTTAAACCACACCCCTTTTCCTACGGAAGCGGCAAGGGGGGGTCAGTATCCAGCACCCCCTCCCTTGCTTCTCTTGAATTCTTTGACTTTATGGGGACAAGCACAATTATTGGAAAGAGATTGTTGGTAAGACATGGCTCAAAGTAAAGCAATGGGCTGCACTGAAGCCAGTTAGGCTGCTTTACACTGACATAATGCACACTTTAAAGTGAGTTCCAACAACAGTTTCCCTATTCTCATGAAAAAAAGATGCCCAAAGTGTTCAAATGATGCTTCTCCATAACACGGTTGCACATTGGTGGTTACATTTTGGCAGCAATAATATGGAGCTTTACAAAACATAAGAAAAGATCCCTGCCTGATCAGACTAGAGACCGATCTGGTTGAGCGTTCTGTTTCAACAACGGCCACCTAGATGCCTATGGGAAGCCCACAAGTTGGGCATGAGCACAATAGTGCTCATTTCAATGCAGCCACTACATATGACTCCTCCACAGTATGTTAAAATTGTTACTAAAATCACCCCCTTACTGTACCTAAAGCAAATTTTGCGGAGGTGCACTTGTAAGTTCTGTGGGAGCGATTGCATTATCAAAGGAATATATGTTCCTGAGTATGTTTGCCTGACTGAAAGGTGCCCTGGATTTAGGCCTCTTACTTGTCTGGATGGAGGACAGAGAAGGGTGAGTAAGCATGTGCAGAAATTAGCCTCCAATACCAATGCGGTACACATTAAGATCTGTGTTAGTAGTTCCACCACCTTTTGCCTCGGCCCCACCCACTACTGTACAGGCATTTATTTTATCTTTTTATCTCTTATTTATATGCTATGAACCACCCTGAGAACTATAGTTGAATACAGGTATACAAATTTGTTTGTTTGTTTGTTTGGTGGCTGTTTGAAGATTGCCTGAAAGGGAATGTGGCCCTGGTTAAAAACCAAAATAATATCAGGAGCTACAGTTAAAACAGAGGCAAATGTGGTCATTCGCTTGAGTGAAATAATCAAGAAACTTCAAACAATACCCCCTCCCTCTGAAATATTTCCATCTGTGCACTCTCTCTCTCTCTCTCTCTCTCTCTCATATGCACGCACAAAGAAAGAGAGAGCGAGAGAAATAGAAGGAAGGAAGGAAGGAAGGAAGGAAGGAAGGAAGGAAGGAAGGAAGGATGGGCCTACTCAGAAAGGTACCATCAAGCATATGAAAGCTCTAAGTAACATTCAGTTAATGGAGAAATAACTTCTCCCAGGAAGCAAAGACTTCTTCGCTGCTCTTATCCAAAACTAGCCAAGCCTCCCAGCAGCTGTTCTTGTGCATTTGCAGTTTGCACATCTGATTCACACTCCCAGAAGGCAAGATACACTATTGATTAAAGATTAAAACATGATCTGGGGTTCTACTGGGCAAACTCGAAGAAACCCAGATGGAACTTTTTTTTTCCCTGGGAGATATGGGAATTTCAAGAGCAGATGTGACAAGAAACAGATTCTGCAAAGGCCTCCAGGTAATTCTAGCCTGTGTGTCATCGTCCCCCGCCCCCACATTTTTCACTGAGATCAACCCATTATGTGCAACCCTTTCAAAAACTCTACTTTTCTTCGACACACATGGACACAAATATTGAGACATTCCTAGACTTTCAAAAGGTATCTCTACTATTATGTCTAATATCTGGCTTCCTCTAATAGCAGACTATACCTTCAAATCACTCTTCAGGGACTTGCTTTCACTTAAGACTTGACATTCTCTTATTGCTTATTTCAGAAGCGGCTCAATTTAGACCTAGTAAGAAAAGCAGAACAGTTACTCACCATTGTGTTTTAGTCAAGTTCACAATAAGGGAAAGTGGCTTTCAGGAAAGCCACGATGCTGCCCAAAAGCATACATTTAGCTTTGAGTTAAGTTTCTCTCTCTCTCTCTCTCTGGCATCATTGAGCAAAAGAGATGAAATTATGAAAGAATTGTGTGCTAAGAGGCCCAATAATAACCATTCCATTATGGCTTTATCTTCCTAATCAGCACCTTAAAAAAAAGCTTTTTATGGTTGTTGCAGTGGGGAGCAGAGAAAAGAGAAGATGCCCCCGAGAGATGTTCAGGAAAACTAAGACCTTCCGTGTACCTCGCTATCATGCTCTGCTTTGAGCTCTATTGCAATTATCTCTGTAAATCAGCTGGTGGCAGCTTTTGCCCAGCTCCTTCAAAGTAGCACTCTTTTTGCCTTCACTCTTATGTACCTTCATTTCCCCCTTCTGTGACATCGTCACATAGCCAGACCTCATTTTGCGACCTCCTTTGGAATTCTCTTTTTACTTCAATTCAGTTTTTACTTCAAACCATCATTCTTCTTGCCCCTGCTCTCAATTCACTTTGCTTTTTACAATGTGACATCATCACATGGCCAAAAGTTATTTTATGCGACAATGTCGTTGTTTCTACAAAGAGGACTGAAGTTAAAATTTTAAAATACGGTATGGAAGCATTTAGCTGAGAAAGCTGTAAACATTAGTGAACAGTCAGGAAAGTGTACACTTTTTATTATCTTTGAAGAAACACTTTGCCCTCACCCAAGTCCATAAAAACTCTTTTCCCCACCCTACACTGAAAATGTTCCCCAGAAAATACTTTACTCAGTCTGAACTTGTTCCTGTGCAGTTGCTCAAACTCTGTGCTGAAATAATGTAAGAAAATGGTTTGACTTCACAATAATGTACTTAGGAGCATCCCAACATACTACACAGTGAGATCACCCATGTGGAGGCAGACCAATGGAAATGGCCATTTCTGTTATTTATTTATTGAATCATGACAACACTTCACCCTACAGAAAGCCCACCATTTATTGAAGTTTTTTTCTCAAGAGTTGTGCTAAAATCACTGCAAATGACAAGGACATAAGTTACATTTCAGAGGTGGAATCCAATGAAGCACTAAGTTAAAGTCACAGAGTGGTAAACTGATCCTGCTAGTGAAATGTTTTGCACAAGTAGAACGTCATTGTTGCACGCACGCACACACACACAAATGCATAAGCAGGTTGCTGATTACTTTGTTGCACAATAGATTGTGCAATCCGTTGCTCAACAAGTTTCTGCTTGTGCGACCATTGTATTTGATTCCTCTGTTGTGCAACATTTAAACATCAAAATTTACCCATCACTAGCACAAGATCCCTTGCACTAGTAGACAATGTTGCATACAGCCCACTTTGTAGAAAGGAGAGAATAAGTGATGTCATTATACACAATAATTACTCCAAAGCGCCACACCACTGGCTAGAGCAAGATGAATTATTCAGTATAATTTTTCCCCATTCTAGATAATGTGCAAATTTGCTTCAATAATATTCCTGGCATGTGTCAGGCTGTTATCACTGTTGTTATGGAAAAATAAACACTGCCTATAAATACTTAAGTAGACAGTCCTTTTTACCCACCTTCATCTTTGAGTGAAAGGAAAATGACAGGAACCATCTTATATCCCAATCACATGGGTAGTGGAGCATCATTACCAGCACATGGACTTCTTCACTACCACTGGAATACTGTCATTAAGCAGAGGAAGAAGGATGGACAACAAAAAGAAATATTGCAATATGAAGGTGCTGGTGACAAGTTACCATAAATATTTCACTATAGATTCATATAGCCTTTTCAAGATAATCGGCTTTGAAGGCTCCTACTGGATCCAAAAAGAGAATATTTAAGTGTAGGCCTTGTTAAAAGACTTTTAAGAGGAATGAATAGTGTGCATGTGGATGGGGGAGACTGGGGCATATGCTCACACTGCTGGGTTTAGCTGGAGAAGAAGTGTCAGGCTGGCTGATTGAAAAAGCAAATGAAGTTTGGTTCTAAATATAAGGGTGGGGGAAGCACACATTCCATGTTCTTTTGATACTGCATCACAACATTTTGAAATTACATTCTTTGAAGTCATTCAAGAGACTCATCAGATTACTTGCACTCTCTGATCAAAACTGATATTTTTGTGTCGTGTGTTCCAGGACCAGCAAGGGGAATTTAATACATTGGAGTGTTCTCATGTGTTAAAGTATATTTTGGACTTCTACCACCTTACCTGCTCATCAGTGGCTACTAGTGATGATGGCTATATTACCTTCAGTATCAGAGGCAGCGTCACTCTGAATACCAGTTGTAAAGGATCACAAGAGAGCTATTGTGCTCATGTCCTATATGTGGACAGAGGTATACCTAGTGTCCCATGCACCCTTCACAGGGAGCTGTATTGGTTGGGCTTCCACCCAGGAAAAAAAAAATTATTTACTGCAATAGCCACATTACAAACTACTATATTTTATGCAACCCAAGTACTTGAAACATCTGGAGTAAGGGCAAGGCAAGAAAGAAGGGCATTTTTATTTATTTTTTGTACCATGGTGCGAGACGGGAAGCTTCTCTCACAGTGACAGCAGCAGAGCATACTCTCCATTGTCTGAGATGTGGGGTTATTTTTGTTTGTGCGCGTGCACACACACACACTGGGCCTGTGCCACCAGTGGGGTCCAGTTTCACCAACCCCTAGTTACACATCTGAATGTGAGATTCCCATGATCGGCTTGAAGAAAGAATGCTGGGCTTTGCAGACTTTGGTCTGAGGTACCAGGGATCTTCTTATGTTCCTTTGCCTTTGCACTGATGATATCCCCATTGCTCTATATACCATGGGTAGAAAAACATGTGCTTCATCAGATGATGTGGGGCTCCACCTCTCATCAGCTCCAGCCAGTGCTATCAAAGGCCATGGATGATAGGAGCTGTAGTCCAGCAGCCACATGGGTCTCCCATTTCTGCTCTACTGTACGTCATTACTGCGCTTACTGGTGTCAAACACAGATATATATTTTCAATTATAGTTGCTACATTTACTTCAATTATAGTTGTTACATTTACATTTTCCTTAACTGATCATCATGTTGGACTTCAGGTTTTCCTTTGGCTGCTTAAACGAATGTATGTTGGGAGGTGACTGAACAAGGTCCCATCCTTGTGTACTTTGGACAAGGTCTAGAAAGTATGAAGTGCCTATGCATCTTCTACTGATCTGAGGCTCAAACCTATGCATAGTGGACATACTGTGAGTTTTATCAGAATTCAAGATAACCACCAATTCAAGTGGCATGCATAGCAAGATCTGTGTGCTTCACATTCACTGAAATAATAGTGTACACTGGAAAGGCAGGTATAATTATGTTTTTAAAGGTTACCGAACAGCTTTGTGTGAAGTCATTCATAGGTCAGCCATGTCATGGAACCCATTATTAGCTGTCATTATTGCGTAAAGTAGGCTGAAGGAAGGTTTCTCAGGTAATTGCTAATGAGGGCATGTGTAATTTGTTCCACATTGTTTGATGAATGATGTACTGTAGTTTCCTGCTTAGTCTTCAGCCGTGGGAGGTTGTTAAAAAAAAGGGACTCCTTTGAAAACCCTGCAACAATGGATTTTTGAGTTCTGTACATGAAAAGCGTACATATTCAACTCAAATCAAGCTAATTTTCAAAGGAGAGTGCATTCCAGAGGATTGCCATGCTTAACCTCTATCTGAGGGCCCTAACTTTCCCCTGGGTAAATGGCCATACAGCCTAAATGTTGTTGTGCTTTATAGTGACAGACACACTAAACACAATCTCAAATTAACAAGAAGCTTGGTAAAACAAAGTACTGGAATCACGTCATGTCATGGATGTTCTCAAACATGCCTCCTTTTCTAAGGCAAGTTCAACCTTAGTTGCCTATGTATGCTTTTCATGCAAGCAGATCGATAGTCCATTGTGGCAGGTTTCCAACAAATGCATTTTAAAACTCCAGGTGATCTTGATGGTAAATGTATCATTGTGTTTCTTTGTTTTTGTTTTGCCCAGAAATATTTTGACAACTTACCCCAACGAAACACATTTGTTTGGAATTGGGGTGCAGGAATATTGGCAGCCCAGGACACTAGCAAGGATGCATACCAGAGGGCATGAATCCATGGCACCAGGGCCTGAAGGGAGTCTACCAAGCAGCTGCCTTATTCCAAATTCGGCCATTGGTTCATCAAGCTCAGTCTATACTGTGTCTGACTGGCAGAGGCTCTCCAGGATTTCAGAGAGAGGACAATCCTAGCTCTACCTGGAGATGCCAGGGTTTGAATCTTCTGCACGCAAAGCTGATGCTCTATTAATATCTTACTATCCTTCCTCAATGTTGTTGGACTCCTCAGGTAGCATGGCCATCCGTCAGAAATGATGGGAATTGTAGTCCAAAAACATAGCCCTTTGATCTGCATCTCTGAGTAGCTCACTACAGGAAGTAGCAGAGTTCAAACCTGTAAGTTCCCCACTTGCAGCCCCAGCAGCTGTTAGCAACAAGTGGTGGTCCTTTCTGACTACATACTCCAAGGTATACCTAGTGAATTATTTCGGTTTCTATTTGTCTCATATCCTCACTGTCTGATCTTTGTGTATATCTTTTGGTGTACCTTCACCCATATCAATACTGTCATAATTTTATTTTTAAGTGAAATAGCAACTTAACAGCTAAAATATTCCTGATAGAGATATAGTAATAAATTCAGTATAACATTATAATAATCTCAGTAAGTTAAAAGGTAAAGAAAGGACCCTTGGACAGTTAAGTCCAGTCAAAGGCAACTATAGGATGTGGCGCTCATCTCGCTTTCAGGCCAAGGGAGCCGACGTTTGTCCACAGACAGCTTTCCGGGTCATGTGACCAGCATGACTAAACCACTTTTGGCGCAACAGAACACTGTGATAAGTGCCATAGCGCACAGAAATGTCGTTTACCTTCCTGCCACAGCGGTACCTATTTATCTACTTGCACTGGCGTGCTTTCAAGCTGCTAGGTTGGCAGGAGCTGGGGCAGAGCAACAGGAGCTCACCCCGTTGCATGCATTTGAACCGCCAACCCTCCGATTGGCAAGCCCAAGAGGCTCAGTGGTTTGGACCACGGCGCCACCTGTGTCCCAATCTCAGTATAAATTCAGTATTCTCAGTAAGAATGTTGTGGCATCAATATTTGATTTGTAAAGATGATTTTTCAGTCAATAGCCAATAGTTTAATCTAATCTCAGTATAGATGGTACTATTGGCTATTGACTGAAAAATCATCTTTACAAATCAAACATTGATGCCACAACATTCTTCCAGTCACAAATGCAAATGCTGACACTTTCTGATATATCTTAATTACTACTGAAAGTAATCGTACCAGTATGACTACTAGTCATGGCAAAGCATCTTACATGACTTATCAATAATAACAATCTGTCTGAAAACTGATGTTCAGATATCTCTTCTTAGAACTTGATATAGTGGACTGGAAAGACTTCAATATTCCTACAGCCACAAATAGAGAATATTTATACAGAAATAGCAACTTTCTAGTGCTTTACAACCTATCTCCGGGAATCTCCTAGACATCTGAAATCACAGGAAGTTTCTAACAGATAGTGAATATGGTTTAGAAATTTAAACTTGACCTCCTCGATTCCAAGGTATTGACACTGATTCAACTTGTTACTCATGGCTCCCATTTTAAAAGGTGGTGGCTGAACTACAGGATGAATCCATATCATGCATGAGATGAAATAGGCTGATGCTTATGACATGCCACTATCTATGAAATGGTTAAAATGTCACAGAACCTTTTTGAATAATTGGGATACAGGTTGAACTTTCACACTAGCAATTCCCAGGCTAAATTGATTTATTCATCCCTCCACCCCTTATTTCCGTGCCATTTCTACAGCATCTTTTAAATGAATGGTCTACAGCAACCTGTAAACATCAAACACAGCTCTATCCAACTTGCTGCAACAATATATTATTTCATTTTTGGTCAAGCCAAGTTAATGATGCCTTTCCATCATGATCATTCCATCCAGGTTGCACAGAATGAATTATAATGCATGCAGGCCTTAAGGTATTGCTTTTCGCAGCTTAAAGATTATACCACAGGATAATTTATTATTTCAGCTCTCTTTTGCTTATTTCTCTTCCCCTCCCCCAAAATTGAATGGGGACATCAATATGATGAATGTCTTGAATGGATCAGAAACTGTCCACATCACACATATTTTAAACAATGTCGGATGGAAATGCAAACAACTTACCTCTTGGACGATTAACAAGCAGTTCTTAAAAAGTAAAATGCAAAATAGTTTGCAATATCAGAGTATCTGAAGATGACTTATGCTTGTTATTGAAACCTGAGTCTATACATAATCTAATCTAATTTGTTAGACAACTTGGTTAAGACAATGCTTGACATTAACGTTCATGCTGAAAATATTAACTTATATTAAATTGCTGTTGACTTGTTGATAACCAAGGCTATGAAAACAAATCAATTAATGTAGTTCAATCTGGCACACCATATTTTTTCATGTATAAGACGCCCCCCCCGTATAAGACACCCCCTATTTCTGGGGACTCCAAATTAAGAAAACACCCCTCAGCACTACCCATGTATAAGACGAGCCCCCATTTTAAACTTTTTTTTTTTTGGTAAAAAACCCCCCTAGTCTTATACACGGGAAAATATGGTAATCACAATGAGGTGCAATAGATTTTATCAGAACCTCAATTCTGATAAACCTTAATTCAAACCAGGAAACCTCCATTCTTCAAAGGAGTCCACTGGCTGCTCTTGTTTCCTTTTCTCCAGAGGTGTTTCTCCTTAGGTAGCTCTCATATGGAGCTTGAACTCAGAAGGAAGCAATGGTGAAAATACATTGTAATTGGTATCTCAACAAGAAAAGACAGCAATGTGTGGACAAGGATGGAGGAATATGTTAGTTTTGGGTTTTTCATTTCCCCAGTATTCAGTTCTCTCTATTTCCTTATCAGTTTGCATTTCAATTAATATGTGCAATTTCTCCAATATAATGCATTTTGTACATTAACTTTGCAAAAGTGCTTGTTTATTTACTTATTTAATAAATTTGTATACCGCCTTTCAGCCAAAGATCAGAGGGCAGTTAACAGCATAAAAATACAAAATGAAAAGTACGCATTGAAGCAAAAACAAAATAAACCATTAACCCCCACTCCCACAGACACATTTAAAGGTTAGAAAATGTTAATTAGCCAAATGCCTGGTTGATGAGAAACATTTTTGCTTGGCAACTAAATATATGTAATGAAGGCACCAGGCAAGCCTCCATGGGGAGAGCATTCCACAAGTGAGTAGCCACCACAGAAAAGGCCCATTCTCACTTTGTCATGCTCCAGATCTCTCATGGAGGAGGTGCATGAAGAAGAGCCTCAGATGATGATCGTAGGATCTGGGTCAGTTCATATAAGAAGAAGCAGTCCTTGAGGTAATGAGGTCCTGAGCCATTTAAGATGTTATAGGTCAGCACCAGCAAAATGAATTGGGCCTGGAAACTTACTGGTAGTCAGTGTAATTGGGCCAGGATTGGTGTAATATGCTCAAATCATCATGTCCCAGTGAGTAAGCTGGCTGCCAAATTCTATACCAGCTGGAGCTTCTGAACCATCTTTAGTGGCAGCCCTATCTATAATACATCAAAGTAATCTAACAAGAGCATAAACAACAGAAATCAGGCTATCTCCGTCCAGATGGAGGCGCAACTGGGACACCAGCCAAAGCTGATGGAAGGCACTCCAAGCCAGTGAGGCCACATGAGCCTTGAGCAATGGCAAAGGATCCAGGAGTACCCCCAAGATGTGTAACCCTATCAAGAACAGGCAACCTCCCATTTTTATTTGCTTTTCATTTAAAAAGGGGACAGGAAGCACTGCCTTCATTTTAATTTTGGTCTTACAGTTTGGGCAGATCTGATTGGCTTTGCAAACTGTGATGTCATGACAGCGGCTAGATGATCCATTATTGGCTGGATCATATAGCTAACCATTGGAAATACACACACACACACACACACACACACACAGTCAAAGCAACTGCTAAAAGCTGTAGTGAAGTGGAGCAAAATGGTATAAAAATGGCAATATGTTTGGGGATCTGAAACTCCCCTTTTCACTCTGGAAATATATGCCCGCATAAATTCAACCCAGCCCTTAAAAATATTCAACATCACTTTAGGAGAGTATATTGTGCCTAGCACTGTTTTGTGAGACTCTTTTTTTTGCGGCAATTCTAACTGCTGTGTGGATATATTTTTTGAAAGCTGAGCCCACATAAATGTAGTTTGTGAAAGTGGTAGTCCCCCCCCCCCCACCTCCAACTCCGCCACACACACAGCTGAGATATTCCTTCTTTATCACTGTGAGTGACATTTCTTTAGAAACTTCTCCCTTGGGGAATCATTGCAGGAAGTGCATTTTTCAGCCTATTGTAGAGTGTTTGGGGGGGGGGGGGATATATAGAAATATTGCCGTGCTGGGTTGAAATGATGGGTTAGCTGTAACACAGTTTTCATTCTGCTAACCATATTGCAGAACAATGGGAGTTACATATTTTCGAATGTTGGATCCTTCTTCCAATCCTAGTCTCTTACTTTTGAAAACAATGAGGCTGGAGAGGAGAGGGCAATAACTGCTGATGACCTGGGATAAATGATGCCTGGAGCACCCCCATTCTGTTTCTTTATGTCAGGGATGGGAAATCCATGGCACTCCAGATATTTCTTTGGGAATTTCCAGTCATTGCAGGCCAGTGTGGGAACCTGTGCCTATTCACATATTGCTGGATTTCAACTCTCATCCAACCCAGCCACCATTACCCGTGGTCAGGGATGATGAGGATAACACATTGGCTGTCAGGAACGTGGACCCCCAGGACGCAGCAGAAGAGTCAGCCCCAGAAATTGAACTAAGCGAGCAAGGGGCTGACTCTGCAGAGGAGAGCTGTCTGTCAGAGTTTAGAGAAGACAGCCCAACCCCCCTCCTTCCCATGGAAGACACTGCCAGCTCCCTGGGAGAGGAAGAGTTGGGAGTCAGCCAGAGCATTGCCAGGCAACCAGCAGATAAGCCAGAGTCAGGGGCTGTGTCTTCTGGGAGTGGGGAAGAGACAGGCCAGCATTTCAGTCCCCGCACTAGGAGATTAGAGAAGCTCAGAGAGCAGTGGAAGGGAAGGAGGAGAAAGGCGAGACTTTGGCATTCTTCCTTCTGGGGGAGGGACGACAAGTCAGATTGAACAACTACTGTTAATGAGAGCACACTGTTCACCGTGCTCTGGGTGTTTTTTTCTTGTAAATAAACTTACATAAAAGTGCTGGAGAGTCCTTGCTGCTTATCAGGATGCTTGCCTGCCAGCAATTGTTGGATTGGTCACCTTTGTTTTATATGAAAGCTGTAATATACCAGGTCAGATTGTGTGTCCATTGAGTCCAGTATTCAGTTGGTTAGAGCATTCTGATAATGCCAAGGTTGCAGGTTCGATCCCCATATGGGATAGCTGCATATTCCAGCATTGCAGGGGATTGAACTCAGCATCCCTCCTGATTCTATGATTCTACTTGTGTCTTCCAGTTGTTGAGAAACCCCCATCCAAGACAGCCAGCAAGGATAGTTGATGGTCAATGACTGCCAATGGCTGGAGCGATACAGCTTTCCCATCCCTGCATTATTTGTGTGGATGTTTATTCTACATTGTATCCCACTCCTCGATTCTGTTTCAGCTTTCAACTAGAGGGGTTCTGTTCACATGTTACATTCGATGAGTGTACAATCTCTGTACCTGTGTACACAAATAGTTGAGCAGTACACTGAAATGTTATCCAGTTTGTTTGTTTATTGCATTTGTATCCCACCCTTTTCTCCAAGGAACTTAAGGCGGTGTACATGGTTGTCCCATTCCTCATTTGAACCCCAGAATAGCCCGTTGTTATAGGTTAGGCTAGGGTAGCGACTGGCTCAAGGTCTCACAGTGAACTTCATGGCTGAGTGGCTATTTGAACCCTGATCTCTCAGGTACTAGTCCAACACTCTAGCCTCCTCCCCACACTAGCTCTCAATGTCTAACGTTCAAGGGATGTACAGTTGTTGATCTGTACAAATTAAGAAGCACACACTCTTTCAAATGAGCACTTTTAACAGCATGGAATCAGCTTATACTGAATGACATGTGAAAAAGTATTGGCATAACTTTTAATATTAATCCTGGAATTGAAGTAAGTGCCATTTGGTGCCGTTTCCAGTTCCTTAATTTTATTTACACTTTCCAAAACAATATGTAAACCCAAACACAGCCATTCTTCAAAAATTGCACCTCTTCAGTTTTTACAATGCAGTTGTTTGGCCAGCTGTTGTTGTTGTTTGGGGTAAATGTGCATATATATGTGCATATATTAGCGAAAATATACAGAAATGCAGTATATATTGGGGAAATTGCTTTGGAGAAGCAAAATTGCATACAAATATTTGGTAGATTGGTAGAAATTCTGAGGCTGATGTGCAAATGTAGGAAACTGAACTTAGAATTGGGGGTGGAGAGAAACCAAAATTAACAGATCTGTCCTTCCCTATTCCCACCCATACATGTACAGCAGTGAAATATCTCCCCCTAGAAATAATAATAAAAAAGCAACCTGGATGTGGGCCTCAATATGACCCTTGCCCATTGGGATAGCAGTGGGAATTCTCTGTTGCTCATTGAGCACAGTCCATCTCCTACGTGTTTTGTTTTTGTTACCCGACAAATGTCTCCTTATCTGCCTCTATTGGTTCCTCTGCTCCCAGCCCTCCCAGTCTGTTAAGAGGAGGGTCAACAATGAGCAGAAAGGATGGATCAATCAATCAACCAATCAACCAACCAACCAACCAACCAACCAATCAATCAATCAATCAATCATGCCAGCGTTAACAATCTTTGATTGTTCTTGGAGCATGCCTCTTTATAGCCTGGCCCTTGGCGTGAAGAAGATCAGAGCATCATAAAAATACAGCATCACTTTTGGGTAGTGTAAATTATTGCTGTTGCTAGAATAATCCTCAAATTATTCAGTGCCTTAAAGTTTTATGCCCTTTATACACGTCGCCGTGTTTATTTGATCAATTATTTTTTATCCTGTTTGGGATTTCTTTATGAAAAAGAATAAAAGATGTGAAGCTGATATGTGATGTCAAGTTTTTTTGGTTTTTTTATCAGCATGTCCAAACAATTTTATATTGGTGATTTTTTTTAGATCAAAGGATGCCAAGTTATTTCTTACTTGTTTGATTTGAAAAATCTGACCAAGAATAACAGTGCATCACAGAAGAATAACTAGAAGAGAGCAAAGAGGGAAATTAGATGCTTGTTCTAACATGTATTGAATGATTTATTTCAACAGGAGGATTTATATCATCATCATCATCACCATCAATTCATTTATTTACTGCATCCCCCCCCCCTTTGACCTCACTGTTTACCACCCGTGTGTGTGTGTGTGATTTCCACACTTAGCATTTAAAATGGTATTGTCAGGGACTGGGCAAAGGAGGAATGGTGAAGACCGTCTCCCCATCATGACCCTTCCAGGAAGGAGGAAGAGGAAGACAGTATAGATTTACAACAGGGGTTTGAGGGAGGTCGCAGCTCAGAGGCAGGTGAGGGGGGAAGTTGGGAAATCATGGGAGAGCTGGAACAACACCCAGCTGACATGCTGTCATTAGAAATCACTCCAGAGCCTCCATTTCCCAGAACCCAGCAAGCCTTAAAAGTAGGAGACGAAAGAGCTTGAGGACAGAGGGCACGTAGCAGCACCCGTAGAGGAGGTGATGAGAATGACGAATGAGAAAGTGAGAGAAACGGGGTGGAGATTCACTTGGGACAATACCATTATCCAAGAGGCTGGGTTCTATAGCCTCCCTCTGTAAAGACTGAAATAAAAAAGATGGTAAGAAACTTTTCCTTGTCTTTATTCTTCCCTGGGCAACCAGCCACTGACAGCATCCTGGCAGGTATGTAGTTCCTGGTTTTTCGGATATGTTTGGCATGCTGCCACAGAGTGTTATCATTATTTAGCTAGTATTCCAGAATAATGTAATAATAAAAAAACCCCTGCTTTTTCTTGTACTATAAAAATAAATAAAAAAATCCAGCTTTTTCAGAAGACCCAGAATGGATCCTCAATGTTTTCATTTGTTGGGCATGTATACAAAGCGTGTTCTCCTTCATGGAGAGCACGTGTTGCGGTGGGGTCTGCTGAGCCACCCCTCTGTTACCAGGCAGGGTCTCTAGAGATGGCCTGGGGCAGTGATTGGTTCACTGGGTTGCTGGGGTAAAAGTTATGTTGCAATTTTGGTGGGAGGGGTAAAATGTTTAAATACTCTGCACGCAGCCTGGAGCTTTCTCTTTGCTGCGTGCAACGGATCACATCACCTGAAGCACTTGGACTGTCTGGAGGACAGTGGAGCGATCTTCTCATTGTCTCATTGTCTGGTTACATTTCTTTATTTTCCCCTTCTTTTTAATCTTCTCTAGTCCCTTAATTAATTTAATTCCCCCTTTTTTCTGTTTGATTTCCCACCCCACCCCTTACCCTGCCCTTTGGGAAGATTCTCCCTGTACCTGTGAGCGCTGCCTGTGCATATTCCTCCTGGGCTTGCCTTTCCCAATAGGGAGAGAGCCCCCATTAGGGGCTTTCTTTTGCAAAAAGTTTTTCCCCATTTTCGCCTGTTTAATAGTGGGGCTAGTCAGGGCTGCTCCCAGCTTACCTGGAATCACTTTCGTTTATAGTATCCTCATAGGTTGGCTTTATTTTGGGTGATTGCAGTGCTGTTGGCTGAATTTTAATCTAGCCTTAGGCGGGAGCACTGTTTTGAGTTCCTTTAATATTGCAATGAGACAAAAAAGGCAGAGAGCAGAAGCAGGGAGGCCTGCACGGCCTGCACATATCATTCAAGCCTAAGCCTGCTACAGTTAGCAGTACAGTGAATTGTTAAGTTTCTGTGACATGTGACTCATTCTCTCTATTAAGAATGTATATGTTGTTTGCAGGCTCACTTGTTGCTAATGTATATCTTAGGCAGACAGAGTGGAGCCAGAGGCTCTCTGTGCCTCCAATGAGCACTCTTTGTATGCTCTTTAACTGTGCTGTTTCTGAACAAGTTTATTTTCTTCAAGTTTGTTTTTCCCTGATAGTGGCGACTGCCATTTTAGAGACAAGCCATTGTGGCTTAGTGGCTAGAGTACAGGACTAGGACCTGGGAGACAGGGTTCATATCCCTCACTTAGCCATTGTTATAACAAGGCAAAACAAGCTGCTCCTTTTGGACTATTTTGTTGCTGGGTAGTTTGGCCCATTTGTGATATTGCTCCCAAAAAGAACTTTGGGTTTCTTGAGGAGGTGCTTCCCTCTAAAGGGCAAGCAGGGGTACCTGGACAGGCGGTGGGCTGCCTCGAGTTTGTTATCTCATTGGAAACATTTATGTCTGGCCTAGCAGGTGATCCTAGGGCTTGGCCCGCTTGGCCCTAGAATTGGATGGCCTCTGGCAGCGTTTCTGGCCTGAATAGCGTCCCCATGTGGTGCACAAAGCATTGGTTCACCTGTTCCTCACATTGTTTAGGTTTTTTCTTTTTGCAGACTATGACAGGGCCTTTGCAGATGCCTCCAGAGCTTGCCTCTCCTGCAGAGGATGACTTGTTGATGCCCCAGGTGCCTTCTTCAGGAAGGAAGCGTCTTCAGAGGCAGGAAAAAGCGGAGCAGGGATGATGCTTACACCTCCTTGCAGGTAAATCATCACTGGGCTCTGATGATGATTCAGACATCACCTTGGACCTCTCCAGGGGTCAGGGTGAGGCTGTTCCAGGTCTTTAGGGATCATCCTGGATAGCTCAGCTGGTCAGCGTATGGTGCCGTTAATGCCTAGGTTGCAGGATTGGTCCCTGTATGGGACAGCTGCATGCTCCCTCATCACTACCCGGACACTGAGGTCCAGCGCCGAGGGCCTTTCTGGTGGTTCCCTCACTGTGAGAAGCCAAGTTACAGGGAACCAGGTGGAGGGCCTTCTCGGAAGTGGCACCCGCCCTGTGGTACACCCTCCCACCAGATGTCTACTACCAGACTTCTAGAAGACATCTAAGGCAGCCCTGTTTAGGGAAGCTTTTAATGTTTGATGCATTACTGTATTTTAATATTTTGTTGGAAGCTGCCCAGAGTGGCTGGGGAAGCCCAGCCAGATGGGCGGGGTACAAATAGATGATGATGATGATGATGATGATGATGATGATGATGATATTGTGGGAGAGTGGACTAGATGATCCTAGTAGTCCCTTCCAACCCCACTATTCTATAAGTGGTAATTCACTATGATGGGAATGTTAGACGCAGGGCTGCCATCATCCCCTCAGCTCGCTAGGATCGCAGGGACGGGGACATGTGGACCACTTGCGCAGCTCCACATTTCAAATGGAAATTCCCTGAGCAATAGAACCTGAAGCTGGTATGCAGGAAGCTGGCCCGGTGGCAGCTTTGTTGGGACTTCTTTAGGGTCTCTAGCCAGTGTTGGCCCTGTAAATTTACACATCATGGTGGCAACACAAGGCAGGGCTTCTTGCCCAAGCGGGGGCTGGCAAGCAATAACTCAATACCTCTCGCCCATATTTCCATAAAAATATCTCCCTTTAAAGCCTGGCTAAAAGGTTATCTAGATGGGTCAGTAGCTTTGTGCTTGTGGGAAGGGTTTTTCCCAAGGTTTCGGGATTCCTCTGGCTTTTCAGCCAGTGGCTCAGAATACAGCAACTCAAAAGCCAGTTAGAGAGCTACCTGTGGTAGCCAGAAAGAAGGTTAGGAAGCAGCTTGCAGTGGGATGTATGGTGGGATCCCCTTGATTCTCCTTCTAGTCCCGATTTTCATTTATCCCCATTGGGGATCGTCCCTAAGAAAGCCCCATATAATTCCATCTGATCCATATTTATCGCACCCCAAAGGCACCTCAGTGAATGATGCTATCCCTCCGGAATTGTTCCGTGAAATATGCATCTTTGGATCAGGCAGTTGAGCTTACCAACAAATTGGAGGAGGTGCCTTGTTGGCATTATGCGATATTGAATCGGCTGTTAGGCTGCTGCTGGTTCACCCTCAAGATTTTAAGTAGTTAGGCTTTAATTGGATGGTCCTTATATTGATAAGGCGATGCCAGTTGGTTGCTCAATAGGCTGTGCAGCACTTGAGTCCTTTAGCGCCTTTCTGGATTGAACATTGCGACTCAAGACTCGTTTAACTGGGGGTATCGTTATGTGGATTATTTTACTGGCTGGTTCATGTGACACCAGCCTCTGCTTAGCTTACTAGATGCCCCTTTATTCCCTGAGGAGCTGGGTGTTCTGTTGGCAGTGGAGGACAGTGGGTCCTACTGCCCCTTTTAACGTATTTGGGGGCTAGCTGGATACCGTTGCTCAAACATCTGCTTGCCTGTGGAAAAGCTGTTTGCCTTGAAGGATGTTATTCTTGTAATACGTCCTCTGAAGCAAGTGTTGCTTTGTCAGATCCTATCATTCCTAGGTCAGTTAAATTTTGCATGCAGGGTGGTTGCTCCAGGCTGCCCCTTCCATTCCTGCTTGGCCAGGTGGTCTCATGGCCCGGGGTCCCTTCATCATCATGTACAGTGGCCTTGAGCCTGGCAGGGCAAGGCAATCACATGTGACCTAACTTTTCTCGAGTTTTCCCCATTGTAGTGTCAGCGCACATCTGGACTGAGGAGTTTAGGGACCGTCGGGTCTGTCTTGGTCTGATAACCAGGCAGTGTGAGAGTCCTGGCAAAACGGTCCTCATGCTCTGGCAGAGTCTTCGCACTGCTTAAGGTTTAATATTGCGTTTCTACTCGCTTTATTTCGGGATCATCTAATGTTTTTGCTGTCACTCTATCCCGTTTTTTCAGTTGGAGAGCTTCAGATCCTGGGCTCTGGACGCCCAGCTATAGCTGGATTTTTCTGGAGCTCCTGTGGCACTTGGCAACAATTAATAATTATGAGGAGTAGTAACTTTCGTTTCCCCATCTGCTTTCAGGTCTTATGAGAAGGCCTGGACTGATTTCTTAAAATTTAGCTGGCAGTCCTTGGCCATTCAGAGGAACCTGCCCCCATCCTCTGAGCAGGACCTGCAGTAATTCGCCCACCTGCTGCAGATCGGATGCACTGTAAAAACTATCAGAATTCAGTTCGCTGCAATGTCTGCTAGAGTAAAGCTTTAATTTTTCAGAGACCCTTCTAAAAGTGTGTCGTGCGCAGGGTCTCGGAAGGTTGGAATAGGCTCCAACCTTCACAGGACAGCAGGCAGGAAGCCGGTCAGTCTTTGACCTATGCAGTATTTGCAACAAGTTAAGACTTGTCGGCTGGTTCAAGATCAAGACGAGACTTCTTTCAGTATTCCATTGTAATTTTGGTGTACTGAGGGTTGGGGAAATTGTGTTGGAGCCAGCACGGGGCTGAGAGTTTGGAGGCTTATTGCCTCAGGACTTTTCCTTATCTGCTTTGGAGCTTGTCATAAGTGTCTGGAGCTCTAAGTCAGACCTAGTGAACAGGGTTGCCACCATCAGGCTTCCAGTCACAGGTGAGGTGGGCCCTTGCCCTGTTATTGGATACCGGAAATATTTGGCTTTTCGTTCCCCTGGGGGCTGGCTCGATCCTAGTGCACAGAAATGGGTTCCGGTTCGACAGGCATCTAATTGCTCACGTCGTGCGCCAGTTATTGCAGCCTGCGGCTTGCCTACGGCAGCCTGCGGCTGAACACGCCTCATTCCTTCCAAATAGGTGCTGCTGCAAAGGCTGCGCACTGGGGCCTGTTAGTAGACAGGATTGTGAATACGGGTCATTGGAAGTCTGACGCTGACAAAGGTTATGTCAGGAAGCATCGCCAATGATGCCTGTGCTGATGCCTGTCTGTTACTCCTTTTTTCATAGGAGCAGCTGTGCGCATTTGGATTGTCGGCCACAGCATAATGCACTGAGCTGGCAAGCACCCTGACGAGTCTGGACTGGGGGCGCCATCTCGGCCTTCCTGCCCATGTTTCTAGCTCCAGTCCGCATCTGGATTGTGGGGCACAGCATCGTTTACTGGGCTGGCATCAGAGCTAGGCAGTCTGGAAGGGGACTGGGTCTTGGCCTCCCGCAGCATGTGCAGGTGTTGTGGATGTCCAGGCGCAGAATGCAGTGGAGCGAATTCATCCCGCTAATTAAGCAGAGGGTGCTTTCGGATGGCCCCCCCCATGGCAATTGTGGTTCAGCTGGGGGAGAACGATGTGGCAACTTATGATTGCTTTACTTTGCGCTCCATGATTCAGAGAGACTTGGGGGAATTGGTGACCTTAATACCCACAGTTAAAATATTTTGGTCACAATTGCTGCAAAGGCGCAATTGGCACGGCATTTCTCGACCTGAGGCTGCTGAAAGGGCCAGGAAGCGCATTAATTCCACAGTGTGTAAGAAGGTGGCGGATTTGGGTGGCTTGGTTATTTCCCGCCCGGATATTACCTTCAAGGCTCTGGCCCTTTACCGCAGTGATGGAGTACATCTCTCTGTACTGGGGAATGATGTTTGGTTGGATGCGGTAACTGCAAGGTTGAAGGTTGGGTTGGGATTGTGGGTGGTTGGCGGCGAGCGTAAAGGGCTCGATTGGCGGTTAGGCGTTGGTTATAAATTGGTGGAGGAGGGGTTAGGATAGGCTGGGCCTGCCCCTCCATGGATGCTGCGGAAAGGGAATTCCGTTAAAGAATCCTGGGGCTTGCCATCTTTTCGTCCAATCCCTGGAATGGGACTAGGGCCGGCAAGCCTTCGGGGAGCATGCGGATGAGAATTGAGGGTCTGTGACTCAGCTCCATTTCTCTCCGACTTGCTTTCCCCCGCACTGTCTTTCGGTGGTGCCCGGAAGTCAGTTCTGTCTCAGGCGGGGGGACAGCTAGTCTTAACCAATGCCTAAACAACCACTCACGGTTTTGTATTTAAATAAAGTTGTGGCCAAAATTATGCCAAAAACCTTAAACAAAAATTAAGTGTGCGTTGTGAATTATTTGGGGGGTGGCTTGGGGACCTCGACACGCAACCATCATCCTGGTTTCGGGGGGGGGGCGAGATTGGGGTCGGTGGACGTGGCTTGGGAGACATCTGTTTCATGCCTGTGAGCTGTCAGTTTGTGAGCTCAGTTCAGAGGAGAGATGTGGCACACGGAGATGATGGTACTAAGTCCAAGTGCTGTGCATGAGAGCAACCATTAGCTGCTGAAAAAGTTTCATCACAATAGCCAGGTTTGCTCAGGCACAGATTTAGTTCCTCTTCTAATCTCCTAGGTAAAGGTAAAGGGACCCCTGACCATTAGGTCCAGTCGTGACCAACTCTGGGGTTGCGACGCTCATCTCACTTTATTGGCAGAGGGAGCCGGCGTTTGTCCGCAAACAGCTTCCGGGTCATGTGGCCAGCATGACTAAGTCGCTTCTGGCGAACCAGAGCAGTGCACAGAAACGCCATTTACCTTCCCACTGGAGTGGTGCCTATTTATCTACTTACTCTTTGATGTGCTTTCAAACTGCTAGGTTGGCAGGAGCAGGGACCGAGCAACGGGAGCTCACCCCATCACGGGCATTCGAACTGCCAACCTTCTGATCGGCAAGTCCTAGGCTCTGTGGTTTAACCCACAGCACTATACTCCTGCACAAAAAGGCACTGGAGGGAGACCGGAGCCAAGCAAGCAAAGAGCAGGGTGAGTCCCCCTGGCCTGGCAGCGCTTTGCTGCCTTACACCCTCACCCAGCACTTCTGAGGACTGGACTGCCAGGCTCCAGGTGTGGGAGGCAGCACAGCCTTGGGTGGGGCCGGCACTGAGAGGTTGAGCTGGGGGGCTTGCCGAGGGACAATATGCATTGCCCCATCCTCTTCCACAAGCGGCAGCCAAGTCCCCTCTGTGGTGGGGGACTTGAGGCATGTCGGGTCTGTGCTAAGACACCAGAAGGGAGGAGATGAGGGAGGGCACTCAATGAGAGAGAGAAGTGGGTAGACAATTAGGCACCTCACCTGCACTCTCACACGGTGGCTGCAGTGGAGGCTGGGGCAGCTTGGCCCAGTCAATTTTGGGAGTGCCTGCCCCCTCCTCAAATATATATTTTTTGTGGTAGTAGAAGGGGTCTGGTGTCTATGACTAGCTGTCACACATTGACTCATGCCAATGAGGAGTCGTGTCTTTAGGGTCGTGAGCCTATCTCTACAGAACCCCCTCCCACGTTAAGCAGGTACTGTCCCTACTGACTGCTAGGCTATTTCATTTTGGGAGGCCTTTGCACCCTGAACGCTTCTCAGATGTTTTACTTTTTGGGGAAAGGGGATTTAGATTCTTGAGGTTTTTAGCTCGAGGGGATTTGATTTACAAATTTATTTATTTATTGTATATTGCAATTTTTATTGTTGTAAGCTGCTTTGAGAGCCAAATAGTGAAATGTGGGACAAAATTTTAAAATAAATAAATGAATGGACCATTGACCAGAACCAACAGGCTCTTTTTACTTCATGCATCCGGTCAAATGGACAACAGTCCCCAAAGGCTTATCCCCCAAATAAATGTGTTAAGTCTAAAGTGCTACAAGACTCTGTTATATTTCAATGCCATTTTAAAAATACAGGTTTTATTTGCATATTAAATTCAGATTAATGGGGAAGTGGGGAAGTATGAGTTCATGAATCAAGACGTGAAAAAGTGACACCAACCAGAAATAGATTGATAGGCCCAAAAGATATAGTCATTTTCTTTCCTCAGATTGAGGAATCAGCTGCATGATTTGGGCTTTCGTCCATTGGGGCTAATATGAGTGCACTTTTTTCAAATATTATGCCACACATTTGTAGGCATTTGAGCTTGGAGAAGCAGGATATTGTAGGATTACAATAATGTGCATATATCATGTATTGATTGATTAAAGGAAAATCAATGGGGTTCAAGATTATGGGGACATGGAGTCCTAAGACTGACACTCTATTAAAAGCTGAGAGTAGTTTGGACTTCATGACATAAGCAGAAGTTACCAATGCTTTGCTAACATTTCAAATATAGAAACTGATTAGCATAGTATTCCAATAGTGAATATGCTTACATTACAAAGAAAAAGGCTTAGTGGATGAGATTTTAGAGGTATAGCAGTTTAACGAATGTTTCAGAACCAGGCCAGATAGACTGTGACCGTAAAAGGAAAAGGGCCAACCTGTGGAAAACCAGCAAGCAGAACCCAGTCACAAACGTACTCTCTTCTCCTCTGGTTTCCAGCAACTGGCAGTCAGAAGCACACTGTCTCCAACCATGGAGGCATAGCATAGCCATTGATAGCTATGCTATTGATTTGTCTAATCCTCTTTTAAAGCCGTCCAAGTTGGTAGCCATCACTGCCTCCTTTGGGAGTGAGTTTCATAGTTTTAACTATGTGGTGCAGAAATAAGTACTTTCTTTTATCTGTCCTGAGTCATCCAACATTCAGTTTTGCTGGATGCTCTTGAGTCCTATTGTCATCAGAGAGGGAGAAGAACTTCTACCTACTTTCTCCATGCAGTGCATAATCTTATAATCCATCAGGTAACCAATTCTCACTCATATTTTCTCTAAACTGTTAAGCCTCAAATGCTTCAATCTTTTCTAATTTTCACCGTTTTGGCTGCCCTTTCCTGAGCCTTTTGCAACCCTACAACACACTTTTTGAAGTGAGGTGACCAGAACCGTACACAGTATTCAAATGTGGTCACACCATAGATTTGTACAACAGCATTATGATATTGGCAGTTTTATTTTCAATTTCTTTCCTAATGATCCCTAGCATGGAATTTGCCTTTTTCACAGCTTCCACACACTAGGTCAACATATTCATCAAACTACCACTACAACCGCAAGCTCATTCCTGGTCAATCACTACCAGTTAAAAGCCCATAAACATATTTGTGAAATTAACACACACACACACACACATATTTGCCCCTACATGCATTTCTTTACACTTGTTTATACTGAATTTCATTTGCCATTCACTCAGTTTGGACAGGTCTTGTTGGAGCTCTTTGCAATCTCTTTTTGTTCAAACAACCCTGAACAATTTAGCATTATCAGCAAACTTGGCCACCTCACTGTGCACACATAATTCCAGATTGTTTATGAACAACTTTAAAAAGCACAAGTCCCAATGCTGATCATTTCTGTCTCTCAGTTTATAATAATAATAATAATAATAATAATAATAATAATAATAATTTTTATTTATACCCCGCCCTCCCCAGCCAAGGCCGGGCTCAGAGCGGCTTACAAGCAATAATAAAAACAAGTTGAATGATTACAACTTAAAAACAAAATTAAAATACAACATTAAAATATTGAAACATTAAAATACTAAAATGCAGCCTCATCACAGGAGGAGATAGGAAAAAGAAAAAAGAAAGAGGGGGAGGGAATCAAATTGGCTATAGCCAAAGGCCAGGCGGAACAACTCTGTCTTACAGGCCCTGCGGAAAGAAATCAGATCCTGCAGGGCCCTGGCCTCATGAGGCAGAGCGTTCCACCAGGCCAGGGCCAGAGTTGAAAAGGCCCTGGCTCTGGTTGAAGCCAGTCTAACTTCCTTAGGGCCTGGGACCACTAGGGTGTTGTTATTTATGGACCTTGAGGCTCTCCGTGGGGCATACCAGGAGAGGCGGTCCCGTAGGTACGAGGGTCCTAGGCCGTGAAGGGCTTTAAAGGTCAAAAGCAGCACCTTAAATCTGACTCTGTACTCCACTGGGAGCCAGTGCAGCTTGAAAAGCACTGGGTAAATATGCTCCCATGGCAAAGACCCCGTGAGGAGCCTTGCTGCAGCATTCTGTACCCGCTGGAGTTTCTGGGACAGCTTCAAGGGCAGCCCCGCGTAGAGCAAATTACAGTAGTCAAGCCTGGAGATGACCGTCACATGGATCACTGTGGCCAGGTTGGGGCGGGAAAGGTAAGGGACCAACTGCACTTATAAAACTGTGCATTTATGTGTACTCTCTGCTTCTTTAAACTTAACTAATTCCTGATCTGCAAGAGGACCTCTCCTTTTATCCCATGATTGTCGAGCTTACTCAAAAGTCTTTGCTGAAAGCTTTTTGAAAGTTCAATAACATTATGTTAGCCAGATCACCATGTCTTGCAGTCCATGGACCAGGGGAACTAGGATAGCCCCCTAAATGTTTCCAGTAAATTAGAGTATTAAAGTATTAAAGCCTGGCACTTCCTTCCCAAAGCCCAGGAAGCTTCTTCCCAGCTTAGGGAAAGAAGCATAATGTTCATGCTTGCAACGTCACATGCATGACATCATCACACGGACATCACCCTCACATGCTGGTCCTCTAGCCCTAACTGCCGTTTCCCTACACAAAATTTCACTGCACACCACTGCAAATCACCTCTATCTATTTGCTTGTTGAAGAATTTTGGAGTCACATTCTCAACTATCTCATAAAATAAAATTCATTAACTGCAGTATCACACACAGACACCCACCCACCCCTTGAGATGGTAACATCTGAGCCAAGCCATTGCGCAGGGCTTCCTAGCCTCTGGCCCTCTAGATGTTGTTGGACAGGCCCAGCCAGCACGGCCAATATACAGGGTTGATTTAAGTTGTAATCCAGCAAAATGTGGAGGGCCATGGGTGTCCCCCCCCCCATCCCTAAAACAAAGAATCACAGGAGACTGCTGCCATATCATTTTTCTGCTGATGCCTGCTGCATGCTTGCTGCAAAAAGAATCCAAATTTCTGTAGCAGGCTCTCATTGCCTCATAGTTTCAAACCCATTTGTTTGTACTTTTAGAAAACTAACACTATTCAATATTTAAAAGATGTATATTGACATTTTAGAAAGTTAGCTTGAACTCATTCAAAGAAAATTGGATCAAATTGAAAATGGTAATTAAGCCGATTAAAAGGGGAAGTAAAATAAAACACTGTGTACCTCTTAGAAAGCATTCACATCTAGATAGTCTAATTTACATACAAGTGACATCATCATTAAAGAGAGTGACTTTTTTAAAAAAGGGGGGGTTCTTTTTGCTACATGATTTACTGCTAAGGAGGGGCTGATTTCCACGAGATTGATGGTGCCCTTGATGCAAGTTGATATGGTTTTGTTTAGCAGTCAGCAAATGGCATGTGATTGTATGAGGTTTCGTTGAGATGAATTGAACTGCAGCAGCATTGCCATTTGGTTTGAATTACCATGGAGTATTCTTTTTCAGTGTATCATTTAATGCACATTATGCTTTCCCTGCAAGGAATAACTGTCCTTCTTTGGGATAAAGGTTTATTCAAGGAGGGATAGGTATTTCCTAAATAGATAGAATCAAGCAGGGGCAGTCAAGCCATTGAGCTTGTGGGGCCAGTCTCCTTAGAGATGTGGAGCCAGTTGCTTTGGGAGCAACTACAGCCAACCTACCACTACAATAAGCCAGCAGCCTATGGAATTGGGTTGATATTTTCCTGGGATTCAGCCAAGTAAATCACATTCATTAGAACCTTGGGTTCACTAGGGTTGTGTGCATAATTAGAGAAGCTCTCGAGTTCCAATGTGGGAAGCAGTTTAGGAATGCTTTGGGAGAATGTATCCAGCAGTAACAAACTCTTCCTACAACATGCTGAATATAGGACCCTGGTAATTCAGTTTAGGGTCTAATCCAGCACATCAGATTAGGCCTGATTAAATCTAGGATTGCCCACACCTATATGATGCATTTTTGAATGTGATCTTAATTAATATATGCATTTTACACAAACTTTGTCCTCGGTCAAAGGACATGACTTGGCTGAAGAACAGAATTTCCAACACAGTTTTACTCAGGGTAGACCCATTAAAATTGATGGGCATGACCAATTTAGACACAATAATTTTAATAGGTCAAATCTAAGGTAGTTACATACAACCCAAAGTATATATGCTCTACTGGTGAGATATGAATTCACCCATGCTGCATTTCTCTATTGCCAGTAGATTGATTTCAGATATTTTGATGAACTTCAATTTTTATACTATAAGAAAGTTCCCTTTAATAATAGAAAGGGTCACCAAGAAATGTCTTTCAATGTAATATACTTGGCTTGGATAATGTGTTGCATTGGGACTCTTAACACTGTATATTTGCCTTGTTAAATTCCTGTTACAAGCTTTCAACAGCTGTCTTAATTAGGTGTCCCATAATTAAGGAGATTATTACACTGATTGAATCGAACTCCATGTTTTTTGAACTGGCAAAGATTTGCCATGGATTTGCACACAAAATCCGCATTTTCTGTTTATAAAGAAACTGTTTCAGTTTGAAGTCAGACAAACTAGAATGCAAGGTGGAGAAGGAAGCTTGTCAGGTTCTAACTGAACCACAGTTCAAAGCTTGTTACTGAGTCAGTCCTGTGATGGTGGCATAGAAATAGTTTTCCCCACTGCTGTTGCATCTTCCCAGGGTTGTTCAGTGGAGCTTTTTCAAGTAGGTAGAGGCCTTTTGCAACCTGGCCCTAAGAGAAATGTAACTCTCAGTAGCATGCTGTGACATATTTTCAAGGCGCTTTGAAGACTCCACCATTACTGAAGTTCTATTGGTGGAGGTGCTCAGTGCATTGTCAGGTCCTCTTTTATTGAATGAGTTTCATTGATTGCAGTGTAAGATGGGATGGGCTAAGTAGGTAGTTTGGTCCTGTTTCGGTCTTGCTAGCACTCAATCATATGTCTGTTCCATCCCATTGTGTGCTGTTGTGTCTCATTTCCACCGTGTTGCATGCAATTCTGTGCTATTCTGTCCCTTTGTGTGCACCCTGTATGCAACTTGTGCATACATTTAAAATAAAATATAAACTTTTTATGTAAAATAGGTGTGGCCATATATCAGCAGCCATGTGAACAGCAGCATGATGACAATTTTTCTCCCAAAAATGTAGTACAGAGAGAAATTACATGACTAAAACTTGCATTTTTATACATTTAAAAACATAAAATACATATTTTTGTGCAAACATTTTGTTCACTGAAAATGCAGCCAGGCCCTCAGGACTCTCCCCAAGCCACTCCACTGACCAGACCTGTTCCATGCCCACCTTAAGTGCTTTTCCCTGGCTAGACTATGCTGTTGAACACCTATTGCTTTGGAAGGGGATGGAGAGGTATATCTGTGTGTCTAGAAACCTCTGACTTCTCTCTGTGGCTAGAATGTATAAATGCAAGGATTGCATCCATTGCACTCCCTGCTTTTGCCACAAACCTTTGCCTCTAGTACCACCCACTTTTACCTCTGACTCTCCAACCATGGGCTTGAGACCCCAAGGTTTTTGTATAAGTCAACAACATTACCCTATGATTGAAGATTTGAACTTAATCTTCTTCCTCAGGCCACATCATGCAAGACACACTATTCCATCCTAATACTGAGACTTTTTAAAAAATTGTGTGTGCTTTATGGAAGACGTTAGGAGCACTAGCAAAGCTGCATATAAATGATTTAAATACGTTTTTAAAAATAAAACTCTCCTTCTGTTGCTTTTAGTACAGCATAGCACTTTTTAATTATTATTATTTTTTGCAGAAGTGTATCCTCATTCCATGAAGCAGCTTACAGTCTATTGAGCTTTATAATAACTGAGTTATTCTGATGCACACCCTATTAAAAACAGCATTAAAATCAGAAAATTGAGTGTTTCACAATATGTCACCTTTATCATGAAGACATAATAATTACACACATACCCCTGGAATGTAGAAAGCTGGCCACAAAGCAACAAACATTTACTGAAGCAAATGTGGTGATAATGAGAATTATTACCCTATTCGTTGCAGAAGAGAGTTGCTGTTACTCCCACTCTCGACACTCACAACTTTGTTATAAGAGTATATAGTGGTGCTAGCATCCATCTATTTTAAAAGTGCTACCAAAAGCAAATATGATTCGGCTTCTTAAAGTGCTGTAGCTCATCTCAAACAACCTGTGTACAAATTTGGCTCCTAACAAAACAGACGGTGCATAGAAGACATTTTGAATGTGATACTTTAGTTTTTGGTAAGCATTTTCACACACACTGATTTCCAGTGGCGGCTGGTACCCATTGGGACTGCTAGGGCAGAAGGCAGTTAAAAAACAAACAAACTGTGTAACACCAGAGCCCATGATGGGCAGAGCCAGAGCCAGAACCAATGACAGATGGAACCAACTATCCTATCCCTACCTTTCTCTCTGCACTGATACCCCCTAGGCTAGTGTCTCAAGACAAAAGCAAGGAGAAAGGCAGATAGGGGCTGACTGAGAGCAGGCTGAGGTTGCTCACCATAGATCAAAAACCACAAGAAGAATTTAAGTGTCACCACACACATTGAATGATTTATGTATTCATACACACACACACACACACACACACCTCACTTTTTCTGTCCATATAGGAGTTTCTTAAATTGACTTACAAATAAAAAAGTTGTGTTTGTGGCAACCTAAGATGAGACAGAGAACCTGAGATAGGTGTATGTGTGTGAGTGTATTACTAACATGGAGGGGGGAATCTAAGGATGTGGGGAAAGTTTTATTCATTGCACATTTTAAAATAAGCCAACACAATTCAGAGCTGTGCACAAATTGGAACACACACAGTTAAGAAATTGATTGTGCACTTATCAAAAAATTGTACTGCAGTTTCAGTTCCTAAAATGCATGCAAAATGAGAATTTTATGTGGAAAAGGCATACAAATGTGTGTATAATTTAAATGTGAAGTTTGTGGGTGGGTGTTGTGGGTGGGGATAATTAGCAGACAATGGGATGGAATACGCTTATGACTGAAGACGTGCAAAACTGACACGGAACGTATGTCAGTCTGATTCACCCAATCCTAAAAGGAACTGCTGAGAGGAGGGAGGAGGGAGAGAAAGGTCATGCATGGAAAAAAGAAGCATGCAGACGAGAGGCAAGATAAGACAGGAGAAAAAGAGTTGAGCAACACTGAGATCACGTATTAGAAGAAGGGAGGCTCAAGAGAGAAAGATAGATTCTTGCACAGTCCACTGACTAGGTAGCTAAGGGGAAGGGTAGTGTGTGGGAATTTACTAGCCAAAACATTGGCTGCAGGCCTCCAGTTATTTTTAATGGAGCTGAATTACACCAGCACTTTATAGGATGTATGCACAGTCACCTGTGAGTTATGGAGGTATGAGGTATTGAGGGATGTGTTTCTGAGTGATATACAGACATGTGTACATCATCCATAAATCCATGTCAGTGTTGTTTTGTAACAGCTATTGATGGGTCTGGGCTTCTTCAGATGGAGACAAATTCTTATACAAGAAGCACTTGTTCCCTGCAAGAACTAGTACAGAATGCAACCTGTTTGTAGCTTGTCAACTACAGTGGACCAATATGTGTTTGCTTTTTGTGTAGATTTGTGTGTGTGATGGGAACCAACAGCCAGTCACAGCTTCCCAGGATATGTATCTTGCATAAGTATGGAAAGGTGGTATACAAATTTGTGATGAGATAAACCAAATGTGATCATTCTATATAATGATCACCACACAGGTTGAATGCAGCTCTTACCATAGAGAAGTAATTCCCATGTGCAGCTTCAGAACTTGTTCACACATGCATATATATTCCTTCATTTCTCATTGTTCAGTTAAGGAACATGCATTGTCAGCTGAATGTCAGAACCAAATCCATGGGAGGAACTAAATCTTAAACAATATGAAAATTATTTTAGTGTTGATAGATATGTGATGGATGATCCTCATGCGCAAGTTGTCACTTGATGGTTGAAGCCATCAAGTGACAAATATGAACGACACCTTTAAAAAGCCCTGTTTATCAAGTAATTTATAAAGCAAGGTTCACCCATATATTTGTTTGCCATCACTTTAGAGAAAGAGCAATGCTGAACTTACAAATGGTTCCACACATTACCTGATCAAAATGTGCAAAGTCTTCAAGTGTTGTTGGAGGGTATGCACAAGTAAGCAGTGACTCTTGCATTCTGTGTGCATTAACCCATCAATGCACTTTTCTACCTTTCTACATTGTGAGTAATGCATAAAAAAATTCATGGAGGTTGTGCATCTCTGACCACATTCTTTATTCACTGTTAATTATCTGTAGTGACAGATTAACATGGAAAATCCCATCAATGGTCATTGGTCACACTTCCCACACTTGCACACATTCACTTGTCGAATCACACTAGCCCCAGTTTGCAACCAGCATATATGAGCTCCATTCTTTCCCACAAAGTCTTCAACCCATACCAGATAATATAATATATATACATATATATATGCTTCGGCACTTATTAGACAAAATCAGCCTAAGTCTATTTTGCTTATAATAATTTGCAGAGACACACCAGACAAAGACAATTCCTGTTCTACTGCATTGCCAAGACAGCAGATTGAGTTAAGCATAGAATTAGACCTGCATTGTCAGCATTTGATAAATATGTAATATGTGTTGCTGGCAGCTCTGTACAAGTTGAACAATGACACAAAATGTCTGCAGTGTCGGGGCTGACTATATCGGAGTGACGGATGAGAGATCATTGGAAACATCTCGTCTATAAAATTTTAAAATTCCATTCAATTTGAGGAAGCAAGCAGCCGAAATACCATTCTTTCCCCATCTTACTTTTTTCACTCTGGTATAATTCACTGGTGGTGATACAGACCTATGAATCTCACCCCATCCTTAACATGCTTAAATCAAATGGTTACAAAATGAATCCCTCTCTCTCTTCCCCCATACACATGTTCAATCTGTCTTCACACCTTCTGAATCCAGTTCTCTGAATGTATTAGCACATTTCAGTGCTAAGCCTCTGCATTAGCACTAACTCACTCATTTAATAAATGAAAGTACATTCTACCTCTCCAGAGTGTCATTCCTGTAATTTATCTAAGCAAAATCACTTTCATTATCCATCACCGTTTGATGGCAGTTTTTAAAATGAGTACCATTAGGATATCTTACAAGCTTCCTTTCATACACCCCCTTTTCTATTCGGTCATCTGTCTGTCTTCACATCTCAGGGAAATTAAATGTTCAACAGTTTTGTCATAGGCTTATCATTGAACGTGATCATCTGCTGCGAAAAATAATTTAATAATCCCTTCACAATTGCCCCCTTCTGTAGGAGTGAATCTGTGCTTGTTTGTCAAAGCTTTTTTTTTTTTTTTTTTTTTTTTGAAGCAGGCAATGGTAATGAGAAGGAGGAATTGGTGGACGTGTGCATCCTCCTCTGTTTGGTGTGCAGATTTTAGCCATGGGAAGTCATAGACTAATGGAAGCTGGCACTCATTAGAGGTGGTAGGGCAGAAGACAGGGAGGCCAGTATTTCGTGGAGACATAACAAAGGAAAGCATAGCCACTAATTGTTTGCCTGTTTGTTTGAAAATGTCTGTATAGGGGGAGAGAAAGGGTTAATATGTAGACCAATAGGAAAGCCGGAGGCAGAGCCTACCTGTTCATAAAAGGGCTTCACCCGAGGTTTGGGTTAGGTGGGTAGTTGGTTGGTTTTAGTGGGTTGGTTGGTTGGGAAAGGCAGTTGGGAAAGCAGTTAGCAGACAGTTGGAATTAGAGAGACAGTTAGTGCAGTTGGTTCTTGTGTGGGGGGAGGTAGAAGAGTTAGAGACAAGGTAACAATAAGACTAATAAGGTAGAGATAAACAACGTTTTGAATGCAGTTAAAGTATATTTGTGTCTGCAATAAACTACACTCTTCTTTGTTAACTTAAGAACCCGACTGAGACTAAGTGATTTACCAGGGAGGACCTGGTTGGTGGCAGCGGATTAGTGGTGTAAGGGTCAATAGTCCATGAGATGACCGGGGGCTCCCTATGAACACCACAATCATCCTCCTCCTTCTTGAGCTCTACCAAAGCAACACTGACTCCAAGGAGAAGTAAGCTGACAGTCAGGACCAGCATCCTCTGGACTAAGTAGGCTAAGTAAGGAGGTAGGCAGCTGGCAGGTGGCTGCAGACTGAGCTTGGTGGGATAGTGCCTCACTTGCCGTAAGGGAGCAGTTTCCATGGTCAGTGATAGGCTCTGAAAATTCAGAATCATCTAGTTCATCGCCTCACTGCAGGATGCAGTTTCAGGATCTCTGAAAGGTTTCCAAACCAGTTTGGCTGGTGGTGGGCGGAGGACATAGCTCATTAATAGAGCATCTGCCTTGCATGCAGAAGGCCCCAGATTCAATTCGCTGAGGTAGGGCTGAGAGAGACTCATTGTCTGAAATCCTAGAGAGCCACCATTCACTACTGCCATTCAGGTTAGACACTCACTGGCTGGATCATCACCTTGTTGTGGTGACTGGGCTTGCATGTTCCTATGATCCTTATGAGCAAAGCCATCAGGAGTCTTGTACTCCCAGTAGGGTCACCCAAGGAGGTAAGGTCAAGGGGGAGAAGCTAGACAAAGAATGATCCAAGAAATCCTCAATGGCAGAACAGGTGGAAGATTACACACATTATGTTACAACAGCTGTGAAGGTGGATGAAGGCTACAGCAGATAAAAAACCTACTGTTTGTAGTGATACTCATGCCATTGGAAAAGAGCCTTACTGTGAAGACTGTGTGTTGATCAGCGCGCACTGATCTCCACACATAAAACAAATTCACACACAGGTGTATTCAAGGTAGACACTACTGAGCTAGATAGACCCAATGGTAGAACACAATGTAAAGCAGTTTCCCAGGTTCCTATAACATTGCTGGGCATCCCAACTTCGCTCCTAGGAGCACAACACAATTCCTTCCTCTACCGTTTCTCTGATTGTGACAGCAACCCAAGGCCACTTTTGGGTTGCATTTACATTGCTGATGACATCTCAGCTCTAACAAAGCGCATTTGGTCACCCTCACTGTGTGTTTCAAGGACTACATCATGATCTCCTAGTTCAGGGGATGAGTTGGGAATTTGAAGTGGGGGCCCCCAGAGCCAGCCTCAAAGGCACTTGTCTGACAGGAGCCTATTATTCCACATTACCTGCCTCTGACTCTGAGAGTTCCAACTCAGAAGTCCTAGCAGAACTGCATTCTCCCCTGCTCTGTCAGAATCAAATATTGCTAAAGGTGACTATGCCCCAGCAAATGAAGAGAATCTTCTAACAGAAGGCATGACTTGCTTTTCAGACAGAGAAACAGTTCCTATTTAAGGCTTAGCCTGAGAATAGCCCTATCCACATGTGATGTGTAGGACATTTCCATGGTAACTGTGGTGTGGGGATGCACTTTTAGCCTCATGTGCAAATGCTTTCTTCAACAATTATGTGTTGCATGTGGTTGCCTGTAGAGAAATCTCTATATGTGACCACCTATTCCTGTAAAGCAGTTTCGTGTGACCAGTACATCCTAATGTTCAGGTGTCATAGTCATTTGGAGCCCTTACACCTGTGTAGCTGCTTGTGCATTGGGATTTCTTTGCAGACAATTATCATTATACTGCTCCCACCCAATGGCAGGTTAGATATCCATTCCCTGTACTCACTAGACAATGGGAAATGCAGTCTGGAAAAGATAACCTGAAGGAGCAGGAAGTTATTGAGCCAAAAGACTCCTGCCTAATAATAATAACTTTGTAACACAGGGAGTGACCCTCTATGTACTGGGTGCAAAGAATAAACAACAAAAGGAATTGGATAAAATCTCTGAAAATTGTTGTGGTGATTCAGAGGTTTAACCTGAAATCAAGCTAGATTTAAGTTTGTTAGTGTCTCTGGTATCTTCTGTCTCTTACATCATGGATGTTGGCTTGTGTTGTGGATGGATGATCTGTATTATTTTGTTGATGCTATTTTTGTAGGTTTTTCCTGGTCTCTTGCTAAAACAATATACTTATGAACTATAGATGGACATATGGGTGCATATGTGTTAACATATGCATCAGGATTTCTCTTCAGAGAACTGTATGCAATATACAGTTGTCTCAGAAGGCAAGTCTAATGTTGGTGACAGAGCTAAAAGTGCAGCCCTATTCTGTAGTCAAAGCTGAATTTCCCTACACATAAGAAACATTTGAGTGGGACTACAGACTGCTACTGAAACAACACCTGAGCTCTTTCTCCAGCCTCAACCTTGCACAGAACTGTTCAGAGTACTACTGATGGCTCATCATGCCTCACCTTTGCACTGCTGAGGCCATCACTCAAAACAGAACAGCGTAAACTGTCTCATGGAAATCATAATTATAGGCATGCATCTCATTATTCCATCAGCAAAAGTGTGCTTGCAGTCCCACAACAGACTCCACAGCTACAGATGTTTCGCTGAGATCAGAATTTGGATTAATTGTCTGCCACAATTTGAAATATGCACCAATTAATATAAATGATTATTAGCCTCTTCAGCAACAGTTTTGGGGTAATGAAATGTCACAGATTCATTTTAATGAAATTATTTTTATATTTGGCTTGCAAGAGAAATAGAGCTGACAATCAGCGAAAGAATGAGTTCTAATTTTTTTGTGTAAAAAAAAAAAAAGCTCACGATTATGACAGCTGCACCAAATTAGCCAAGGCATATGTGACGCTGGGTTAGAACAAAATCCATTTGTCAGCTAAATCTGATAAAGTATGTATTATCCCTCTTCATATTTGGATTTTTTTATGATAAGGTTTCACAGAATAGTCACAAACATCAATTTACTGCTATTAAGACAGGTTCCCCCCCAAGGTGCTTTTGCTTTAGGGATAGGCAAGTAACTTTCATGTGACATTGGTTGCTTCTAGACAGTTGCCTCTTTTCAACTGCTGACAAATCCAGGTTGCACAGGTAAAACTGATTTGGAGCTTTTGTGCAACTAATTTGCTCTCCCCCCCCCAAAAAAATGACTTTTAGTGATAAGAAAAGCAGTGGGGAAATGCATTGGAGTGTGTGAGATAACAATTATTTGGTGCACCTTCATATAAGCTCCCACACAACCCCTCCCACCCCAAAGAATGCTCTACAGATTTGTTGTTTAGTCATTTAGTCGTGTCTGACTCTTCGTGACCCCATGGACCAGAGCACGCCAGGCACTCCTGTCTCCCTCCCGCAGTTTGGTCAAACTCAAGCTGGTAGCTTCGAGATCACTGTCCAAACATCTTGTCCTCTGTCGTCCCCTTCTCCTTGTACCCTCAATCTTTCCCAGCATCAGGGTCTTTTCCAGGGAGTCTTCTCGTGAGGTGGCCAAAGTATTGGAGCCTCAGCTTCACGATCTGTCCTTCCAGTGAGCACTCAGGGCTGATTTCCCTAAGAATGGAGAAGTTTGCAGTCCATGGGACTCTCAAGAGTCTCCTCCAGCACCATAATTCAAAAGCATCAATTATTCAGCAATCAGCCTTCTTTATGGTCCAGCTCTACAAATAGTCAACATCATATAGCCTAACCACCCCCTGACTGGTTTTCTTTTCTGTCTTAAACTATCCTACGACATTGTTCTGTCTGAAGTATAAGGACCCCAGTGTCAGAGTTGGAGTTAGTACTGAAAGTCTGGATAGAAAAATAATAATTGTGGACTATGTTAGGAGATTGACAAGCCACAAGCCTCACTAACTTTAGCTAAGTCATGACCTCTGTACCCTTCTGAATATAGTATATAGAATGGAATTAATAGCTATTGGCTCCCCACTTGTGGAATGCTCTCCCCAGAGAGGCTCTCCTGGCAACTTCATTACATATCTTTGGGTGCCAGGCAAAAACATACCTGTTATTCCAGGCCTTTGGTTAATTAAGCAATCTATGGCCTTTTAAACTGGGGGAGCATTGTGTTTTTTTGTTACTACATTGTGTATTTTTATATTTTTATATTGTAAACCACCCTGAGATCGTTGGATGAAGGGCAGTATAGAAATTTAATTAATAATAATAATAATAATGTGTGTGTGAGAGAGAGAGAGAGAGAGAGAGAGAGAGAGAGAGAGAGAGAGCAGATGGAATAGAGAATTGTCTGCCTGCCTATCCATTATCCATGCATTCAGAAACATCTGAAGATACTGTTGCCAATATTGGCACAATGATTCCTGAGATGGAGGGTGCAGTTTCCATCTATACTTGAATACCACACTGGACACCATTTTGAATCCTTGAATATCATTGGACACCATTCTGAATCAAGATGGTGGACCAAACCATCTGATTTGGACACCTTTTAAAAATATCAATACCAAATGTGGCATGATGGCCCCTGTGATTCAGTTGCAAGTTTTGGTCTATGTTTAGATACCATGAGATGCCCCTTTGGACCAAGATGATGGACATAACCTAACACAACTGCACTGATTTTGGACACCTATTATAACTGCCATCCCCTGCTGGAGGAATTCTAATCAGAGGAGTACCTGGCATTTCCGAAAGCAAATGTTACAGAGAAGCAAAACAGAGAGGTAAAGCAGGGGAATATGGGGCCTTCGTGAGTCATAGCAGCCCAACCTTCTCCACGAGACACAAGGGATCCCTACACAGCATTGGAAGCAGAGGTTGAACCACTACCAAGTTTTGGGAGGAGCCAACACCTAAAGGTGTAGATCCAGTCAGCTGCCTGCCTGAAGAACGACTCCTCAGAAGTATGTGGCTACTTGTGAGGACCAAACTCTACAGATGGCCCAGAGGTGGTTAAAAGCTTACAGTTTCTAGCAGAGAGTGCTCAAATAACATTAACCCTCTAGTGTGTATTGTGGTTTGGACTTCCTTGTGTTTTGATATTTTGATATTGGGCAGTCACATGTTTTGGGTTGCTCCTGTGAGTTGACTTTGGATCACTGGATTTGATTTTATATGAAGTAGGATAGTAAACAAGCTTTGCATTATGGCCCATGAAATTTAAGAGGAGCTTTGTCCCAATGTTTGGATACAATTGGATTGTGTTTTGAATCAAGATGACAAACTGAATCTTTCAAAAATGCAACGATTTTAACCAAAATTGGCAGGGTTATATATATTATAGTTCACCCTCCAGTGCATAAGAATGAAAATACTGGGTTTGGCTGTATCCTGAAAAGGACTGGGTGGATTATGGTGGACTGGAGCTTCAGCAGAGTTGTCTGAGACTGCCCTAGATTGCCCATGTGATGTGACCTAGGACTGTCAAGGGGTGGCAGTGTGTGCCAGTTTGCAACAGGACTTTCAAACAGCCCTGCACTGTGTTTTGGCTATGCATGACTTTTGTAGCACTTTTGCTCATGTAAGGCTGGGCATATCACCTGTCTGAAACCCTTAAGATCTGTTGCTAAGCAGTGTAGACAATACTAAGCTAGATGGACGAGTCTCTGACTTGGGTATAAGGCTGCTTCCTATGTTCCTGTTTAAATCTGAGCTGGTAAAGAATTCCTTTCACCCACTCATTTTGATTGCCCTGCCTTCCCATCCACCTACACCTTCTTGCACCTTAGTTCCTTGGCCCATGAAGCCCCACTTACCTGGATGGCAAAGCTTAAAAATGGGGAGCAGAGAGAAGGAGGAAATCTTCTCTAATGCGCTCTCTCTCTCTCTCTCTCTCTCTCTCTCTCTCTCTCCTTTCTCTGTGTTTTGTAGCCTTTTTATCCTTGTGGGATAAAGCCACTGACCTTGCAATAGCCCTTGGGAAAATTAATTTCTCAAGATACTTGGGGAAGGTGTCCTTGAGGCCTGGCCTTCACACAATTGTGAGCACTGGGCAAGGACCCATGGATACACAGCTTGGGATTCCCCGTACCCAGGTAAAAAGGTAAAAGGTAAAGGACCCCTGGACAGTTAAGTCCAGTCAAAGGTGACTATGGGGTTGTTGCGCTCATCTTGCTTTCAGACTGAGGGAGCTGGCGTTTGTCCACAGACAGCTTTCTCGGTCATGTGGCCAGCATGACTAAATTGCTTCTGGCGCAACAGAACACCGTGACGGAAGCCAGAGTGCACGGAAACACTGGTACCTTCCCACTGCAGCAGTACCTATTTATCTACTTGCACTTGCATGCTTTCGAGCTGCTAAGTTGGCAGGAGCTGGGACAGAGCAATGGGAGCTCACCCCGTTGCAGGGATTTGAACCGCTGACCTTATGACTGGCAGGCCGAAGAGACTCAGTGGTTTAGAATAGCGCCACCTGCATCCCTTCTCCCTTATCCAAGGCTCACTTAGCAAGGATGGAGATGCTTCTCACAATCCTTGAATGGGGTGCAAATTAGGTGATGGTTCACCTGGCCAGGGTGGGGGGAGGGGCAGATATATTCATTGATTCTCCTGCCCACACTTGAGCATTTGGCTAATTGGCAAATCCTCTGATTCATTATATTTTAATAAACACAGCCTTTTCCCAATGTTGTCTTGAGTCTTCTTTCTAGTTATGAGGGGAGAACCACATTCCAGAAATCCTGTATCTTCTTACAATCCCACCACATTCAGAAATATGTTCCAAGTGAGGTGCAGCTGACCCATCATTTTACTGAATATGTTCCATTAATGTATGAAATCTTCCTGGGTGTGAGGTCTTATCAGTGTGCAAATTCTCCTAATGTACTGGTGTTTGTCTTCAGTTTTGACTTTTATACATTTTTGGGCAAGCAGGCTTCCCAAACATATCGGTAATTCACTTTCTATTATTTTCATAACTGTTTCTTAACTTCTGTTTCTGCCCTGGCAAGTCTGTGCAAAGGTGATATGGTAATGCCACTCAGCAAGTAACTTCCAAACCTTAATGTGACTGAGGGTGCACCTGAGAAATCATACCAAAATACCAGCCCTCAGAACACCAAATTCAGAGGACTGTGACTGTCACCAATTATACTGGTTATGTCTTGTGGATGTCACGTCCCTGCACAGAATGTCCTGGTGATCAGTCTTTTATTTTAAGTCTGAGTGCTCAAAGCCCTTGTCAAAGGTTCAGGCCTTTTGTCATTTACTTTGGGTTGAGATGCTTGGGAGATTTATTAAGGGCCATGTTTAATGATGCATGCCCAGCTCTTTACAAGAGAGTCACTCAAATGTCAAAAACAAATGCTAGAGCAGAGCTGTAAAAACCAATGGGCTGAGTGCTCCCTCTCCCTCCCTCCCCCCTTCTCCTTTTCTATTATGGAGAACTGCTCGCTTCACACTTGAGTAAAGATTGGTTAAGCCCTTTTTAGCTTCAATCAAAGTGTCTTTCATTTGTATCTATTTGGAGAATAAGATACTGCTAATTAGGCACTAACAACACGGCCAGGACAAATTAGAGCTACTTTAATGAAGGCAGTTGGTGATGTAGACATCCCACATTTTGTCTGTCTGTGAATTTGTGTGTGCTCCTTGTAGCAATAGGTCAAAGCAGTCAAATCTATCTATATCTATCTATCTATCTATCTAATCTATCTATCTTCTATCTATCTATCTATCTATCTATCATCTAACTATCCATCCATCCATCTATCTTTGATCTATCATAGTTTCATCTGGCCTTTCAGATAACCTGCCCCCCACCCTGAAACAATGGCTGTCCATAAAAGAAATTGCAAACAGTTGTGTAAAGAGACAAGAATAAAGAGGGACGACATCAAATATAGGTTGTAAACTAGGGCTACTGTAATGAATACAATTTATTACCTACTTGAGGAACCAATGTGCAAGAAAAGACTTCAACAAGCTTTGAGTGAATGATATAGGTTAGCCCAACAGTGGCCTGTAAGCCCCTAACAGAGTCCCACAAGCCCTGTGTGCATGCCTTGGGAATCACAATTTACCAGAAAAGTGTCTCAGGGCATTTGCCATTTGTGCCAACCTGTTCCTTTTCCTGCATATTCCTGCATATACCTGCTGAGTTAGCAAGGCAATTAACATACTTACTGAATAGACCTTACTCCTGCAAATGATGCAACCCAACTAAGAGTTTCATTTATAGATATAGATATATTAAAATACATAAAATGTGCATATGGAACCAACCTTTATCATCTTTAAATACCGTACTCCCCTTCCTCAACTGTATCTGAGAAATCTACCTCCAGTATCACTAAAACTGAAGTAAATAATTTTCATTAAACAAAGGCTTATTCTCTGGAAAGGGATAAACAAGTAACCTTATTGATTTTCTTTTCATGCATAGCTTAATCTCACAGCGGCGTAGCGTGGGTTATCAGCACCCGGGGCAAGGCAAGTAATTTGCGCCCCCTAACCCGGGGCAAGGCAAGTACAGTAATTTACTCTCCCAAGCAGCAGCAGCAGCGAGGCTTCTCTTTCCCCCGCGCTCTCCTGGAGCTGCCTCTTTTCTTTCCTTTTTTCCCTTTCTCCAAGGCTTTTCGCTTTCTCTCCTTAATTGATTCCTCCTCCACACCGCAGCGTTTCCTAGCTGCTTCCCCCCCTTCCCCTCTCTCTCCTCCTCGCTCTGCTTGCCTTGCCCTGCACCAGCAGCAGCAGGCGCAGCCAGACCCCCGCCAGCCAGCCCGCCCGCCCGCCCACCCGGCTTCCTCTCCTTTTTTTGCCCGCGGCAGAAGGCTTCGCTCTCCCCCTTCCGCGACCTCCTCGCCAAGCCGAGCGAGCGCGGGCTCCCTAACCCGTGGATTTTAGTAGGGGCAGAGAGCTGCTAGTGCGAGCGCGCCCCCCGCCCATGTTGCACCCGGTGCGGCCGGCCCCCCTGGCACCCCCCACGCTACGCCACTGTAATCTCACAAGGTCTTCAGACAGAGGAATTTGAGAAAACAGCAATTTCTGTTCCAACATGTCTTTATCACACTCAGCACTGTTTCTGTTCCACTGCATTTTAGCTATGTAATTTAGCTTTGGAACAAAGTTGAAATGTTGTTGTGGCTGCTGGGGATGTGAGAAAGTTCCAGTGAATTTACAAAAAAAAAAAGTTGTGAATTGAACAAAATGACATAATTATTTCTACACCATTCATTTCAATGCAAAGGAAGCACAACCAAAAGGGGGGAAAGAGAGTAAATAAATATGTATCATTTTCAGGCTAAAAACAACAATGGTGAATACCACTTGGCATTTGTTGGATTGATTTCTACTCAATGCATGAGATAAACAAGCTCAGAACTGCAATTTCTGCTTCTATTTCCATTTCCTTTGGAATTTTCTGGCATCCCTAACAGTCACAACAATGTTTCAACTGGGTTTCATAGTTCAATTACATAGGCAAATAGGCCTTTTCCTGGCAGCGGTCATTCCATTAGCCTAAAGCCAAAAACAGTTGAATAGCTAGAGGGGTGGGGGGAGGGTGGGATGCGCTGGGAGGCACTTACCTTGGGGACGGCATGCCAGAGCCCAAGGTGCAACCCAAGTCCCAAAGCAGCGCGGTCCGGGGCTGGGCTCATAGGCTGCTAGGCTGCTGCATCTCCCCCACAGCTGCCAGAGGGCAGCTGAGAAGGACGCAACTGTCATGCGCTGGCCCCATGACTGGCACTGGGCCCGCAGTACACCTGAGCCATGGTGTTTCTCTTGGGAGTGACATGGTGGCTTGGGCACCTGCAGGTACCATGCCACCCGAAAAAGCAGCAAGGAGCTGGCCTCCGCTCACCGCCTCCCCCTCAGCCGACCTCCAGCTGAGGGCCTGCAGCACACCCGAGTGCAACCCGGCGGCTTGGGTGCTGGGATTCCGGCAGCGCACGCTGCCCCATGCTGCCCCCCAGGCGGCTCACCTTGCCCCCAGGCACAGTGTGTGCATGCAGGGCACACACACCACCCTAGGTGCCCAAGGGGCTAGCTACACCGCTGGCCAAAAAGAGAAGAGAAGAGAGGAGGGGCCAGTCTGTTAGTGCTGTTAATAGACTGGCAATGTCTCCTTATCTCTTTGTAATGGTTCTATCTCACTTGGCCAGCAGAAAAACTTGCAGTTAAGAACTGGTACCTGAGATTTATTTCCTCCTTCCTCCAACCCATTTTCCTTCCGTGCCATGTATTTTATGTTACAAGGCTGATGGCAGGGAATGTTGTTGCTTTTCCCGTAGCATTTTGTAAGCCAAACCGTTTTTGTGGTGGGAACAGGGCAAAGCTAAAGACCAGAGAAAATATTATTTCAATCTATCTTTTCTCTGCTCATCTGACAATGTAATTGGCATGACTGTCTTTCTGTACCCATACCCAGGTTCTCAATCCCCATTATTCTTCATCTTTCAGGTGAGATATGTTTTGTCCATTCCTTCTTTAAGTTGGCTTTCCTTGTGACATCAGAGAAGTTGGGGTTGTGGGCAGAAAGCAAAATCTGTCCTATGAGTGCTGAGCATCTGTGACTCTTGGGGGCAGGGATAGAGTGGAATGTCCTGTAAGAGGGACAGGCTAGATGGCTGCAGACACCAATACACCTCACCACAGTATTTTGATGTTGGTTTTGCTTGCAAGCTCTGTTGGAAGAGCTTCAGCAGGAGGGGCTCTATTGCATGGACAGGTGGAGTCCCCCCAACCCCAGGCGACCCCCGAGCAGAATAATGACTCAAGACAACGTGCTATGGGGTTAAAATTGGCCACAACTTTATTAAGTTTCAGATGTGGGGAGACCTTGGCTCAGGCATTGGGCGTTTATCCTTCCCAGTCCCCAGATGGGAATCTGAGAGACAGCAGGGTTATCCAGAATGTGTGGGGATTGGGTGTCATTCATCCCAATCAGAGAGCCCGCACCCCGTTTTGCCACCATTGGAGGGGAGAGCAATGACAACCTCTTGGCGTATGGCCAATGCCTCCCCTCAAGACCCCTTTAATGGGGAACCTTGGTATCACCGCTGCAAGGGGGGCATGGGTCACCACTTGAGCCCCCCCCCCCCTTTAGGAAGATAGACTAAAGGATTCTGCCCAAGGCCCGAAACCGCCAAAGTTGTGACGTTTTGCTACGGGGAAGGCAAAACCTGGCAATGCAGGAAAATTCCTTTCCGGCCCTTCAGCAGCGACCCTGACATAGCAGCACCTGTGTACCTGTGGAGAAGAGGTTAACCTGCAAAAGAAGGCTTAACTGAGGGAGGGGAGGGTGGGAGAAGCTCTGAAGCCGACTGCAGCTTTGCAGGTACGATTCACCTGTTGTGTGGGCAGAACGGTCCCTCCTCGTACCTGGCCAATCCCCTGGCAATGCCTCCCCAGGCAGGATTGGGCAATTGGCTGAGGTAGGTGGAGACTTCCAGGTATCCAGCCTGGGGAGGATGAAGCCAGCCTGAAACTACCAGGAGTCGCACTGGGATCGGAGGGGCTGCACGCGACCATGCAAAAGGCACCCCCATTTGATGTGGGGAGCGGTCATTCCCAAAGCACCTCAGTATTAGCACACTGCAGTGCCATCATTTCCTCCAACTCCTGTTTGAAAGGTGAAAGATTGGGATGTCTGCCCCTTTAGGAAGCACAAAACTGTAATCTGGAGACTGCAAATCAATCAATAGTGTGTATTTCTGAACTGTGAATCCCGCTAAGATGAAAATCACAAAGATCTCTTTGAATACCATGCTAGTGCCAGATGTAAATTTTATGTAAATGTTATGGATTTGGAGCAGTCTTAGGGAGTATAACAAATAGGTCTGATAACAAAACTGTATCCGGCAAAGATTGGTTTATCTCTTGTCTCTAGTTGATTGCTAATAGAAGTCTTTTATGTTCTGAATTCACATCACAAAGCTATTATTTCGACAGGTCCTCCGTGAAATACACTCCAAATATTTTTGTTCCTTAAAGAAAGTAACTTATTGGTGGGGGGAGAGAGATTTATCCTTTGACGTCCTCATAAGTTTCCAACCTATCAAAAGAATGGGGGAAAGCAAAATCAAAAAGACAGCTTTTATCTGATTTTGGATTGTGTTGGCTGTCAGTCACTTTTACAGGGTTTTGTTGCTGTTATTGCTGGTAGTATATTTACCTGTCAACACATACATTTCAGAAGGGAGAGAGAAGGAAACATTAAAAGAATTTCAGATATTTTAAGGTTTACACAACTACATAGTGCAAAAATAGAACTTTTTTGTTGTTTACTCTCTAGTTGCAAATAGCAGCAAGGTGTCGTTTGCATCTTTCTGAAATTAAAAATTAGGTTTTATGGAGAAGATTCCATGAATCACCTAGTCCAGCAATACGCCAACAATGGCCATACACATAGTGCTGGGAACTCTGTAAGCAAGACATGGACATATTTATTTATTTATTTATTTATTTAGCTGCTATCTATTTAGCTCCTATACATACCACCCCAAATAATGCATAAAATCCACGAAGACACACAACTAGTCACAACCAATCACTAATTAGCAATGACAAATAGCAGGAGCAACTAAACAAGTCGGCTAAGAGGCAGTATGCCTATGAACACCAGTTGCTGGGAATCACAAATGGGGAGTACACTGTTGAGCTCTGGTTCTGCTGCCAGGCTTCCCATAGGCATAAGGCTATTTGCTATGAGAAAAGTTTGATGGACTGGCATTGCCCATTGGCCTGATTCAGCAGGCTCTTCTTATGTCTCTCCTCCTTCAAATGACCACCAAAAGAGGTATGTCTTAATTAGCCGCTTAAAACTGTAATGACTGCTGCAGTGTGAATTTTAAAGCATATACAGTATGGCTATTCTGCATGCAACTGCTGTAGCAAATGTATTCTTGCTGAGCAGAACCAAGTATCCAAAAGGGCAGTTCAGAGCAAGCTATTGAACGGAACAAACAGATGAGCTGCCCTTTGATCTGCAATACAGATACCATATTTCTTTACCAGACAGAAGAGCATTAAATAATCCTGGAGAAGTAAAATATAACTTCTTCTTTGTCAAATAAAGGCACTGGAATTTGCTTACCTTCATCCAAGTCAGACATGCAGCACAAAGCAATAACAATGGTTTGTGTCACTGATAAAGAACAGATGCAGTCACAGACTGTTGGTTCAGACATGCATGCCTATTGCTGGATGAATGCAGCTGGCCTGGTCTACATGTACATGAATTGGAGATTATAGAGGGGATTTCAATTTGTGGAAGGATGAACCCCAAGCTTTCCTCTTGATGTGCTTGTTTTCTGTTTGCAGAGTGTTTGCAAATGCGTTTGGAGGGGCACCATTGTGATAGAGCACATGCTCTGAATTCAGAAAGTCCTAGTAACATAGGAGGCAGCCTAAAATCAGATCAGATTACTTCACCATCTAGCATAGTATTGTCTACCCTTGGGTCACCAATGTACTGCCTGTGGGCAGAATGGTACCCTTAAGGGAATCCCATGTTGTCTGAAAAATCTGAAGTCTTTGAGCCACTCCATCTTCACCATTCCCTTCATCATGAGGTGTTGATGGTGATTGCCCCTCACCCTTAAAATGTGTGTAGAGTTAATGAGGAAGTTGGAAGAGTGACTTTATCACTGCCCTCTTTAGCTCTATATGCTTTTCGGAGCTCAAATCAGCAACTGCACATACTTTGGAATGATCAACAGGAGGGAGAGTGCTATGGGAGTGTGTGTGTGTGTGAATGAAATGACTGGTGGGAAGAAAATGGGGTGCCCCAGGAGAGAATGATACAATACTCTTGGAATTATGCTCTGCTTTCCCCCCCCCCCCACTGGTTCCACCAAAGTAAACCATGATCAAATCACAGATCACATCTATCTCCATGGGAAAGAACCATAGAAAAGCACATCATAGCTATTGATATAAATTAGTACAAAAGCCACATTCCCATTGCCATATCAAGATAATTGGAATAGAGAGTAGCCACTGCCTGTAAGGAGCACTGTAAGCATAGCCTTGCCCAGCTATGGGTCTCTGGAAGGCTTGTAAGTGAGGTATGAAGGTGACAGCTCCTACCCTGCTTTTGAGAAAGTGACAAAGTTCAGTGATAGAGAGCACATGCTTTTTATGCAAAAGGTCCCAAATAGAATATTTATATCTACATGTAGGGCTCAGAAACTTTGTCTGAAATCTTGGAGAGTTGCTGTCAATCAGTATAGACAATACTGAGCAAGATAGACCAGGGGTCAGCAAACTTTTTCAGCAGGAGGGTGGGTCAACTGTCCCTCAGACCTTGTGGGGGGGGGCTGGACTATATTTTGGGGGGGAAATATGAGCATATTCCTGTGCCCCACAAATAACCCAGAGATGCATTTTAAATAAACAGACACATTCTACTCATGTGAAAACACGGTGATTCCCAGACCGTCCGTGGGCTGGATTTAGGTGATTGGGCTGCATCCAGCCCCCGGGCCTTAGTTTGCCTACCCATGAGATAGACTAATGCTGTGTTCCAGTGTTTATAGGCAGTTTCTTATTCTGCTAAGAATAAACACCAACAGCTTCATGGTATAGGGAAATTGCAAATACGATTAAACCTTCCTGTAATGAGTATGGGTTGCTCGTGCGTAAGTTGCCGCCTTTCCTGGCTATGTTGCCTTGTTTAAACCTTTCTGTCTGGACAGCCCTTCACTTCGTGGCTGCCTCAGTCGCTAGCAGAATCCGTCAGTGGGCGTTTCTTAAACCTTTTCCAACATAAAAGTTGTTTGACGCCAAGTCTCCTCCTACTCTCCCTGCGCGGAAGCCTTCTGCGCAGGGAGGGCGTGGGTAGCGGAGGACCCGTGCTCTCCCCACTGGTGTCCGGCAAAGAGTCCTGGAGCCCTCTCGCCGATTCCCCCATCTGCCCCCCTTTATCCCTGGTGTTGCGCTTATTTGCTTCCCCATCTGCTGAGCTGCCTCTCTCCCTGCTGGGCCCTTCTCCAGCATCATTTGAGAGCCTCCCCTCCGCCTCTAGCTCCGATGTCAGTTCCCTGACACTTCTCAAACTGGTGAAGACGTTTTATGTGTGCTAACCTTTCCCCCTGCCTTTTCTCTGAAATTTCACCCCAGATTAAAAGGTCTGTATGACTAAAGACACCAGAGGCTGGCACTTTGGCTGACTTAGTTGTTAGGTTGCAAACTTTTAAAAGCCCATTATATTTATGTCAACGTCGCTCAACATTCAATGTCATCCAATGCACCAGTATGGCTACAGTAATTAGGAAGAAAGAAATAATCTGTGGCAAGCTGTAATGGAGAAACAGCAGTAAAGGGAAAATAAACTTTAATTCCACTGGTAAAAAGGAATTGCTAGCTGGTAGTCCCAGGAAGCAAAGGTTATAAGCACCCTTCCTCCACCTCACTGCTAAATGAAAAACTGAAGTTGGTGTAAAGCAACAGTGTTATTTTGCCATGGAAAAGATCCCACCAAGTTTTTTTTCAGTGACAACGTATGATCATGGTTTCTTTTGTTTTTGTTTTCTGCTCCTCTGCAGACAAGATAAGTATCTTTAAAATGTACTGAAGTAATAAGGTACATGATAATGCAAACCCAATTGTGTTCCTTGGAATTTTGCGAGATTACTTTATCATAGTTTATTATGTTTGACTTTGGTACAGAAGTACGTACCTCATCTGTTTAGTTCTAGGTATCCCTCTTGACGCAGGTGGTCTAAACCACTGAGCCTCTTGGGCTTGCCAATCAGAAGGTCGCCGGTTCGAATCCCTGTGATGGGGTGAGCTCCTGTTGCTCGGTCCCAACTCCTGCCAACCTAGCAGCTCGAAAGCATGTCAAAGTGCAAGTAGATAAATAGGTTCCACCCCAGTGGGAAGGTAAACGGCCTTTATGTACGCTGCCCTGGTTTTGGTGTTCTGTTGTGCCAGAAGTGGCTTAGTCATTCTGGCCACATGACACATGACCCAGAAAAACTGTCTGCGGACAAACGCCGGCTCCCTTGGCCAGTAAAGTGAGATGAGTGCCTCAACCCCAGAGTCGTCTGCGACTGGACTTAGCTGTCAGGGGACCTTTACCTTTACCTTTTATGTTCTAAATAAAAACATGTAAATAAATAAATATCACAAAAGAAAAAGAAAGAAAGGAAGGAAGGAAGATAATCATGGTTCCTTAATTGCATTTATATTCCTTCTTTTCTCCAAGGAGTGAAAGGCAGCATGCTCCAATCATATTTTATCTCACAACAATAATTAGGGTGACTTAAAAGATGGTGACTGGTCCAAGTTCATCACAGCGTTATGTACACATTCTAGTACTTTAACTCATGGGCTGCCAATACATGGCCCTCCGGATCATATTAGACTACAGGGACTGATGGAAGTTTGAGCCTTCCAAATTTCAGTTTGTCTCAATTTCTCAATTTAAAATCTTGAGTTTAGTTCATCATATTTCCACATCAGCTTAAAAATATTTTTAAAAAAAACATCCTCATGAAAATTCCTCAGCATTTTAGTGCACATTTCTCCTAATGTACATATTTTTATATGGAATTTTGTCTGCTATACACGTTTTTCAAGCAATTTTCCTGAATATAATGCATTAGTCTATATCATTTTAACTGATATGTGAATTTTAATTGACCATTACTTTATTACATGCATTTCCTATTGTGGAGAACTGCAGAACTGGGAAAAGTGCAGATTTCAAAGGGTAGTTGCAGTCCCCCCCCCCCCCCCACATTTCATTTCGGTAATTCAAACTAGCTAAGTTCACATTAAAATGCAAACCAAACCAAAAAAATTTCCCGATCCCTGATAGCCATTGATCAAGATGTCTGAATACAAATTTTGCTAGCAGAGACACAAGAATAAAAGAAACGGAGTCTGTAAAATGCACATGTACAGTCAGTCTTCCTTCGTTACACATGCTGCCTGCCATGTAAATGAACTGATAAGATTGTTGTATTAACATTTTACAAGACAATTTGATTACTCAGGGGACCCCAGGAGACCAGCGAGAAGCACAATTTCATATTGGATGCCCCGGGAAAATACTAGCACACCTGCACGGAAATTAATGTGTTGCGGTTTTCTTGCTCTCTCTTTATTCCCCCATTTATTTTTACAATTAATATCCTATGAAAATAGAGTCAATTCTTTCAAGGCACTTTGGGACAGTATTAACAAAAAGAACAAAAATGAATAACCTTAAACGAGAATCAAATATAATCAGAATCTCAACCAAGTGGGCTTGTTGCAAGTAAAGAGGTAATATTTATAACTCAGTGTAAAAAACAATGGGTGGGAGGGGAGGGCAATGCATTCTGGTGAGGTTTGTGTCACATTGATACAAACTTAAAATGGAATTCTGCAAAATTAAGCTAGCACAAAATTAAGCTGTCTGACTTTTTATGTAAAAGGACAGGTTAATCTTTGAACTTGCATTGTAACTAGATTGGCAATGGTTTCAGTTCTGGCTGAATGTTTCGAAATCTTTGCGTGGTGCTGGCCAGTTCAGTGTATAGAACAGCAGATTTGAAGCTAGGAGAACTATGTTGGAATCCTTGTACAGGTCTTGTACAAGAGAGCCAGTGTGGTGTAGTGGTTAAGAGCGGTGGACTCGTAATCTGGGGAACCGGGTTCGCGTCTCCGCTCCTCCACATGCAGCTGCTGGGTGACCTTGGGCCAGTCACACTTCTTTGAAGTCTCTCAGCCCCACTCACCTCCAGAGTGTTTGTTGTGGGGGAGGAAGGGAAAGGAGAATGTTAGCCTCTTTGAGACTCCTTAAAGGGAGTGAAAGGCGGGATATCAAATCCAAACTCTTTTTCTTCTTGAAGTACACTCAACATACAGGGAGGCCCTGTTTTTAAACAGCTAGCCCATTTCTTTCCAGACCCAATTTAATGCATTCACATTGATGTGTCCTAAATGGCAGCCAGGAGTGAGCCAGCAGTAAATCATATCAGGCAAGTTTTTGGTGTCTTTATTAGCAAAAACACATCTGCACAAACTTGGTGGAGTGCCAGGTCTAATGAGCACAGCAACTCATCTCTAGTAGATCTTACCTCCATGAAGCAGTTGCTGAAGGTCCCCACCACCCCAGAGCTGCCTCTCTAGAGTCCCATCCTCTCCAGGGTTTTTCCCAAGCAATTGGAGACTGTGTATGTTGCAGCCAATCTCTCTTCTGCCCTTTTCATGCCTCTTCTGGTTCTGGGAGACAAGGCGGGAGAGGAGCTTGTCACAGCAGGAGCGGGAGACACCTGTGACTCTTCCCCAGTCTAACTTATCCCTGCCTCTTGGCCTTCCTCCTTCCCTGCTACAGCTTCTGCCTCTAATTTTGGACTACTCACTAAACCCTGTTATTCTTTCATCTTCTCACAAGTCCTCTTCACAGTTTCCCTCCTCATCTCCCAGTGACCACTTATCATTGTGCCGCCACTCTGAGCTCTGAACCTTCTTCCCTTGGTGGTTTCCCATCTGATTCCTCTGTGACCAACCAGTCTATGACAATGACTTAGGTGCCAAATATCTGAAAGACAGCCTGAGATTCATAGAACCGTAGAGTTGGAAGGGACCCTGAAGGACATCAAGTGCAACTAAAGCACCCATGGCAGATGGCCATCTAACCTCTGCTTAAAAACTTGCCATGAAGAGAGTCCACCACCTCCAAAAGAAGTACGTTCCACTGGTGAACAGCTCTTATAATCAGAAAGGTCTTCCATTTGTTTAGTCAGAATCTCCTGTCTTATAACTTGAAGCCATTTTTAGGTTCCTACCCTTCAGAGCAGGAGAAAACAATCTTGCTCCTTCATCCATGTGGCATCCCTTTAGATATTTGAAGATGGCTATCATATTTTATCTTAGTTTCTTCTTTTCCAGGCTAAATATACGAAATCCCTCATCTTGAATCCCAGTTTAGTCTTCTGTGGCATTAGCCAACCCTCCCACTTTAGTGTCATCTGCAAATTTGATGAGCATCCCTTCAATTACTTCATCCAAATTGTTCTATTGTCTTGGGTATTAAGATCAGCTGAGGAGGCCCTCCAAAGCACAAGAAATGATGACCCTGAAGAGAACAGTCCTCTGTAGCATCCTTTGAAATGCAGATTTCTCTCACTGATCTGCTGCGTGCAGGGTTGGCTGGAATAAATAGCTGGCAAGCAGACCTGAGTGAAGCCTGCTTCATCCAGGGCTGCTCCTCAATCCATGCCCCCTTGGCCATTGCAAATGGGCTTGTTTGAATTAGAGAAGTTGGCAAAAACCGTGAGCCCCCTCAGCAGCTGAGGGGGATGCAGAAACAGCCAGAAAATGGTGCGGTGCTGTGAAGCAACCTGAAGGAGGCGCTGTGGCAGGCCTTCAACCGCCTCTCACTGCAAAGCATGGTAAGTGGCTATTGTCAGTGTATAATTTCTACATCATGCTGAAGATGTAAATTTTTGGGTTGGATATTCAGACTTGAGAGAGATATTTTTAGGACCTGCCCTATTCTTAATGATTTTAATATAATTTCTTTTATTTATATTGTTGTAACCTTCCCTCAAACCTTATGATGAACTCTTGGCAAAAAATTAAGTAAACAACAACCTACCGCACCAGTGTTGAAATGGCTCCACACTTTTTGTTTCCATTTCATAGTACAGTTCAAATTGCTAATTTTAGCCTTTAAAGTGCTATATGAAGCTTTTGACTTTCAGGGCTCTCTTGAAGATGTATTTATACTGACAGGCCTGTGTAGCTTTTTTTTTTTTTCATTTTAATGTTTATTTGTATTGTTTTTAATTGTGTTTTATGTTTTAGTATTGCGGTTCACCCTGATATTTTATGATACAGCAGCACAGAATTACTTTAATAAAAATAAATACTACTGGAGAAAATTGCTTGCAAAATCATGCAAATTAGGAGAAATATGCATTAAAATACTGACAAATTTTCATGAGGCCTTTCTCTGTCTCTTTGCAAAACTAATGCGGAAATGTAGCAAACTGAATGTAGGATTGGAATAATGAGAATCGGAGAGAAACGGAGACTGATAGATTGGCCATCCCTAGTCAGGACCAAAGAATAACCAAAAACAGAGGAAGCAAACCAGAGTTCAGGGAAACCCTTTTGCTTCCAGCAAGCCTCCTGCAGAACAAGAAAGCCCTTTCATACTGCTTACACTTTTTCCTGCTCAGAAGAATCACATCATCAGCCTGGCTGAGCAAAACCAGTCTACGGCCTGAAGATACATCACTGAAAAGCTGCGTCTTGCAGTTTGAATGTTCCCCATGCAGTACAGCTGTCCAGAGATGCCAGGAGTTCCTGAGAGGTGACCTCTGAAAAAAAATTAGCTTCTCTCTCTGCCTTCTGCCCTACCAGTCCCAATGGACACCAGCCACCATTGTGTAAGTAGCTTGCCTCACAAAAGGAGGAGGGAGTTTTCAGTCTCTTTCTCTTTCTGGAACAGCATATCTATGTATCTGTGGAGCAAACTTGTCAAATCAGTTTGGCATGGCAAATCAAGAGATGGAAAGCATATGTGCACTCAGGGAGTCCAAGGGAGAACATTATTCAAAGGAACTGTTATTGATAACAAACATGCAAGGAAATCTTTGAACATCAAACATCACAGCCTTGCATTTGGTTGTGGTTTTTTTCTCCCCCCCCTTTTTTAAAAAAAAGTCTGAATATATTGAAGGAAAGGTTAGTGCTATGCTCTCTGTCGCAGTTAATATGTTTCTCATAACCATGACTCCATAGATAAATTTTACAAAGTGCAACAACAAGAAAACCCAGTCCTTTCAAATAAACAGTTTTCATTTTTTTGCTGCATGATTAGATTTACAAAATATGCATCTCCTTTGTTGCATTCCAAAACAATAAAGGAGGTGTATATTTTGTAAGTGTGTGTGTGTTTCAATCACATACAAATGATTTCAAAGCATTCTTATCCACTTTGGCACAGCTTTAGTTTATTTTTGCATCACATCAAACAATATTATCTTCCCTTTTAGATACAAAACTCAGTGTGGTTGTTGAGGGAAATGGTATGCAAGGGGGAGGAAGGAGAAGGCGCTGAAAACATATCACCTGCTTTCCATTCTTGAAAGCAATAGATCTGGACGGCAAAGAAAGACGGCGCATGATGGAACCAGAAAGTCATAAGTGTTCTTATTTCACTCTATGGAAATTGGATGAAATCTATTTCTGGTGCATGGACATTGGTGGTTTAATGCTGATTTAATGCTCTTTCCCCGTACGTCACAAAGTGATGTATTAAAGATTATTATTATATTAACATTATTTACCTACCCTTCACCTTAAGGTCCCAGATTGCAACATTAAGACACCATATTAAAAACAGCTTAAAGTGATTTAGAATCACAAAAATAAGATGAGTCCTATCTATATCTATCTCATCTATATCTATATCTATATCTATATCTATATCTATATCTATCTATATCTATATCTATATCTATATCTATATCTATATCTATATCTATATCTATATCTATATCTATATCATCTATTTCTATTTCTATATCTATATCTATACCTCAAGTGTCAAAAACCAGGATAAGGAGATGCATCTTTAGCACACACCGGAAGATGTATAATGAAAGGACAATGCACATATAATAAAAACAGGGTGTGGTTTTTTTTGTTTTTGTTTTTTAAAAAACAGTTTTAAAGAGCAAGTTTGCAGAAGATGTTTTTTTAAAAACCAGTACTAAATGGAAACTCAAGATCTACCAAATCAGAGCCTACAATGCATACTGTAGTGGGTGGTGGTTTGTATTTTCTGTTGTTTATATTCAATAAAAGTTTATTCTTTTTTTAAAAGACGAATACTTGTGAAAAGGCTGTTCTGAATCCTAAAAGGTGTCCCAAGGTGATTATTTGTGGTGGAGAGCCTGGTATACTGGTGTTCCAAATTATACAGGGTTCCAAATTATGTGAGGAAAATCCATGGGTACTGATGTCTTCCCCATTGCAGGCAGACAATTTGAACATGTGGAGGATAATGAGGGTGGAGATGGAAGTCAGGAGAGAGAAGGACATGATACTCTTGAAATTGCACTTCTTTTTTCATTGTTTCCACAAAAATAAACCATCATCAAATCGCAGAGGTTCCTGCATTGCAGGCGCTAGATGAAACTTGAGGTCCCTTCCAACTCTTCAATTCTATGGCTCCATCTATCTCCATAAAACAATAATAACCACTGAAAGAAATTAACAATCCCTCACTTTTTTAAAGCCAAGTAAGTCCATTGCTAATCACCATATAGAGAGAATTGGAACAGAAAACAGCCATTGTCTGTAAGAAGGATGAAGTTGTTTTGGGGAAAGCTGTGCCTTGTCCAGCCAGGTTCTTCTGGAAAGCTTACAAGCAAGATATGAAGGTAACAACTCCCTGCTTCTTGGGGAAGGGACATCGTTTGGTGGCAGAATGCATGCTGTTAATGCCAAAGGTCCCAAATTCAATCCCTACATCTCCAGCTAAGGCTCAGAAAATGTTGTATCTGAAACCTTGGGAAGTTACTGTCAGTCAGTTCAGACAATGCTGGCCTAGATAAACCAATGACTTCCTTAATTCCTGTGTTCATAGGCAGCTTCATATTTTCCTAAGAAGATATGGTTAAATCTGCCCACACTGGTGAAGACATTTTAGACATTCTAACCTTCCCACCTGCCTTTTCCTTGAGGTTTAGCCCCAGATTAAAAGGTCTGTGTGACTAAAAGACTCCAGAGGCTGGCACTTTGGCTTACATAGTTGTTGGGTTGTAAACTTTTAAAAGCCCATTATATTTATGTCAATGTCGCTCAACATTCAATGTCATCCAATACAGCAGTATGGCTACAGTAATTAGGGAGAAAGAAATAATACGTGGCAGCTATAATGGAGAAACAGCAGTTGAAAAAAACCCCAGAAGTTTATTTTCCACTGTTGAAAAGGAATTACTTGCTCTAAGTCTCAAGAAGAAAAGGTTAAAGCTATCTTTCCTCTACTCCACTGCTAAATGAACAGCTGAAATTGGTGCAAAGCAAGGGTATTTGTTCACCATGGAAAATATGTTGTTGTGTTGTTTCTCAGTGACAAAATATGATCATGATTTCTTAATTGCATTTATATTCCACCTTTCCTTCAAGGAGTGAAAGGCAATATATGCCACCCATGCTTTATATTCAAAACAATGCTTAGGTTAGCTTAAGAAATGGTGTCTGGTCCAAGTTCATTGTGGAGTGAGATTGTGAACTCTGGACTTCCCAATCATATTGCAGTACTTTTACTTCAGGGGCAGTCAGTGTGGCAGTGTCCAGATCACATTAGACTATATTGTCCATGATGGCAATATCATCACATACTCAGAAATACTTAAAGAGAAGAGAGCCCAGGATGGATGGGAGTTTTTTTAAAAGGTGAACTACTGAAGGCACAAAGGAAGACAACTCCCAACAAGAAAGAAAAGTGAGAGGCATCTAAAGAAACTGGTGTGGCTGCCTCTTGTCTTCACCCAAAAGAAAAGCAGTGCACAACTGGTGATAATGGTGGGGTGGGGGGAGAGATGCAAGGAGGGAGTTATATTCCAAACTAAGAAAAGAGGTGGTAAGGGAACACCTAGCTACTTTAAATGCATTCAAATCTCCAGGTTCTAATGAGCTGCACTCAAGGGTACTAAAGGAGCTTGCGGATGTAGTCTCAGTACCCCTGTCTATAATCTTTGAGAATTTTTGGAGAACAGGTAGAGTTGCTAACTGTCCTGTACAATACAAGATTGTCCCATTGTAAAATGCTATACTCAATACAGGATGCAGTTTGTCCTGTATTTCTGCTCTGCTGCTTTTGCTGCTTCTCTGCACCCTCCTCTCTGCCAGGTTAGGGATCCTCTCCAAATACCCACCCCCCATTCCTACAGGGAAGGCTGGCTTGGCTGGAGAAACTTGCCTCTTGCTTCTTTCCTTTCTTTTTCCCCTCTTTCCTTACTCCCTCTCCTCATCCTGCCCCTAAAGAGGAGCAAACCAGGGCAAGGCTTTCATGATGTTGCCTCCAGCTCCATGCAGCTTCGGCAGGGGTAAGACAGCCACCCACAGAGCTGCTGCCTGAGATTGCCAGGCCCCATCCCACAATGGTTTCTCAATTAATTGCTTCTAAGTTTCCATTTATTTGTTTGGCACCTTTTGGAAAATAATAGTCTATGCCACCATTGTCTTATTATCAGGTTCTTAGAAATAGGCAGGTAGGAGATAGCTAAATAGATCTGATTGCATGTTTGCATGCAACTAATTATTTTCGAAGACTCTGCATACTTTGCAGGTGTCCTTGAGAAATGAAAATAAATATCTGAACTATTATTATTTTTCTTTTAAAAAACCCCAAAAACTTTCTTCTGAGTTCTCCTTTGAATAACTGGGGGGGGGGGGGAGAGACTTCCATTCTACTTCAACCCCTCCATCCAAAATACACCTTGTGCTTGCACAATGCCTTTCGATCAAACTCATTTGTAATGAGCCCACCTGCTCATTCTGTTTCATTAAATCACAGAATAATCTATTCACAGGAGTTGTATTATTCCCAAAATAGAAAGAGTTATTAAAAGTGGGGAGAGAACATAATTGCAGGTTCTTAATTGGTATTGCTATTGGTTATTGTTATTGGGATGTAGTGGGAAGTAGAATACAATGACTTAGTTTGACATTTTTTTCGAAAGTCGATCGTTTTGAACAATATTATTTCTTTTATGAAAAATAATAGCCAAAATAATTCTGACTCTCTCGAGCTCTCTGGGGGAACAATCATATTGTGATGGAGCCCTGTTGCATTTACTGACAGGAGAGAAAACCCTTGTAAAAGATTTTCAAGACATCCAAGGACAAAGTACACATTATGATAAATGTGTTTTTGGAAAGCTTTCTTAAACTGGATTATTGTAATGTACTTTGTGTAGGGCAGCCCTTGAAGACAAACCAGAAATCTTGACTGATCCAAAACACAGCAGCTAGGTCTAGACTAGAATTCTATTTAGAGCTCACAAAATTCCTGTTTTCAATCAGCTGAATTTGCTGCTAATTTGTTCCAGACTCCAATTTAAGGTATTAGTGTTTAAAGCCCTCAATGACTTCAGTTCTAAATATCTGAATGATATCTCCTTCCTTGCAGACCCTCTTGAGTGTTAAGATCAATGGAGATAGCCCTCTTGATAACTCCACTGTCCTAAGAAGTTTGGGTGGTGTTAGCCCAGGAGAGGACATTCTCTGTGGCAGCTAAGAAATTCCCTCCCCACAGAGGTGTCTCCAGCATCTTTCTAAGTTATCCTCACAACAACTGTGTAAGGTGAGAAATTGTCAGTGGCCCAAGGTCACCTACTGAGTTTCATGACTGAGTGAGGATGTAATCCCCTGTCTCCTAGGTTCTACTCAAGCACTCTAACACACCAAACAGGCTTTCAATTTGTTTTTAAATCATTTTGTTGAATGGTTAACACAAAACAAAACTTTAGACATAGCTCAAGCTACATTTGCCACAATTAAAAATAACTTCTAAAGAAAGTTCTACATTTTATCCTAGAATTTCAAAGAAAGGTTCCCCAAAGTGCTTCGTTTTTCTACTGAAAATCAATAAATCCATATCCTACTCACGTTGGCTAAACTTGTCAAACCTTTTCTCCCCCTTCCCTTGGAAAAACTGTATTTACAGAGAGAAAAATGGGAAGATTTGCCTTTTGACAAATGCATCTTTAATACCTTTTTTGACTTGCAAAATGAAACCAAACACCTTGGCTCCCATGTATCTTGTGAAGTTCTCTGACACTTTGAAGTCCTTTGATCATTTCCTTTCGTTTGTCACACTCAGGTCTAAAGAGCAGACAGGCAGACTATGTTGTAGGGTTTGATGATAGAAATGCAGATTTGACCCAAGGGGTTCTGTCTGTCTGTCTCTCTCTCTCTCTCTCTCTCTCTCTCTCTCTCACACACACACACACACACACACACACACACACATTGGACTTGGATCAGGTCCTGTATGCCATAGGAACATGGGAAGTTACTTTATACTGACTCAAACCACTGGTTCATGTGACTCACTTTGGTTTACTCTTAATTGCCAGACCTATCTGGACTTGTTTGGGGTTGAATCTGGGATCTTCTGCTTGTGAGACACATGCTGTACCATTGAGCTACTGACTTTCCTTATCTGATTCACTAAGCCAGAGGTAGAATATTCTTGACAGGTGGTTATGTAGCCTGCACTTACAATGAGGGAAAGCACCCCACCCCAGGTATTTTAATTAGTTTCTCTATTGCACTGTTCTGACCATGTTCAGTGAAAACAGGGCCAGCCCTACCATCAGGTGGAATGTAGCAATCACCTCAATCAATTGCCGTGGAGAGTGCTATCCTGTTGCCAGCATCGAAGTTGCATTCAACTACCACTCCAGTAAAGGTAAAGGCAAAGGGACCCCTGACCGTTAGGTCCAGTCGCAGACGACTCTGGGGTTGCGGCGCTCATCTCGTTTTACTGGCCGAGGGAGCCGGCGTACAGCTTCCGGGTCATGTGGCCAGCATGACTAAGCCACTTCTGGCAAACCAGAGCAGCACACGGAAACGCCATTTACCTTCCCACCAGAGCGGTACCTATTTATCTACTTGCACTTTGACGTGCTTTCGAACTGCTAGGCTGGCAGGAGCAGGGACCAAGCAATGGGAGCTCATCCCGTTGTGGGGATTTGAACCGCCGACCTTCTGATCAGCAAATCCTAGGCTCTGTGGTTTAGCCCACAGCACCACCCACGTCCCTTCAACCACTCCAGTTGAAGCTTCTGCAAATGGAGTGGGGGAAAGCATCAACTTGCTCTTTGTCTTGGGGGGCCAAATAAAAAACAGAAGAAGAGCCTGCTGGAGCCTATGGCTCATTGGGTCCAACATTCCGTTCTCGTAGTTAACAACTAGATGCTTGCGGGAAGCCCACAAGTAACAGCTGAGGTGGGCTTCAATAAAACGGCTAACATATTGGCTAAGTTAAGCAGGGTCCGGTATGTTTTTCAAATTGGATGAGAGACAATGTGTTGAGATGCCCGCATTGGAGGAGTTGAACAAGATTACCCTTGGGGTCCCTTCCAACTCTAGAGTTCTATAATTCTATGATTCTTTGAACCTGAATGTAAGAGCACTATGCCCTCCTGCATTTTCCAGCAATTGGTGTTCAGATGCATACAGCCTCTCACTGAGGCACCGTGGAGGAAGAGCATAGTTATGTGACTAGTACCCATTGATAGCATTATCCTTCATTACTGTCATGGGCTGAGCCTGAACTGAAACATACCTTCCTGGAAATATTTTACATCTGCATCTGCCATCTGGAGAAGCAGAAAGCCTTTACCTCACTGATAGCAAACATGATGGCCTCCAGATGTTGTTGAAGTTCAACTCACATCGGCTGCAGCAAGCAAGCATGGTGGGAGTTGTTGTCCAACAACATCTGGAGGGCACCATGTTGGACACCCCTGTAGAATCCTTGTCTTTGTGTCAGCTGTGAAGGTATTTGAATGGAGCTGTCATGTCTTTCCCCCAGTTTACTCTCTATACACACAGGACTCTTGGAAATCTCCACAGATGTTTTGCCAAGTAGGAACACCTTTCAGATTCACCTCACATTTCACTGCAGGTGCAATTTGCTGGCAACTCAAGTTATGTTTTTAAGTAGGTTCAGCCAGATAGAATGAGCAGGAGGACTATATAGATGTGTGTGCATGTATGTATCAGTGTTTGTTTTCATCTGTAATGTTGCCATAATATATGAGGAAGTTTTTATCTGGTAAGCCTTCAATTGTGTGTGTGTGTGTGTGTTTGTACTTTCTTGGTCTCCTGGGACTAAAAGCAACACAATTTCATCCTACTCAGGAGAGAATTGAGATGCATCTGATTGCATTATGCTGGTATTGCAGTTGCAATATTAATGAGTGAATGTTTCCCTGGAGACATCAGTTTAGATCTGAGGGAAAGGGACAGGAATAAGAGAAAAAATTGGTGCCACCCCAACTCTTAAAAAAAGTCAGCAAATGCCCTGTTTTACAAATAAAACTGTTTGAGAGTCTGACTGCCGCAGGAGATACTGTGTTATTTCAGAACACTGAATATCACTTCAAAACCTTGATTTCGAATTGTCAGCCTCCCCATTTTTGTATTCAGTTTTTCAGAGATGGATCATGGGAGTCTTTTACTCCTGGTGGATAGCATGTCTTTTTTAAAAAAAATTGTTTAATCATTTTTCCAATACAAACATCAACTGCAAAAGACACATACAACAAAAACCATAATAACAATAATAACACAATTTGACGATTCAGATTTGAATACAGTGATATACCTATGACAACACCTTTTTAAACAATATTTTCCCACCTTTGTCTTTTGGGTAATTTCTCCCCAGATATGAATCCTGATAGGGTGGCCACCAGAGGTGAGTGTCTGTTAGCATCTGACTATTGTATCTGTATGTATGAGTGGGTGGAGTATTAAGCCTTACTGACAACAACAATAACAAAAGCCCTTAGCCTTCTCTTGCAGTGTGTGTGTGGTGGGGGGGATAAATAAAAGGCAGTTTTAAATATACTTCTCCAAAGCCCAGAGGACACAGGACACAGTGGAACCTTGTTAAAATATCCTTACGACACAATGGGTAGCTTAATACCATGCAGTCTTGACAGATGGATAATATTTTAGTGAGAAATTCCAGAGAAAACCAATGAATCCTGTTGCCAATATATATTACAAATGTCTCGGGGGGGGGGGGGGAGCAAGATTGAAAAGGGTTGTCAATAAATGACAAGCAGAGGTTTATTTTAAAAAAATTTAAAGAGTCGGTCTAACTTACTGAGAAGAGTCGTGGGCTTCATAACATATTAAGATTGCCCTGTAGAGGAAATGTGGTCATTAGCATGGTTTTAAGGGAGGCAATTGGTTGGGGGCTGATGCCCCATGTTTTTCTGGCAATCTGAGACTACCAAAAAAACAAAACCCAAACCAAACTTCTTCCTTAGATGAAGTACAGTGTGAACCAATGGTGAAATAACCCATATCTCTAAGATGCGATGTCAAAAGAGTCCATTTGAATTGTACTTAGATGATGGTTTCATCTTTCTAGTAGATGTAAATTCCAGTTACAAAGCTCTAGCCAGTCAAACTAGGGATGGAAGGATCTGGCAATTTCAGTGCCCCCTTTTTTTCTAATTTTCCCAGTCTTAAATGCAGTTCTCCACATTTTGCATCAATATGCTTCTTTCTTCTTTCTTTTTAGAAAAAGTCTGTGTGTAAAATCACCAGCATTTTACTGTGAGTTTCTCCTAACAGGCACATGTTTATATGCAGTTTTAACTAATGTTTATATATTCTGGCAAGAGATATTCCCTAATATGCATTTTGTGTGTAATTCCCACCAATACATACTTTTTAAGGCACACTTTCTCCTAACAGATGCATATTTTTTTTTGTAAACATTGGCTGTGGATTACATAGGAATTTTTTTTAAAAGTGCAAATTTTGAAGCAGAGCTCAATTTTTTCTATGCAATCCGCCAACCAATGTTTACCTTTTTAAAAAAAATATGTTAGAGGAAAGTGTGCAAATCTGATAGCTTTGGATTTAAATGAGACCTGAACCTAATTTCTCTCCAATCCTTAGTTCAGGCCAATTTCCTCCCCACCCCTGCCCTGAGCAAACCATATATTTGATTTGTTTTTTTCGGGTCTGAAAAAAGATGCAGCAGAGGAACATCAAAGCTAAAATGCTGAGGAAGCTATCAATGTTCTGTCAGTTGAAACAATTTAAAGAGAAGACTTAATGGGAGACAAAATAAAAGGAGACAGCCATTTACAGTTAAGAATGAGGAAAAATGTTTTCGATATAGAGAATAGAGACTTGAGTAAACATAGGATCATAAAATTATAAAGTTAAGTGTTCCAATTTTTGTGTAATCTGTAGGAAGATGTTGACTGCTGTTTTTATTATTGACATAAACAATAAAAGAACACCATGTTGAAACAGAGTCCCATGCAGAACTCTCATTTTTTGTGTCAATTTTTCCATGAAGGCCATAAACCACACCTTATGGTGCCAGTATGTTACAATAAAGGTAAAGGTAAAGGGACCACTGACCATTGGGTCCAGTCGTGGACGTCTCTGGGGTAGCGGCTCTCATATCGCTTTATTGGCTGAGGGAGCCGGTGTACAACTTCCGGGTCTTTTGGCCAGCATGATTAAGCTGCTTCTGGTGAACCAGAGCAGCACATGGAAACACCGTTTACCATCCCACTGGAGTGGTACCTATTTATCTACTTGTACTTTGACATGCTTTCGAACTGCTAGGTTGGCAGGAGCAGGGACCGAGCAACAGGAGCTCACCCCATTGTGGGGATTCGAACCTACGACCTTCTGATCAGCAAGCCCTAGGCTCTGTGGTTTAACCCACAGCACCACCTGTGTCCCTCCAAGTATGTTACAGTTGTTGTTGTTTAGTCATTTAGTCGTGTCCGACTCTTTGTGACCCCATGGACCAGAGCACGCCAGGCACTCCTGTCTTCCAGTGCCTCCCACAGTTTGGTCAGATTCATGTTTGTAGCTTCAAGAACACCGTCCAACCATCTCGTCCTCTGTCGTCCCCTTCTCCTTGTGCCCTCCATCTTTCCCAACATCAGGGTCTTTTCCAGGGAGTGTTACAGTAGCACCACACAAATCTTTACAGCGTTTTTAGAAACACATAAAAATGAACATAGCTAAAGGCAACTGAACTCTTCTGGCCTCATTGCAGCCACAGTCACATTTAGCTCAGTGGTAGAGCATCTACTTTGCATGCAGGAAGTCTGTAGTTCAGTCCCTGGTGTCTTCAGGTAGGTCTGCATCTTTGGAGAAGGGCCATAGCTCTGTGCCTGAAACACTGGAGATTTGCTACCAGCCAGTGTAGACAGCAGACTGATGAACCTGTGCTCTGATCCTGTATATGGTTGCTTCCTGTGCTAATATTAAAAGTGGATCCACATTCACCCTGTCATATGTTTATAGGTTCCCAGTTCAGATGTTTCAGGAAAAAGGCTGAGTTGAGAGGAGGTCAAAGCAGATCGGAGATTGATGAGCTGAGGAAATCTTACCCAAAACAGAACAAGGTAGGGTATTATAGGTCAGGGGGGATTCTTGCATCCTTTCAAATCCTGTTGGATGCACAACTGCAGCAAATCTCTGTAACAGTTCATGATGGATGCCGATGTGCAGAAATAATATCATGTCCTCACATGTACACAGAAACCCATTTTGTTGGTGCACAATGAGTAAGGTGCTGAGCAGCCACTGAAACTATGCCTAAATCTCCCAACTTACCTCAAGATGTCCCAGTTAACAGAAGACTTCCCTCTCAGCACTTTACAGGATCAGGTCCTAACACTGCAGCTTGCCACCTGTCTAACTTGATAGAGGTTCAAGATGGCATCTTCTTGCCTCATCAACTCTCCATCTGCTCTGTGCTCTTCTCTGAAAACATCTCTTTTTCTGCATTCATTTATCTTTCCTTCAAAATATTAATTATGTCTTCTGCTTCCTGTTCCCCAAGTGGCTCGAGCCTCAAAGGAACTCTCATAAAAATAAGTTTCCTTTGGGGTAGATGGCACAAGAAGCTTCTGATGTCTTTAAAAAAAAACCCCAACCAATTACAGGTAAAAGTACAGGCCACACATTTATTATGGCACACAAATATGTTGCAGGTTTTCTGCACGTACAAAGGCAAAAAGTATTAAGGACAGCAGTGAAGGTTAATCACACAGTTACACTAAAACACTGTTTATATTAGGAATGGACAGATGAGCCTTGTGTTTGCCCCTTGTGACCAAATGTGTGTGTGTGTGCGGGGGAAATCAGCTGAATTAATAACAGACTTTCACACAATGCCTTGCTGTTAGGACCAACCAAACTATTTAGGCACCACCTTATACCAGCTGCCAGTCCTCCTGAGATAAAGAGATAGGATGGGATGGAGAACTATATCCTTCCTGCCAATCCAGTCAACAGCCGAAGAACTAAAAAAGCAAATTCCTACTCGGACCACGAGTGACTGGCTGCTCTTAGACAGTAAGGTAGTGAGTGCTGAGGCAACTCATGCATGGCCATTGAGGAGCATAGCATAGGGTTGCCATATATCCGAAATTTCCTAGACATAGCCCAGATTCGACTGTTGGAAACAGTGTCTGGGTAGCAATTGCTGAAATGTCCAGATGCATGGCACCCATGTCAAAAGTGTAATTTTTTTTATTTTTTATTTTTGCAAAAAAGTGTAATCCCCCCCCCCTAAAAATAGCTCAGCAACTTTGGAGGTGGGGGGAAGTCAACAACTTTGCCCCCCCCCCCCAAGAAAGCTTCATTAAATTGCTCAACAACTTTTGTGGTCGCATTTTCACTTTTTGAAATATGGCTATCCTAGCATAGCAGCATTGGGGAAGAGCAGGGTGGGAACAGTTGCTGTGTTTCAGGGTAGGGAGAGGCATGGTGTGGAATGTGGGGCAGGCCAGGTAAATGGTACACAGACAGGTAACTTGGGGGATCTTAGTTGTCCTATCAGATGGCTCTTGGGTCTGTGGCTGCTGTTGCTGAATGCCAGATCAGCTCAGAGTAAGACGCCCCTCATTCATGATCTGATTGTATCAGATGCAGAGTGCTACAGATCTGGTCTGTATCACAGAGACTTGGGTGAGTGACCAGGGTGGATCTGGTCCCTTCCAGCTGTGCCCACTGTGGTACTCAGTGCAGCATTAGGGCAGACTTGAGGGTTGGAGAGGGGGAGTTGCTGTAGTCTATAGAGATTCCATCTTTCTCTCCAGCCTCTCTGTCCAGTCAGGAGTATCTAGAGTGTGTGTTCCTGGCACTGGGAAATGGGGACAGATTGGGGACTCCGCTGGTTTACCACCCACCTTGCTGCGCAGCCATCTCCCATCCTGAACTGACAGCAGTAGCATCGGCTTGCCCCCACAACTGGGGACATGCCCCCTGGCATGCGCGCTCTATGTCATCAACTGGGCAGGAAGAAAGTGATCTTAAAAGTGTGTTCTTTTAAGAGCACGTGTTGCGGTGGGGACTACCAGGCCACCCCTCTGTTGCCAGGCAGGATTACTATGGAATCCTGGGACAACGAATGGATGGCTGGGTTGCTGGGGCAAATTCTAGTTTGGTGGGAGGCATCAGAGGTTTTAAATCTCATGCTCGCAGCTTGGGCGGTCTCTTTCGCTGCATGCAACGGATCACCCACCCACCCTAAATTTAGGTTGCTTTGACCTTGCTATGCCTGTCATGGGGTCGTCTGCCATTGGGGCAGGGGTCTGGTAGGAATTTTGTCCATCTGGCTGATTGGCTGGGGCCATTTGGTTTTCGCCTACTGCGGAGCAAATTGTCACAACTTGTAAGGTTGCGGTTAGGCATTGGTTATCAATTGGTTGGTGGAGGGGTTAGGATAGGCTGGGCCCGCCCCTCCAAGGTTGCTGCAGAAAGGGAAATTCCGTTAAATAAATCCAGGGGGTTTGCCATCTTTTCTTCCGAATCCCTGGAATGGGCCTAGGGCCGGCAAGTCCTGGGGAGCATGTGGGGAGAGGTGAGGGTCTGTGCCTCAGCTCCATTTCTCCCCAATATTGTTTTCCCTTACTGACTTTTGGTGGTGTCCGGAAATCAGTTCTGTCCCCGGGTGGGGGGACAGATATTCTTAACCAATGCCTAAACAACCACTCACATTTTATGTATTTCAATAAAGTTGTGGCCAAAATTATGCCAAAAACCTTAAACAAAAAATATGTGTGTGTTGTGAGTTATTGAGCGGTGGCTTGGGGACCTCGACACGCAAGTGGTGGATATTGACATAAGTTCTTTGTCACATCACTTCCTGATAAGATTTACACTTATAACATCTTTTGTCCTCTGCAGAGACGGGGGACCTGTGAGGATGGTCCACCCTCAGAGGCTGATGGATCCAATGGATTTCCAGACAGTTCTCAGAGATTTTCTGGCTGCACCAGCAAAGCAAGAGTTCCAGAGGCTACCGTCCTCTCCTACTTCCCTCTGCTGCCTGACTGGCTGTCCTTTTGGCAGCCTTGGGTAGCTCCTAATGGGTTGACCCACGCCCAAGTCCACTCAAATTGTCCAATTTGGTTTGGGTTTCATCTGAATCTGAAAAATATCCCTGATTTTTTTTTTAGGGGGGGGGTCAGGGCAGAGAATGGAGCCCACCACACATACAAAGGAGATTCTATGAGGTGCTCTCCTTTTTCCGGGGTGTGGGGAATGAAAAAAGGATTTTTTTTTCTTTCAGAAAAAAAAAAGTTATCTGAGGAACTTTAGCTCAGCTCAGATATTGTGTCATGATTCAGCCGCACTTTCTGACCCCACGAAGGGCAGTGGGTGAACTGACAGGAACCACAATGCGACTCCACAGACTGAGTCAAAGCTGCTCAGATATCCCCAATGCTCTGTGTCATAAACAGAAGAATGAGTCACCAGCTTACAACAAAAGCAGAATATGCTTGGGCAGTTATCACGGCCCATAAACTTTCAATGTGTCGTTCTGTTCATTATGTCCCTGTGAATAATTATGGAAGCATTTAACGAGCACTCGGTAAATAGCATTACTGGACCAGCTAGATTGCAAATAACAACAGCTGTTTTCTTGGTAGGGTACAGGAGAAAATAAAGCTTGTTTGGTTTAGGGGGTCTATCCAAAGATAGTGATGAATATCCCCTCTGCCAAGATAATTCGCTATCGCTGGATATTTCGTCTCCAAGGCTTTGAGTGAGTCATACCACCCCCTGTAGAGCCTGCTGGTCATTGAGGGGGCACTTAAAGGCAAAAATCTTGAATCTCTTTAGTCACCAGACTGTTGGCGTCATTCCCATAGGTCCCATTTTTCTCCTCAATCTCACTACAAGCAGGATGGCACCAACGCGTTTAAAGCAGCAGTAGAGAACACCCCAAAGTCTATTAAATCTTACAATAACAAGTCCCCAGATGAATGCAATTAAAGCACTAAGATTTACCGACAGTACATGTGGAGACCTTCAAAGGCAGTCTACTGCTACTCCAGGCAGCAAGGGGAAAGAAACAGAGAACTGAGAAGTTAAGAAGTAAATGTGTGTCCTAAACCAATGACTGAAACATCGAAGAAATTATTGTGCCTAACCCAAAGTTCACCTGAGCCAGAAATCCCTATAGGTGAAGCAAATATGATAGCTATGAGGGCTCAGCCAGACTTTCTTTGGTGTTGCCTTTCTAGACACAGTTCTGAGTGTTAAAGCTCTTTCTCCAAATGTGGGTGTTTTTCATTTTTATTTTTTTTGGTCCCAGAATTTCCCCTGAAAAAACGTGTTTTACCACAAACAGCCACCAGATTTTCCACAGATTGTGTGGTGCAAAAGGGAGTTTGAATGAGCCCTCATTCAAAGACAAGAAGCCAGAAGGACTGCATTCTCTCCTAGAAACCTTCCAGGGATTCTTTCCTTTCTACAGTAATCATTATACTAGCTACACAGAGGCCAAAGGTTCATCTACATATCTTCATTTAGGGAACCCACTTAAGGACACATTCCAGCCAGGCAAAAACACTAAGTACAGATAACAAGGGCTGGTGAGTAATGTGGCCTAAGAAGATGACATGGCCAAAGTGCATTCCAAATGTTGCATTTGGCCCTCAGGACTGAGGTTGCCCAGCCCTGATTAGATATAGATGTAAGCCATATTCACAAGCCTAAAAGGTCAAATATTGATAGCAATAAATAGAATTGTAGAATTGTAGAGTTGGAAGAGATCATGAGGGTCATCTACTCCAACCCCCTGCAATGCAGGAAACTTTTGCCCAAAATGGGGGTCAAACCCATGACCCTCAGGTTAAGAGTCTCATGCTCTTCCAATGGAGCTATGCCAACTTCCCATCAGTCCCAGCCAGCATGGGAATAGTCAGAAATGATGGGAGCTGTAGTCTGAAACACCTGAAGTCCCATGCCTGGGCTACCTCTTGAGATAGGCCAACCATCAATTCCAATGCAGCTCCTGGACTTTAGTAATTGCCTCTCTATCTCTCTGCATCTCCCCCTGACATAAACAATGTGGGAGTCCCCCCATCTCCACCTTCAACAAACCAATCCTCTGCCTATATAATGTCTACATTTCTTTAGGAACTCAGACAATGATCTTCCCAGCCCCTGTTTCTTTAGAAATGGAGATGGAAGAATGTGATTTTATAGATGCAAATATTTTACCAGCTACTGATATTTTTCTCAATGTAGATGTATTGATCAATAATCTATGTCTGTCGCTTCCTCCTGAGAATGTGCATCAACCTTCCATGAGATCATACTCTTTCTTAGCCATTAGCTTGAGACATAGAGATTACTTGCATGTGATAGGAAACAATCTATTACGCACATATTAAACATCTTGGATTCAAGCCTCAGACTGATTCACTGGCTAGCCTTGGGTAATTCAGGGTTTCTTAGCCTCCATTTCCCTGTTTGTAAAATAGAAAATGACCTATCTTACAAGATTTGTGGGAGGATGAAAAGGGGTGGGTTTTTTAAAGAAAGTTGCACATTGAAGATACTATATATAGCATTAATTATAATTACCTAATACATAATTCATATATCCTCCTTACCAGTCAGTCCAAAATACTCTTTTGATTAGGATTTGAGAGATAATTTGGCTTTTTGTTTTAAAATGTTCAAATGGCTGGACTTGTCAAAGCTTTGGGATGCTTCCCCACTACTGACAAGCATGCATTCTTTGATGTTCATTTGACACTCCCTATATCCTCCCCCAACTTGCCTTGTTTATGAAGCCTTCATCTTTTGCTTTTTTACTTTGTAATTTGAATCATCTGAACATCAATCAGCCAGCTAGCCTCTCACCTCTGCATTTTCAATTTGCCCTTCTTCACAACCCAGGTGAAACAGATTGTCTAGTCCCTAACGTTATCTAGGTATGATTCATATCACAGTATTTTTGAAACTAGATAGACAATCTGGAATCCACTGGCCAGGCAAAGTCCTAGATTATTTCCAAAATGCATTTTATTTAAAATGTTTTAACTCTGATTTTTAGCTGAAATGGCTCCCAAAGTGGCTTACAAAAATCTGTAGCCAGAGACTTACCTGTCCTGAGGCTTACAGTGCAAGAGACATGCCATGCAAAGAAAAATGGATATGCAAGGAAGCAGGGGTGGGGGCTGCTGCTAGGTGACAGTTTTGTGGGAAACCAAAGACAAATGGTCTTTTACCAGAGGCGATAGAAGTGCTTCTTATCTTTCCTCTGTTCAGCAGCCTCGTGGAATGAAATCTGCTCTGCCATTAAGTTATAAAGAGTGCATGCCTTTCATGTTGAACTCTGATTCACAGAGATGTTAACTGAACAGGATGTTGATTATCCAGTTTTTGAATTAGGAAACTTATGGAACCTACTCAGGTTTTTGTGACATAAGTCTGAACCTCTCAATTAAGGCACAAGTTAAGGCATGGGAAGAGAATATGGTTGGTTGTTACTGTGCCTAGTAACAGGCAGGCACAATTAAGCTTCAAGGTTGGCCAGACTTGTTATATAAATACCTGCAGCCTGGCTTTCTATGCCTACTTGGTCAGTGGATCAGAATTGTCTGCTGGATATAACCTACAAAGTCACAGTATAAAAACAAAAAACGACTTGTATAATTTATTTGTTTATTTGTTTATACTCCAAACGGAGGAATAGATAATAATAATAATAATAATAATAATAATAATAATAATAATAGTTGTTGTTGTTGTTGTTGTTGTTCTGAGTCAGATCATTGGCCCATTTTGCTCTGTACTGCCTACAACAGGAGTAGTCAACATGGTACCCTTCAGATCTTGCCGGATTCTGATTCCCTTAAGCCTCAACAACCATCATGGCCAGTGATGAGACATGATGGGAACAGGAGTTCCACAATGACTGAAGGCCATTATGTTGGCTATTCCTGCTCTACACTGTCTAGCAGGGTTTCATAAAAGGGTCTTTTCCAGCCTTATGTAGCATTTATAGGACTTTTCGTCTACAAATCATGAGATATGGCCCTTGAAGTGGATTCCTAAAGAATCCTCAATCTAGCTGCCGCTAGTTTGGATTCCTATGTGTGCACATATGTAGAGGAGGACATTGCTTATGATAGCTACAGGAAAATATTCAAGATGCCAGAAAATTGCATTTTATTAATGATTTGAGTCCTGTTTGCCTAACATCCCCCCATTCAGAATTTCTATTTCAAACCTTGTTTAGCTGAGCCTTAAAAAGGAAGCAGATTATTTTGGCATTTCTATGTGACCGTATTTCCTTCTGTTTCCCTTAGGAAAACAGGGTAAAACATAATGAATTGCTTTGTTCATATTAAGCAAGACTCATTTAACACATATGTGTTGTGATCCCTCCATAGATCTCAACCAGCTTCTCAGTGCATATATTTTTTGAAGCATCTGTTTAAGTTTAAAAAAGAGTTTGTCCAGAAAAAAAGCCTTTGACAATGGAAATCATGTTTTTCATTGTAGCCTCAGAAGTTGTTTTCAGAAAAATAACTTTTTACTGTTCTTGAGCCAAAAGGAGGGCCTTTAATACGAAGCACACACAGCAGTTTGATGTCGTACGTTTTCGACAACTTAGTTACATCCCATAAATGTCTAGACAAACGTAATTAAATGCAATGAAATACTTTTACGCCCACTAAACAGGATTAATCTTGCCTTTTTCAATTGGACTTGGATCAAGTTCTCTACAGGGCTAAAATACATTGGCTGGTTTGTTGTTGAGCTATTGTTTCTTTTGCTGCCTTTTTTTTTTCTTTTTTGAAACCTGCAATGTATATATATGAGCCTGCATTCTGAACAGTTGCTTTGAAAGATAAAATGTGCCTATTCTTTTTTTCTTCAAAAACCATTGTAGCCGCAAAGGGAAAAAAACCCAAAAGAAACCCACATTCCATACTATACAGTTAAGAACATTCAAAGAAAATGGCTTCTCTGAATTCTGGGAACTGTAGTTTTTTTAAAAAAGGATGCCGGGAATTGTAGTTTTGTAAGGGGTAAATGACATTTACCAGCATTTCTTTATGGAAAGCAATATGCTTTAAATATGCTATAAATGTATGACATAGATGTAAATTAATATGCAAGTAAAGTTCTGTGTGAAGGTGGGTAGCAATAGATTTATAATATTAATAATAATATTATAATAATTAATAATATTATTAATAATAAAAAGCTTCTTTGGCACCTAGTGGCTGGACTCAATCAGTGATAGCAAATTGTTTATTTGCTTAAAGAAACACACACACACACAAACAAACACACACAGCGTCTTTTGTCAATGATTTATAGGTGGTTAACAAGGTTAGAACAAGACAAATTGTTTTAAAATGTCTGACTTTTTATTGTGCTTTTATTTGATGGTTGATGTGTGTATAGGCACATGCACACAAACAGCAGAGAAAAGCACAATTAAAAGTTAGAGCATTTAAAATGCCCACAGCAAAATCTTATGCACATATACCCATAAGTAAATCCAGTTGAGTTCAAAGTTATTATTTACTCCCAAATAAGTGGCTAAAGGATTTTAAGACAGTAAGAATGATTTGAAACAACCAGGCTTTTTTCAAAGGCTTTTTGGCTGGCTCCAAGGTTGTTGCACAGTAAATATACTTATGAACACACTAGATGGGATGTTGCTGACCACTCATTATTACCTGATCCTTCCAGTCTTGGATGTTTGCTATGTGACAACATCAAGAAGGGCAAATGAAGCCCTCACTCTGAAATGGCCTTTATCCCCAGCTGGGGAGCTGGAACCCACCAGACAAAGAAATAAAGGAGAAGAAGCTCATAATAATAATAATAATGGCTAACAGTAATTAAATAATAATAATCTATTATTTATACCCCGCCCATCTGGCTGAGCCTCCCCAGCCACTCTGGGTGGCTCCCAATCGAGTGTTAAAAACAATACAGCATTAAATATTAATGGGCTGCCTTCAGATGGTTTCTAAAAGTCAGAGAGTTGTTTATTTCCTTGACATCTGATGGGAGGGCGTTTGTTCCACAGGGCAGGTGCCACTACCAAGAAGGCCCTCTGCCTGGTTCCCTGTGACCTCACTTCTCGCAATGAGGGAACTGCCAGAAGGCCCTCGGCGCTGGATCTCAGTGTCCGGGCTGAACGATGGGGGTGGAGACGCTCCTTCAGGTATACAGGACCGAGGCCGTTTAGGGCTTTAAAGGTCAGCACCAACACTTTGAATTGTGCTCGGAAACATACTGGGAGCCAATGCAGATCTCTCAGGACCAGTGTTATAATTCACAATTCACACATAATTTTTGTTTAAGGTTTTTGGCATAATTTTGGCCACAATGTTATTAAAATACATAAATGTGAGTGGTTGCTTAGGCATTGGTTATGACTATCTATCCCCACGCCCAGGGACAGAACTGACTTCCGGATTCCAGTGAAAGCCAGTAAGGGAAAACAATATTGGGGAGATGATGGAGCCGGGCACCAGACCCTCACCCCCCCCCGTATGCTCCCGGGGGCTTGCGCGGCCCTAAGCCCCATTCAGGGGTATGGACGAAAGAATGGCAAGCCCCTGGATTCCTTTAATGGAATTCCCTCACAACAGCAGCTTTGGAGGGGCAGGCACCGCCAATCCTTACCCCTCCACCAACCAATTTTTTAACCAATGCCAAACCGCAACCTTACAAGTTGTGACAATTTGCTACGCAGTAGGCAAAAACCAAATGGCACCAGCCAATAAGCCAAATGGACAAAATTCCTACCAGGCCCCTGCCCCAATGGCAGACGACCCCATGACAGGCATAGCAAGGTCAACGCAATAGTCCTAGAATAGGGTGGGTGGGCGGGTCATCTGATGCATGCAGCAAAAGAGCCCAGTCAGTGCTGCGTGACTTGATTTTATAACCTTTGGTCCGTCCTCCTAAATGGCAACACCAAAATTTGCCCAGTAACCCAACCGCCCAATCACTGTGGATGGTCATCCATACTAACCCGCCCAGCAACAGAGGGGTGGCCTGTCGGACCCCACTGCAACATGTGCTCTCTGTGAAGGAGAACATGCTTTAACAGCACATAAAATGGGAGAAATGCTCCACTAAAACTCTTCCTGAATAAAGCATATCTAAATCATTGGTGATGAACTTTTTCTCAGCCTGAGGGCCTCACTACATTTCACCACCCTGACCTGAAGCTTCCATAAAGCATAGTGTTTGGGATTGATAGATCACACTTGCAGGGACATTATACCAGGTAGGTGCCACCCCTGAGAAACTCCCCTGAGAAATGGCCAATGTCTCTTGGTTTGTATTGGGACTCACCCTCATTACAGTCAAACCTGTTATCAGGGTAACAAGGCCTAGTATTTGCATGCCTGCTCCCTTTCAGTTTCACTCCTAAAATATCACTCAAAGGCAAAGGTGTTTTTCTCTTTTCTTTTCTTTTCTTTGTTTTTTGCTGATCCTGAACATGATAGTGGAAACAACCTGCCAATTTTTCATTTAGCCCCATCAAAATGCTTTAATATTAACTCAATATGTTCACATGAAGATGCAACTGTTCCATTTATTGCAGACTCTCCAACTGTCCCTATTTTACAGGGACGTCCCGGATTTAGAGAAGCCGTCCCAGTTTCTGATCTGATCCCGGAAAGTCCAACTTTTCCTTAGGACATTGGAGAAATGTTAGAGGGGACGGTAGGATGTCCCTATTTTCATTGGAGAAATGTTGGAGGGTATGGAATTAGTTGACTCCCAAACCACCTGAAGGCAATCAAGTATAGGGAAGTTTTTAAAATGTTTAATGTTTTGTTATGTTTTTATATATGTTGGAAGCTGCCCAGAGTGGCTGTGGCAATTCAGTAAGATGTGTGGGGTATAAATAGTAAAATCATCATCATGGAATGAGACATTCCTATTTTCATGGGAGAAATGTTGGAGGGTATGTTATTGAGCATCTGATTTGCATGCAGAAGGTCTAAAGTCCAATTCCTAGTGTATCCAGGCAGGGCTACAAATATACCCTGGTTCAATCCCCAGCCCTTTACAGTAGGACTGGCAGGGAACCTTGGCTGAACTCCTGGAGAGCTACTGCCAATTACTGTAAGTAGTACACAAATGGCTAACGACCTGACTCAGAAGAAGGCAGTTTCCTATGTTTAGAATGAAAATGTACAAAACATGCACCCCAGCTGCTCAGTTTTCTTAGCCATCCTCCATTGTCATGTAAGTGATCTGCAAATGATCTTAATGCTCATCTAGATTAAATGTGATCATTGGCTCAACTCCTTGTATCCAATAGTTGTGTGTGTGTGTGTGTGTGTGTGTGTGTGTGTTGTGGAAGCAGAATAAACTGCTGTAGCTGTAAGGCAAAGCTCCCAAGAGTCATCACACCAAAGACAGATTTCCATCAATGTTGTCCTGACAGTTATCCCAGATTTGCAGGAAGTAGGAAATGTTTCAAAACAAGTGATCAGTGTCAAGGCTCTTTAAACGATCTGCCACCAAAACGAACATTTCTCAGTCAGCAGAAAGGGACAAATGTTAGACATGGTGAGGCAGCATATATCAAGTGGTGACAGAAGTGCTGTGGACTTCATAAGGAATGTGTAGCTGGCAACATAGACCAAAATGGGCACAGACAGGAGATGCATAGTGTATGTATTATGTGCTTATTTTTTCATGTCCTAGCCCCATATTTTTTAACCTACTTCATCCAGATGGTTGAGTAGGTAACACACCTAAAAGGAACTGTCAAATTCAGTGGAGCTCTATTATTGTGCTAGGTGCAGTTCTCAAAGAAATGGTTCTCTTCCCCGAGAGAAGTCTCATTTTGCCATACATTTTGTATTTTGAATTGTTGTTAAGATACCTAATATGAAATACAGAGAGCTGCCTTAAATTCAGTCAGACCAATGGGGTATCCATCAATTGGGAGTCACTCAGGTGTAGGGAAACCTACAGCCAGGGGTCCAGGATAGGCAACAGTGCAGGTGGTCCTTGCTGGGATGCTAAACTTCCAAAAGCTTTCCAAGGGTACTAGGTTTTGATGCCAGGAGTTCTGACCAGAGAGTACCAGGTTCAAACCTCACTGCATTTGTCTTTAGCCTTTGTACTATGATTTGTGAACATATGTGGATGGGAAGCAAGGTAAATTCAGCAAGCAATTTAAAGAAGTAATAATAATCTTTTTCTTTCTTTTTTTTGTAAGACTAGCCACTTTAGCAAGATGACAATGACAACAACAATAATGTCGTCAACAACAACAACAACCAGCATGTTTTCCCCTTCTGCAGCTTTAAGGGGGAATATCTGGTCTGAGGCCATCAGAGGAAGGGGAAGAAAACTATAGCAAGTTTCCGAATGCACAGAACTTCCTACAAATACCAGGTTTATTTATTTATTTAGTAAAGAAAATTAGAATAATGGATGATTCCTGATGCATTAACAATGCTTTGGAAACAAGATCAAGTAATTCCAAAATATTAGAAATCCAGTTGAGAGTTCCTGAAACGTCCCTAACAAGAGATTGTCAAGCTACAATCCCCACCCTACTTACCTGGGAGAAAGCCGCACTAAATTCAACAGGATTTACTTCTAAGTAGATATGGTTAGACTTCTGCTGTGAGTCATTGTTTATTTCAATGGCCCATTTAGAGTGAAATACAACTGCTGTGTAATCTTATACACTGAAAAGAAATCAGACCCTCTAACCTTCTGTTTTGTATTTTATACTCTCTTTTCTACAGCACTGGAACATATTTTTCAATCAATTGCTGATTGTAATTCTTCTGAAAAATTCCGATGTAATTCCCCACCCCACTCCAAAAGTCAATATTAACAGATGTTGTTTGCTTAAGTCTGAAAGTCTTCCAGAAATATGCTTCTGTCAAATGTATCCATCTATGGTTTCATAAAGTTTCAGATTCATAGAATCAATATCAGCAGCTGTTCTCTACTCTCTCTCTCTCTCTCTCTCTCTCTTATTTAATTTTTTTCTCTCAAGGCATTACAGAAGTGCTTCCTCCTGCATAATTTTGAAAGAAAATTGAAATCACCAAGTGTATGACAGCTATCACTGTTTCCAGAGTGCACACGCCTGTCAACTTCTTGAGATATACATTGTCTTCATCTAATATCATTGGAGACCAATAATTAAGCAGAAAAGAGAGTTTTAATTAGTTCATGATGAATGCTTGTCTAAATCGATGTAGCGTAGGCCATATGTGCGAGACACATCTATATTAGTGCTGGATTAGCATTCCAGGATCTGCAATGACAACGCCAAGTAATAGCTGCATATTGCTGAGCTGCTGAAAGGAAAGGTAAGGTATGAACACATTCCATAGCTTGGTAATCATTTTTTTTTTAATGGCACAAATTAGAATTACGTCTGAAAAGCTTGAGAAAATAAAAGTGGGCTGTGTCTGCTACTGAAAGGACAATATAGTAGATGCCACACTCAGAGGCGTAGCATGGGGGAGGGGGGCGTGGCCCCAGGCACACACTTTTGAGGGGGCACAATCAGGTGCCCCCCAAAACAGGCACATAGCCCTGGCAGCTGCGGAACGGCAGCGGGCAGCTTGGACTAGTGGGCAGGTGCACAGAGGCAGCAGGTGAAGAGCCTGTGTAAGACCCCTGGGTGTGCGCCACTAGCCCAGCTGCCCAGTCCACCGGTGGGCGGAGGGTGTAACACTTGCCCCATTACAGGTACCAGCAACCCATGCTATGATGCTGCCACACCCACTGCTGGGGAAAAAAACCAACCCCATCTTTTTATTGGACTTTTAAAAAGAGTATAAGCATATGTTAACAACAGAACAAAAACAGCAGAAGAGAGAGGATCAGAGACTGCAGGAAGAAACTTATTAATAAGGTCCAATCAAGGACATTTTTGTTGTTGTCCAGACAAGATCATCTATCAATGACGGACAATAGAGCCAAAAAAGGGTGAAAAGGCCCTCTTTTTTTCAGATGTCTGGCTCACCTCGTATGGTGAGAACATGATGCTCTCATTTAAGATATTAGTGTCATCAACCTGGCATCTCTGAGTGGGAGTGTGCCTGGGAGTGCATTCTGTGTGAAAGGTCTTTATCAATATCCCCTCAAAATTATGTTCCTTCTCAGAGTGAGGGCAGATCTCTCTCTCCCCCCCCCCTCTCACACACACACACACACAAAACAGAGAGAGAGAGAGAGATTCAAAGTGGTCCCTTTCTCTGGGATGGGATTTGGTAGCCAAATGAGACTAATTCTCCAATGAGAAGGAATGGACTAGCCTAGTATTTGTTGGGAAAAAGCACCAAGGCAAAAGCCAGCTCCAGATGGCTGGAATGCAAAACAGGATGTTATGTTTTGCAGATGTACTGTTGGAGAAAAGGTGGAGCCTATTCTCTGTACTGAGCACCGGATGTTAGCTCAGTGTGTCATCTGACCTGTACTGGAAGTACAGGGGAGGAGTTGTGACTCTTCTAATGGAGACTGAAGGGTGCAGTCACATTTCTATGTACTATTGAGTGACAGGAATAAAACATGTAGAAAGGACTCCTGTCTGTCTCATTTCTCCTCCCTGGGAGAATGCAGGGAGGGAGAGAGAAGCAGAGAAGCAGAGGGTGTGTTCTATCTCACGACTAATGAGAAGAATCGCCGGGTTTGTTTACCTAGCCTGCCGGAGGTCGCAGACGGACGGTAAACACAGTATCTCGCTCAATTGCCTCGGGGGAGGCCAGGTACCTCTGCCTGTGAGCTGAAGATACTAACATATGGCAGCCTTCGGATGGTTGCGATTCATCGGACATCTGCATGAGAGGCTGGTGGATTGTCCTCCTCTGCTCCAAGGGAGAAGGCAAGCGTCTGAAAGAAGTCAGAGGCTCAACAGACACCTGGTGGAAAGAAGAGGTGTTTTCCAGAGCAACAAAGTTCAAGGTAAGCTGCATTTCGGGCTAAAAGTGTGAACGCAGTTTGATTAATTCACTGGTTCACGGAGCTGCGTTTCAACGAAAACAAGAGCTCCGGGAGGAAGAGGCCTGCAGCTTAAAGGCTGAAGCCTGCATTCCACAAATTCTTGTGGTTGATAAACTATCCTATTGAAATGCATTGTTGCTAAGTAACGGAAAGTTGGAAAGTTACTGGCAAAGGGGCTGGACTGTGAGTGTGAGCCTGGGAAAGCGAAACAAAACCAGAGAGTGTTTTGGCTACAAGTTTACGTGCCCTTGGAAGGGACTTTCCATAGCAGCCAGAGTTTAGCTGCCAGGTGCTAAAGAGCGTAAACAGCTTGCAGTTTGCCTGACTGAGAAAGGAAAAAACAACTGTTGGATTTTACAGCTTGTTTGACAGTGTGAGCTGGAGGCTTGGCTTCAAGATGGATGCCAAGAAAGGGGGAGGTCTGCCTTACCCACCTCCCTTAACCAATGACAATTATTCATCTTGGTCTGTAAAGATGAAGGCCCTGCTGCAGAATCAGAGGCTTTTTGATGTAATTGAAAACCCCATCCCTGCAGCACCAACCAGAGGTTGGGAGTCACAGAATGTAAGGGCCAGGACTGCTATAATTCTGTGTGTCTCAGATGATCAGTTGGTGCATGTTCAGCATTTAGAAAATGCGAAAGAGGTTTGGGACACGCTGCGTACAACGCATCAGAGAGATGCTGGTTCTTCAGTGTTGCTGTATTTTGAGAAATTGACCAATCTGAGACTTGCGCCTGATGGAGATGTTCAAGCGCACCTGACAGAAATGAAGTTTCTGCGTCAACAGATGGTGGAACGCAATTGCCGTCTTCAGGAGGAAGTGTTTTGCTTCATGATGATAAACAGCCTTAACCACACCTACAAGGTTGTTGCCAGTCAGCTTGGTTCCCTACCGGCCGCGCAGCTGACCGCGGAGAGAGTGTGTGCTGTGGTCCTGAATGAACACGACAGACTTGCTGCACTGGAAGTGAAAGACAGGGGGAGGGAAGAACAGAGTTCTAATTCCCCCACTGCTGATGCTACTAGGGAGCATGGTGTAGCATTGAGTGCTGTCCGATGCTACAATTGTGGACAGACTGGGCATCTACAGCGAAACTGTAAGAAGCCGCGCCAGTCAAGAGGAGCAAAGAGCAGCTCTACGAAGCCTGAGACGTCAGGCAAAAGCCGTACCAAGTGCCAGGTGAAACCTGCAAAGGCTATGATGGCGAAAGGAACCACGCCAGATGTTGGGAACTCGTTCATACTTGACACGGGCGCAACGGTTCATATGTGCCCGCACAGACAACTGTTTATGACGTTGAAGAAGCAAAGCTTCACTGTGAAACAGGCCAACGGTCAAGAGTTGGAAGCGACTGGAATTGGGACTGTGTATCTTGAGAGTCTGAACTTGACTATAAGTGATGTTTACCTGGTTCCAGAACTGAGATTTAATCTGCTGAGTGTGTCGCAGATTGCAAAGAAAGGACTGAAACTGTCCTATGATGCTAAAAGCTGCAAGATCTACAAAGATGGAGAACTGTTTCTTACTGCCAAAGAGAAAGATGGACTGTATTTGTTGACTTTTGATCAAAGTGATTACATGAAATGTAATTCTTCTGTTTCTAACGAAATCTCTCTTGCAGGTGTGACCAGTGTGAGCACCAGGAAGCTGACCAAGAAGGTCGACAGAGCATTTCAGCGGGTGTATGCTGATGTGATTGGTCCTCTAGAACCATCTAGAGGCAGTGCAAAGTATTACCTTTTGTGTGTGGATTGTTTCACTAATTATTCTTGGGTTTATATGATGGAGAAACCGCAAGAAACTTTAGAAAAGTTTCAGGAGTTTTGTGACAAGGTTAAAAGTATGCATGATGCTAACATTGATTGTCTTTTCACAGATGACAAACAAGTTTTTCTGTTACAGAAGTTTCAGAAGTTCCTGGATGGAAAAGGGATAGACCACAAAGTTGCTGTTTCGCCAGAAGCGTGGAACAGGGGGGTCTGTGTAAGGGTGAACAAAGAATTGCAAAAGGGGATGAATGCGCAATTGCTGAGTTCACATTTGCCACATGAATATTGGGCCGAATCGCTAGCGTCCTATCTTCATGTGTGGTTGAGAAAAGTCTCAACAGAGTTGGGATGTTCTCCTTTTGAGAAGCTGTTCAATAGAAAACCTTCTGTTGCCTACTTTAAGGTTTTCGGGTCTCATGTGAGAACAGAAGCTCCAGGTGGAGTAAAGAATGCCAGAGGCATTTTTGTGGGATATGAAAAGGGTCTCTACAGAGTAATTTTGTCTGAATCTGGTCAGGTGATTCTCACAAAGTTCCTAGAGAGTGCTCCAGAGCAAGAGCGGGTTGTAGAACACACATTTCCCACAGGAAACGATTCAGATGATGATGATGATTTTTCTGATGTCACAGATTACAGTGGTACTGATGATGATGACAGTGATAGCTCAGAGAGTTCAGTTGTAACGGTCATTGAGAGAAAATCTCACACAATGGATAGACCTTCACAGGTGAAGGAAGGACCACTGATTGCTACTGGTTCTCAACAGAGTCCAAAGGTTGAACCAGTGAGCACAGAGGATCAGAACCTCATACGCAGGTCTGAGAGAGTTACAAAGGGTGTACCACCAAAGAGGTACTCAAAAGAGTTTGCTAACTTAGCTGTTGTGTGTGTTGCTATTGTTAACAACTCAAAGCAGGTTAAAGCAGTGTCTAAGTCAGAGACAAAGACACAACAGAGAGTAGCATACCAAGGTAATGCAGAAGCACTCATTCCTTGGAAGCCAGACAACCAGAGAGGTACACTGGTGAAACCAGTGGTGGGGAGTTCCAAAGGTGGAACTGAAACAACAGGGGACTGTTATATGTATAAAACTGTTTGTTTTCTTCTCTGGATCATGTTTTGCCAATTGATGCTTTTGGGGGAGGATGTTGGGAAAAAGCACCAAGGCAAAAGCCAGCTCCAGATGGCTGGAATGCAAAACAGGATGTTATGTTTTGCAGGTGTACTGTTGGAGAAAAGGTGGAGCCTATTCTCTGTACTGAGCACCGGATGTTAGCTCAGTGTGTCATCTGACCTGTACTGGAAGTACAGGGGAGGAGTTGTGACTCTTCTAATGGAGACTGAAGGGTGCAGTCACATTTCTATGTACTGTTGAGTGACAGGAATAAAACATGTAGAAAGGACTCCTGTCTGTCTCATTTCTCCTCCCTGGGAGAATGCAGGGAGGGAGAGAGAAGCAGAGAAGCAGAGGGTGTGTTCTATCTCACGACTAATGAGAAGAATCGCCGGGTTTGTTTACCTAGCCTGCCGGAGGTCGCAGACGGACGGTAAACACAGTATCTCGCTCAATTGCCTCGGGGGAGGCCAGGTACCTCTGCCTGTGAGCTGAAGATACTAACAGTATTTAAGGCTTCTCCACTCCCTCCTTGTGCCCTTTGCAATGCCAGCCCTCCCACTATAGTTCCTTTGCTTAGCAACTATTTCAGGGACTGAGAAGGAATTTTGGGGGAGCCACCGAACGGCACTTGGTGGCTTCACTTTTAAATGTGACCTGAATCAGGTTTCTTCCCCACTCCTAGCTATGATTAGGCTTTAGTGGGTCTTATCCAAGTATGCACTCATTCCATCTGGAGAAGGAAAAGAGTTTCGTTTGACAGCAAAAGCTATAGCATTACACTTAAAATCTGGGAACTAGTTTAGTAACAGAAATGTACACATTAATAGTGGCATTAATAGCTGAATAGTCAAGAGTCCAGATGTCTATCAAAGTTTTGTTTGTTTTTTTCAAGTTTAAAATGTGTCTCTAGAGTGCCCTGTTCTTATTTTCTGAATACAGACATGCGCACAGGGAAGCTTTCAGTCACAGGACTCTAAAATCATTGTTTCAGGTGTTTGTGGTGGAGGATAGTCTAATAATAATAATAATAATAATAATAATAATAATAATAATAATAATTTGTATACCACTCTTCATTAGGGCAAATTGTGCCCTGTCCCACCAACCTACCAAATACCCTGCCTTCTTTCTTAAAACCAGCCCAGGCAGTGGTCCTGGCTGTATTCTTCCTTTCAGCCTGATAGCTCAGTTGGTTGCAAATGAGACTTGTAATCTCAGAGTCGTGGGTTTGAGCCCCACGTTGGGCAAAAGATTCCTGCGTTGCAAGGGTTGGACCGGATGACCCTTGTGTTCCCTTCAACTCTGTAATTGGTTCTATAATTCTTCTTAGTCTCAGGCCTGCCCCTTGTAGAAGAGGTTTCCCCTTGATGTTGGCTCAAGCTTTGACTATTCTTGGTTTCCCTGCTTTACATTGCATGAGTCCCAATGAGCACCAGCCACCACTGGTTATATTGCATTCATCCTATTCCGTTATTACATGTGTGGGGGTAAGAAGCAGTGCAAAAGAATTGAGCTCAGAGGAAGGCTTTAAATGCCTCCAGGATGAAAAGCTGCTAAAACTACTACAGGCAGCCATTGAAGAGCGCATTGGTAACACAGGGGAATGCTTTAAAATGCCAGGTTGATGAATGGTAATTAGGAAGTGCATATAGGTTAACAGATGAAATTTGGAGCCTTTATAGTACACTAAATGATTAGATCTGTTAGCAGAACAGATTTCTGTTCCACAGTGTGCTCCCCACCCTGTATATCTTAATCTGCCTGTAAGCATATGTGTAAAATAAGCCTCATTCTTCAGCACTGCAATCTGATAAACAGCAGTGATTTTCATTTTGGTATTAGCGGGAAATGTAGGAATTACTTGGGACCATTGCAGTACGATAAGGCACACAGATGGTCCAACTGTGATATGAGGGTATGTCTCATTCAAGCACGCTTTGCTTAAATTGGTATCATTTCAACAGGAAGAGCAAATGAGAAAATGGCCTGGAAGGGTGAAAAGAAGAGTAAAATGTGAGCTCCAATCAGGCTTTAATTTGGCAGAAGGCTCAGGTAGTATTACATATCTGAATTTTGCACCACTTGGTACTGTATCACACAGGAGTATCAATCACATGATTTCACTACCCCTGATGACTGGCTGTTCAATGTGATTCTACAGGAAATGTTATGTTTGACTTGATATGATAATATTTGCCTCTGGGGTTTGATCTTGTATAGGAGGGGGCAGCTGCCCATTCACACAATTTATTTAAAAATGTATGACCTGCTTTTTTATAACATAAATTCAAAGTAGCTTACAGATAGCTCCTGAAATACATAACACAAAGTCAAAGTCAAATGACTGAAATGAGTTTCATGTAGGAAAAGGTCTTACACTGAGTCAGACCATTGGTCCATCTGACTCAGTGCTATAGACACTGCCTGCCAACCACTCTTCAGGGCCTCAGATTGGGGACATTCCCTCTTCTACCTGGAGAATTAGCCTCAGATGCTGGGCATGAGAAGCAGATTCTCTATCATTGAACTGTGGCCCTTTTCAAAAGAGCAAGATAAAGTAAATAGGAACATTCAGACAGCACCACAAATGCATTCAAAGAACATGCAAGGGAGGTTACAAGGCATCACTAGCTAGCCCCATGTGCTAGTGCTCTCAGCAGCCAATGTGCCCATTCAGTGGCCATGCTCCAATTCCGTTGGAGCACATCACATGGGGCAATAGGTGTAGAACTTCTCCATCCAAGCGTGACACTAAATGGTCCCTTCTACACTCAAATCTGTAGATAGGGGAAAGTTGTCCGAACCCTACTAAGAAGCAGCATAAAAAGAGGGAGATAAAACTTTAACCCATGGTAAAAAGTTGAACAAAATAAAATGTTCTTGGCGTATCACCACAAGAGGGAGGGAGAGAGAATGAGAGAGAGAGAGAGAGAGAGAGAGAGAGAGAGAGAGAGAGAGAGAGAGAGAGAGAGAGATGCACATGTCTAGGGAGGGAGTTACAAGACCTGGGTGTTCCAAAAGAAACATCCCATCTCACAACCTATCTCACATCCCAACCATGCTTCCGAAACTGGTCAGGTTCATAGCAGGATGGGCCCAATCCAATCTGGTCTGACCCCTGCATTATGGCACAGTCATTAACTCCAATTCCCAACCAGCATGGCTGGTTCAAGGCACCAAACAACATTTTGGTCACTTTACACCAGGGGTTGTCAACCTGGTCCCTACCATCCACTAGTGGGCGTTTCAGGATTCTAGGTGGGCGGTAGGGGGTTCTACAGCACAAGCTAAATCCTCCTTCCACTGAGCACTGGTGGGCAGTAAGGAAATTTTACCATCAAGTAAGATGCATTAGTGGGGGGTAGGTATAAAAAGATTGACTACCTCTGCTTTACACTTTGGAAGTCACCTCTCTCTGGTATCTACCCTCCAAGATTTAGGACAGGTATGGTTCTCTAGATGTTGTTGACCACTGCCCAGGCTGTCTGAGGATGATTAGCACTGCAGTTCAACATCTGAAGGGCCACATCTTGGATTTAGCATCCAGATTTAAAGCTCAACCCAGAAGTGGTGAATGCATTGTTAATCTGTGAGTCAAAATGCTTCTTTCTCACTTGAATCAATATCCTCTCCAATCTTAGCTCAAGTGTGGATGGGACTTGTAAAAAAAAAAATGAGGAAAACTTTTTATTTAGCATTTGGTCTCTGCCAAGTGGATAGAAGATAGAAAATCACTGAGCTTGCCAGAATTTATCATACTGTGCCTCTAAAAGTGAAAACAGGTTTTTCCATAAAGAAAAGCAAATGTTGTGTTTTGTCACAGATAATATTTTGAAAGTTGGTTGCAAGTATCTTTGCGGCTCAGAAAAATGCTTTTTGCAAACTGATTGCACACTTCAAAAAAAAAAAAAATACCAAAGCCTTCCGAGACCTCCTTAAAACTAATTAACCAGCTTTTGCAAAACACAGAGCCTTCTTTCAAGTCGAACTCACAATCCTGCCACCTTGGGGAATAATTTTCTTGTTTTCCTAACATTTTCCCAATCTAATTATTGTACCTCTAAATAGGAGATTTGTTAATACACAACTTGATTAATTAGATATGTTATTTCTCTATCAGGTGAAAAATCACCAAAGGATTTTGATAGTAAGCGTATAAAAATCAGCAAGGGCTATGGAAGGCAAAAAGCAATTAATTCCCAATTAAAAACCCATTTGACATATTTGAGAGATTAATACACAAATTGGATTTGTAACTAACAAAAATAATTAGATTTTCCCTTTTGCAAAAAAGAAAAAGAAAAAAAAGAAAAAGAAAGACGAATCAATAGTTCCATTTGATAGGTTCCTCTTGAGTGAAAACATGGTATGAAAAATGACACACACACCAAGAAAATGACAATAAGCTGCCAATCCCTCTGGGGAACAGTTGTTGCTCAGTGATCAACCATGCAGTGATTTTCATGCAGAAGGTCCCAGGTGCAGTACGCCAAATCTCCAGGTAGGTCTGGGAATGTTCCTATTTTGAAATATTAGAGAGCCACAGCTAGTCAATGTAGCCAATACTTAGCTAGCTGAACCAATGGTCTGACTCAGTATAAGGATGTGTTACTGTTTTATCTCATGTGCATAAAAATATCCCCATACAATTGGGGTCTGTTTGAGCTAGAAAAATGGGGCTGACCAAAAGTCCACCCATGGATAAAGAAGCAACAGTAAAGACAATAAAGAGTTGACATAAATTTCACTGCTTGTTATTTGATAAGGGAAAATATAATGAAAATGTGTTATCATTGGGACCTCACACCAGTAAAATTGGCAAAGATCTATAAAAAAATATTCAAACCTTTGTTGGAGATGTAAAGCAGAGGTGGGAACAATGCACTATATGCGGCGGGGGTGTAAGGTGATCAAACAATTTTGGACCAAGATACACGAAGAGTTGAAAAGAATATTTTAGAGCACAATTCTCAAAAAGCCAGAAGCATATCTATTAGGCTTAATAACCAACGATATCACCAAAGATAAAAATAATATATTCCTCTATGTGACAGCAGCGGCTAGATTACTAGTGGCAAAAAAAAATTTGAAAACAGGAAAAATACAAGAATTATCAGAATGGAGAATTAAGATCTGTGAATTTATGGAGATGGAAAAATTAACAGCATCAATTAGAGGCTGCCCCAAGCAAAAAAATTAAGAGAGAGTGGGAGTGTGTAGAGATATATATGAAAAAATATGAATATGGAAATTAAGTTTTACATAAACGTAAAAGGAAAGACTCGCAAGGATACAAGATGATATTATAAAGGATATGACTATTAAGCATAAATAACTACTAACACAACAAGAAACAATAATACAAATGCCAATAAGATTTCCCATGGGTGAGGGGAAGTCGGGTGGGAGGGGAGGGAAGGGAAGTAGAAGGTGGTATTTGAAAAATTATTGAGAATGTGATATAAAAGTAAAATGATTGTGTTTGTAATTTGAATTATTCTGAATGATTGTGGTTGTAAGTCCCCCCCCCCCCAGTTTTTACTTCTCTTTCTGTCACAAAAACTTTAAATAAAAAAAATAAATTATTGGTTTTGGATCACCATTCTTCTGACTCCACCTCTTTTCTGGCTCCAGCCTCTCTGACTTGTGCCTACCCTAGATGATAGATAGATAGATAGATAGATATAATTATTAGTCACCCAATAACAGCAGATCTCTGGGTGATGGATGAAATACTGCAACAGATAAAGAATCAATAGATGTAATAAGCAGTAAATAAATGTAACAACACCAGTAAATAAATAAGTAAAAGTACAGTGACCTTAGAAACCCATGAAAAGGTACAAGTATACAGAGGAATTCATATATGATCTGCACAATTATTGGGTGGATCAAAACATACTTTCAGTCATACCTCATGTTACGTCCGCTTCATGTTACGTTCTTTCAGGTTACGTCCTGCTGCAACCCGGAAGTGCTGGAAAGGGTTACTTCCAGGTTTCACTGCTCCCGCATGCGCAGACCTGCAAAAAGATGTCACGCGCATGTGCAGAAGCGATGAATCGCAATCCACACATGTGCAGACGTGCCGCTGTGGGTTGCACTCTTTTCATGTTGCGAACAGACCTCCAGAACAGATCCCGTTCACAACCAAAGGTACCACTGTATCTACGAGATTTCACACTTCCCTGGGCGTTGTGATGCAGATTTTGGCAATTTAGCAAAGTAAAATTTAAACATGCATTAAAATTTGCATTGTTGAGGCTCCCCCCTTTTAAACAAAAACAAAAAAAAACCTTTTTTAAAAAAAGCAGATTAAAGCAGAAATGGAATGGATTTTGTTTGATTTTTTTGAAGAATTCCTGCAACATTTTCTGTCTGCAGGTCTTTCTACATCTGCCTTTGATTTTTACTGAAAGCAAAACATGTCGACAATATGTAAACCTCTTCTTCATCCTAAGAAAATATCAAGATTGGTTTTGTTTCCTCTGAAATTCTCATAATCCCCTCCCGCTTTCTTAAGTAGGAACATACAAATTTACCTTGAATTTTGCTTTAGGTAGCAAATTCAGTAGCAACTCTTGTTATAAAACTGTATTTAAGTCAAAGCCCAAAAGCCTACAGCATTCTGGAGAAAAATAATCCATATTAACATATCAATCTTATGTTTAATAATGACAGACCACTTGCTGGGACATTTTACATCACTGACTACTTTGAAGAACACTCCCTTAGTACTGGGTTTCAGGGTAGGGGGATGAGCAAAGCAAGCTTCACACAATTGCATGCTGTACTTTAAAGCCTCATATAACTTTCATCGCATTCAGAGGGCTGTCTGGAGAACCATATGGATGTGAACTCTCACAATCTGTCACATATCTGATCTGAAAGTTCTTGTATTTCTTCTGTTGGAAACCTTACAAGCAACGGACCACTGTGACAGTTGACAGCAACTGGCTCTGTTGCTTGCTCAGGCACAACTAATGTAATCAAATAGGTATTTCAACTTCACTTTCCAAACTGCATTCAGCAAGCACTGACAGAAATGATCTCTTTTGGCATATCTGGCCCTACCCTTCGGCAGAGTGAGGTAGGTGCCTCAGGTGGAAAGATGGGGGGCAGTGGCAAGATGTTGCAGGACAGTATTTTCTGTGTTACACAGCCTGCCCAAAGCTCCATAAATTATCTTGCTGTCCTCAAGTGTGGTGAAGGATCCTGTCCCCTCACTAATGCTGAAGTAAAAGTAAAGTGCCACTCTGATTGTCTTCTGCTTATGGAATAAGCGAGGTGCAATTTTGCCTCAGCAACAAAATATATTTGGATAGCCCTACTTCAGGAGGAGTAGAGGTTGTTGTTGATTCCCCCAAAATTTGCCATAAATTCAAGGACAGAGCACATTATTTGCATGCATACAGTCCCAAGACTGATCATGGGCACCCCCTGTTTGCAAGTGCTCAGTTTGTTCGCTCTGGAAAAGGCCTTGCCTAAGACCTTGAAAAACCACTGAGTGAGAGCACAGAATAAAGGGCTACATAGATCAAGAGTGTGATTCAGTGAAGGCTGTTCATATGCCCATCACTGGCTGTTTTTAAGAGCAGGTTGGATAAACATGCAATTTGATTGGTTTGGTTTTGTGGGGCATGCAAGGTAAGTGGGCTATTCTTTATGTGTGCAATGTTCACATGTAAGGCTATGCATGAGTGTATAGGTTTGTAACTGCTAGGCCTTACTGAGAGATGGCAAAAAAATAAAAAAAATGGTGATGGAATCTGACCATGACTGGAGAGTATTGTTCAGAAATTGATCATTGCTGGTATCAGAAATTTAAAAAGCTGTGTTATATGCTAAGGGTGTTCTTCCAGATGTTCTTCAGTTCTCTTCAGTCCCAGCCAGCATGTCCAATGATTAGAGATGGTGGGAAGTGAAGCCTTGACTAAAGGTACAGAGATCCCCCATCTGTGTAATACAGAGTCTTTTGTCCATCTAACCCATTTTGTCTTGTCTGGCTGATGGTGCTTCTCTAGGTTATTTCCCAGGCCTTGAGATCCTTTCACCAAAGATGGACCAAGAATTTTGTATGTGTAAAGCATGTGCTTTTATCACTGATCTGTGCTCTCTCTGTATACAACTGGGCTTAGGTGAGCATCAACCTCATTTATTTTTACCCTTTGCAAACTGTAAGTAGGGGTGACAGATGAAGAAAGGGTGGAATTCAGCTAAGTTTTAGGGCCCATGCACAATTCCGCTTGTGTTGTGGCTAGAAAGCACATATGTGAGTGGTTTTTCGCTTGAGCACACCTTCTAGGCATCGGTGTGCTCCCTCACAAGGGAAAACCCAGTCTTTAGTGATAGATTGGAACAAATGACAATGTGGGGTAAACCTGAATTGCCATTTGAACCAATTGAGTGCTAAAGAATGGCTGTCCCTGGTGGAAAGCAAAGGGAAAACAGGAAGTGCGTATAAGTGCTTACTCACAGTCAACCAATTTAAATTAATGAACATTACTAAGATCTACTAATTTTAGTGGCTCTACTCTAAAACATAGTTGAATGCCTCCCAAAGGATACTATGCAATCGTGCAGTTTAGCAGACTCTGGCCACTTTCGACTCTGGTGCAACTCAATATTGAATTTGGATCTATCCATTATTAGATCTGCACCTCCATCTGATATTTCCCATAAGTAAATGGCTCCTTATAGGAAGAAAAAATAACTTCCACGCCTAGACATTCCCATACAAACCAGTCCTTCATCCACCTTCTGTTTATGATATAATATCCCAGTGGGGTTGAGAAAGAAGTAGGGATTGGGGGAGGTGGAATTAGAATCTCCTGCTGGTGAGTGTCTTCATTTTGTCCCCCTTCATCAATGCCAGACAAGAGCTGCTGATTTACTGCAATGGCTCATGGGAGGTGAACATATATTGGCATTCCACTGGCACACAACTCAGATTAGCCAGAATAGTCTTGCTAACAAGCAAAAATATTAATGTATTTGACTCCCCACCCACTAATAATACTACGATTACCTCACAGCAGAAGTAACGAAGGTCACATCCTATTAAACTGCACTGTTGAGAGAAAAAGAAACGATTAACTCTGTAAATATCAAGTCCACTCAATTACATTTTGTGTGATAGCACAGAAAACAGAATGTATGCAAATTGGATGAAATAAATAAGATGAATTGTGGAATTCTTTTTTCTCCTTCAAATGAATAATAGAGTGTTATAGCACTTATCAATTTTAAAACAAATTCCCAACACCTCTAACACTTCTTTGCAACCATAAGAACTATATTGGTTCAAATAATTTCCTTCACAACGGAATGTGTGTGCATGAGAAATAAAAGAGAATTTAAATAAGAAATCCCTATGAATAGAAAGCTTCTGGATAAACTGAGGGAAAGCAGGCATGTACAAAATGGTGGCCATTAGCAACGTAACTTAAAGACTGAGATCCATGGGTTAATGCAATCCTTCCAATACGTAAAATATAATAATGTGTAGTTCATGTATGAGAAAACTACCATGGGAGAAGCAGCTCTCAAATTCACTTAAATCTCCCATTCATTTTGTTATTTGGAGGGTTATATTGCTGACCCAGCTGCCAGAATAACAGAATCACAAACCCAGTTAGAATCATAGAATCTTAGAGTTGGAAGGGACCCAATGGTCATCTAGTCCAACCCCTGCAATACAGGACTCTCAACTAAAGCATCCATGACAGAAGGCCATCCATCATCTGCTTAAAAAACCTCCAAGGAAGGAGAGTCCACACCCTCCTGAGGGAGACTGTTCCACTGTCGAACAGCTCTTACTGTCAGAAAGTTTTTCTGTATGTTTAGTCAGAATCTCCTTTCTTATAACCTGAAGCCAATACTTTGAGTCCTACCTTCCAGAGCAGGAGAAAACACGCTTGTGCGGTAACAAGGAAACAAGAGAGTGAACTAAGGTGTGCACAAAGAATAAAATCTGTGGACTCAGCTAAATTGGTAAAGAAAAAGTGATTTATATGTGTTGTATATGCAATATAACACTGTGCCACCAGATGGCAGCACTGTGGAGCCCCGTTTTTCCCTACCAAATTTCCCATGTTTAAATTTACAGCATGTTTAACTGAAACATTTCTTTGATGTGTCTCAATCCAGCCTGTGTGTGCTTAGGAAGAGGAGATCTCTAACACAGAATGGTCTGGAAGTATCACCTGGCATTTATTGGTGTATTTTGTAATGACCCCCATGACAAGCAATAGCCAGGACTCAGAGGGCTCATCCACACTTATGCTTGTCATGTGTCTAGAAAGCACAAGTCCAAGTGGTTTTTCCACTTGATCCACTCTTTCTAGGCCCAGTTCCAAGTGGTTCTCCCCTTGCCCTGCTCTTTTCCCAGGGAAAACCTCCTCTTTAGCTTAAAATCGAACATCAGTCAGAAGTAAACCCAAATTTCCATTTACTTGAATTGAATGCTGAAGAGTGGTTTTCTCCGGGGAAAGCAGCGGGTGCAAGAGGAAGTGTGGATAAACTTAGCTGGCCCCCAGAGGTGAAAAGTCTAGACAAGTGGTGTCCAAACTTTTTTCAAAGAGGGCCAGATTTGATGAAGTGAAGGGCTGGAATCACAGGCGCTGGAGATTCCTGAACCAGTATGCAGCTTCTCTTGAACCTGATACCCTTGATGGACATGGACTCTGGATATCAGGTGCCTCTGATTCCACAGTGTCTATTCAGGTGGAAGTTACAGAAAGCTGGTGGACAGCTGGACCACAAGCCCTTATGCTGCACACTTATAGATCACACATCTTCAACCCAGTGAATGCAGTCTTGTAGGTATAATTAGCAAGGGTATAATTACCATATATTCCATGATACAAGAAATGAACTAAACTGAACTATAACAACTAAAACTATTGATTGATTAGCAAGAGCCTACATACTGCTTGGGACGTGGATGGCACTGTGGTCTAAACCACTGAGCCTCTTGGGCTTGCCAATCAGAAGGTCGGTGGTTCGAATCCACGCAATGGGGTGAGCTCCCATTGTTTGGTCCTGGTTGCTGCCCACCTAGCAGTTCGAAAGCACATCAAAGTGCAAGTAGATAAATAGGTACCGCTCTGGCAGGAAGGTAAATGACATTTCTGTGTGCTGCTCTGGTTTCGCCAGAAGCGGCTTAGTCATGCTGGCCACATGATCCAGAAAAACTGTCTGCAGACAAACGCCAGCTCCCTTGGCCAGTAAAGCAAGATGAGTGCCGCAACCCCAGAGTCGTCTGCGACTGGACTTAACTGTCAGGGGTCCTTAACTGCTTGATACAATGCTCTCCCCAGGGAGACTCACCTGGCATCTTCATTACATATTTTTAGCTGCCAGGCAAAAACGTTTCTCTTCAACCAGGCATTTGACCTATTAACCTTATATGGCATGTGGGAGGGGGCGTTCTTGGTTTGTTTCTGTTTTATCATGTATTTTGTGTTGTCATTTTGTATTTTTCTGTTGTGAACTACTCTGGGATCTTTAGAGGAAGGGTGGTTAATAATAATAATAATAATAATAATAATAATAATAATAATAATAATTTAAATTATTCAAATGTTAAAAGAATGTTTTCATAATATTTTTCAAGATATATATAAAAGTGCACATTAAAATTACATGTCTTGGCATGCTTGCCTAAACAATGGAGAGAGAGAGAGAGAGAGAGAGAGTGCACAAGCATTGGAAAAGAATATAGTGAAGATGTCTGCATAAAATTAATGGGCAGGGAGTTCTAGAGAATAGGTGCTGCCACACTGAAGGATAGATTCCTTGCAAGTACAGAACAAGAATTACATGGCACTTATAAAGGTGCCGGTTATGGAGACTGAAGTGGTCAAGTAGGCACATATTGGGAAAATCAATCCTTCAAGTAAACTGCCCCTAAACTGTTGGTAACACCTTTAATTTGGCAGCCTGTTTAGATCTCTGAGCAGGGGGGTAATAAGCTGCCAGGATCTCACAGCCGTCAGCATTTGTGCTGTTGCATTCTTTACTGTGGTTCTGGACCAAGCACAAGAGAAGCCCCATGTAGAGTGCATTGCAGTAATCCTCTCTTGATGCTACCAACACTTTATTAAATAATACATACACACATACATTCAAATTACCTTTTCTGTGCATCTTCCATTGCGATATTGCCCTCCTTTGGATGGTTACCATACTTGTATCTCATGACTAGCCCAAATTATGTTGATAATAATTCCCATGCTAGCATCAGTGATCCAGTAGGAGGTGAATGCCAGTTTTGGAATTACTCATAGGATTGTGCTTGCCTACCTGTAGAATGAAATTTCTGTAAGAAATGTCACAGGCTGTTTCTATTGCAATTCATGGCCTATTGACCCCACTGTTTACACACACACCCTTCCCCTTCTCTTTCTGACAACTGAAGATAACACATCATGCATCTGATGAAATGAGCTCTAGTCCATGAAAAGTTTTGCCACAATAATATTTTTGGTGTTTTGTTTTCTTTCTTTTTTCTGTTTGTTTAGGTGCAACACAGTTATTTTCTTTTCTTTTTTCCCTTTTGCTACATGATGCAAAAATGTTACCACAGTGGTGTGGGACACCGGGGAACACTGTTTCAGGGTCAACACATTGCAGATGTAATGTTTGAATTGATTCTAAGTGATCTTATAAACTGTAGATAGCCAACACCTGAATTTTCCAAGGCTTCTGTTTTCTTGAGATGACTACCTAGAGACTAGATTTTGCTGTAAAAATTGACTGGCTGGGATGAAATACCCCTCCCGACCACACTTTTCATAGGTTGCAGGTTCGATCCCCATATGGACAGCTGTATATTCCTGAATTGCAGGGCATTGGATTAGATCTGTAGGGTCCCTTCCAACCCTACAATTCTATGATTTTATGAAATTTATCAGCAGCTATGATGATGTTCCCAACTGCTGGCAGGCTTTGCCCCCCTTCTCCTGACGGTATTAAAGGTAAAGGTACCCTCACTCTTACTGGGCTTGATGATAGTACCACATGTCTTTGTCAAGTACAGTGGAACCTCGGGTTGTGGATGTAATCCATGATGGAGGCACATCTGCAACCCCCAGTGTTCGCATCTTGAAGCTCCAGGTCTGCGCAGGCACCAGCGCGATTTACCACTTATGCGCATGCACGAGTGGTGAAACCTGGAAGTAACCCGTTCCGGTACTTCCAGGTTTCCCGCAGTCCACAACCCGAAAACGCGTAACCTGAAGCATCCGTAACATGAGGCATGACTGTAGCCAAATAAGAGTGAAAGCAATTCCTCTTGCTTTCAATCTGAACTTTTGGAGGATGGGGAGGGGACTTGCCAGCAAACCAGGGTCATGATCATCACTGCCTCCTGGACTACAAACAGGTAGTGGTGGCAAAGAAGGTGATGTGGGATTATTTCTTGAAATTGTCACACTTCTCCAGAGAGCCCCCAGTGTCTAGTAAAGTGATCCTCTCACTAGTTGTTGGGTATGCAATAGAGTTGGTCTCATGAACCAAATAGGGTTTTGAGATTTTGACAGTATATTGCATAGCCCGGTATCTCAAAGACTGAAGTTCTCATATTTCCTCCCAAGATGTCCATTAGCAATATCACTATCTGCAATGTTGATCACATGCAAGGCACTGGGTTCTCTTTGTCTTTGCTGTCCTTTGCCTCCAAACTCAGTTCATTCCTAAGTTACATAGCTTTCCGCTTTACAGCATTACGAAAGAACAAGAAAGCCTCACATCATAAAAAGAATTTCCTTTTCCTCCCTTGCTCCCAAAATGATATACCTTTCTCATTGCTCTGGCCATATGACTACCCACCTTAAATCCCTTTGCTGGCTTTTTGTCAATACTCCTGGACCCTGCACAAGCTTCTCCAAAATGCTTTATGCCTTTGCGCCTCCATATTGGTCTGTATTTCCTAGCACATCCTTTTCTGTGTTCTTTGCTCTTCCAGCTCTATTGCCCTCAGCCACCCAAATGTATCCTTCCCAGGCCACACCTCACACTGGCCCTGGCCACCCTCTCCTCAAGGGCTTTTTCTTAGTGGAATGTGTTCTGGATGAAGTTACGCATACACAGAAACCCTCTGGAATTTGCCTGGCTTGAATGTTGCCTACTGTCCCAAAATCAGAGTTGCATCCATTGCTCCATTTCCTTTCTGCCTCTGGCCATGAACACTATAAGTGCACAGCCCTCAAAAGGTTGTGTATGAGAAAATGTGGCTCTCGGGCTGAAAAAAGGTACCTTATTCCTAATATAAAGCATTAAATTCAGCAAACCTTGCAGCATAGCTTTCAGATAGAAAATCCTTACAGGCACAGTCTCTGTGTCTTATATCATATAGCACTGAGTCTGATCCTTTTTGTACTGCCACGTGCCACGTGCCATTTTTCCCAACTGTGGAAGAGAGCAAGCAGAGGGCGAGAACAAACATGATCTAAATATAAAAGACTCTGACATCCCTCGACTGAGCATTGGTTGTCCAACACGGTGCTCTGCATGTGACTTTATGACAGCATCGCTCATGATGTGAGATGAGTGTTGCCAATCTATGCACTGTTGGCATGAGCGGCTGTCTCCTTGGCAGAGTCTGCAGATAGCTCTTGGCAGATCTTTAGCTGCCGCTGGGGCTCAGGCTGTCATCTGGTTAAACTTCTGACTTTTCATAAGGTTCACCCATTTAATGTCAATCTGGTAGTCCATCAGCATTGCTAAAGAACTGGTATTCAAAACAGGTGTGAGAGCTGGACCTTGGTGATCCCTGGATGGACCTTTGATATCATTTAGCAAGGCAATGTAAAACCACATTCAAGACCCTTGGAGAAAGTTAGATAGTGACAAAATGGTAATTATTTTTTTCTGGGGAATCTCCACTATCTCCATGCCCCTCTACATTATAAATAAGGTTTTCCTACATCCCACCCCATATAAGAAGGGGTTCAGTGTATCTTTAGTGAGTGGAGAGGAAGAGTCCATTAGCGAGAGAAAAGGAAGAGTGTCTGGACACTGGTAAAATACAGTGGTACCTCTGGATATGAACGGGATCCATTCTGGAGCCCCGTTCACACCCTGAAGTGAACGCAACCCACGTCTGCATGTGCGCGGGTTGTGATTCACCGCTTCCGTGCATGCACATGACGTCATTTTGACCGTTTCCGCATGTGTGAGCAGGAAACCCGGAATAACAAGTTCCGTTACTTCCGGGTCGCCGTGGAGCGCAATCTGGAAGTGCTCAACCTGAAGCAACTTGAACCTGAGGTAGGAGGAGGAGGAGTTTGGATTTGATATCCCGTTTTATCACTACCCTAAGGAGTCTCAAAGCGGCTAACAATCTCCTTTTCCCTTCCTCCCCCACAATAAACACTCTGTGAGGTGAGTGAGGCTGAGAGACTTCAAAGAAGTGTGACTGGCCCAAGGTCACCCAGCAGCTGCATGTGGAGGAGCGGAGACACGAACCCGGTTCACCAGATTAAGAGTCTACCGCTCTTAACCACTATACGTCAAATTGCAGAGGTGCCTTGATATTTGGTAATTTTTGATGAGCTCATATCACCCCCACCCCACAAACCCTCACCTACATAAGGTAAATTACTTTCCCTCTTCCATTTCTTTTTGTAGTCATTCCTTACTCTGTTGCTTTGATGCTTTTATTTGGGTGGGTGGGTTTTCCTCCTAGCAATAATTGCATCGGCAATCCTACCTAGCAAATTTCAGATCATTTGTGTGTCAAGACCCCGTAACCACCCCCTCATTGAAATGAAACACACAGGACACCAATATTAGGTTAATGTTATTGGGCAAATTTTGGCCACAACTTTATTGATTACAAAATGTGAATGGTATTGGCTTAGGCACTGAATGGACCCAACTACATGTGACTCCTGCCTGTTGCGCAGAGAGTCCAGTAAGGGTAAACCACAAGAGGGAGACCCGTCGATGCAGACCAACTCGAACTCCCTCAGGTGTTCCCATCGGGGTCGTGCCATGGGCCTAGCCTCGCCCTGGGCTTCGGACAAGATCCACACCCCTGGATTCCTTTAACAGAATACCCTTAAGCTTGGAGAGGTAGGTGATGGCTACACCTCCCCTCCCCCCATCAAAAGGTCAAACAATGCCTAACCGCAAAACCTTACAAAGTTGTGGTGATTGCTATGAGGTAGGCGAAAACCAAATGGCCCCATGTCAGTTTTGCCAAGTGGAAAAATTCCTACCAGGCCCCTTAATGGTGACCAACCGGGGTCCATAGCAAGGCCAAGAAGAAAACCTGCAAAATAGGGAGGGAGGGAAATTGAAGAGGTGGGCCAAGAGGAAGCCCTCTGGCTTCCGCCTTGGCTTAAATGGTCCTGGCCACACCCCCACCAGCCAGCAGATTGGCTGGCTGGTCTCTGACGTGCCCAGGATTCCCCGGGCAATGTGGGACTTCATCCCCGCCCCCCAGAGGAGAGTGGGTCTCCACACAGTCCACCGCAACTCCTCCCCATGGTGAAGTGGAGAGGATTTAATGGATGTGATGAGATCCTTATACCACAGAGTGAGTCAGTTTTGGCTACGTGAATATATCAGAAATAACCAACAAAGCTAATTCAGTATGGAGATAGATTAGCATCGTCCTCACTCTGAAAGGGTGAACAATTGCAGGGGGTGATCACCAAAATGTATGTGCATGTGAAAATGCTTCATACTACTGGACATTATTATTACTATTACTATTATTATTATTATTACAGTGGTACCTCGGGTTACATACGCTTCAGGTTACAGACTCTGCTAACCCAGAAATAGTGCTTCAGGTTAAGAAGTTGCTTCAGGATAAGAACAGAAATCGTTCTCCGGTGGCGCAGCGGCAGCAGGAGGCCTCATTAACTAAAATGGTGCTTCAGGTTAAGAACAGTTTCAGGTTAAGAACGGACCTCTGGAACGAATTAAGTACTTAACCCGAGGTACCACTATATTCGAAAAAGTGCTCTCCTTCCAAACTGTGCTGGTTTTTGTCACTTCTGCAGACCCACACTTATTCTCAACCAATGTTTCTAGGCCTGCTATGCATGGCAGGGTTTTTGGTACTGCCCAACCTCGTGCTTGACGTTGTGTGCTTGTTGCTAGAGTTGCTAGTATAATGGCTGCTGGTGCTGTAAAGGAATTGATAGCATCCTAAAACAGTAGAAAGCAGAACGGGGCATTTGTAGGGGTCTCTCTCCCTGGTAAAGAAAGCCTCTGAGCTCCCCAAGCACTGTCTACTACATTACTCTCCCACAGCTATCTAATCACACCTCTCTCACCCCTGCCAGCAAAACAGTTGGGCGAGAAGGAGGCAGACAGAACAACAGATGACACATTTTATTTTAGAAGATTGACTTTCACTGTGATTTGATCTATTTGGGGACAGTGATGACAAATGTACAGGAAGAAAAGCAGAAGCAGACACCCAAGATGTTTCTTCTGCAACCCAACAGTGAAAATACAGGCAGCACAAATCTGTATTTAGCCTCTGGATCTGAGGTTTCTCCTCAAGGTCATGGTGACACCTCTATCTCCTTCTCTGGTTCTTGCACTGGATTCTAAGGATTGGAGATAATTTTATTCACTTCACATTTAAAGGTGAACCTACCTAATTTGCATGTTCCAAAACAACATGTGAATTAAAACGCAACCACCCCCTTTGCAATTTGCATTTCTCGAAATTTTTCAAGGCAGTTCTACAGTCTTTTGTTCCAAAAGTGGAACTTGTGGAAAGTGTGGATCTAAATGTGTATATTAGTGAAAATAACATAACATGAATTATAGTAGGGGGGAAATGCTTTGCAAAGGTGTGTGGATGAGGGAAAATTACAATAAAAATATGTATATTAGGACAAATTCATGTTAAGATGTTAATATATTTGCATTAGGACTTAAAAAATATATATCACAAATGGATGTAGAGATACAGAGAACTCCATTTAAGACAGGGAAAAAACAGAAAGCGAGAAACTAAAGCGATCCTGACTGGGTTCTCTGTTACATTAGAAGGTGTTTCACACTGTTCTTCCATCATGGCATGCCGGTTTCTGCACTGGTGTAATGAAGTTTTGCCTCATCCAAACTATAGCTTGGATGTGCTACAGATTAGGCAGATAGCAATGAAGCATATGAAAAGTGGAGGAGGAAGGAAAAAGAATCAACATTAAATTGATGTGAAAAGAATAACTGCAACGAGACTACAGAGAATACTAAAATGTTTGTGCCAAAAGTCATCTGAGGTAGAGTTGTTCTTGAAAATAAGGTTATCTGCAGCAATTCAAACGTACTTCATGCTGAGATTGGGTGTGGGGGGTAAACTCTGAATTTTAAAATACGAATTCCTAGTATAAATCTTTTTTGTTAGGATAGCTAACTGTGGGCTTCTTCTTAGTTTTGCATAACTATGAGAATGCTCCCAAGCTATGGGGATATAACTGAGTTAAGTTTCCTATCTCAGTGCTCATCCAACCTTGGTTACCAGATTTTGTCGACCTATTAAGGCCATCTCCGTCACCCCTGACCATTGGCTAAGATGGTTGGTGATTATGAAAGTTGTAGACCAACAACATCTGAGCCCTAGTGCAAGCTGAGACTCTGCCAGAAACTAACTATTGCCTGATGTGACTGCAGTCTGGAGCACTGAGCAATGAACAGTAGGTATCAAGATCCAGTAGAAAAGAAACATATGGTTCAGAGATATAAATACAGCTCCTAGGGAATGCTGAGGTATATCCTCCTTATATCCTCAGTCAGTACTTGAACAATTGCCAATGTTCCCCCGGCCCCTCCTGGCTTGACCTAATCTGGGTCACAACAACAGCAGAAGCATACAAATTTGTGTTGGGAAAGGATCATATCTCAGTGAAAATACATCTGCTTTGCATGAAAATTTCCAGTAGCTCCAGGTAGGACTGGGATAAACCCCTGCATGAAATGGAGGCTGACACTGCTGGTCAGTCTATTGTGCTAAATAAAGCAAGATTGTGACCTAGTATAAAGCAGCTTCTCACATGCATAATGGATAGGCATACAGTCATATCTCTGGTTGCGAATGTGATCCGTGTGGGAGGCACATTCACAACCTGCAGTGTTCGCAGCCTGAAGCGCCACGTCTGCGCACTTGTGTGATGTGATTTGGCATTTCTGTGCATGTGCATGATGTCATTTTGTTTTGTTTTTTTAAATGATATTTATTGAATTTTTTTTTTAAAAATTACACACACAAAAAGACAAGACAGAAAAATAAAAATAAAAAATAAAACCATCATTCTCAAATTCTCCACTTTCAATACCTTCTTACTTTGACCTCCTCCTCCTCCCTTTTCTTGTATCCTGATTAATAATAATCACAGCAAATCCTTTCCATAATTCATAGTATTCTGTCATTACATTACCTTAATCTATTTTCATCTTATCTTATAGAAAACCTTAAAGTTTAAAATGTAAATCTTATGTTTACCAACTTCTCCTAGCCATAACATTCTTACCAAATTCTTTAGACATTTTTACAAGAGCTAAGTAATTTCATTCCAGCATTTTTCTAACATTCATCAATTTTATAAAACAATCCTGGTAATAAAAAAAAGAGATAAAAATAATCGAGTCTTCCTCTAGCGTCCCTTCCTCCTGGTCCCGGGTTTTGTCAGTCCTTTTTATCCCATCGATCTAGCGCATTAACCTGGTAACCTTATATCCGAGGCCCTTAAATCTCTTCCATGTCCCTTCCGCAGCTCTTCTTCATATTTTCCTTTCATTCGTAGGAACTCCAGCTTGGTAATGTTTTTGACCCTTTTCAACAAATCAGCCCCTTTTCCATAGTCCAGACTAGACTCCATGTGGTATTTAAAAACATGTTTCAGATTCCCTCCAAAATTGAGAGCCCCCACAGCTCCAAACATCTGACGGCCCATTGCCAGACTCGAAAAGTCCAAATCTCCCTGTATGGGGGGTCTGTCCAATCCCCCATTTCCAAACCAAACCAAACTTTATCTTTCCAAGTCTGATTTTTTCCAAGTTCATTTGTCAAATCCAAAAATTTATGTTCCTGCTGGGCCGCAGCTCCCTCCGTCTCTGGCGCCCAAGATTCAGCAGCATCCTCTTCTCTCAGCTGTTATGTCATGGCACACTCCTGTTTTAGCTCCTGGGTGGGCTCCATATAATTTCCCACTACCTGTTCAAAGGTTCTGGCCGCATTAGTCATCAAATCCGTCTTCTGGCTTAACTGATCCAATAGGGCATTTATTTTGCAGAGAGCACCCAACAGTGCTTCTGAAGACATTGTCCTGCAAGGTCACAAATCCTTTCCCACGGTTGTAATCTGTGGCAAGCTCCCAGGAATTAGTTACAATTTCACAGTCCCCCTCTAGGGGGAAATCTTCTGATTGTTCTTTCTTTTAAAAACAATAGCAACAAAGTTTCTTTTTTAAGGTATTTTGTCCATATTTGTTCTTTTTAAAATGCGAAAGGAAACAATGGAATCACTATGTTTCTCTTCTTTTAACTATCTGTCAAAGACATTTGTTTCTGGTCAATGAGCTTCAAACGTCAATTCTGACACCCCGCTCCAGGATCAGGACGGTGGAAAATTACTTTGCTTTAAACTCACTTCTGCAGGTTTAAACAGCCCCAAAAAGATCCCCCTTCTTCTCCTGCTGCCGAAGGGGGGTTCAGCGATTTTAAATGATGCAAACCAATCCTTTGAAAGTGATATTTAAAGCTCTAGTTTATGTTGTCTTTGCTTTATTCTGGCTACAAGGAAACGGAAGGCTGACTTCCTGTTTAGACCTTACCGTTTCAGTACCAAATTAAGGTAAATTTTTAAGTCCAAATTCCTTTTTATTTCGCCAGTTCTTATTTAAAGTCCAAATGTTCAATGTTCCAGTACTCACGGGTGGTTATTTTAGATGCCAAATTGTCCCAGGAAAAAGGCAGCGCTCTCCGGCAACGGCTATGCGGCTTCGCTCCGCAGAAAAAGCAATTGACTCACAGCACCGTGCCACTTCCCCCTCTTCGCTTCGGAGCCCATTAGTGGGTTCCTTTGCAGGTTGGGGGGGGCGCTAAGGGTGCCCGCCGAGTCCCACGGTCACAGGCTTCATCCGCCTGTGATTTCCAGAAGGGTCCCCGCTTCGCCGTAGCGGAAAAGACCCGTTTCATGCGGAGCTGGTCCCTCCAGTTCAGAGGGAGTCTGCCATTACTGATGGCGCCACCCCGGAAGTCATGATGTCATTTTGCATTTCTGTGCATGCGCGAGCGCCGAAACCCGGATGTAATCCGTTCCGATACTTCCAGGTACAGCGTGGTCTGCAACCCGAAAATGTGCAACCCGCAGCTTTCGTAACCCGAGGTATGACTGTAAAGATGGCCAATGGCCATGATAGCTATCTGGAAACTCCTCCACTAGGGGGCCACCAATTGCCCCTGCTTTAAGGCCCCAATATCCGTCCCTTGCTACAAACCTACTTAGTGAAAATCCACTTTTCCCCTCTCTTTTTCTGCCATTCAAAACACATCTATGCATCATCCAACAGACAAACAAGATCCAAATAATGTATTAGAACACAAGCTGGCATTCATGGTGCTGAGCTAATGACAGCTGTTATAAAAGAACAATGAGATATAGATCAGTCAGAATTGCTTCACATACCAACATCAGGAATTCTTACAACAAAACATGGTTCATTCATATATATATATATATATATATATATATATATATCTCACAGCTGGCAACCAAATAATCTGTCTGCTCTATGGTGGGCAGTAAAGAAGCAAGTATTCTGAATGTACTGTACAAAGTGCATGAATGAGGCAAAGTTTATTTCATATTGGCAGTGTGTGGAGGTCTGCTGAGGTCAGACACTCTCCGAACAAGAATCCTGCTTGCCCCGAAAAAACCCTGATGTCAATGTAATGGGCTAGGACAGTAGTGTCAAGCTAAATTATTCATATAGGTCGGGTTCATTTTTATTTATGACTAGAGGGCTCGCAGCAAAGAGAAAGAGGAGATGGGAATGAATTTCTTCTCTGATTCAGGAAATGAATTGATAAACTGTACCGACGCCTTTGTGCAGATGATAGAGAGTTCTGTGCAAAATGTGACGGCTACCTAACCACTTTCTCCCTTCCTCAAATCTGCCTGTATTCTGAAATGACATCTTAGGACAGTCTTGCGTATAACAATATTTTATCACCATGGAAGGGTTGCAAGAGTTCTTTACATCTGCCAGCAGAAGATTTTAGTATCCAGTTTAATTTCTTTCTCAGCAGCAAGGTGAATATATCCTGCAATGGCTATATGCATATGCCAAAATTGGAAATGGCAAAAACACACCCTGCAGGTTCTTGTATGGAGTAATGGATCCCTGCTTAAAAAATAAATCTAGTCCTTATATTGAAAAAAGTATTTTGGAATTATGTGGATATTACAGGGTAAAATCAGAGGAATTGCCAGACTGTGTTTCTGGCAGCTGGCATGCATGAGACTGATGGCCTTTCAGAATAAATTCTGGAAGATTGCTTTTTTAAAAAAGCAGTGTAAAATAAATCAGGCAGATTTGCTTAATTTACACAGATCGCAGAATTGAGTTTTCCATCCTGCAGAATGTGGGTTGCAAAAAAGAAAAAAGAAAAGATTCATAATTACTGTAGCTACTATTGCTTTCAGTTCAGTTATAAAGTGTCCGTTCTCTTCATCAAAAGCTTCCTGTAAAGAAAGACATTGTCATTCCTATTTTACAGATTGGAAACTGTGGGTGAAAGAGAAAGAGAGGGGGGGAGAGGGAGAGGGAGAGACTTGTCCAGCAAACACAAATTAGCCAATGGAGGAGGAAATGTTGGCAAGACATGAGGCTTTGGCAGAGGGTAGACTGCCCACATACAGGGGAGTAGGCATACAGTGGTGCCCCGCAAGACGAATGCCTCGCAAGACGAAAAACTCGCTAGACGAAAGGGTTTTTCGTTTTTTGAGCTGCTTCGCAAGACAATTTTCGCTATGGGCTTGCTTCGCAAGACGGAAACGTCTTGCAAGTTTGTTTCCTTTTTCTTAAAACCGTTAATACAGTTGCGACTTGACTTTGAGGAGCAACTCATAGAACGCGGTGTGGTAGCCTTTTTTGAGGTTTTTAAAGACTTTGGTGATTTTTGAAGCTTTTCCAAAACTTTCCCAACACCGTGCTTCGCAAGACGAAAAAAATCGCAAGACAACAAAACTCGCGGAACGAATTAATTTCGTCTTGTGAGGCACCACTGTAAATGCAAAATAGATACAGAGAGCAGTCATATACAGAATCAGAAGTCTCATACTGAACAAAGTCTGCTTAACCCCATGCCACGTATTATGACTCTCTGAAGCTCTCTGAGGTGAAGACATCTCCCAACCCCAGTAGACCTTACCTGGCAACAGCAGAGATTGGACCTGGGAACTTTTGAGACAAGACATTTTGACGAATGCATTGGGCCACAAGTAAAACATATTTATTGGAATAATAATGTATCAACAGTCTGATGACTGCATCTTCTTTTCCAGCTGTCTTCAAAGACAGCCTCACACAAAAAGTGCTGCAATGGTCAGTTTGGACGACATCAACCCATGACTGATCGTGGCCAGATCTACCTGCTGCAGTTGTGTAAAATTAAATGCATTTTCAGCCTCTGTTGCAACTTGCTCCTCCAAAAGCAGGGCTAAGTTCAGCGGCATCTATAATAGGGAGCGCTCTATCCCATCCTAAGGATGGCGGCAAAAATCACTCAGTTTGTATTTTAATGCAAAGTCATCCTGCAAATTAATTTATTTATATTACACTTAAATATCACATTTTCTCCAAGGAACTAAAGGTGGCATACGTGATTCTCCCACTCTGCATTTCACATTCACAAGAACCTTCAAGGTAGATTAAGCTGAGATATGGTGATTGGCCCAAGGTCACCCAGTGAGCTTCATGGATGAGCTGGGGATTTTAGCTCTGGCCTCCCAGATCCTAGTCCAACTACTACAGCACACTGGTCCCTAGTGGTGTAAAAAAATCACACTGCTTGGAATTTTGCAATACAGTGGTACCTCAGGTTGAGTACTTAACCTGCACACCTACCCCAAACAACAACAACTGCAGGCCAAACAACTGCATTGTAAAAACTGGAGAGGTGCAAATTTTGAAGAATGGCTGTGTTTGGGTTTACATATTGTTCTGGAAAGTGTAAATAAAATTAAGGAACTGGAAACTGCACCAAATGGCACTTACAGTGGTACCTCGGGTTAAGAACTTAATTCGTTCCAGAGGTCTGTTCTTAACCTGAAACTGTTCTGAACCTGAAGCACCACTTTAGCTAATGGGGCCTCCTGCTGCCGCCACGCAATTTCTGTTCTCATCCTGAAGCAAAGTTCTTAACCCGAGGTGCTATTTCTGGGTTAGCGGAGTCTGTAACCTGAAGTGTATGTAACCTGAAGCGTATGTAACTCGAGGTACCACTGTACAATGCATTTCTCCTGCAGGGGCAGGGGGAGCATAGAAAAATTTATATATTGGGGAAAGAGCAAGACAAAATGCATACACTACTGACAATAAAGTGCCAGGGGACTTTTACCTACAAAAAATACATGTAATAGGAAAATTGTGTTGAAAATAGTGTGTGGATTAGGAATGGAAGGACCATTCCATCAAGCAAATCAAGAGGAATATTTATTGCCAGATAGTCTCCCTACAAACAAACCAGAATGGATGCTCAGTCAAAACTGGACATGGTCAAATCTTTATGTAAGCTTTATGCTAGCAAATCAGAACAAAGGACCCATCCAAACTTCTGTTTGTCCCAGGCATGCCATCTAGGGTGGGGCTGGCAGGCCACCCCCCAAAAAAAATTTCAAGGAGAAGTCCAGGCCCACTCAAAGTTCCCTGGCAGCTGTGTGCACATGCCACAGGGCATGCTCACATCATGCACACAAGCCCTGGGGTGTTTGCACGACACCTCAGCACCCCCTGCAGCATGCACAAGCAATGTCAGCATACTGCAGGCCATGCATGCATGGTGCGAGCACACCACAGAGCATGCTGACATCATCTGCACATGCAGTGGGACATTCTGATGTCATGTGTGCAGGCCATGGGCCTGTGGGCACAGAATGCTGACATTGTGTGGCCCTGACCCCCTCAAATGTGGGGGCAAGGCAGCGCACATGGTTTGTCCCATGATTTCAAATGATTTCAAGTCAGAGATATGAGAAGGTATTTTTTCTCCTGCTGCTTCCCTTGTGAAAACTTGCTGTTTACTGCTGAATCGGAACATCAGTCACCAGAAAACCTGCTTGGTGTTTGTTCTGATTCAGCAGTAAACAGTGGGTTTTCACAGGGAAGATAGTGGGCAGGGAAGAAACTCTCTTGTATTTGTAATTTGAAATCACTTGAAATCATGAGGCAAACAGAAGTGTAGATGAACCCAAAGGCTCAATAAAGGCTGTATACAATCTAAACTCCACATAAGCACTGCGCAAGCAAATCACGGTGAAGCCCCAATCTGGATGAGCCCTTTGTCAAGAGATATTCCATGGTTTCCCAAGCTTCTTTTCTAGAGTGAGATGAAAGACAGGGTTGTACAAGCCTGTGGTAGAAAGGACACTGGTAATGCTTACTCATCCAGAATATTCTGTAAGTACAGTCCTGGTTATCTAGAATTGGTCTTTCTGCTATGGTGATCCCCAAAAGCAACTCAAGATTTTGAAAGGAAAAAGAGGGCAGAGATAAGCCGTGTTTTCATTGAGCTAAAATCTTGTATCTGCTTAAAGGCTGAGGGAACATTTCGAGTCTCATGTCTCTGTGTTAGACTTTTAAACTTGACGGAAAATGAATCTTCTTTAAAGGAGCACTGGCTGGTCATACATCACTGCAAATTCTTCCTGCTTTCAGTTTTCTCAATTACTGGGGCTTGTGAAGCTGATCCCTTCCTGTGGCTGTTGGGAATAAAGATAGCACTTTCTATTATGATATGCTGTTTATTCTCCACATGCTCACATAATCATTCATACTGTTCTATTGAGACACATCTAATGCATCATCATATATAGAGGGGGGGTGGGCGGGTTGCATTCCCAGAAAGGGGGGGGGGAGAATGCAGAAAGTAACCAAGTCCCCTCTGGTTTCAGCTTAAAATGTTGCCACTCACAAATTCATAAAGTGAGCTTCTGTACTCTTAAGCCGTATCCACATTACAAATGTGTATTGGTTTTGTATCAGTTTGAGAATCTTGTCTTATGCCAAGGAATCTGAATAAATTGCAGTTTGGCAAGGAAGCCAGGAATTCTGGTAGAGATGCATATGGAACGAGTTTGAGAAAGTAGTATAGATAGACATGTTCTATCCTAGATGGTTAATGGGAGTAGAGAGCCGACAGCATTTTCCACCTCTGCTAAAACAGCACTGGCTGCCCATGTGCTGCTTGGTTCAAATGTTCCTTGGATTGGCCCAGACTGGATGGGGTGGATAGGCAAGTTGTGCATAGCCCTAGCATTCAGTCATGTATAGTCCTTCACACATACACACACAACAAGGCATTTAAATTGTACGTGTTTTCATAAGCACATATCTATACATTTCATCTGCATTTTATATGCACAATCTCCCTCCCCCCCCAAAAAAAAACCCCTGCATGTATTTTTGTGTTGTTATATATAGGGACATTTGTTCTAAAATGCATATTTCTGTATGCATTTTCCTAATGTTCCCCCTTTACCTGCTGGAGTATCTGTCAGTCTTGTAAGAAGCAACTCTGTTCCCCTGGGACCCCATTGCTTGCACAATGCTTATGTGGAGTTTAGATTGTATACAGCTTTTATTGAGCCTTTGGGCTCATCTACACTTCTATTTGCACCATGATTTCCAATAAGCTAACTATTTAACTTTTCAAAAGCCCAACCTTATATGTAATGGTTCTAGGGGTTGCTCGTGCGTAAGCAGGTGTCTATCTCCCCGGCTGGGTGCAAAGACCTGGGTGGGTTGCCTAAGTGAACCTTTTCTGTCCGGACAGCCACTCACCCATGGCTGACTCAATCGCTGGCAGAATCCATCAGTGGGCGTTTCTTAAACTTCTTCCAGCAAAGAAGCTCTTTGACGCCTAGTCTCCTCCTACTCTCTCTGTGCGAAAGCCTTCTGCGCAAGGAGGGCGTGGGCAGTGGAGGACCCCTATTCTCCCCGCTGGTCCCAGGCAAGGAGTCATGAGACGGCCTCGCCGCTTCCCCCATCTGCCCCCCTTCTCCACTGGTGCTACGCTGATTCTCTTCCCCAGAAGATGGGCTGCTTCTCCCGATCCCTGGGCGCTCTCTGGAATCCCTCTGGCTTTTGCTCTCTCCCTCCGGCACTGATGGCAGTTCCCTGACATTATATGAATCTAAGGTGTGGAAATTAGGTTGCTTTAAAATTAGGGCAAAACAAAATTCTCATCCCTTCCCAACTGAAGATGGCAGGAGAACTTCAGACTGCTCATCTGGGATGTGTCATAGTTATTGACTGATGAGAACAAAGGTATGGGATGGGCTGAGATTGCAGAGAGCTGAAATGTGAGGAGAAAGAGAACCAATGGGAAGCAAACACAAAGATAAGATCATTTGGGCATTTTATTGCCCAAATAGTCACATAATACTTTCAATAAGGGACGCGGGTGGCGCTGTGGGTTAAGCCACAGAGCCTAGGGCTTGCCGATCAGAAGGTCGGTGGTTCGAATCCCTGTGACGGGGTGAGCTCCCGTTGCTCGGTCCCTGCTCCTGCCAACCTAGCAGTTTGAAAGCATGAAGTGCAGGTAGATAAATAGGTACCACTCCAGCGAGAAGGTAAACGGCGTTTCCGTGTGCTGCTCTGGTTCACCAGAAGTGGCTTCGTCATGCTGGCCACATGACCCGGAAGCTGTATGCCGGCTCCCTCAGCCAATAAAGTGAGATGAGCGCCGCAACCCCAGAGTCGGTTACGACTGGACCTAATGGTCAGGGGTCCCTTTACCCTTTACTTTCAATAAAGGTAAGATAGGACCCTCTGTTTTAAATAATCTTTGGAATTGTATTTGTTTTGCACTATGTTCATTTGGATGACCTTTCCTATACTAAAGAGTTCTTTCAACAAGAAACTTTCTACGTTATTCATAGATGTTGCATGAGGACAGATGTTGATCCAACCTCTGAAATGCATACATTTCTTTAAATTTCCCTCAAAAGAACATATTATTGAACTGCCAAGAACACTCAGAACACCTAAATGAAACTTGATCTTACATACTTAGCAAGAGGGGTTGTGTGTGTGTGTGTGTGTGATCAATTATTTAACTTTCCTTTTCTTCTCTGTGAATGCAAGCTTCAACAAATCTATTTGGTAATTATTAGTTTGGGAAATGAAAGTAGCAGTTTTAGTCTGCATGCTGTGCAGCATCAAATAAATAAAACAGTGAAATAGGAACACGGGAAGATTGGAAGATGCATTATTCCCAGTGCAGCAAACTCAGCATTCTGTACCCTGACAAACATTGGCTCCCTAAGATTTCAGGCAGGAGCCTCTCCCTGTCCTGTCCTGAGATGCCAGGGACTGAACCTGGGATCTTCTGTTTCTGTGTGTACTCCAAAATATAAGATGAATCAGGGTGACTTGTGAAAGGATTTCTTTCTTTCTTTCTTTCTTTCTTTCTTTCTTTCTTTCTTTCTTTCTTTCTTTTAAAAAAGTCAGATTATGCCATTAAAAAGGCATTTCCATATGGATCCACCAGCTTCCAGGTGGGTCTTTGCCTTTGGCTTTCAAAGAAAAGGAAAAAAAGGTGCATGACTGACCCCCACCCTTTCTGAAAGAGGAAACTGAGCTGGGTAGGGAAATACCTGGAGCTTGAGACGTGAGGAAGTGCGGAGATATTTTTTTGTTGGAAAAATCCAGCTTTTAATTATAGTGAATTATTAAGTCCAAGTGATTTGGGGGAGGGATGTGAAAGTAAACCCACATGCATTGCAGGAGGTTGAATTAGATGACCCTTAGGTCCCTTCCAACTCTTAAGATTCTATGAATCTATAGTATGTAATCCATCATTCTCCTCTGATGGCCTCTTTCTTTCCCAGTCGTTCTTTTTTCTATCAATTCATAACTCATAGAGCTCCCCCCTCCCTCCTACTTCTAGGAAGGGGTGTGAGAGAGAAAAATCAAGGCTTTCAGGTTTCGTTATAATGAAGGTAAAAATCTCCCAGCACAATGACCCCTCTAGAACTCTTTGAATGAACTTTGGCAGGATTCTTACCTGGGGAAAAACCCCTCATGCCCCCAGTTTGCAAACTGATATCCAACAAACAAACAACTAGTGAATAGATCACAACTTATCTTTTATAACCACCAATTGAAAACATCCACCTTTGCGGGACAACGGTGGCACCTATATTTCTGAAATTTGGCAGGCTTCACTCCTTCAGGCAGGGCAATCAAGCCTGTAATCTGTATCCAATTTTGGCAGAAAATAAAGACATTGGATACATCTCCTGGGAGGCATATGCCAATGATGGATGAGAAGTTGGTTGAGCAACAGAAGCGACACTTCTCTTTGTACAGCAGGCTATATTGCAGCATGCCAACGTAAGAGGTTTTCACACACCACAACTACCACCTATATATCTTCTTTCTCAGCCTTGTGGCCCTGAGGTGTTCACGACGGCCCGAGCATTGGTTGCGCCTTTAGCAGTCCAGGCAGCGCCGTGGAACATGATTCAAGAGAAGCTCCGCAACCACTATGCACCAAAGCCGTCCAAGATTGTTGCCCGCCATGCGTTCTACCACCAGAACCAGGCAGAGGGGGAGTCAATCAACAACTACACCACTGCCCTCCAACAGGCTGCAATGCACTGCGAGTTCCGAGACTTAGACGATGCCCTGATGGATCGAATCGTCTGTGGGGTCTGGGACATCCGTCTGCAACGGCATCTCCTCGCCAAGCCAGACCTCACGCTGCAGAAAGCCATTGAGGAGGCCGTGGCCTCAGAAACTGCTGAACATTCCGCCCAGGAAATCCGCAAGGCCAGTAGCCCATATTTAAAAGACTATGTTCAGTGGACAAACTGCACATGTAAAGCTGTATGGTGAATAGGGTCAATTAATATGCTTATGTGCCTTACTGAAACCAATAAGGGTATTGCTGTATGTAATGGAACCACTATGGTTGTAATTAATGCCTTATCTCGGTGGGGAGGGGTGTTATGTATTGAAGTTCTCACCCTGGCCACCAGGGGTATTGTGTATATAGTTTTCACTCAGGTCCAGGTCAGTTACTTTAGGCGGGAAACCCTGGGTTGTGGTTGCTACAATGTTGACACCCGGCTGCCTATAAAAGCAGGCCGACTGAGCTGTTTGCTGTTCAGTTCTGTTCCAGCTTACAAATAAAGAGCTGCTTTGGAGAAATCGCTGCGTTGTCTGCTATGTCTACCTACTATTCAACATTCTCCATCCAAGCAAACAAGAAGTATCATCTGGCATTAAAAACACATCCCATCCAGGCAAAAGCACTCCGGGAGGGCATGGGAGCAGAGACTGTGAAGGGTGTGGCCTGAGCGGAGTCCTGAGGACCAAAGAAAGAAGCCTGGAGGGCCACAAACAGCCCCCCAAACCTGAGTTTTGTGATTCAAGGACCCACCACCCACTTCGGGATAAGAAAGACACATGGACACAGTATATTAGGTTAATGGGCTAAAAAGGCCACAACTTTATTGATTACAGCATGTGAGAGGTATTGGCTTAGGCATTGGATAAAAGAACAGAGCGTGACTCCACCCACTCAGGGCGGGGTGAGTCTAAAGTGGGTTAACCACCAGTAGGGGGAGCCTGTTGATGCAAATACAACTATAAGCTCTCCCCTGATGTCACCGGGATAAAAACCAGCAGTGGAATGAACGGGAAGTGCTGCCGCAGCCGCATTTTAGTGGCTAAACCCCACCCCAAGCCTCCTCCTGATTGGTTGACTACCTGGGGGCATAGTGCGGCAGCCAGGCCAGCTGGGCAGGGGCCGGAACGGCCTCTGCCAAAGTGGGAAACGGGTCCCACTCACAACTCCTCCCCTCTGTAAGGAGGAGAGGCTTTCTCAAACTTGGTACGAAAGCAGGATAAACTTAAGAAATTTCAACAGCCGTTGCAAAATACCTCATTCAGTTGGGAGTTGATTCCTGATAAGTCCATTTGCTTATGTGACTGCTCCTTGAAAAATTACTTTAGCTCATACACTTGCCTCTTGTTGCCATATTTTTTTCTTCCCAATTAATTAAGTAATTATTGTGATGCTGCTCCATCCATCAGACTATATTCTTATTGCAAGACTGTCATTCATTACATTGAATATGAATGCACTAACTAAGACAGTGGACATGGCCCACAGATCATTACCATACCATTTAGACTGATGCTAATCCCCCCCCCCCCACCGCTATAGACTGATGTTGGCCATTCCATGTCTGTGAAACAATTAGGGTCTCTGGGAGTAGTTATATCCATCAAGTATATCCTCTCTGTACATTAAGGGAAGGTGGGTTTATCTGCCTGGACAACAATGAAATTTGAGTTCTAGTGTCCTAATTCTGGAACACTAATAGATGTACAGTGGTGCCTTGGGTTACATACGCTTCAGGTTACATACGCTTCAGGTTACAGACTCCGCTAACCCAGAAATAGTGCTTCAGGTTAAGAACTCTTCAGGATGAGAACAGAAATCGTGTGGCAGCAGCAGGAGGCCCCATTAGGTAAAGTGGTGCTTCAGGTTAAGAACAGTTTCAGGTTAAGTACGGACCTCCGGAACAAATTAAGTACTTAAACCGAGGTACCACTGTAATGGAAATTGTACTGTTTTGTGCCACAGCTTGCTCCTTTGTTCACTTGTGGCTACCAGCTAGGGGCACATCCCATTGGCTTAGATAACAATGAAGGAAACAATTTAAGTGTATCCGGGAAAAGGAAGAAAATGAAGTATGAGTTTAGCAGCTGGCTGGCAAGAATCTTGGGGAGTTCCAAGTATATATATACATGGTGCATTTTAATATCTGATGCAGCTTTAGGCTGGCACCATCTGTCAGACTGTTTGCCTGCTCAACATGCCCATTGTAAAAATAAACCATTGTGGGTTGTTGTTTGTTTTAAATGTCATAAGTTTCTAGTGTTCTTGGCACACAAGGATTCTGACCCCTTGTATAAGGCTGTCCGAAGATCAGGGAACTGGAGAGACAAAAGCAATGTTTTTCTACCTAATTCCACTTGGTTATAGATAAGTTTGTGCTTTGCTGTATTGGTTTAGTTTAAAAGGGGGGGGGGAGCAACAACCCTCAAAGCACAGAGACAAGCAAATGCAACCTAAGCCAGTACATTTACAAACATGATGCTCAATGTGCAACGTGATCATCATTGTGGTTTATGAATGGCACTATTAGTTGGGAAGCTAACAGCCAGCCATAACTCTGTGCAATGTTGGATTGCCATACTGCAGCCCTATGCTTCTTCACAACTATCACCATAATTCTATAAATGGCAGCGTTATCCAATATTTCAGTTAAATAGCACTGCATTATGTGCTTTTAGGGCCACAGTAAATTTGCACAGCAATGCTGAACAGCTGAAAATGAAGAGTGCTTTCTTTCCTACCTGAACAACAGCTGTCCTCCATGCTTAATGCAGCCTGTGAGCTACAGAGGGTGTGGGTTGCTAGGGACTCAATAAACGAGGGACTGTTTTTGTTGTGTCTGTGGGAGGATGCAGGAAGTGATAAGCACCTATCAAGCCATAATGCTTGACTAGCAGGCTTCAGTTTGATGGGTCACAGGTCTACCTATCACTTGTGTATTTTAAAAATGCATACCACCCTAAGATCAATTGCTTTTGAAGGGTGCCCAAGAGTATACAAATGGTGGTATTGAGAACCACAGCTGGCTGAGCAAGTGTACCATTATTATTAATGACTCTGTGTCAACCAGGTGGGGGAGGGGGGCGGTCACCTGGATCACCATAGGGCTTTGTTCTAGGCACTGTGGTACTTAGAGGTACAATGTCTCCCTCTATATGAGGTGTACCTCTTTTAGGTTCATAATTATATGGATATGGGTGGGTTTTTCTGATTAATGTCCTATATCCTAACTCAAACATTATCTAGGACTTCAACTTTTGAAAAGTCCCCCCCCCCGCCCTGATGATGCACAATATCTGTCAAAAGAAGCTGAATGCCAAATCAAATGCTTTTGAATTTAATCACATTGGCTTTTGAATTAATTGTCACAGTTGTTTTAATTTTTGTTTATTTTTTGTAGTATAACTAAGCATTATTCCTGGCACAATTCTCTACTATTTATTTACAAGTAATAAGTACCACTGAATCTCAGCTGGAATGTTTTAGAAAAGGAAGACTGACTTTGGCAGACTATGAAATATTTTACTGCTGCTGCAGCTTTCTCCCATCCTCTTCATATGCAAACACTTGCCCAGTTATTGAGGCACAAATCTTTTTTTTTTCTTTTTTTATATAATAGACAGCTCCAAAATAAACAATGTACTCATTGGGCATGGATTGAATAACTTTGTATTTTGCAAAGATTCTTTTGCACTTCCATTGCAGACTGTTCCTGCTTTTTCATTATTATCCCTTTGATTTATTAACTTGTTTCTTTGCTGTTGAAAAAGTTAAAGAATTGACAAGCAAACAAGCATGCCCTACAGACCTGTACAGATGTTCTAAATCACCCCTAACACCAGCCCTATTACGAATGAGTCTAAAAGCGTTTAACCACATTAGAGATTTTTGGTGGCCCCACTTTTTGTACTACTTCATTGTGAGAACTGTGCATTGAGTCAGACTCCCTGCTCTTTAACTAATTGCGTGGACAGGCGGAGTCCCCAGATCCTGCACGGTCCCCCCGTCATGTGGAATAACCACTCAAGACAACGTGCTATGGGATTAAATTGGCCACAACTTTATTAAATTTCAAATGTGGGTAGACCTTGGCTCAGGCATTGGGCGTTCTCCCTCCCCGGTCCCCAGCCGGGGACCTAGGGAGCATCAGGGTTATCCAGTGTGTGTGGGGGGGATGGGCCGGCTCTGGAGAACATATGTTCAAGCAGAGATGGCCGCCCCCGTAACGCCGCCGCCGCAGGGGAGAGCAATGACGACCTTTCGGTGTACGGCCAAAGCCTCCCTTCAGAAAACCCCTTTAACGGGGAACCCTGGTATCGCCGCCGCAAGAGGAAGATGGACAAAAGGATTCCGCCCAAGGCCTGATACCGCCAAAGTTGTGACGTTTTGCTACGGGAAAGGCGAAACCTGCCAATGCAGGGAAATTCCTTTCCGGCCCTTTAACAGCGACCTTAACGTAGCAGCGCCCGCATACCTGTGAAGAAAAGTTAATCTGCAAAACCTGTGAAGACAAGTTAACCTGCAAAATAAGACATTAACTGAGGGTGGGTAGGGTGGGAGAAGCTCTGGAGCCAAGTGAGGATTCCTAGGTAAGATCCTCCCTCTATTGTGTGGGCAGGTAATCCCTCCCCTACCTGGCCTGGTCTCCTTGGCAACGCTTCCCCCAGGTGGGATTGGACAACTGACTGAGGTAGGCGGAGACCTCCAGGTATCACACCTGAGGGAAGGCAAAGCCAAGCCTATGCTGTTGGGGCCACTCCAGATCTAGGGGCTGCACGCGTCCACGCAAAGGGCGCCCCCCGTTTTAAGCGGGGAGCGGTCATTGTTGATCTATATAAGAGGGTATGTTCTCTTAACCCATGACTGCAAGATTTATTCCGGAGTCTTTTGTGGAGGACTATCAAAAGCTTTTTGAAAGTCAAAGCATAGAATGCCTGTCGGATCATCCCTATTCACCTGCTTATTGACACTCTTAAAGAACTGTGAAAAAGTTGGTTATACAGGACTTGCTTATGTTGCTTCAGAAAGACTTTTTCTTCTATATCTTTGATTATTTTATCCTATGACCCTTAGTAATGTTTTCCACATGTTTTCACAGAACACATGTTAACTGCCTTGTAGTTTCAAAGATCCACCCTGGTTCCCTTTTCATCATCATCATCATCAACATCATATTTGTATACCCCCTTTCCATAGTTAAAACCATGCTTGAGCTTGAAGAGATTTATATAATTACAAAGGTGGTCATAAGCAATAAATAAAAAACTTCAAAAAGCACACAAAAGAATAGAAGTATTTCCACATAAATCGTAATAAGATATAAAAATAATGATACAGTGGTACCTCGAGTTACAAACGCCTCAGGTTACAAGCGCTTCAAGTTACAAACGCCACTAACTTGGAAGAGTTACCTTGAGTTGAGAACTCTGCCCCAGGATGAGAACGGAAATCATGTGCCGGCGGCACAGAGGCTTCAAGAGGCCCCATTAGCGAAAGCACGCCTCTAGTTAAGAACAGTTTCAGTTAAGAACGGACCTCCAGAACAAATTAAGTCCATAACTAGAGGTACCACTGTACAAACAAATATCAATAACAGCAACAATCCCTACTTCAACACCAGACTAAGCTTTTGTAGCTGGAGTCAGCCAAAGTCCTGTCCTCCCAGGCCAGGTGAAAAAGGGCTTGCAAAGTAGGGAGCATAGAGTCATCAAATTGTAGAGATGGAGGGTATCCTGCGTGTCATCTAGCCCAATTCCTCTGCAATTCAGGAATCTCAACAGGTCTTCCAGTTGTTCTTACTTTACATTTGGCATATTCCAGATTCATTTGGAGTACTGGGCACAGTTCTGGGCACCAAATTTTAAGAAAGATATAGAAAAATTGAGAAAAATTCAGAAGAGAGCAACAAAGAAAGCCATGTCTACTCAAAATAAGACTTCTGGAGGAAGTTTGAAGAAAGTGGATAGTTCTAGCTTGCATAAGAAAAGACAGGATGGGAAATGATAGCACTCTTCAAATGCCAATGATTCAAGATCTTCCAGGAACTTTGATCAGTTGCTGCAGGGGTGGCAAACTTCTGGCCCATCACAATGTGCTATACTACAACTCCCATAAGCCACATCAAGCATGGTCAATAGCCAGCAATGATGGGAGTTGTAGTTCAGCCCCTGGTGGAATTATCCTTGAGGGCAGCAATTCTGTGAATGGAGGTGGGTGATTTTCTTTGCTTGACTATAGATCCTTATAGTAACAATCAATAAATGAGATAAAAAAACTGTAAAATAATAAAGTTTAAGGTTGATAATACAATGAACAGTAGAATAAAATCTCTCTTATGAATTTAGTTATCCAAATATTATTCTATGGCATTGAAGAAGAGCCCTAATGAATTAGATAAGTTCCTAGGTCCATTTAAACCAGCATTATGTTCCAGATGTCTATGTTAAATCAGACCTCAGAACCTCGGGAAGAGATCCTGAGGGGCGCTGGTACCCAGCAGTGCCCAGAGGTGCTCTCTTGCTCCCTGGGTCTTAATAATAGACTCAGGGATGGGATCGAGCTGCGGGCACGAAGGGGGAGCAACTTTAAACCCACACCATGAAGCCTCAGACTTCTTATGAAAGCAGTTAGTTTCCAAAACCAACAACAAATTCGGACCTACAGCTGATGGAGCTAATCCAAGCACTGCTTTAAAACTTGAAATCTATTAGAATTTGGCGAGTTACGGGACGCAGAAAGGGAGTCTGTCCTGGACAACTGGGAGAAAATGGCGCACAGCGGAAGGTTGGAGGAAGGAGGAGAGAAAAAAAGTTTCTGCTGAGTGAGTGTTACTTTTTAAGCCCTCGAACACGAACTACAAAGTGTTGAGGCAAAGCTACTTTTGAAATGACTACTGGGGGAAAAGTACTGTAGGTGTCTTTTGATCAGCTTGGGACGGGTCTCTGTCGGACGGAGGCAAATTACTAAATAATTCACCGCACTCCTCCATTTTAAGTGAAGAGGGTCTCAGCCATACTGGACTTGCAAAAAGATTTGGACTGCAGACTCAAAGAGAAACCAAGGAGAACCCTGACGGTAGGAGAAGCGCGTGGTGGTGGTTTCTACACTGACTTTTAATAGTTTCCTGAGGGGGCCAAGACTAATATTAAAGGAACAAAGAAAAACAAGGAGGGTTTAATCTCCCCCTCCTTCCCTTCCCCCCCCTCCGTCATCGGGAGGAAGAAGAAGCCAGAAATTACGCTTCGGGAACTTGGGAGCCTTATTCAACCCACGCGTGGTCTGAAACAACCTTATGGACTGATAGAAGAAGAGAAGAAAACACATGGGGGATAACAAATAAACTCTTACCGTTTGCCTTTTGGAATATCTGCCTGAAGACTCTCGGACTTCCCTGCTGCCTCCTGTGTGTTGGAGGACGTGGGGAGAGGAGGGATAGAAGTGACGGATGTGCTGGGAGTGACGATACAGCGTGTGGATTAGGGACTGCCACCGTGTGGGGAACTAAAAAATTACATTCTAAAAGCAAAGAAGGCGGGAAAGTGCTCCCCCGGGTGGCTGGCTGAAACATTGTGTGGATTGACTTTGTGTGATATATATATATAAGATCTAAATTTTTCTGTAATATACATTTAAGATGTCCGGGGAAAATGGGAAAAAGGGAATAGGGACTCCAGCAGAGACGCCCATCTAGGCAAGAAAATGGAAAAGAAAACAGGGAATATGAGAGTTTATTGGGGGAAATAAGAAAAGAGTTTAAGCAGAATGAGCAATATATAGAGAGAAAATTATTGGAGGTCCAGGAAGCTTTAGACAAAAAATTGGAAATGGTGGTGGGAGAGTTGACAGGGAAGGTAAAAGACTTGGAAATAAGAACTAAGGTGGTAGAGGATTCAACCAAATGCACGCAGAAAGATCTAAAGGAAGTAAAAAGACAGGCAGAACAAATTAGAGGAGAAGTTACAGAAATGAATAGGGCACAGGAGGAGATGTTGGATAATCTATCTACTCTGGAGATGCATCAAAAAGAGTGAAATCTGAAATTCAGGGGTCTCCCGGAGACTCCAAACGAGAATATAAGAGATAAAATAATAAGAGAACTGGCTGGGTGGATGGAACTAAGAGAAGAAGATATTGGCCCAATGATAATGAATGTCTTTAGAATAAAGGTTAGATCAGTGAAAGCAAGGGCAAAAAAGCTTCCTGGAGATGTTCTAGTCATGTTTAACTCATTGGACATAAGAAATGAAATACTGAGACTGAATTACAACAAAAATTTATGCATAGATGGAGTGAAAATCTTGATTTTTAGGGAGATCCCTGCCAGGTTTCTGAAACGAAGGGGAATTTATAAACAAATGGTGAATCTACTGAAAAGGAATGGAATTCAGCATAGATGGGAATTCCCAGAAGGAATCTCTTTTTACTTTAAAGATAAAAGATTCAAACTAACTAGCCCCCAAGAGTTAGAAAAATTCTCCAGAAGATACGACAAAGAGTTAGGGAGGACAGGAAAAATAAAACCAAGACAGGACCAGAAAGAGGAAGGAAAGGAAAAGGAGAAAGAAGAAGAACAACAGGAAGAAGAGGAGGAACAACAAGAAGAGAGAGAAGAATCAGAAGAAGAAGACAACAAAGAACAGTAAACTTAGCGCAACTGAGTGAGAATTCTTAGATAAAAGAAAAAATGAACCTGAAAGTATTTTCTTGGAATGTCAATGGGATGAACAATTTAAATAAGAGACGAAAAGTTAACCATGTTTTGATTAAACGAAACCTAGATATCATATGCCTGCAAGAAACACATGTAGCAAAAAAGCATAAAAGAATTTTAAGTAATAAAAAACTGGGCCAAGAGTTCATTGCGTCCGACTCGAACAAAAAGAGAGGTGTGGTAATATATGTAAAAGAGAAGCATGATCCAAAATTAATTTTTAAGGAGGATGAGGGAAGAATATTGATTGTACAAATTGGGTTTCAAGGGGGAAAATGGCTGATTGTGGAGATTTATACACCAAATGATAAGAAAGCTGAATTTTATACAAAGTTGAATGAAATAATGTTAGAGTATTTAGATCAGAAATTGATACTACTGGGAGATTTTAATGGAGTGGTGGTACCGGATTTAGACAGATTAACAAAGAGGAGAAACAAATATGAAGGTAAACTGCCAAAGGCCTTCTTTGATATGGCCAATACATTGGGAGTAATTGACATCTGGAGATTAAGGAATCCAACAGTAAGACAATTTTCATTCCACTCTGAACCAAACCAAAGCTTCAGCAGAATAGATCAGATCTGGGTTTCTAAGATTCTAACACCGAGAGTAACTAGAATTGAAATCCTCCCAAGAACTCTGTCAGATCATAATCCGCTATATATGGAATTAAAAGGAAAGGACCCTTCTACACATAGATGGAGAATGAATGAGAGCTTATTTAATGATCAGAGAGTAGTGGAAACTGCAAAAGAGACAATAACAGACTATTTTAAATGGAATCTAAAGAAAGAAACACCAATTGAAACAGTCTGGGACGTGAGCAAAGCAGTGATAAGGGGTTTCCTGATTCAAAAAAACAGCTTCCAGAAAAGAGTGAGAGAGAAGAAGAAAGAAGAGATCCTGTCCCAGCTCATGGAGAACGAAAAACAGCTAATAACAAAACCTAAAGATGAAATAATAAAACGAAATATAAAAATGTTGCAGTCTCAGTTCTCCATGGTGGTGGGACAGGAGATCGAATGGAAAATAAAAGCCATGAGACAAAAAAAAATTGAGTCGGCCAACAAAGTTGGGAGATTCTTGGCGTGGCAAATAAAAGCAAGACAAAAACAGAACACAATTTGTAAAATAAAAGATGGGGATAAAATGATTGAGGACCCGAAAGAAATTAGAAAAGTATTTCAGAGATTCTATAGAGATCTTTATAGGAAAGATAAAGAAGACAACAAGAGAATAGAAAAGTATTTCCATGACCATAAATTGCATCAAATCTCAGAAGAAAAAAGAATGCTTAACCAGGAGATAACAGAACAAGAGGTCATGAAGGCAATAAAAAGAATGAAAATAGGGAAGGCCCCAGGACCGGATGGTATCTCAGCAAAGTATTATAAAACACTATTGCAATACCTGACACCTGTTCTAAGTGAAGTAATGAATAAAGTCTTAAGAGAAGGAAGGATGCCAAACACCTGGAAAGAAGCCTATATTACACTGATCCCAAAGAAAGATGTGGATATATTAGATGTAAAAAATTTCAGACCAATTTCGTTATTGAATAACGACTATAAGTTATTTGTGGATATACTAGCGAATAGACTAAAAATGGTGTTAAATAAGGTGATACACAAAGACCAAACAGGCTTTCTGCCGGGGAGGCAACTAAGGGACAACGTAAGAAACCTGATAAATATAATTGAATACCTTGAAGTCAGAAATGAGAAACAGGCAGTACTAATGTTTATAGACGCGGAAAAAGCTTTCGACAATGTTTCTTGGCATTTCATGAAAGAAAACTTAAAAGTATTAGGAATTGGTGAATTTTTTTTGAGAGGTATTGACACGATCTATTCGGACCAAAAAGCAAAGTTAATAATTAATAACAACATATCAGATAACTTTGAGATAACTAAAGGCACTAGGCAGGGATGTCCTTTGTCTCCCTTGCTATTTATTACAGTCCTAGAGGTCTTGAATAAGAAGCTAAGAGAATCATCAGAAGTCAGAGGCATTAAGGTGGGATGAAAAGAATTTAAATTAAGAGCCTTCGCAGATGATCTAGTCTTAACGTTGGAAGAACCAAGACAAAGTGTGAAAGAGGCAATAAAAAGAATGGAAGAGTTTGGGAAGGTATCAGGGTTTAAACTTAACAAAAACAAGACGAAAATGCTAGCAAAAAATCTGAAGAAAGAAGAGATGGAAGAATTACAAGTAGACTCAGGAATCGCGATAGCTAAAAAAATAAAATATTTAGGAATTTGGATGACAACAAAAAATATAAACCTGTACAAGGACAACTATGAGGTGGTATGGAAAGAAATTAAGAAAGATATGGATATATGGAGCAGACTAAAATTGTCATTATTAGGCAGAATCTCTGTGATGAAAAAGAATATACTATCTAGATTGTTATTTCTATTTCAAGCAATACCAGTGGTAAAAGGGATAAGACAATTTAAGGATTGGCAAAAAAAATTAGCGAACTTTGTCTGGCAGGGGAAAAGGCCAAGGATAAAAATGAAGATACTAGTAGATAAGAAAGAGAGAGGAGCTTTTGATTTACCAGACCTGACTTTATATTATGAAGCTTCGTGCTTGGTATGGTTAAAAGATTGGCTGACTTTAGAAAACACTGACCTATTAGATCTAGAGGGCCACGACAATAGATACGGTTGGCATTCGTACCTATGGTACAACAAAGTAAAGGTACATAAAGGTTTTCTAAACCATGTGATTAGGAAATCTTTATATGAAGTATGGGATCGGAATAAAAACCTCCTGGAAAGAAAGACACCATGGTGGATATCACCAATTGAGGTGTTGACAACAAAAAAAGTAAACATGGAAGGGGAAAGAGTAACATATGAGGATATTACTAGGAAAACAGACCAAGGGATAAAGCTCAAACCATATGACCAAATTGAAAAGATGTTAACAGGGTGGCTGCAATACCACCAGATCAGTGACTTATTAAAGGAAGATAAAAAGAGAAAAGGTTCGAAGATAAAAAATCGAAATTCCAAATCGAGTTAATAGACTGTAAAGATAAAATTTTATCAAGAATGTATAGTTTATTGCTAAAATGGTATACAAAAGACGAAGAAGTAAAGGAATCAATGATAAAGTGGGCAATTGATATTGGGCATAACATTGAATTGGATGCGTGGAAAATATTATGGAAGGAGGGTTCGAGATTTACAGGATGCATGGCTCTAAAGGAAAACTTGCTAAAAATGATGTATAGATGGCATTTGACACCAGTAAAATTAGCTAAAATGTATAGGGAAAAAAGAAAGAAAATGCTGGAAATGTAAAAAGGCAGATGGGGACTATTTTCATATGTGGTGGACCTGTGATAAGGTAAAAAATTTTTGGGAATCAATTTATAATGAACTCAAAAAAATATTTAGATATACTTTCCCCAAAAGATTGGGAGCATGTCTATTAGGCTTAATAGGAACAGAAATTAAAATGGAAGATCAAAATTTGTTCATGTATGCTACAACTGCCGCAAGAACCCTTCTGGCCCAAAGATGGAAAGTACAAGATATACCAACTATCCAGGAGTGGCAGGCGAAGTTGACAGAATATGCAGAACTTGCCAAACTGTCAGGGAGGATCCGGGACCAGGGAGATCAAAGATACCAAAATAACTGGAGTAAATTTATTGAATATTTAAAGAAGAATTGTAAAGAGGTCAAGACACTAGCAGGATTGACATAATACCTCCAATGTAGAATAGTACTAATATGAGAATGATGTGCGTGATGGAAAGAGGATAAATATACCAGTTGTGGGGAGGGAGGGGGGTTGCGACTCGGCAGAGTCAAAGGGAATGTATGGTGTTATTACAATTTATTGGAAAAGAATATGTAAGGAAAACAATAAAAATTCACTTGGAGAAAAAAAAAAAGATGTCTATGTTAAATCCACAAGCAGTACATCAGCAGATAAGAAAGTCCTTCCTTACAGCCTCGCAACCCAATGAACATGATATAACCCAATGAATATGATTATCCTCTGACCAAAAGATGGAGCAAGGATGGCCTTCCATTCCTCATGATAATCTTCCTGAAGGCGAGGGGTGCAGCCTCCAAGTGGCCTTGGTCAGTGACAAAGCCAGAGAATGCTTCCAAACAGGTTAGCCCACCTAGCATAGCTATCCAGAATATAAAGGATGTGTGAGCAGCTCTGACATAAGTGGGCTGTCAATGCAATTGTCTGACGTGGGCCATGCTCAATTGGTTTGTAAGGATCAAATTGCATATGTACATCCATTTAAAAATGGATTCCTCCTCCATCCGCACTGCTAAATATTTGTATTATTCATACAGAAATAGGACAAGCAAGCCAACGTTGACGGCTGTTGATAAGCAGCTCCTCTGTACCAATTTCCAAGACAAATGTCTATCATTGACTGGATATATGTGTGAAACTATAGCAGGGGAGATATATTAGTGTTTGTCTGGACTGTAAATGAGTTGACAAAGATTCTCCATACAGAAGGAACCTAGACAACAAGATTTTCTGAGTAACTAATGCCCCCCTTCCTGTCAGAGCTTCTTCACTATGGTTTTAAATTTCATTTAGGGGAGAGAGAGAGAAAGAAACAACCATTCCCTGAAGGGCTTTCTTCTAAATAATGGACCACATAGTTTGGTTTCTTTAACTCCATTTTAGATTGAGCAATTCCCTGAAGAGCTGTGCTCAAAATAATGGACTTCTTCAAACCACATAGTTAGACCGCCAGCTGCTGGGTAATGTAGTGTGTCACTGTTTAGGGGGTAAAACAGGCATCGTTTTCAGGAAAGCTATTAGTTCCTACCTCTTGGGCTCTTCAGTCTGGAGGCTGCCAAGGTTCATCACCTCACGGGTGACTCACACATTCAGCAAAACACACAGCTCTACATTGGATACACACCTCATACTACTGGCTCTTCCCAGTGTCAGCTGCATTGATGCCTCATTGGAAGCTAAAAGAAATGGAACTGCTGTGCTCAGCACTTACTTATCAAACTGCAAGATGTTGCAGGTGATTGTTATATCTTCCCTTCCCTTATAGATCTGAACATTGCATGGCTTCTGCGAACATCTCCAAGTGACCTACAACTGTGACAAAACAATACTTACTAAAACCCTGAAGTCAAATATTATTTCTTAAAAATGCTGTCATTAAATTCTAAATCAATCAGTCAATCAGTTGCAAAATGAATGGCAGGAAGAACAGATTTTTTTTGAAGAAAAAAGGAAAAAGGAAAACAAAACACTTTAAAAGCAGGGAACAATAGAAACCCTTCATATTTTTCGTTATTTTTAAAAATAAAAATTAATAAATAGCCCAGTGGCCTATATACTGTTAATGAAGGCACCTTCCCAATCTGTTTTACAATTTGTCTTTTGAACTGAAAGTAACACATTGGCAGATGATTGTGTGTGTATGTGTGTGTGTGCTCTCTCTCACACACACATTTATTCAAAGAAACTTATTGGCTTTTATATTGGTGGACAGCCAGCCAGTGCAGAGAACAGAGTTTGCTTCAGGACCCAGGAAGCCCTCAGGAAAATATTGTCTTTTAGGTTCTCTAGCACATCAATTGCCCCCCTCCCCAACCATAACCTACACCACCATTTTATTTCATTTTTATGACGCCCACAATGTAACATTGCTCCAGTACATCCAGCTGCCCAGAATGAGAGGAATTACCACAGCATTCCATATGAGTGGTACTTGTTGGGGCCCAAGACCTGCCTGAGAATGGTGAATGTAAACACCAGAATTGATAGAATAGACAACTGCAGAACAGAGCAAGACTGAAAAGGGCTAGTGTGACCAAGAGGTCTACATTACAGGACACATTAACTTGAAGAGATTGAGAATTCTGTTTGAGGAAGGGCTCTGTTTGAAGGGATATCCAGTCTGAGTCCAGCTAAAAGATAAAGAACCACAAAGAGTGAAACAAGGGCCTTGACTTTGTCCGTCAAATGTGATCACCCAGACGGCAGTCTGAACAAGCGCATTGGTCAACAGATCACATTTTTCTTAATGCAAGCTGTGCTTTTCTTTTCTTTCCTTGGCAAAATGTAAATGGCTAGTCTAAATACTAGAGGCTTACATCAACTGATTGGGGGTATTCTCCCCTCTCAAGACAAAGCATGATGTCAATAAGCCTCAACCAAGTTGGATCAGGAGATTAGGACTCCCACAGTGCCACAGCATACTGCTGTTCTGTTTATCTCTAAAGGATAGTTGTATGTTTTCATAAGCCTCTCTTTCTCTAGCTCTTTGGGCTTAGCAAGTGAGGCTTTCCAAAATGTTTACCTGCAGAGGACTGGAGAACTCTGGATTTTGTTGTTGATGATGCTGAGCAGAACAGCAGTGAATGTGCTTTAAAAAAAATCATTTCAGTTTAAAAACACAACAACCCTAAGCTGCTATGCTTTATGCCCCATCCGCAGCCTGGGAGAAAACAAAATAAAACCCTCAGAGCTCTTCAGGTTGTAAGGCCTATATCAGAGGTCTGTGACCTATCAGTGAACAAAAATAAGGCCTGTACATCTTTTGGACACTGGACACTGTGTCCAAGCAAGTATTGCTACAAACATTTTTTTAAATGTACAAACAACACTACACACCACTTGGCCATTACCATAAGTTTAGGGTTGCCATATATACTGGAAAATTCCAGTAACATCTGGGGAATGGGGGCTTCATTGGCACACAGGGGGAATTTTAAATTTAATTGTAAATGTCTGGTATTTCGTCTGCTCCACATTGGAAGCAGAACCGCTGTTCTTTGTTTCCACCTAGACAGCAATTTTGGAAACCTGCTTGCCACCCAGCCATCTGCCACTGCTGATTGCCCCAGAAAAGCTCAACAACTTTCTGGAGCAATCCTACATTAGTTGGTACAATGTACAGTAAAAATGTACAAGTAAGAATATACACCACTTACCATTAAGTTGGTGCATGAAAGAACCTCCTCCTCCCATAAGGAATTATAGAGGAAAGTGTATCCCTTTTACTTTCCTTACTAAAACCCCTGGACCTATTGTTACACAGTTTGGTAGCCTCAATCTGCTCTGGAGGGGCTCCTTTCCCTTGAATTTTCATCCACTTTGGCCAATAAAGAGACAAGTTATAGCCATGTTTAGATCCCCCAATATAATGAATAGGGGAACAGAGCTTTGTTTTATATGGAGTGATGAAGGAACCACATTATAGACTGGAGCAAAGAGAGCAAAGAGTGACTCAGAAACAGACACATATTTTTTATTTATTTTCATTTTTAAATTGTAGATACAGATAGGGCTGTCCCACCCATGAAGCAGTGTGAGGCAGCCACCTCAGGCAGCAATTCTAGACCCCCTGGGAGGTTTGGCAGATCTACCTGCTAAATCTCACCTCCATCACCACCATCCTTGCCTTCTCCTCTCATTTCAATGCTGATCTTCCCTTTCTACTTTCATGCTGAGGTTGACCTTCCCTCCCCCCTTTCATTCCCGGGCTGATTTTCATTCCCCTCTCTCATCTTAACTCACAGGGGAGGTGCCATTTTGTGGTTTGCCTCAGGTACCAAAATGACTTGGGCCAGCCTCCGACACAGATACCATACCCTCCAACATTTATCTGATGAAAATGTTATTCCATAATAATAGGTGGCTTCCAACATATATAAAAACATAATAAAACATTTTAAAACTTCCCTCTACAGGGTGGCCTTCGGATGTCTTCTAAAGGTTGTATAGTTACGTATCTCCGATGAAAATAGGGATGTCCTAAGGAAAAATAGGACATTGCAGGATCAAATCAGAAACTGGGACAGTTTTTGTAAATCCAGGACTGTCCCTGATAAAAAGGGACACTTGGAGAGTCTGAGATCCAGGATGAATCTTGAGTCTTGTGCACAACCCTACTGAATACAGCCCATTACCTGCATGTTATCAAGGACAGGTGGGGCTCAAGCAGTGGTCTGTTTGAGAAGATTTAATTGGTGGGTGATACCTTTTGACTGGGGAGACAATAAATTTCAATCCCTCCTGCTAATAGATTCATTCAAGATTTAGACTACAATCTTATACAACAATAAAACTGAAAATACAGTGGTACCTTGGTTCTCAAATGCCTTGGTACTCAAACGCCTTGGTTCTAAAATGCCAAAAACGTGGAAGTAAGTGTTTTGGTTTTTGAGGGCTTTTTGGAAGCCGAACATGCAATAGCGGTTGTCAGCTATTGTTTCCGGAGCATCTGCACCAATCAGAAGCTGTGTCTTGGTTTCCAAACATTTCGGAAGTTGGTCATTTGGCAGGAAGACTGTAGTTAAAAAGAGTATGAAGTGATGCAGATTCAATTAAATATATATATAATTTTTACTTGCAGCTTCTACTGCTGGATCAATTTTTCTTTGAAAAGAGCAATCATTGTGTGAGTCAATAAAAAGAGTTTTATAAAATTAGGCATATTGGCAGAAGGGCCAATGTTTAAATAAAGGTATCCAATACACTCATGGGCAGATTTTCACTTTATGCAGCTGTTTTGGTCAGCAAAGACAGTGAACAATAGTTTCAGCCTCTAAAGGAAAGAGGAAAATATATGTGTGAAGTTGTATAGGCGTCATCTGTATTAATAAACAGTCTACACATAAACTTCTGCATACAGTGGTATCTTGGGTTAAGTACTTAACTCGTTCCGGAGGTCCGTACTTAACCTGAAACTGTTCTTAACCTGAAGCACCACTTTAGCTAATGGGGCCTCCCACTGCCGCTGTGCCGCCGGAGCACGATTTCTGTTCTCATCCTGAAGCAAAGTTCTTAACCTGAAGCACTATTTCTGGGTTAGCGGAGTCTGTAACCTGAAGCGTATGTAACCTGAAGCGTATGTAACCCAAGGTACCACTGTATATAACTTGCACATAACCTCTGGTAACAGAGAAACAACAGATGAAACATGTATGAATGGATTTTCATTTTTTCCTTCTTTTCTTTCTTTATGCTTCCATTCTCCCTTATATTTATTTCATCCCCCCCCCCCCATTGCACCTGAGGCTACTAACGTCCTTTGGATCATTCCAGCACCCCGCCCCCCCAGGGGCAGTATCACCCAATTTGGGAAACACTGTCTTTAAGTGTGTGCAGTGAAATATTTCATCAAATTGCAACGTTTCTATTAGATGAACAATGCAAGTACATTTAATTATATCACCCAGATTGGCAGCAGTTATATTTAACTAAGCATGTGCACCTGTGTGTGCATATTTCCTCCTCCCTCCCAATCCATTTTCCTTTTGTGCTGTATATTCTTAGATTGTAAACTTGAGGAAAGGGGCTGTCTCTCATTTGCTGTGATCTGTAACCCACTCTTTTAAAGGCTGAAGAGTGTTGTTAAAAATATTTAAATAAATAAACAAGTATGTATAGGTTTGTGGTATGAATGCAGGAAAATTTTGCCACATGCAACATTCAGAAAATCCCCAAAACTATCAATCTAGTACTGTAGAGCAATCATGAAGCAAAACTTTGTTTTCAATAGAAGTGCTATTCTTTCATTTTCCTTGCACTTATGGAAAACAGAAAATTATAGAGATCTGTTAATTCGCTGCAGCCTGTGAATCACCACTGAGATGACTTATTTGTACACAATGAGAGATTACCTAGGCCTGCTTTTTGGCTAAATGTTTCCAGCTTCTATTATGTCTCATCTTAGCCTCAAAGGTGCAATTCCATACATTAAATAGACATCAGGTTAATGGACTCTGGCAATCTGAAAATTGCATCTCTAAATTTCCCTTTACATTTAGCTCAAATGCACAATGCCCAATTTCTTCAGAACTGTGCTGCGGTAAAAAAAGGGAAGGGAAAAAACCAAACCACCACGCAAGTAAGGTATTAAAATGACAGAGGTATATTTCACGAGCTCATTTGCGCTTGTAATGTTTTCTGCCACAGTTATTGAGATGGGTAAACGGACAGAGGGCTATTCACTCACACTTGAAGCGAGAGTCAATCAGCTTTAGAGCTCAAACCAGTGAGGTGGTCGCGGTTCATGCCACCCACATTATTTTCTCTCTCCAGCTTGGAATCAGAAAATTAGAAGAAAACCATGTAAGCTCATGTGATCAACCCTTCAAATGCCAGGGAATGTGCCAATGTTTGTGTTCTATGCCATAGTACTCTTATAAGAACTAAAGAAGGAGCTACCTGAATTGAAACCAAGGTCTAACTCAAGTGATGGGGAACCTCAGGACCAAGGACCAATTGCCTCTCTAACTCAGGCCTTCAGGACTCTCCTCAGACCAATCCACTTTCCACTGCCTCTGCTTTGCACTCCAAGACTTTTTACTTGAATGGAATGCATCCTTGAAATCTAATAATGCCTCTTGATTCTATGGGTGGAAGATAGAGGTGTGTGTGTATGTGTGTGTATAGAAACTAGACTACTGTACAAAAGTAGCTGTTATTCGCTGTCTGGCCCACTTAAGCCTGTGACCCTATCAACCCTTGCATGTGGCCCCTGGAAGATTTTCTAGAAGGGAATGTGGCCCTTGGGCTGAATAAATGGAGATCAGAGGTGTCAACACTTTAGTTGGCTGCATCCCTACCAATTGGTGTGTGTGGCAGAAAAGATGGCCATACTGAAGCACACTGGCAAGCAAATTTATTTTGGAGGGCCCTTGGAGCTGCTATGCTATTTCTTTAGGAAAACCCGTTTTTTATGGGTTTTACTACAGTCTTGTTCTTTTTTAAAAAAATTGTGTTATATTTAACATATGTTTACACCATGAGACTCATTGGAATGCTTTGTCATGAAGGCAAGAGACAAATATTTAAATAAAAATAATGATACAATGAAATGAATTGGCACGTGTGTGTGGAATCCAGGGCTAAGAAGCCAACAAATGGGCTACAGATGCAAGGTGATTCATAAGATGTGTATATTTACACCCCAGCTGTGGTGTCAGAACCTGTCACTGTTGATGGAACAGCATATGGCAAGGGCTCCACCTGTAAAGTGAAAATTATATGTATGTGTGCGCATGTGAAGTTCTGGTTAATATCATGCAATGTGCAGCACTCATATTTGTCAACAACAGAATTTGGCATCTGTTAAATTTAGCTTTCGAGACAGGCAACTAAGTGGCTAGAATACATTACTTGCAAAAGGCTGTATGGAATCAGAGATGCTTCAGGAACCTGACCTTTTAGAATTCCTGTATAAATTTCTGTATGAATTGCAGTACTACATAGGGTTCTATCCTGGGCTCAAAGTCTTTATAAATAACTTGGATGAAGGAATTGAGGGGATGCTAATTAAATTAGAAGATGACACCAAACTGGGAGGGGTAGCTAAGGCCACCGAAGACAGAATCAGAATTCAAAATGACCGTAAGAAATTGGAGGGCTAGGCACAGGCTAACAAAATGAAGTTCAATGGGGACAAATGTAAGGTTCTGTATTTAGGCAGGAAGAACTAGCTGCACAAATACAAGATTGGTGGCATCTGGCTTATTAGGAGTGCATGTGAAAAGGATCTAGGGGTCTTGGTGGACTACAAGCTTAGTATGAATCAACAGTGTGATGCAGTAGCAAAAAAATTTGAATGCTATTCTAGGCTGCATCAACAGAAGTACAGTGCCCAGTTCAAGGGAAGTATTCTATTCTGCCTTGGTCAGACCACATCTGGAATTCTGTGTCCAATTCTGGGCACCACAGTTTAAGAAGGATATTGACAAGCTGGAATGTGTACAGAGGAAGGCAAGCAAGATGATCAAGGGTCTGGAAACCAAGCCTTATGAGGAACAATTGAGGGAGTTGGGCATGTTTAGCCTGAGAAAGATACGACTGTGAAGAGATATGAAAGCTATTTTCAAATAAAGGGCTGTCCCATGGAGTATGGGGCAAGCTTGTTTTCTCCTGCACCAGAGGCTAGGACCCAAAGTTAAAGTTACAAGAAAGGAGAATCTGACTAAACATCAGAAAGAACTATAGTTAAATTCCTGTGTTGCAGGGTGTTGTATTAGATGGCCCTCAGGGTCCCTTGAAACACATTGATTCTATGGTTCTGTGATTATGTGAAATTACCTGAAGTTCTCAATGCAGGGAATTTGCTGTTGACAAAAATTCACACTTCTTCCAACACTGAGGTGCTGTTCTTGACAGAGTGACATAGTTTAAGTGTGTCTTTTGAGAAAGGATACACACTGGATATTAATTTTGATATAGAAAAGAATGGAATTCTGGATAAAAACACACAAAGGTAACATGGGTTGCATTCAGATACGGGGATTACTGCAATACTTTCCTTGGTTATAATAACAGAATGTACTTCTGTACCTATTTCTAGAGTTCCTTTTGCACCACCTTACCTGTTGTGTTATGGAACCATGACCTTTTGATTTCCATATTACCATGTTTCACTAAATTCCATTTACACTAGTAGATGTGGTGTGACACAACATCAGATACCGTGGGGCATGTCACCACTATCACCACCCACCCTTTGGGCGGCATGTGCACTTCTGTTTCCTCATGATTCACCTGTGAAAACTGTGTAAGAGAACTGTGTGCTGGGATTCTAACCTCAGTTTCTTCCCACAGGGTTTCTTTCTTTCCTTGATTCTGTTTTTTTGTCAATTGGGTTGCAAACTGATTTGATGGAATAGGTAACATGGAGATGCAAACTGAACTTTCACTAGACTATGCAATATTTCCAGAAGTGGGTTTTACATTGGGTGAAGGATCACATAAAATATGAATATTATCAGGTAAAGGAATATTAGGGAAAATGGAATGAAGTGCTGTCTGAATGCAGCTATGGACTAGAATACAGAGGAATGTACTATGTTGATTCCCCCCCCCCCCCTTGTAGCAACTTCTTTTCTTTTTTGCTGACCTCTTATAGACTTATAGCAGCTGGATAGCATTTACAATCGTGTAATTATGATATCTTAATACTTGCAAATATTAGAGAGCAATGGGTTATTTACAATAGGTGTGGTTCTCACCATAGAAGCAAAGCAAGCAACAACCCCAATTACAAGTGGGGAAGAGACCCATCTTTGAAGAGAAGGTATGCATTTTATCTTTATCCAGCCTCTGTAGATGATTCAGTATCAAATCACTACCATCAGGCTGTCTCTTTAAATTGAGAGAAGAAAAATGACTTAAACTCCTCTCGTGTTCATTTATCTTCTCAACTTTGATTTCAGATGCCTGCATTCTGCCTTTAGGTGAAGATGCGGCTCATGTAAACACAATCTAATCACTGGAAGGAAATTCACAGATTACCATAAGTGATCTGGCACTTCTAAAGTGACTTCTCCCAGCACTTTCTGACAGGTATCTTAGCAACTGTGTGAAAGAATGAATAGTACTGATATAGCCCATGTGCTAATTAAAACCTGGGATAGGTGTGTGATGAGGGATGATTAGAATCTATTCTTTTGCAAAACTCCTCCAATTTTCACTTTGTAGAAGGCTTGTTTGCAGACACGAATAATCAGTGTTTGTAATATAGCAACAAACTGAGAATGAAAGATGATCATAATTCTCCAAAATCACTCTGCAGAAGTAATTCCCTAAGTGTGCAGCGGGACACAGTAGTGTGCCACAGAGAACTGCTTGGGTCTGTGCTAAATGTTCACCATCAAGCATGTTTTGACACAATATGATTCTTTTCAGGGCCAATACCGTCCTCCACCAACTTAGATTGGTTGCTGCTCTTCACACTATTTCATAGCTGCACATTGCCTCTCGATCAGCACCATACCATTCAAAAACTGCATCTTCCTCAAGCAGACATTGCAAATCTAGAGCAGGGGTGGGGAACTTTGGGGCTTTGCGCCTTATTAGCCATACCAGACCTTCCTATTTGGCCCATCAAACCTGTACTGATCTGCATTCATCAGATTCAGCACTGTTTCTGTTCCTCTGCAGTTCAGTTTCCACCACTTACTACACTATTCATCTCACAGTCCACTGTTTAATGTTTAGTCATGTAACCTATGCAACTATTTACATAACTATTAAGTAACTTAAACTTATTTCAATGAAAGGTCATGTCAAAACAATGTCAACACACATGCACACTGTAATTAATCATGTTTAATTTAAAAAAAACAAAAAACAGCAACAGTGATGATGTAAAGTAATAGTTGTATTTGCTTGACTGATTTCCACTCCTGACCACAGATGAGCATTTGAATTGCAGTAATTTTTGCTTCTTTTTCCATTTTCATAAGAACTATCTGGTATCCCTAACCACACCCACATGACCTACACCTTTTGTCATTTCAGGTATAGGGCAGGTAAAGATGCATATTTGCAGGCACCAATTATCAGCTGATTGTATGTGCTTGCAAAGCCTGTGCTTCCCACTAGCCACATTTAATGTGCTAGGTGGGCAAGCAGTCTACTTTCTGTGGAGGGGAAAAAATACAATAAAGTATGCTGTGGCATGGGAGCTCTAGTTTCAAAAGCTTTTTCTGCTGAGAGCACTGCCTACACAGATCATGTGTCAAATGGTCAGCATATGAAGCATGACTGGCAGTGAAGCTTTGGAGAGAACAGTGTTGCATTGTTACAAGTGTAAATGGGGATTTTTCAACAGGTTCAGAGCAAGGTCTAAGAAAAACTTGTCCATAATGCTTGGCCATGTTAAAGCAATAAGGTATGTCAGCACTGTCCAAAATTCTGGAGAAATTATGAAATGGTCATTGGGTGATGCAGGGAAGAAATGAAAGCCTCTTTTTCAAAGGCAGGGACTTTCAAGGAATTGGTGAACAGGTTATTTCATTGCAATTTACCAATCCAAGGGTTGTTTATGTAGAGTTGTATGTCAGTATGGGTTAAGGGTAACTGACTCTGCTCCCAGTCTGTTATACTATCATATTTTAAGCCATAATTCTATTTCTGCATTAACATGCATTTAAAAACAAAACAAAATGAAAGCATGCCCAAATAATGCATGTGATATGTTTTAAAAATGTAGCTTCTTGCAAATATTATATAAATGCATATTTTGATATGCTTGAACTGCTGTTGCAATATTCAGAGAAGTATGAAATTCAGCGCATAATATTTTGCACAAAACTTCTCAGTGACTAAATTCCTCAAGCACCTCTAGTATAGGGGATATTTGAAAAACAATAATAGTTAGGTTTTCATTTGCACTAAAGGAGAATTTTGTAGTAGGATGAAGGAGAAAGCCTCTTCCAAGAGGGTCATCTAATCCCTGTGCAACTATGGACAATGCTGGTTTTTGCTCCCTGAGAGAACTCTATGGTCAGCCTTTCTCCCACTGCCTGGCAATATGTTATAATTAAAATTGGATCAAACTGACTATGTTGAGATTGTTCAAGGTTCACCGTGAATGGCTGAAACACACATGATTTTCCTGTAGGCACAAGCTCCACCTCCTTTCGCTTCAGGAAAACTAGCTCATATTTTATATATTTCAAGTATTAATAAACTGCTTTTCATCAGGAAAAAAAGATCACAAAGCAGTTTAAAAAGAAAAATGAGAGAGAGAAATAAAAACTAAATACGGTACGGAAAAGCCATAAATAAGACAGTATGCAATATCAGACTTCCACTCACTCAATACGGTTACACTCACTCATTGTCCACATCTACCAATACATTTGTACATCAATCAACCTACAATTGCACACATATTCTGCTAAACTGCTGGAAGTGACTTTTACGTCATGTGAAAGCTGAAACATAATGTGGAAATTAACAGTTGGGGAAATGTCAGGGTAACAGAATAAACTGCTGTGTGAATGAATCTTGAGTCCTCCCTTTCTTGTCACATGCCCCTTACTGAGTTCAGTACACACCATTCATTCCCTTGCAAACTGTCAGTCGACAGCAAACGAAAGAGTGTTATATTTTATTTTATTTTCTAATCCACCACTATAAATAGCTACACAAAAGCCTGACCTAAGAATTATTAAGTGCTGTATGGGTATTATTAACATTATTATTTTTAATCCTGTTATGAGGATTTGTTCAAAGGGGTATAAATAGAGAAAGTGTATCAAACTGCAAAGTAGTTTAAATTCAAAGTGAGGGATATGTAAGGCGGCACAGGAGCACATACTGTGCTAAATGTTTCCTTCTAATTTATGCCAGCAACTTTCTCAGAATCCTATTTGAGCAGCATGGGTCAATGAAGAAAGAAACATTGTAAAGCCATAGAAAAATATGCATTCAAGTCTGAGGGTACCTATTTGATTAGAATGCACCATGTTTCAAAGTGGATTTAAAATGGGCCGACTAATTTGTGGCTCTTTAGACATTGTTGGAATCAACTCCCATCAGTCCCAGCTGGCATGACCAATGGCCAAGGATGATAAAGGTTGGAGTCCAGCAATGTCTGGAGAGCAAGAGGTTAACCACCCATATTCTATGAAGAGGCAGTCCCCTTAGGTGGCAGGTGTGAGGCACTGCTAAAGAGCAACATATTGCCAGATATTGAATATTGCTGCATAGCTAAATGTTGCACACATTCTTCTCCAGAGCCTAGCACAAGAACAGTAAGGTTTGACCTTAGAAATGATGTCTGCTCTACTGCACCCATGTAAAACTACCACTCAGTCATTATTCTGGAGCAAGAATGTGGGTTCTTGCTTCCTCTCTGGCCTTCTTCCCTGAGCCAACGTCATTATGCTATATTTATATGTTTGCATTTCATCGCTTCCCACGTCTCCTGCTCCACCTTGGTAATTGAGCAATTTCAGACAACCCATGACCAGTACTCAGCCACCTAGTCTTAAACCCCCAAATCAGTGTCAGTTCAGCAATTGTTCCTTAGGTAATGTTTAGGTAGCGGGGTCATTGCAGTCTGCAGCAGCTGAAGTTTCTGGACCATCTTCAAAGGCCTGTCACTGCTTGGTCCACCCACATGACTGGAACAGATAGTGATGATGATGATGATGATTCAGACTTGTATGATTATTAATATCATTAAGTAATTTTTTTAAAAAAAATGTTTTTAAAGTATTATTATCATTACTATTATTACTGCTACTAATATCCCATTTAACAAAGTAGCTCACACCGGTTAAAACAAAAATGAGAGACAACAATTATTATAAAAATACAGCATTCAAATGCGTGCACACATACCAGGTGTCCCCAAAACAAGGTGAAGAGATCTCCCTCTTCTGATTCAGCTTAGGACATATTCACACACAGCAGCCCCCTGCAACCCTGATTCAGCTGGAAAACTCCGCTGTCCAAAGGAAAATGCTCTTTTTCTTTTAAAACAAACAAAAGCAGCAACAACAGAAAACCTCCACACCTGTATTATTATCACTTATGGACCTCTAGAACCTGGCATTCACTGACATCATAATAAACGGCCGAAGGTTGGCAAGCAACATCTTTAGCCCCACAGATAAATTTGCTTAGTGCAACTGTAGTGACTGCTGAATTTGCAGTAATCATTTTCAAATGAAGCTCTCTTTTCATTAGCATTTTCATGCTTACATGCATAATTTATGACAATGGTTTGCAGGCACCAACACAGCTTTCATAAATTAGTGCTAATTTTGTTGTCGCTGAAAAACCTCCGTAAATTGTGTAACACGGGAATAGTTTTGCATCTGAAAAACATAAACCTGAACCTTGTTTGCTTTCAAGCCAGATTCTGTACGATTTGAAGATGGGGTATTTAAAAAAAAATAAAAAATAAAAAATATTTATTTAAGTTTATGTGTTTAATTCTTCATTATTTCCTATCTCTTTTTGTCATTTTCATCTATGTAGCCTAGAGGATGCTTGATGACACCTGCAGTGTTGAATGGGATTTACGTGCAGGAAGGAACCATTTGCAGATCAAACTTTGCAATGAGAAGATTCCATTTCCCTTGCATCAATCTCAGATGCAAAGCTCTTCAATGGGGTCATTTCACAAGCTTGGCTATGCGCCATCCAGTGATGGAAAAATCATGGCTTCTTTAGTGCAGAAGATGTATGCATGATTTATTTATTAAAGTACTTTTAATCCCACCAATCAGCCAGGAAACCTATGCAAGAATAAAACATAGCCAACTACGATGAAAAAGAAGAGAAACCACTTAACATGGTGCAGCCATGAGCCTCTTCTACTGGGCAACAGAAACCTCCCACATGGTTGACTCAGGTTGACTCTTGCCATGTTGACTCAGGAGATAAGCACTGGAATCCAAAAATGCCTGTGATGTCCACAGGTTGTTCATTCCTGATTTAGTGGAACCTCTGTCTGTGGGCATCTGGAGGATCACAGGTTCCCTACTATAACTTTATAACTTTCATCAACAGAAAAAACTTCAACACAACTTTAGCCACGGCGGAATGTAAAAGTTCTCTCTAAGGGACAAGATTTCCAATAATAAAGCACACGAAGAAGGCTGGTTTACTTCTGCTAATTCCATTTGTAACATTCATTGAGGCGGATACATTCACATATATCAAAACACAAGCTTGACATCATGTTTAGCTTGAAAGGTGACAGAGTTAAATGTGGCTGTTTGGGCTTTGCCTTATTTGTAGAATTGCCAGAATGAGAGAGGCATGGGTTTGTGAACCGTGGTTTGATTTAGCAAATGCTAAAATTCATGCCTCCCGTCATTTACATGCAGTGATTTGCTTACATCTTCTGATGAGACTGATAGATATTTCAGACAGCTGTCTGGGGAGAGATTTAATGAGAAAAGGGTTTAGAGCAGTTTGGAAAGTTTGCTCAGAACCAAGAAAATCCATCTTGAATGTAAACTAATTTGGTTCACAGGAGGAAGACAGCCAGACATTTCTTAATCAGATGGAAACGGACTTTTCTAGGAGTTTCATTTGTTGGGAAAACAACATTGCATGAATTTTCAAAGATTCTTTGGGGAGGTAATGGGGCTGATTCTCAAAATAAACGTCCCCATACTATCAGATCATTGGTTCATCGTTGCTCTTGTATTCTCTACTTCAGCACCTGGTTTCTTTCTGGGCACAAAATGCTGGTCTTGACCAGTAATGGACTGTTTGGTGGGACATCTCTGTTTCTGCTGCATACTGGGATAAGAGTGAATGAGGGACAAAGCAGCCGCAAGGTTGATGCTTTGCACGTGTGCTATCAGGTGCAACAGATTGCCTGTACCAGCACATTTGCCACCACAGACCTTACCACCTCCTCCCACACTCCCACCCCTGTATGCAACAGCAATGCAACCATGGGGAAGTCAGGGGACTTCCCACCACGCAATCTGCTAACCCCTTTAATATAAAGTATTTTTGTATGCTATTTTCACCAATATATGCATTATTATTCTTTTTGGCTCACTTAGCATAAACATTGTTGAACACCTTACTTTTCTGGAGAACTGCATCTCAAAGTTCAGAGAAGTCTACATTTCAAGAGAAGGCTGTGTTTCAGTTCATGCATTGCTTTGGAAGGTGTGAAGCAGGCAGGTTTGCCTTCCAAATATGACTTGAAACAAATTTCTCCACATCCCTACTCCCAACAAAATTGTATGCATCCCTTACACATCCTGAAACAGCCCACTCTTCAATCCCACCGGGGTTACTTCCTTCCTCGTTGCTTTCACTGTATTTGCTTGGCTTTTCAAACCAACACCTCCCTTTTCTCTGTAGTTTCAGAATAATTAGAAGGGTCTGTCTTTTATTTGATAAAAAAATTAATTGATGTAGTTTTCCCCCCTTGATTGTATGGCTTGGGGAAAAGAAGACCTCTCCCTTCTGACAACAGATCTACCATGCACAAGCCCCTCCAGACGTCACTTTTATTGATTTGTCTGCATCATTTTAACAGAGTGGTCATATGCATTCATACTTTCAGTACTGATTGCACCTGCAACATTTCTGGGGCGGCCATACTATTTCATTTGCAATATGTACATGTACCATAGTTTCCTGCTAAAATTCTGCAACTTTTCATGTTCCCGAGTCTTTTGTGGGGGTGCCCATTCATATGACAATAATGTGGTAACACTGGAGAATAACTAGTGATGTGGAATGATGTGTGGATGATCCAGTATAAATTAACCCCAATGCACTATTATCAGATCCATGACATGTTGCAGAATTTACTCACATACAAAGCACCAGTTAGGAGAGGTCCAAAATGTGTTTTTGTGTGTGACAGGTCAGAAAGAAATGACTTCTGCCTGTTTTCCAGAAAAGCACCTGCATTGTTCTCTTGCCTCAAATAAAACAAAATAAATCCTCTGCATACTTATTTAAAAGTAACTGCATCAAACACAGTAAGACTTACTTCTGCATACATCTTCAGCATACCTCTCAGCCCAGGAATTGGTTTTTAGTAGACAACTGAACTCACCATCCTTTCATGCAACAATCTCTGTGTCCCAAGTTTTCTTTGTTTCAGCAGTCTAGCTTATTTGGGGAAAGTCAATATTAATGTTAAACAACAGAGTCAGAAATTCATGATGATCTCCTGCAAATCATCCAAATATCTACCTGAATCATCCAAATCTACTTTCTACACAGCACTGCTAAAACCAGTGTTTTTTTTTTTTCCTGGGGGGACGCATACCCCTTAACATTTTGGGAATCTAAGTTTGGCCTCATTGAGGGGCAGTATTTCAATATGAGTAGGAAAATGATAGTACCCCTAAACATTTTTTTTTTTATATAGAAAAAAAGCACTGGCTAAAATCAAATTCCAAATATACTATATCAGAAAGACTGATGTAGTATATAGTCACCATGGAAGAGCTCTTCTTGAAATATCAAGCACACACACACAAGTTCAATTCAGAATATCTAAAACAATAATTTAAGGTAATACCTTGGAGAAAACATTCTCCACTTTTAAACAGCCAAAGGTATTGGAGCTTTTTAGACTAAAAGTAGCTCAGGACCATTTTTAAAAATCAGCACATGCACCCCTGAACAAAAGGACCCCACCAAAATATTTGGCATGGTTATTTCAGTGCATTATCTGTCAAGTCCATGATGGCATTTGGCAGATGTTGAACAGTTCATATGAGCAAATTCTTCTCTCAAGTTGCACGAAGTTAAAAACCAAAATAACAACGATGAAATCATAGAGGCTATTTTTAAAATGACTTGTATATGACAGTGAAAAATGTTTGGTGAGGAATCACAATGGAAAAAGCCCAGTTAAACAAAGCAGCTCAGTGCTTTTCTTTTATTTTTTAAAAAATGGCAGTGGGGAGACATATGTAGTCCAGTACAAAATTGGTAAATAAAAACAAAAACTTCCAAGTCATTTACTTATCAGTCAATCAGCTATTCTAAAACATGATGGCTGGAAATGCAGAGTCAGCATTTTCTAACTTTAGGGTTTCTTCTTCCCATTAATTCATGGCAGGTATGGAGAACTTATGGTCCTCACAATGTTGTTGGACTGCAACTCCCATCAGCACCAGCCAGCATGGTCAATGGTCAGGGATGCTGAGAGTTGTAGTCCAGCAACTTCTGGAGGGTCACAGGACTTTCACTGCTGATACATGTTTTTTTTTATCTGCCTTTTATTAGACTATGGCAAATTAAATACTTTAAACCATATCATCAATTGGCTGATTATAGTGGGATTTTTAAGTAGGACGTATAGCATTAGCACTTCATTAATGACTCGTTAATTCTTTGTGATCTATGTAATTGCCATGAATGTCAAGTAAATTAATAGCTGCTGCCTTAAAGGTATAACCAAGGATGTCTCCTATCTTCTAAAAAGGATCAATCCCGCAGTGTGTGTCTTCTGCTTTAGAACTCAAATTCTCTAGGCAGACCAACTTGTTTCCAAGTAGCTTTTGTTTTGTTTGTTATTATAGTGTGTGCTTTAACCCTCTAGATCTTTAACCCTCTAAACTTATTATAACCCTCTAAAGCTTAATTTCCAGGTTTGTCCAGGAGATAATACCACCTTGACATGTTTCCCAATATCAATATATTTAAAGACATTTACAAAAATGCCCATTGTGGCAGCTACAGGTAACTAATAGGGTATTTTTCACAACAACACAATCTCTACTGAGTTTTATAAGTGTTGGTGAAGGGCTGTAGCTTAGTAGCAGAGCATCTGTGTTATGTACTGAGCTAAGATTCTAGAACAATAGGCATGTAGGATCCTAGAATGCAACAACTGATTGGCCTACTGTAGCAGCCCAATCAGACTCCAAGAGGGAAGCGGAATCAGCCAATCACATGGGATCCATTGTGTAAATAATGTATATAAGGCCTGAAGTTCTAGGGGGCAATTCAATTCACTGTTTACGAGATGCAATAAAGAGCATGAAATCACTATGCGACTCCAAGTATATTTCAATCTGCTTTGCAGTCAGAAGGTCCTAGGTTCAATCCCAAGCATCTCCAGTTAGGGCTGGGAGAAAATCCTGTCTGAAACCCTGAAGAGTCACTGCCAACCAATGTAGACAATATTGGGCCAATGGTCTGCCTTACTGTAAAACAGCTTCCTATGTTCCTATGTGTGTTTCAATACCATTTACTGGTCATCTGCAATTGTGGTACTGACGTGCATCAGAAAGCCAGCCAGCTGCTGCCTCCACTAGCTAGCTAATGTGACAGCACAGAGAGTAAGACAGCTGGGTCCTGCTTCCAGACTCCTTAGTTTGAGATCTCTACTGCCTTTTGGGGGCCAGCTGGAAGAGAGAAGGAAATAGTCTTCCTATCATCAGGGAAGGAACGTAGCAGCCGGGGTGGAAACTGATGAAGACCTACAGATGCCATTTACTGCAGGGAAAGTGAATTGACCAGCTGCCTGCCAAAGAACATCAGAAAGGGATCCATCCTGAGGCAATCTGTCTGGTTGACTGAGATCATTTATATTTTTCTCTATTGCCAGATCATGCCATTCGTGGAACAAAACCAAAAATATAAGAAGGGGGAAAGGAAAAGGACATTTCCTACACAATTCTGTCACTGAAGGTCTTTTAAGAAACAGAGAGAGAGAGAGAGAGAGAGACCCTATCAAAACATTTCCTTAAAACACCACTGATTTTATTTACATATATTAATTCAAACATTTCCAAAGTATTTATTTCCTCCCTTGCCCTCCTCCAAGGCAACCCAGTGTCAGAATTGCATCCCAAACACTAAGCAGTAATTTGAGTAAATTCATGAACCCAATAGCTGATGCACACATGGACACACACACACAAATACAGATGGGATAATGTGACATAAAAATAATTTTTAAACAATTCCAAATCAGTGCATAGCTAATCCAAAGCAAACTGCTGCTCCTTCTCAGATGTGTTATCTCAAAGATTCCAAGCAGACCTCCTCTAGGAGACATAATTCATACAACAGAAATATACATAAGGTTTGATGCCCAATTTCTTTTAGGGAAACTGACTCTTGTCTTTATTAACCCTTCAGTTTAATTTGGTTCAGTCTCTGTGTAAATAAGCATGACCCTGTTTTGCATTTAACAGAAATGTCATAGAGAAAACATCAATCAAAACAATTGGTATCAGGGTTTTGCTCCCGCTTTCCAATTCGCATTGCAGTGAGGCTTCTATCTCTCTTTCTCTCTCTCTGCATTCAGAGCATGTAGGGTGAAAAACTGACTATTTTCCATGTTTTGTAGTACAGTCATGCAGTCTAAACAAAATTATGTCCTTCCAGCTTAAAAAATTCCCAGGAGTAATATTAGGATGAAAAAAGAGAAAAGCATCTTTCTGGGTATAGAACAAATCAAGCAAACTCCAGGCTAGATAAAACCAATTGGAATGAGGTGCAGTGCGTTGTCTTAATTAGGTTTCATAGATGGCAAACAATGGGCACAACCCTGTACTCTAGATTCACCAGCTATAGGATTTGGTGAAAACCATGATATGCTGTCAGAATACCAAATATGCCACCAACATGACACAAATGAATACACAAGCCTTTCCTAACCTTGAGTCCACAGATGTTGTTGGACTACAACTCCTATCATCCCTTGGAAGCAGGGCCAGTGGTCAGTGATGATGGGAGTTGTGGTCCAAGAATGTCCAGGGACCCAAGGTTGGAAAAGGTTTACATATGCCAACAAAATATATTTGATAAGCTGGTGAAAGATGTCAGCAAGAGAGGTGTTGGGCTGACATGGAAATGCCAGCAGAATGACTTAAAAGGGACAGAGCTATAGGAGGTAACACTTACGCCGTATCCCAGAACTAGGGAGCCTCAAGCCCATGGGCAGTCTTCCAGAGGCTGCATGCCAGTGGTAAGTTGGGCCAGAGACATAAGTGTATCCACCCACCCCTTCTGCTATATGGTCTGAACTATATTGCTAATAGGAGAGATGTGGGGATTTGATTTTGCTTCAGTTTTAATGACAAACTACCCAATTTGCACTTCTCAAACCAACATGCTGACTGCAGTGTGACTATCCTTTGAAATTTACACTAACCCCTTTTCTAAGCTGTCCTGATGTATCTGAATGAAAGCTCCCATTACCGCTGACCAGTGACCATGTTGCCTGGGCCTGATGGGAGTTGGAGTCCGACAACATTTGGAGAAGGACAGGTTAGCCACCCCTGCTCTAGATGGCTCTGTTGTGCCTGACTCTCTTTCCTCCCCCTTGTGCATTGTACTGCAAGAGCATGGTTGTGAGGAGCATAAAAAGATCTGAACCCGTGCTTCTGTTGAGGCTTGAGGAGGTGCAACAGTATGGGGGCTGTTCAGTTGTGCCAGTGGGAGGAGAAGAAGTGTGATGCCATGTTGAATGGTGTGTGTGTGTGTGTGTGTGTGTGTGTGTGTGTGTGTGGTGTGATGCAGGGGAATTGCTATGTGTGGTGAGGCAGATGTAGATGACATATAAGCAGCATTTTTTCTTTTCATCGAGTGAAATTCAACTAAATAATTATGAAAGCAGAGTGAGTTCCACTTGTGCAACATGACTCCCTCTCTAGATGCACACCCCCCATCTCCAAATCTGCTCTAGAAAACCTGCTCTGGAAAACCTGCTCTGAGACCCACCCCCTACACACAACAGATTTAGGGGGGTCCAACAACATTGTTGTTGTTGTTATATATTTATATATACCCTGCCTTTTCCCATTCCGAGACTCGAGGCAGGTTACAGTTACAAATCACAAGCATTCAAGGAAGCAGCACCACTGCTCATTAATGTGAGGTTCTGCTTGCACCCACCACACATGGAAGAAGCCAACAAGTTGTATTCAATGTAGCACTAAAGGAAACTCTCTATCAGCTTGAGAAATTTTCCAGACTCTGGGACTCCTTCCCAGGAGAATCTAGACTGGCTCCCTCCTTGCTGCTCTTTTGCTGGCAGGAAGAGCAAGAGGTAGGAAGTGCAAGAGTTCCAAGAAGTTTTGGGGGATTGATGCTTTAAAAGAAAAGACCTGTGCTGTGATATTTTCACTGTAATCATTTGTATGTTTTATATATGTACATAGTCATAATTTGATTATTTTTCTTTTTTAATTATTGCTTTTTTCTATGATTTTAGCAATTCTTGTATTCTACAACTTCCCAACCATTTTTTGTGTTTTCTGATTGTGTGTTCTTTCCTTCCACTCCTAGTGTGCATTGTGTACAGAGGCATCAATTTCCCACCACCACTACCATTATGTGAAGATAGGAATGCTCTGCTCAGCTATTAAAGTAGGTATCTCCTACCCTTAAGTATCCTTAGAAAAGCAAAGAAATCCCATCATACTACTCTTGCAAAATCTATATCTTACCAGCTTTTAATGGCTAGTAAATTTGTTGACAGCTATGCTTGATGCATAATACATTATGATATTATTACTTGAATGGGCTGCATACAATTAAAAGTCTTTAGCATTCATGTAGAGCTCCCTTTCCTCCTCTTCTTTAGAAGTAGTTTGAATTATGGTTATGGATGGGAGTTCTGCAGAACAATGCCTCACGCTGGTTATCCACCTAATTCGAGGGTTGTTATCCCCAGAGAATGCTTCAGGACAAGTGAATATATTTGCTAACCCTTAGGGCTAAGGAAAACCCTTAGGGCCAATATATTCCCAAACCCGTAGGGCCACATTTAATTGTTCAGGGGACTTAGGGTGGTATCCAATGATAAGCTCTCAAAATTCAGCAACTCTCACTTGTTCAGAGTCAAAACTGCATACAAAATGTGTTTGTTGTGAAAAAATTTAAATGGATGTTAGTTTGTTTTTGGGGAAATCTCAAATTGCTGTGGAAACCGATTTTAAGATTGGAAAAAATGAGAAACCGAGAGAAAACAGAATTGACAGATTCATCCAGCCCTAGTTATAGGACATAAAATGGGTTCTAAAAGTCTCTTGCAATGAATTTTGACTCACATTAAACTTCCAAACCTTCCAAACACCAAACACCAGGTCAGAAAATCCTAGCACAGGGGCTAACACAGATGACAAATCCAAATTAGCTAATTAATTTGCACCAAATAAAATAACATCCATGAGCAGCTCTTTCTAACCTGGAGAAGTTACAGAGCCTTTTTGGCGGTGAATAGCAGCAGCCAGATCACAGAGAATGAAGACAAGAAAGCTAATGTGGAAATCTAAGCACTTGAGGTGCCTTATTGATTTTGGCCTGTCAGAATGCATTCAGGATGCAACTGGAGATTGCTGAAACATCCAGATTAAGAAAGACGGCAAAAGGGCAAAGACAAAAAAAAAAAAAAGCTTGATAATTCTGATTTTCTTTCCTGATAATTTCAGTAATAGACTTGACAGTCAATGCATAGATCCCCAGTCTTTATCTCTAAACACAATGCATATGAAAGAAGCTTTTTGATTGGGGAGAGGAAGCTCTCAGATATGAAGTAACCTTGATCTTGCAGTTAAAGCAATGATATTGTCTTCTTTTTGCTGATTAGATCCTTTGGGTACTATGGCAAACACATCTATTCTCTCCCCTTGATGTGCCTGTATAATTTCCCTTAATGTTAATTGGAACTGCAGAGAGAACAGAACTTGTGTTGGTTTTACTGGCCTTGCAAGGCTCCCTGCTGTGGAGATAGGCTGTGATTATTCATGGCTGGCTCTTTGTAAGTTGCAGCTTAAATCTCAAACAAGGCTGGCATCTCTGATTTTCTTAACTGGGAGTTGGGGGCAGGAGCATTCACAGTGTCTATAGAAAAAGTTGGATCTTGCATTTGGAAATACTTCAAGTGAAAAAACCCCTGCACTAGTGCAATGAGTCATCTAGGGATATTGTGGAAGCTCACGCCTTGAAGAGTTCATCAGTTTGCCTTTACGTCATTTATATTGAGTGACAGCTTCACACAGTCAAGTCATATCTAGACCAATGGTGGGATTCTTTTTCGGGGGTGGGGGTGGATTTTAAATAAATTAGTTCAGGATAGCCAGCATAGCCAGCATAGAACACCCCCTATATGTTGGACTACATTTCCTGCCATCCCTAACCACTGGTCATGCTGATTAGGGCTAAGGAGAAGTGGAGTTCACCAAAATCTGAAGGGCGCCACATTGGCTATCCATAATTTTGTTGATCTACTAATGCAAGTGGCAGGGAAACCCCAGCCGGATGGGTGAGGTAGGAATAATAAATTATTATTATTATTATTATTAACAAACACTGACTTTTTTCACAGAAAGCTTCTAAGGAAGAGTTTCATAAGCATTGGTTCAGGCATGATTTCAATGCTACTGAAGCCTTTCAAAAACAAACCCCCTCTCTTTCAAGCTGTAACTCAAGGTGGCAAGTGGAAGGTTTCCTCATAGTCTTCTATTCTTCACTAACCAGACTCAAAGATGTTTAGTTTCAACAAGGGGGCTGCATCATATGCCTTCAGCCCCACACCCTGAGACATTTTGCTAACACATTGGATTCCTTCCAGTTTTATGCATCTTTGAAATGCAAGATGCTGTGTTAGGGTTCAACAATTGCTATAGGGAAGTAGGTGGAGGGTGCTTCCTATTACATATGTGTGTCAGGGTTCAGCTCTGCCTGAACATGGAACCTCAGAGGTGGAGCAAGAGGAACAGGGCCCCAGTATATCTGGTCTCTGCATCAGCTCTCTGGCTATCTCCCGGACCTGCCTTGCCACCCATAGGGCCACAGGAGGAAATGACAAGCCAGGCATGAGTTTCAGTGTTGCCAGGGAAGTGCAGGACTAGCTGCACTGAGGCTGATCAGGAGAAGGGGAAACATGTTAATGCCTGGCTGGATCTGGTCCTAGCTGAGAGCCAGGAAGAGTCTCCAGTTCTGATATAATCTGCTTCACTGTTGAAGCAACTGATCCTTTAATGCTCTGAGCCTCCTTGAACTGGAAAAATAGACTCTGTCTTGGTAGATCAGGGTCCATTTGTATGACTGGATTAAATCCAGTCTGAGCAACCCTTATTTCCTACCCAGCACTATATTTAGTAACTGAGGCACATCCGCCTTTGTCAACATCTTTGACTCCAGAATGCCTTTCCTCCTTGATGGCTTGCTTCTAATGTTCTGTGCCTTACACAGCAAACAGCCTGAAGGGATACCTCTCAGCAGGAAAGTTAAACATGCCACTCTCCCCGGTTTGCTTGTTTAATTTTGCTTTGCTAGGAGTACCACAGCATATGTTCACATTTACAAAGAGGCAAGGATCTCTTTAAGATGGGCCTGAAGTCTATGGAAATCTCCCTGGGTTTATTCTCAAAAAGAGAGCTGGAATGTGCCAAGACAATATTTGGCTACCACTCCATCCTCTGTAGGGATATCAGTTCTGAAGGAACTGAAAAATGGAATAAAATGAAATAAAAAGTTGCCAAATGTGTCTGGCTCTGCGTCTTGCTTCCATCAATGCTGGTGTTTCTAGGCTCAGATATTTCATTTCCTGGCAAGAAAAGGGAGCTGTCCAGCAGGGTAAGTGACAAGTTTTCAAATAAGATGACTGAGTGATTCCAAAGAGGTCTTGGACCAGCAACGCCCACTGTGATTCTGTATCAAGGAGTCTTAGAATCTAGTAAAAGAGCCTGCTGCACTGGTCAGAAGACTTTCTTTAAAAGATAATGACCAGTTAAGTATTGCCATATCCAATGAAGTTACCATGTTGCCATAGAGATAATGGGTGGGCATTTGTCAAATCAAACCATTAACACCCTCTACAGGTACATTTTAAAGGCCATAGAATGTTAATCAGCCCAACACCTGATTGAAGAGAAAGGTTTTCGCCTGGTGCGTAAAGATATGCAATGAAGGTGACAGTTGAGCCTCCCTGGGGAGAGCATTGCACCAACAACAAGCCACCACAGACAAGGCCAGTTCTCATGTTGCCACCCTCTGAACCTCTTTTGAAGGGTGTACATGAAGAAGGGCCTCAGTTGATGATCACAGGGCCCATTTCAGTCTAGAAAGATGATTGCTTGATGTTCTTCTCCAACCTAATGCCCTCCTGACGTTTTGGACTACCGTTCTCATCATCCCTAGCTAGGTAGGCCAATGGTCAGGGATGATGGGAAGTGGAGTACAAAGCATCTGGACAGTACCAGGTTGGGGAAGGCTGGATTAGCATGCTGATTATCCCTCACAACTAAACCCCCCAAAAAGAGTTCTGCTCTGGTTCCAAAGCTTGCCTCCCAGCATTTCAAACACAACTTTTGACCTAAATATTGTCTGGCATGCCCTGCGTTAGTTTTACCCGCTGCAGCCATCATTTTACTCTACCACTTTGGGAGTCAGCTTGCTAGTTTTGATTGTTCCCTATGATGAGACATCACAGCAATGAAAATCACCTTTAAAGCCAGTTTTAACAACAATTGATTGTGGCCTTATCTTTAGCCATGTTTTCAGACTTGCTGCCAACTCTTTGCAGGTGTTTGTTTATCTTGATGAGATAATACTCTATGGACACCATCACACAGGTCTGACAAATTGGAAGATTGTGTAATTTTCCAAATTGTTTCCCCTTCAGGCAAACAGCACCAAAAGTAGATAGCAAAAGGAACAACTTTGGATAGTTTGATCTATTTATAGGCTTATAAACAAGCAGTGTTGTGTTTCATGTGCCCTATTGAAGCAGACATGCTTTCCCTCTCCCTGTTTGTACCCTGTGGATGTTTCTTGTTGATAGTGTCATTGGTTGGTGCCTGTTGGTACCTATATTAGGATTGTCAGTTTGGGTAATGTCAATTGGAACCTATAGAACTGAACATAAGAAGCTGCTCATTATTCTCAGCCCTACCTAGAGAAGCTGTGGATTCAACCTGGGATTTTTCCATTCAAAGCAAATGTTGCACAATTACCTCTGAGTTGCAACCCTTCACCAAACCCCTTTCATCCATTGTTCCTGGGCAAAGTAGAAAGGTGTGCTTAGCCTCTGATGGATACTTTGCAAGCCATTCCACTTTCAGTGGGGTGGATAAGAATTTTGACAGGTCTAGAATAGCATAATATACCTAATCATTGGGTAAATGCATTCATCAGCTCACCCACCCACCCACCCACCCACCCACCCACCTATGAAATCCCAATCCCTAAGTCAAGTGGACAAGGTGCAGGCATTGAAAAAAAAGGCAGTCTAGCTTTTAAGGAATATAATAGTCTCTTGAGATGTTGAGTTAGGCAGGATGGTTTGGTTTAGTGGGATCTAGAGAAAGATTTACAGGGATGTTGTACACCAGGAAGAAGAAAGCTGCTAAGACTGGATGTTTGCTCATGTGTAACCCAGCCAGTAATCAGCCAGGATGGGCTGATAGTCAGTATGGGGTATGATAGGACACTGCAAGCCTCCAGACTCCTCCTGGTGGCTCATAAGCCTCAAGAGAAAAAAGCCTCAAGTAATGAAAAATACTAATCTCTGAGGAGTCTGAGACCCTAGGATTCTAACAGAAAGGTTAAGGGTAATAGTGGTGATATAATGTAAGGGGGGAAATGGTCTCTTTTTGAGGGGGATATAATTGCATGAGGAGCCCTTGAGGCCAAGGAAGTATTTCCATTTTTGTCACAAACCAACCTGAGCTACCATGTTAGAGATCGTTAGAGATCTTAATAAAACAAAATAATGAGTTTACCCACTATTGGTAATATTATATTTCAATGTCATACAATACCATAAGGAACTAGGATTAGTATGTGATATAGTTGAATGACTCTGTCTATTCTATTACTCTGGCAGGAGTACATGGTAAATTCACAAGGACAGCATAGAGTTGTAGTGGGACTGTCAACCAATCTGTGCAACTCAGGGGTAGCCAACACAGTTTCCACCAGATGCTGGACCCAGCCACAAAGGAAGAGTGGGAGTTGTAGCCCACTGACAACTGGAAGGCACCATGTTGGCTATTCCTGCAGTACCCAATGGAAAACAGGTGTGTTGTAAAATGAAGTCATGATTAGAGGAAGGACTAAAGACCAATGGCATGGCCCACTGGGGGGGGCACTCTTTGTCCCTGAAGCCTCATGCCACACTGCCTTCTCTGAATGAGAGAGCAGTGGAAAGAGTAAAGAGAAAGAATAGTGACCTCTTTTTCTGGGAAGTGGTGCTGATTGAATCCAAAGAAAGAGACAAACAAATGGGCAGTGCCAAAATGCAGGAGGCAGAGGAAGTCAGTGGTGTAGAGGTGTTTGCCAGTGCCCAGGGTATGATCAGGTGTGTGCATGCACTGGGCGGGTGTGGGGTGTGGAGGGTGAACAGAGCCTACCATGCCAGCCCAGTCCTCACTGCTGGAGCCAAGTGGGGCTGCGCTCTCTACCTGGGCTCCACCATAACCAGTAATCTCTCCATCAATCTGAGCTGAACAAATGTATTGGCAAAAATGTGTTTTTGATGCAGAGGTTGTGATACAAGCACAACTAAAGCTGCCTTTGTCTGTCCTCGTTCATGCTGCCAATAGCAAAGTGACCTATGCAGTTGTCCCATGTGTGATGATCTTTCCCAACTCTGGCACTGAAATCTCCCAGCAGCGATAGATGTTCACGGTCTGGGGCCCTCCTGACAGCCTGGTCTACGTTCTCGTAGAACTGGTCCTTGGTTTGTATGTCAGAGCACATAGTGGGAGCATAGCCACTCAAGATGTTAACCAGACTGGAGGTACTTGAGACACAGAGTGAAAGCAAGCAGTTTGAACACTCAGTTGGTGGTTCTATTGCAGACAGAAGGGCGTTTCCAACAGTGAAGCCTAAGTAATGAATACATGGTTCTTCAAGATACCTTCCTAGCCAGAAGAGGGTGTAGTTCTTCTCTCAGAGGCAGCCATTTGAAGCAAATTTGGTTTTCTGCGGAATGGCAATGTCAGTGTTGAGTGTTTTCAGGTCAATAATGACCACCTTCTGAGAGTCATTGACCTGCAACTGGTTGGTGAACAAGCCAGGATACATGGTCCTGACATTCCAGCTTTCTAGGCACAAAAGGATTGGCTTCTTTTCTTTTTTGCCTGATGCAGAAGTTCAGACCATTTGTTGAGTGATACTCTGAGCTCCAAGCACCTATTGAAGCAGGCAGTCCATGGCAGGTCAGCACTTTATTGACTGGGGACTGCCCAGCTTAAGGCAGGCAGTTGCTGACCGGTGAGACACAATGATCTCTCCCACAGACAAAGGCAGCCCATAGTACTCTTGCCTTACGCCAATCAGGTTGAGCTTAGAACTCACAATTGCTGCCTCCCATGTTGTTTTTGCTGCATGTGCAGCACCGAAGTGACCTCCATGTGGCACAAGCCTAGGAAGTGTGTATGGAGGTGCTAGGCTGCCCAGACAACAAGACCCTCGGCCTTCCTGTTGTGGTGCAAAGGAAAGGAAAGCAATACATTTGGCACCAGTTTGGCTGCAGGAGATGCTGGAAGGAGGCATACAAGATGCCATCCAACTGCTTTAGGAACTCTACTCTGGATTTCCGTAAGGTTTACTCCTTAGCCTTTTCTTCTCCCAAAGATAATGTCTATTCTTCATAACATGAAAGATATTCAGGTCTGTTGTTTCCATCAAGCATTGGAAACATACATGGACTAACAACATGTCGCCATGAACCATCATAGTTTTGCTCATGAGTTTTGTAAAACCATGGGACTTATTTTGGCAGCTGTTGCAGTATCTCAGTGCTGCAGGTATTTAAAAAGCTGCACCCACCAACAATGTCCATTATCTACAGAACAATTTTCAAGAATACTGATGTCCACCTGCTCTATAGCATCTGGTTACACCCCCTTTTAAGTTTTGTTTCTTGAAGAGTGATGGTTTTGCATGAAATAAAAGTTGGTGTTTACTTATTCCCCCCCCCCCCTTTAAAGCATTTGAGCTGATTTCACTTGTTGGAGTTTGCTTAACTTTCTTGTTCTTACCATCTCTTAGAATGAAATCACACTGACCTGCTTTATTGGAACATTTGCAGGCTTGTTTCAAGATCTTTCTGCAATAACACTCAACATGCGAAGGTGCTGAATGAAGTGAGCTTTGGTGCCTGACATTTCATCTTGTCCTCAATGACCTCCACTACAAAGCCAAGAGTGAGTTTTCTGCAGCAGCAGCCCAACAAAACAAAATTGAAAAATCTTCAGAGGCTGAAGAGTCAGCATGCAGGGTGGTTTTTGTTTTGCTTTTTACTTGTCCTCCGTTACCTAGAGTGTGAAAATAATTGTCTAAAGATATGCCCATTATTTTTTATGGGATAGCAACTGTGAAATTCTGACTCATGCTAAACTGCTTTTGCAGAAGGCCCAACATGAGTATTATTAGTACAAATATCAGGCCAGCTTTCTACAGCCTCTAGTCTAAGGGTGCATTTGAAATGCTTGTCAAGAATGGGCTGAGTATAATCAGTAGACTTGGTGGAACAATGAAGCAACTAGACATGTGGGCAGAGTAATTTCTGATAACACATCACTCTAATTCTAAAATGTTCAAGCTAGATAGCTTTTAAAATGATGCTCTTGACTCAGATGCAAAAAAAAAAAAAAAAAAGGTCTCCGTGGTGCAGTGCATAATGAATTCAGCTACAAGAACAATCTGAGTTTTAAATCTCTCTCTTCTCTCTTTTTTATTATGAAACTTTGCAGTATAAAACTGTAAGTGGAGAACTGCTCAACACCAAAATAATGTCACAAATGGGTCTGTGACTGCATCATAAAATTTGATTGATTGTGAATAATTTAACATTTTTTTTCTCTTTGTTACAAAGACCCTTTTCAGTGGCTTATTGCTGAACACAAATACCTGCAAATTTAAATACTGGCCCCCACAAGTACCAACCTGTCAATTGCATTCTATTTCTGACCTGATACACTATTATTTCTCCCCAAAATGAAACATACTTTTTTTGGTGCATGGGAGGGGAATTTCATATTATTTTTCATAGTATAAAAAAATAAAATCATTCCACAGAGCAAAATATGATTCTGGTTTTGCTACTTCTTTGATCACACTTATCTGATGAGCAAGTTCCTTTGCTACTGCTACCTCTCTTCCCTCTTTTTCTCTTTCTTGAAGTCAGGAACAAAATCAGCTATAGAGAAAAGAGAGCATTCCAAATTATGTACTGACAAGCACAAAAGTATTGCTCTGCTTATGAAAGGTAGGTTTCAAGGGTGTATAGGGTAGAGGTTCTGGCTCAGTGGTAGAGCACGTGCTTTGAATGTAGATGATGCCAAGTTCAGTCCCTGGCATCTCCAGATAGATCTGAAAGGACTTCTGCTGAATCCATGGAGAACCACTGTCAATCAGTGTAGACCAGCAGGTGTGGAACCTTTTCTGGTTCAAAGGCACAGTCCCTCCTAGGTAACCTTCAACAAATGTGGGCAGAGCAATGAACATGAATTTCCGCTTTGTTCAACAAACTAGTTCCTATTCTCCCCCTCCCTTCTGTTTTCTTTTGGTGTCCTCTGCTCTGGGTCCAGGGATTACACACATAGGAAGGTGGTGGATGGGTTGTGGGTGGACCCTGAGTGAGAGGCAGGGAAGGGAAGAACTAACCCCCAGCGTGAGATACAGGGAGAAGAAAGAAAAGCTCCCAGAGGAGGGCTTGGAGAGTCCACCATTTTTTGTGTGAGACAAGATCAAAAGAGGACTCTGGGTCCCCGCCCCATCTTTCTTTTTTCTGCTTTTATTTAGATTAGTTTATTTCATCTTATTGTATTATTTAAAAAAGATTTAATAAATTTTTTGATACCAAAATAAGGCCTTCCTTGTGCATTTCAACAGATAGTACCTGCAACTTGGGGGAGGGTGTCAAATATTTTATTGGGTGCTGAAGGAACCCTGGCTCCTAGGAGTTGGCTCCTATGCTGGGCAGTGTATCAGTGTACATAGAACTAATTAAGAGGGTTATTATGAGAGAAACTCAGTGACACAGAGGCACAAGTTAAGGGAACAGCTACCGTCAAGTGATTCAGTACAGAAAGTATAGAGAGAGCGGGAGGGTCAGGGAGAATAGGGAGTTTAAAGAAAGCTCGTTTAAATAAAGTTATTTGTTTTATAATTCTCCTGCTTGCTCCTCAGTGATAATTAACAGTACTCGACAGGAGCGCTGACTTGGGCCCCAGATTGTGGGTGCCCATCGCTGCATGAAGTAATGTGACATCCTGCTGCCATGTTGCCCCGTAATGTCGTGATGTCCTGTCATGCACCACAGCAGCACCTGGGGACCCCAAAAGTCATGTCTGAGGCCCTGTGATGCCTCAGGCACCATCTCCAAGGCTCCACAAGGCCTCAGACACCACCTCTGTACAACTTCTGGTGCTTCATGAGGCACCACAAGTTGAGTCGGAGGCCTCGCTGTGTGGGTTCTAAGCATCACAACAAAAATTGTGTGGGTGCTTAGGCCCCCTATAGTTGGCACCAGTGGCACTTGGAACAGGTACTAGAGGAATACACGGGCGGAACTGATGCAATTGTTATCTTTTTGCAGTAAGGTGCACACCCCCCACCCCTTTCTAGCTTCCACCCAGGCAAGCAAAATGCATTCTAGAGTTGAAGAACACTTTCCAGCTAGGATAAAGACTCAGGGTGGAAGCAGAGTCAGTGAGGGGTATGGCCTAAGAAAGTCTCAAGAACCTGCCAGAGAGGATTGGAAGTCCACATTCACCTCCATTCTTGAAGCTTCCCACCCTGGGGCTAAAGGTCTGTGCTGTCAGCCATGAAATCTTCAGTTCAGATCTCACCTTGGTGATTAATTTGCTAAATGGCTTCAACTAGCCATCATCCCCCAGCCATAGGCCTAAGGCTGAGTGAAAATGACCACCCGAAATAGTTATTTGTGGGTCATGATTTTTGTGGGGAGGGATTTTGTCACATATTCTTTGATAATCTCAGAAATTATCAGATCTTTCCCCTCAAATATCCCTCTTAGGAGAATTTTTGGCTAAGTTAATGTTCAGTAGAAATCTATTGTACAATCTTGCTAGTGGTGTTGGGAGAAAGCAAGCAACGGACTAAGGAGAATAATTTCATGCCCAGGCATCATGAGCCCACCAGACAGCACTGTGCACGAGATTGAGTGGCCATTCGTGACACATTCTTTTGGTTCGAATTAGGGCACAACTTTATTGATTACAAGGCAAGGGGTTTGGGCTTAAGCCCTGTGTATAACCTGTATCAACCAACCTGCATGCTGGTTGATTCTCCGATGTGTCGAGCCAGTGGTAAGGGACTCCTATGACTAAGGTCAAATAGATTCACACCTTTGGAGGAGTGCAATGGCCTTAGCCCCCATCTGGGCTTCCGGACAGGAGCACCTCCTTCAGGATCCTTTTAATAGGATATCCTGTTCCCTTGGAGGGCCAGGCAGAAACTTTTAACCTGCTCCCAGCCACCTGTGACCATGACTAAGGCTTTTACCCAATGCCTTACCTGCCTAAGTTGTGACAATTGCTATGAAGCATGCAGACTCCCCCAGGCTGGCCAACTGACCTGAAGGTAAATTCTTCCCTGGCTCTGAATGCAGCAATTGATGTAACCCATGTCAATGTCACGGATATAAGCAATGTCAAAAACAAGTGCTACTCCCAGTGATGGGTAGGTGCCAGCCTAACTACAGGGATGGTGGGTCAAGTAAGTGAGTGTGCAGTGACAGATAAGAGGCCAACATTCTTTTTATTCCCAGGGAGCAGAGTCCTCAAGGGACTCAGTCCTTTCCACCCCCTGAATGTGCCCACGTCTAGGTCCAACAGCTATTGGTCAATCTGCAAGCAGACCAAATTCAAAGTTTTCCCAGCCAGTGAGAGAGGCTGTTGCTTCTCCCACTGGCTGCAGGATCCGGCTGATGGGTCAGTGGAGGATGTGGGGCAACACAGTGCCACAATACTGGGTTACCAGTGACCAGTGCTTTTTTCTTTTAAAAAATGTTTAGGGGTACTCTAATTTTGACTCAAGAAAATCATCATTTTAAAGTTCAAATTGGGGGGAAAATAAATACAGAAAATGGACAAAAGTACAAAGATTTACAAAATGTTTAGGGGTATGCGTACCACTGCATCCCCCCCAGAAAAAAAGCACTGCCAGGGACAGTATGTAGAATACTAGAAAGAGTATTCTTCCTTCAATATTAAAATAATATAAAGCAATATTAAAATGGGATACACAGTTGTGCTCAAAATTCATGAATTCCAAAATTGGTCATGGTGGGGATTTCACTAAATACTCCTCAAGGGAGAACTAATGTTCATGAGGAGCTCAAAAAAGAAAACATTCCAAACTTCAGAAAATTGTTCTCTGACAAATCTTGAATCAGAACTATACATAACCTCCCTTTTTCCATCAGTAAAATGTAAATAATAATAATGGTCTTCTTTACAGGTTTGTTTAAATGAGTACTGAGAAATTTGGTCTAGTTGTGATCTTTACAACTGATATACTGCTTTAAGTACATTTTACTTTCAACCACACTCCCCCTCAAAACCCCCACAACCACCCTCCCAAACATCCGTAAATCCAGTTATTTGATTCATGTATGAATCTGTGTTTTTATCTTGTTATATGATTGCAAAGTTAGGAAAACAATAATGTTAAAATTGAAGGGGAGACATACAGAACCTTCATTACAGTCATTGTGTAGTAGCTGCCTGAAGACATGGTAAGCCCTATTTATTTATTTTGTTAAGACTCCCTAAAATTGAATAAAACTGCCGTATATAGTCTTGCTATTTAAATTGGTTGGAGAGTATTTATGACAATAAAGAATGAAATGCCATTTCAGATGCAACATTGGTTGACTAAGACCCCTCAGATTTAAGTAATCTTCATCACATTGACAAAGAGAGCAATTAAAACTAAAATCCATGACTAAATTGCCATTGGTTCTAAGTAGAGTGAATCAAATTACATATTACACTGCATTATACTGTAGGCTTATGTGTATTTTAACGGTTTGGCTCCTACCCATTCATCATCAATAGACAATCAGGAGATAAATATGTCATCAACCCAGAATGTGTACAATATAAAATTAGCAACCATAGGGGAAAAAATAATCTATTGCTTGGTCAGAAGAAAATCTGTGAATGTTTTAATTTTCCCTTTATTGTTCTATATAAACTCGAATGGTGTGTAAAGAATGGCAAGCATGCCTCCCTTCTGATTTTTTTTTTAATCATCAGAAGTAAGTCACACAATCACACCTTTAATCATGAAGTTATCAGATTTTGCTTTTTCTCCAGTCCTTATTCTGGGAGACATTTTTACGATTAATTACATTTATATCCCACCTTTCATCTAAGGGGCCCAGGGTGGTGTGCATGCTTCGCACATTTAATCCTCACAACAACCTTGTCAGGTGGGTTAAAGTGAAAGTGTGTGACTTGCACAAGGTCTCTCAGTGCACTTTAAGGCTCGCTAGGAATTTGAAGCTAGCTCTCTTGAGTCCTATTCCAGTCAGCTGGTGATAAAGTTCCATTTTCCAGGAAGTACATGTTCAAATCAAAAACATGAATAAAAAATTAATTGCTCAATTAGTCGGACTCCAATTAAATAAATAAATATTATAAATCAAACTCAATGAGGAAGAGTGTGTGTGTGTATATGTACATGTATAATAGCATATAATAAAACTGTAAGACTGTCATCACACTGCAGTCTGCGTGGACACCGTTTCAAGCGTGCGGCAATGATTTCCCGTCCAGATTTGGGCCCCGTAGAGTAATTGCGCCAAGGGTTTTGCTTGAAAGACCTCCAGAGCTGCTGGGATGTGTCTGCCCCCCTTCGTAAAGTAAAAGCGAGACAGAATTTTGGCGCTTTGAGATGCTTTTCCCCTAGCATATTTATGATGGGCCTCCCAGGTCCCAGTTGACTGGAAAACTACTCCAAGGTATTTGAAAAAATTTACCTGTTCTATTGGCTGATTGTCCATCTCCCATCTGTGATGTCTGTGTCTCCTAGCGAGGACCATGACTTTGGTTTTTTGATGATTAACCACCAGTTGCTCTCTCCTGCAGTAGGCTGAGAATTCTCTTAGTAGTCTTTTGAGGCCTACTTTAGTTCGTGATAAGAAAACCACGTCGTCCGCATAGAGGAGCGCTGAAATTGTTTTTTCGCCCAGTTTGGGGGCATGAAATTCCGGGGATATTAGGTATTTGACCATGTCATTTATATATAAGTTGAATAAGGACGGGGCTAAAATACAGCCCTGCTTGACTCCTTTGGTGACTGGTACAGGGCCAGTTAGTTGCCCATTTACTGAGGTTCTTACATATAACTTGGAGTCTTTATAAAGGCTTTTTATCAAGAATAGTAATCTTTTGTCAATGTTGGTAGCATTGAGTTTAGCCCAAAGTTTGGCTCATGAGATCGAGTCAAAGGCCGCCTTCAGGTCAATAAAAGCTGCGTATAGAATCCCACGTGTTTTGTTGACATATTTGTCAATGAGGTGTGCTAATACGAAGCAATGGTCTATTGTCGTTCTGCCCTGTCTGAAGCCGGCTTGCTCCTCTGCCAGAACTGCCTCAGTTTCCATCCAGTCAATTAGTTTGATGTGGAGGTGTTTGGCATACAATTTGCTGGCGATAGTAAGGAGGCTAATGGGTCTATAGCTTGCTGGATCTGCCATAGGACCCTTTTTGTAGATTGGGATGATTACTGCCTCTGTCCAGCAACCAGGGATTATGCCTGTTGAGTCGATGTATGTAAATATTGACACCATTATAGGCGCCCACCAACTGATATTGTTCTTCATGAGCTCTGCTGGAATGTGGTCTATGCCCGGGGCTTTGTTGTTTTTCAGTTGGGCAATTAGTTTCCCCACCTCCTCTATGGAGACAGGAGGCCAATATGGTGAGTTCTCGGAGTTCTCAGAGTAGGCACTTGGATCATTGTACTGAGCTTTGTCATCATAGAAGAAGGTTTGAAAATATTTCATCCACTCCTGGGGTTCTACAGTACATATGGGACCAATCCGCTCCTGGCCCAGGAGGCCCGTAATGGTACGCCAGAAGGAGGTTGAGTCTTTCTCATTCGAGGCCTTCACTAAATTACACCAGGCCAATCTCTCAGCTTTTTGTTTTTTTACCTTTAATAGCTGTTTGTAGTTTCGTCTTAAATAGATGTAAGCCATAAATAGCGAGGGTGCTCCAGTGTTTCTGTAATTCCGATAGGTTGATCTCAGGCGTTTCCTTGCTTGTCTACACTCCAAATCAAACCATCTCTCATGTTCCATTGTCCGCTTTGTGACAGAATTAAGTATCTCAGTTGTTAGGAAGGTCTTTAGTCTTACTAATAACTTGTTAAATGAGTCCATGGCCTTTTCCCCGGTATTAGCTGATACAATGGCTAAGTAGATGGTCTTCACGTCTTCCGAATGGAGGAGATAAGTTAGCTCTGTATTGAGCATGGGGGTCCATTTGATTCTTCTGGGGCCCAGTGATCCCAGATTAACGATAGGGGTGTAGTAAAGGTTAGCCGCGGGTTTGTTAAACGATGGGTCATTGAGCGCTAAAATTAGTGGGAGGTGGTCGCTTTCGGTGTTATGTCCCACTTGAAACTTCAACACAGAGTTATAGGCGAATCTTGATATCAGAATATAGTCTATCACACTTCCTCCCCACTTTGAAAAATGGGTATACTCCAGCTTTTACCTAGGGTTTTAATAGGCCATAAGATTATACGGTAACTATTTTTGTAATGTATTTTCATCGGTGTTTGTCCTTTGATGCTATGGCCTGTTGGCTACGCAAATAAAGTCCTTGTTGTTGTTGCGTGGACACCAATGGGCAGCCACACAAACTGCAGCATAAGGACAGAACAGCAGATGGACAGCCCAGACAGACAAGTGTGCACGAGATGAGGCAAGCAAGCAGAGGCAGGTGGAGTGCGTGGGTGGGGTGTTCATGGCTCAGGAGTTAAGCAGAGGAACAGACAGGCCAGGCCAGGGGAGCTCCCAGCAACCATCCTGCTATGCTCTGCTGCTGTTCCCCCTTTAACCACTACTGGTGGCAGTGGGTGCAGGAAGGGGGTGAAGGGGAGAAGCAATGGGCGGAAGTGAATGAATCCACTGTAGCAGCAACAATCCCCATGTCACTGCTGGGGAGGAGGGGGGCAGTTTGGGGAAAAGGTAAAGGGAGGGGAAGGGGTTGGAGTAAGCTGTAAGGCATTTGGGGTCTGGGGAACCTGTAAAGGGGAAGTAGGAGTTTGCCAGGTGTAAAAGGAAGGGGTTGGTTGGCAGAGGATGAAGAGGAGACAGGGTTGGCAAGCAGCGTGAACAGGTGCATAACCCCTAGTATACATGCATACAGAGGGATGGGGCTCATCCATACTTCCACTTTTGCCATGCTTAGAAAGCATGAGTGCACAGTTTTCCCCTTGCCCCACTCCTTCCCAAGGGAAAACCATCTCTTTAGCAGTAGTTCAGAACAAATGGCAATCTGGGGGAAACCGAAATTGCTGTTTGCTCTGATTGAGTGCTAAAGAGCAGTTTTCCCTGGGGGAATTCGGCAGGACAAGAGGAAGTGTGGAAAAACCCAGAGACAGGGGATCAAGAAATTGCATCCAAAATGTTTAATTTGCTCAGTCAAGTAGCAGCCTTATGTGGCATTGGATATAAATATACCTATCCAACAGACACAAACTATTACAAAAAAAAAGAGGAGGAAGAAAATCAGTCTGAACTGGTAAACAGAATTAACATGTTAAAGAGCCCTGCTTTCTTTTATCCTAAGTGCTTGCCTTGTTTATGATTATACTGGTTTATGATTATACTATACTTCCACCGAGAGTGGAAGAAAAAATTCTATCACACAATTTGTGTAACCACATCATCAAGCAATTTCTGCCGCCTTCCTTTTCATTCATTTCTTTGTGACACTGATATCTCAGCATTATATATACACAGCTTTGGGGTGGGGGGAAAGTATAATTTCAAAACATTAAAAAAACTGAAAATAGCAAGGCAGAAACTGATTGTGAGCTTTAAACAGCCCCTTAATAGTGTATTTCCTCTCTTGCCTCTCAAATTTCTAAGTAGGAACCGTCTCAATTTTGCTTTCTGAACTGTCGCTTCCAATTCTTTATTGCACGATCCTCGCTTTCTTGATTTGGAAGGGGATGAGAGGCTTTGGTGATATATTATTCTGCAAAACTATTTGACTAAAAGGAACTGGCACATGAAATCTCCAGTGTATTGGACTTTTCCTAGTATGTTTTATTTAAATGTGGATGTTGAAAATTTCCTGCTGATTGCTCCTATCATCATAATATTTCTGACTTATGTTTACAGTGCAGAGAGACAATGGAAGAGAAACGGGTATTATTTGTTTAAACAAAGTCTGCAAAGCAAATCTTGAGCTACAGTCCACAAGGAATGAGTCCTCTATAAGCTTCTCCCATCCCCTTGAAATTATTTTTTTTACTTTCACACAGCTCCTATTTAAATGCAGCATGTATGGAGGCATATAATTTGGATAAGAAAATTGGCTTCCAGGTGGAAAAATCAAAATTGGAAACAGAATTGTTAGAACCCAATACTAAGACTTTGTCAAGAATGTATAACTTGTTGTTGAAATGGAATACTCAGGATGAAACTGTGAAATCTGCTATGATTAAATGGGCACAAGATCTAGGTCATAATATCATGTTTGCTGACTGGGAACAGTTGTGGACCACAGGTATGAAATTTACGGCATGTAATGCCTTAAGAGAGAATATTATGAAAATGATATACAGGTGGTACTTGACACCAGTCAAGCTTGCAAAAATCTACCACGTGCCCGATAATAAATGTTGGAAATGTAAGGAAAATGAAGGTACCTTTTCCCACCTTTGGTGGACGTGCCCAAAGATTAAGGCTTTCTGGGAAATGATATATAATGAATTGAAAAAGGTATTTAAATATACCTTCTTGAAGAAACCAGAGGCCTTTCTCTTGGGCATAGTCGGCCAATTGGTGCCAAAGAGGGATAGAACTTTCTTCATGTATGCTACAACAGCAGCAAGAATTCTTATTGCAAAGTATTGGAAGACACAAGATCTACCCACCTTGGAAGAATGGCAGATGAAGGTGATGGACTATATGGAACTGGCGAAAATGACAGGCAGAATCCGAGACCAGGGAGAAGAGTCGATGGAGGAAGATTGGAAAAAGTTTAAAGATTATTTCCAGAAATATTGTAAAACTAATGAATGTTAGAATGATGTTGGATAGAAACTAAGTGGTCTCTAGCTGAAAGGTTATAAGGGAAGATGAAAAAAGGATTAATTATGTAATATGTAAAAATCGAAAATTACAACATTTTTATGATTAATGATTAGGATATTAAAAGAGGGGAGGGATTTGCTGAACAAAATAAATTGAACTGGAATACAAAAAAGGAAGGTGTGAGGAGGTCCTGGAAATAAGTAAAGGAAGGTTAAGTAAAGGAAGGAAAGAATTGTTTTTAAATATTTTTACTATGTATTTTCTTTTTTTTCTTTTTTTCTTTTTTTCTCTTTCTTTGTGTGTTTTGTAAAACATTGAAAATCTTAATAAATATCTTATAAAAAAATAAAAAATAAATGCAGCATGTAGTGGTGATGCGATCTTAGTAGGTTTTACCCCACAACTATGTCAGGCAATGATATATTTTGTGCAGAACAGATCATCAAGTTTGCCTTCACAGATTTGCAATTTTAGTTGTAAGAACACAAGTAGAGTCCTGCTGGATCAGGCCAAAGGCCCATCCAGTCGACAGTCATGTTCTCACAGTGGCAAACCAGTTGCCTGTGGACCTGAAGGCAACAAATATCTTCCCAGTTGTGATTCCCAGCAGCTGGCATTCAGAGAAGGCAGAACATAGTCATCATGGCTGGCAGCCATGAATCTGACAAAGAAAGAAAGAACACCTAGCATACTGAGAGTAAGAGAAGGAAAGCAACTTGGCAACCAAGTTATTAAGAAATGGAATCTCTTTACGATGAAATGCTATAACAAAACACACAAGAAAATGTTGACCCATACATATTATTGGGGAGCACTGTAAAAACACGTATAAAATTGTATCTACAGTGGTACCTCGGGTTAAGTACTTAATTCGTTCCGGAGGTCCGTACTTAAACTGAAACTGTTCTTAACCAGAAGCCCAACTTTAGCTAATGGGGCCTCCCGTTGCCGCCACATGATTTCTGTTCTCATCCTGAGGTAAAGTTCTTAACATGAGGTTGAAACGCTTCTTTGGTGTGTCTAGATCCAACCTTCTTCTCAGAGTATATGAGTATACCCAATGATTTTAATGAACCTAGGTTACTTGTGTCCATTCTTCTCAATGGGTGTACTCTAAATAGTGCCAGATACCATCCAAGATACCTAGGGTTGCAATCTGAAGCATGCTCAATATGAAGTGACTACACTGAGTATACCCAATGATTTTAATGAACCTAGGTTAGTTGTGTGACTACACTGAGTCCAGTAGGACTTAACCTCTGAGTAAACATAAACAACAAACCTGAGATTACTGTAGAAACAGAATAGAACTAAGAATTAAAATAAATGCAGATAAGTTTGCCCACCCCTGATCAAACTATGCTCTGGTAACTGTCATGACCCTTCAGGGTTTAACTGGCATTTTATTAGAGCTGCAATGTTTAATTGATTAGTCAGTTAGACACAATTGATTACAAACATTGTAATCAAGTAGAAAGGTGTCGTTCATTAATCATACAGCAGATGTAAACTAAAATTTTGTTGTTGTTTTAAACTCAGATACATATAAAATCACCATGTGAGAAACATCTCATTAAAAGGACCATCCACTCCTGTCTGATTCACCTGGTCTTCACATTCTGCAAAATACCGTGGCCAGGTTCTAAGCTGGCAGACAGGATTTTTGCACATTTGAGGGGAGCCATCACATCAATTGAGTTCCAGACCTAGGGTTTATTTAAGATTTAAACCCCTAATTAAATATACACCAAGAAGAATGAGATGCTGTGTTTGATGCTTCTGGGTGCTGCTTTGTCAACAGGCTCTGAATAATGAACATGCTGGTCCTACAGAACAATGCAAAGATCAGGATTCAACCTTCCTCCCCCACCCACTGCTGCTTAACTACCCTGCCTTTTGACAGCCCCAAATCGTTCCACATTGACCAAGCTGGCCCAGGGTGATCCAGAGATGTTATAACCCATCCTGGCTAAATCCCAGGCTGATCTGAATTGACCCAATTCAGTTTGTTACCTGGGATTTGGCCAGATCTGGTGCATAGTCCTATCAAACACACCCAGCAAATAGAATAGCAGCAGAGTAGTAACCAGGTTGATCTAGGCTTTTCATGGGAGCGGTTCTTTTGAGTTCTTCATTTGGGGAATTCCTCACCTGCAGTCTAAAATGGCAGAAACCACGCTATGGCTTTAGAACTCTACCACCTTGTTTGGCTGTATGTGCAGTCTAGGCTCCACTCCCACACCATTCTGTTATCTGCTATGACCAAGGAACTAAAGCTGAGGTGGGACTAAGCAGACAGGACCAGACTTGATTCTGAATGTCTGGTATCACCAGGGGCAGACAGAAGCTATTTAACCCTCAAGTTTCTCAAGGGCATGATTGCCAGAGCTAGCCAAAGCATTTTGCTCCTTGAGATGATGGCCAAGATGGCACTTCTTCCCCATTCCATGCATGGAAGCTGACTGGACTCACATCTGGATCCCTGACAATGGGATAATGCCACATCTGAGGCAGTTGGCTAGTTAAGGGGAGGGCCAAGACCAGCCATGTGGCATTCAGAGTTCTGCCCTCCAACAGAAGTGCACATCACTGCTGCCTGCCCTCCAGCATATGTGGCCTGCGGCCATTGTTCCACACTATCTTAATAGTAGGGCCATGCCTGATCATTGTCATTCACACCTAAGAATGAATGCAAAACACTGCATTTGGGAATAGCATGTCGGTGAGGGCATTAATTATCTTGCATCCTGACACCACAGAGATACATAACACCCTCTAAGGGGCCTTGCATATACAAAAGGTCCCCTTTCAAAATACACCCCCATCTAATGTTGCTAGGAAGATAACCACTGTGGTTCCTTTCCCTTACCAAGTCAAATTTTCCCTCTTTAGATCTTCCTGCCTTCCTATATTGCCAATAGCATTTGCCAAGAAACAATCAGGAGTGCACTTGAAGCTTCCAGATGTTCATTTCCTGCCTCATATTTACATGCCCCACATATGACATCAATTGTGAGGCAGGTAGGTGTGCTTTGAGAGAAATGGTTGCAGGCTGGAGATTCCCCACTGCTGCTACTGCCTTTCAGAGGAATATTCTAGAAATGGAAACCAATGAATAAATAAAATTAATGTTGATGTTTGGTGTAAGGCACCTGCACAGAGTATCTTGGAACAGTCCTGAAAATCTTCCCTGTCTCTCTCCCCAGTGCTCTCCAAGCATAGTAAATATTTAGCTGGTGATGAAAGCCAGAGTACAAATTAAGCAGAAGTGTTGCCCCAAATATATGCAAATGCCCAGGCGAACAACTCTGTTGGCTCATCTTGTGGCATGGTTGTATCCAGAAGTCAAGTGTCTGCCACTACCCAGGTCCCTGGTGAACCCCTTTATACACTTCTAATTAAAAATAATCCCACCCTCCCCAAAATGTTGCCTCTGCTACTGAATGTCCCCAGCCCCATTTCAATGCCTTCTCATGCCAGCTGAGTCCAGCTATCAAGAGAGTTTTGAGAGCAGATGATGACAATGAGATCTTGTTCTCTCTCAGGCAGCAAAAGCCCACACCTAAGTCTAATTAGCCACTTACAGTCATGGCTTTATGGAGCACGTATCTGTAGTTTGCATGCATGGAAGAATTCCCACCCTTCATGGAAGGATAAGTCATCAGAACCTCCCTAGGGTCTTGTCTCGCCTACTTTTAATTGCTAAATATACTCTGGGTACAGTGCAGAGATGACAAAGAAAAGTTTTTATATATATATATACTTGGTACCATCTCCAGTTTTGCTTTTTTGGTATGCGTTTAGATAGGAACAGAGGAAAGTACCTTATACTGAGTCAGACCTTTGGTCCATCTAGCTCAGTTTTGTGTATACTGACTGACAGTGCCTTTTCAAGATTTCAGAAAGAGAAAACTCCAAACCATTCCCGGAGATGCCAGGGGTTGAAGATAGGGCCTTCTGAACAGAACACTGTCTGCTTTGCCCCACTTCCCCTTCCATCCTAATGAAAGGGCAGGGAAGCACAGAAGCTCTGGCACCTTCTTATTCTTTCTTTTGTTCACAGTCTTAGATTAATGGGAGGGGAGATTAATGGGTAGCAGTGACAAAGGGAGGGGAGATTAATGGGTAGCAGTGACAAAGGGGGCATCAGCAAGGCCAGGTAGCCACCATGATCTGCAAAAGATCTTCTACCTAGATGTGGGCTAATACAATTCACACATTTCAGAAAGTTCAGATTAGGTAGGTTTTATCTCCCATCCCTTGTTGATGTGTTGCTTGGAGAGGTGCATCTCTCTGTGTGTGCTAGTGCTGGTGTCCTTCAGTTACCTGGGTCCCAAAGCTTCTTGGACCTTTAAAGTAAGAATAATTTCTTTGAAATTTCCCCAGAACTGAAATGGAACAGAAATGTAGGAAGTAGGAAGACATGGCATATTATTCACAAGAAACCTAGCTGGTATATTTTGAACCAGAGCCTTTGTAGAAATTGAACACTAGCAAAGCCACAGTAAGTATAATGTTTGCAATAGGATTCTGATGGGGATTGTTGGGTCCTGCAAAGGCAACACTGGGATGAAAGAGTTGTAGGTCCTTAAAGTGCAAGAGGGGTTAGCTGAGGGAAGATTGAGACTGGTGGAGCCGGGTTCCATTCACACTAAAGGACCAGCCTCCCCGGGGCTGGGCATGCAAAGCTTGAGTGCTCCAACAAATCAAACCATTTGGGGAGTGGGGTGGGTGAGAAAATGTGACACTCGACAACTTCAGATTGCCATAATGTAGGTGAATTTTTTCCACCAGCTTGGCAGGGCCAGAACCTGAGCTTGTTCTACAAGGTGAGGCCACCCTCTTTGACTATGGAGAAGGTGTTGCCTTTTGCCTTATTTCATTTTGAGTGTCACAGTTTTCTAATTTGAGATGCCCACCAGTCAAACAGAACTAAATCAAAAGATGCCAGATTCATTTTAATGAGTTCACCAAAAGCCTGCAGGTGGGGGGGGGGGGGAATTCTCAGGAAATGTTAACAAGAATATGCTCAGACCAAAAGAGAGAGAGAGAGAAACTTGTCGTAACTTCAATAAAGAAATGTTAGCAACATGCCCTCAGAGGAGCACATAGCAGCTTCTCATAAGATTTATGCTATCACACTGCCAGAGTGTGAACATGCTGCACTAGATTTTTGTGGCTGTTGACACTTTAAACAGCACTTTCAGGTGAAAATATCTACCTGTGTGAATGATATGGCCTTAGGACTCTAATGAGGAATGCCACTAGCACCTGTAAGAGCTTGAGGGTTGGGAAGATGGGGAGCTGTTCAGAATGTGTTGAGTTGTGGTCGCTTGTTTGATTTTGTGCCCAACGTTCAGCATGTTTATGAAGCAACTGAGGTCTGGCATGCATTACTGCCAGCCTTCCGCAGTGCAGAAACATGTGGTCTGATGTCTGTGATGTGATCACAAGGAGGAAAACAACAATCTATATGCTGCAGGGCAATGTCGGAACCATGTTGAAGTGAACAAAATGAGAGAGAATGCTAGACACTGGGAGTCTGAAGGATATTAGGCTGGTGTGGGAAGGTTTTATCCTCAAAGTGTGCAGCCACTTGGTCACAGTGGGTCTTTGCACCAGAGGCCCCTGCCCCACAGTGGAAGTCAAAAACCTCTGGACAGTATGGAACACAGGCATCTTCCCACTTACATGGTGGTTACTTTCTAGATACTGCATGTATACGTGAAATCACGTATAGTGGGGAACACCATCTGAAAAGCCTATTAACAAAGTTTTTAATATTCGATTGGGAGCTGCCCAGAGTGGCTGGGGAAACCCAGCCAGATGGGCAGGGTATGAATAAACCTCAGGGAAACCCTTGAAAAGCACTGGCATGAATGGTCTCTCTCGGTCTTTCCCCATTGCTGTGGAAACAGTGACAAGGGGGTAGACCGCTACTCCAAAGTACCTGGCTGTGTTTCAGTGGAAGACTGATACCCTGACGTTCTTGGCTGTGGGTCAGATTCACTTGATGCTGGTGCTGGTGTCTTGTAGAGGAAGCTGGCACTGTTCTCTCTTCAGCTGGCCAAACATCTACGGCTGCACACTGTCTGCAATAGCACATTTCATCTTCAGGTTATGTTCCATGGAGGGGTCATAGTGCACAATGTTTGAAAGTGCCAAAGAGTTCAGAAAAGCTCTTCAGGATCCAGATGGGTCAGTCATCCTGCTCACCATCATATTTTCTTCGCTGCTTGCAGAGCTGGAACTCGATTTCACCAGTTCCTCCAGCTCTTCCAGACCTTATCCTACTGGATAAGGTCAACAAAGCCATCACCACCAACTTGCTTCGCCATCTACACAAAGTTCTCCACCCCAGTGGCAATGCCTGGAAATTCCTTGAAACTGCGAGTGCATTCCTTCCACAGGTTGCACCAGCATACATTCAGAATTTCAGGCTTGATTGAATCCACTGCACACTTGACATAGGTGATGCAGTTGGCAATGCTGAAGGACTTCAATAATGCCACGCAGTCAAGATCCAGATCAGCATCCATTGCATCAATCAGTGAGGCAAAGGTGAGCTTGGTGTAATGAGCCTTGAAGCAGCAAATCACCCCTTGATACAAAGGCTGGATGAGCAAGGTGGGATGGAGTGGAAGGGAAAAAAGGCAACCATGACATCATTGTGTGCAACTTGCAGTTGCTGTGGATAACCAAGAACATTGTCCACCACTAGCAGCAGTTTGAACTCCAGCCCCTTCTTCTGCAGGTAATTGTGGGATGTAAAACTGCAGTCAAGCATAACATTCCTACAGTGGACATGTTAGGGGATGTTTTGTACCACTCAGGAGAAGTTGGGACAGACTTCCACTACATGTGACTTGAAGAGGGTGTGGCCTGTTGTACTAGCATGGAGGAGCACATGGCCTCCATGTTCTGATCAGTGTGTGTTCTCCATTTTGTATGTTGCTGTGTGTTTGGAGAAGTAACTGCTTAGTCACAGTCACTTGGGACTAACTTCTCTATGGAATAGTTCTAGTCGTTATGTAACCTAAGCCTGCCTGCAGGGATATGTCTGTGAACCTGAATGAATCTGTGAGTAAACTACTTTTATATTAACGTTAATCAGATTCTTGTGTTTATTCTTTTTAAGAGGGATTAAAAGAGATTTTACCAGGAAGGAATCTTTAATACAGTGGTGCCTCGCAAGACGAAATTAATTCGTTCCGTGAGTTTTTTCGTCTAGCGAATTTTTCGTCTTGCGAAGCACGGAATCCCATAGGAATGCATTGAAACTCAATTAATGCGTTCCTATGGTCAAAAAAAGTCCAAACAAAGCCAAATTTGGTACAACAAGAGTTTATTAAGTGCTCTTTAAAGTCACACATACTGTAAAGAGCATTTCAAAAATTGAAGGAACAATAAATTAAGTTTCTAAACATGACAGAAAAACATTTAAAAATCAACAAAGTGTACAGTACATTTTCTAAGACTCTGGGGGACAACTCGAAGAAGGTTCCTCTTCCACTCTTTGCTTCTTGCTGAAGAATCCCCTCCCCAACTGTTCCCCCAGCCACCCACCACACAGAAATTCAAATCCAGAATTTTTTTTAAAAAACAGCAGAGTGGCCCAATGGTCATAGAAAATCGTAAAAATGCAGGAAAAAAAAACAAGCTTCCAGATTCTTGCAAACCCCTCCCCAACACCAAGTCCTTGAATTCCAAACACCCCAACCCAAAATCCAACCCCCCCAAAAAAAAGTTTTAAAAGTTTAAAAGAAGTTTTGTAAAAGCTTCAAAAATCACCAAAGTCTTCAAAAACCTCAAAAAAGACTACCACACCTCGTTCTATGAGTTGCTCCTCGAAGTCAAGTTGCAACTGTATTAACGGTGTTAAGAAAAAGGAAACAAACTTGCAAGACGTTTTCGTTTTTCGTCTTGCGAAGCAAGCCCATAGGGAAATTCGTCTTGCGAAGCAGCTCAAAAAACGGAAAACCCTTTCGTCTAGCGAGTTTTCCGTCTTGCGAGGCATTCGTCTTGCGGGGCACCACTGTAGTAAGACTCAGATGAGTCAGCAACAAGCTGATCACTGTGTAATGAAAAAAAGGGGATATTTGGAACTCTGCTAGAATATAGAACTTGCTAGCACAAGTTAGGAAGGGTATCATTAAATAATATATCCTCTCCTGTCTCCCTAATCATCCCCACAGTAAGTGCATCACCACCCAAATGAAGCACTTGTAGAACCAGTCCAGAAAGGTTGCAGCAGTCACCCAGGTCCTCTTGTTGGACTGCCAAAAGACAGGCAGCAGGTTCTTGTTTTTCCTTTGAGGGGGCTTTCAGACCTGTACAGTATGCCTGGTTTGATCAAATGCCCAGTCACATCACCACAGAGCTGCAGCCACCCAATCCTTCACAGCTTTAAATCCAGGAGTGCTTTAGTCTTTTTCTGGCTTGTTTCATAGTCTAGAGCTCCTCAGAATACTAAAGGGTCCACATGTGCTCCACAGCACTGGAGAGATGCTTAGGAGTGATCATGTCAACTGCCTGTTTGATTTCACCATTCCATACTGCATACCCTCCAACATTTCTCCGATGAAAAGAGGGACGTCCTATTCCATAATGATGATTTTACTATTTATACCTCAGACACCTGACTGGGTTGCCCCAGTCACTCTGGGCAGCTTCCAGCATATATAAAAACATAAGAAAACATTAAACATTAAAAAAAACCACCTTCCCTATACAGGATTGCCTTTAGACAGCTTGGGGGGTCAGATAACTCCATACCTTCCAACACTTCTCCAGTGAAAATAGAGACATCCTAAGGAAAAGCGGGCCATTCCGGGATCAAATGAGAAACCGGAACGGCTTCTCCAAATCAGGGAGGTCCCTGGAAAATAGCAACACTTGGAGGGTCTGCATACTATATCTTAAAAAATAATAATAATTAAGCCCACTCCCCTTTCTTTGCTGTCAGAGTTTTGAAAGCTGCCATGGTAAAAGAGGGCATGCATTAATTGTGGGGTTAAAGCCAGCCTAAAATGCTTTGATCTGTTTTATGACTCTGCTCTCTCTAAATGAAAATTCTGAATCCTCATTTTTGCCTCTATCTGGGGAAGGGAGAATGGAAGAGGAGGAATGAGGAAGGCAGCCCAGCCCTCTATGTCATTCAGACTCTCTGCATATCAAATGCATTTTCTCCCATATAAAGATAAAATGAAATGTTGGTTTATGAAGCTCTGAATGTCTGCACATTTCTGGCACTTAAAATGCTTCATGCACGCACATATAATCAGGCAAGCACTGAAATTATAAACAGATTGCAAGCCTCCCCTATGCTTATGTGTTATCATAGATATATTTTTTAAAATCCTACTTTCTCTTTAGTTTGGACTTTATTCTTTCTTTCTTTTGCTACATTTCCTTACTTAATAAAATTAAGTGTCCTAAAAGTGACAATGATAAGATGACAAATTTATGGCATTCTTCCACACCCTCCTCAATAATACTCAGCACTGATTCTTGCTTGTTTGGTGCATTTATTGTTTCAACACTTTCGAGACATAATAATTACGACAATGAACATGGCTGAACTAGAATCAAATCCCTTACCATCCGAAAAATTCATTTCCCCCTTGAAGCCCATGCTTGAACCTCCCTCCCCAGTCTGAAACTGCATTTTCTCACCTTCATATTTGGTTCTCTTCATTAGAGCCTCTAGGTGAACCTCTAGTAGTAGGGAGTTTCACAGGGCAGGTCCTGCCATACTAAAGATGATCCCTGGTATAAAGGTCAACTGAAACTGTCATGGTCCAGGAACTAATTCAGCTGGTGTACCAGCCAGAGGTGGTAAAAAGCACTCCTGGTCCACATGCAACTCCATCCCACTCCCTTCATAAGTGGGCGGAATGAGTGTTATGCAGTGCCTGTATCTGAATAATGCATGTTTCTGTAGCCTCTCCTGTTCCTAACTTCATGGAGAGACCATTTCTGCAACCAAGCTGTACCCAAGTGATATAGATAGAGAGCCCATAATGCAAGGAACTCAGCAACTACTATGGCAATTCCTCTCTGTGTGTGTTCATCCTACAATCAAGTGAAGAGGGCACTAATTGTCCTTTAATGACTACTAGGCCCAACTAATCAACATTCCCTAGTTTCCTTCTTTTAATAGAAAAAGTTGGACCTTTAAAATTTTATAAGGCCATCATTCTTTATAGTGCCATTGCAGTTTTTGCTAATTACCCTGAGCTTGATATTATACTATTTGCATCCTGAATATAAGTCCAAACACAGTTTGAGACCCTACTAATGACTTTTTGCCGATTAACAATTGATAGCTAAGTAATTTATTAGAGGGTTCATACGGTGTTTCTTTCCAGTATGCTATGAAATATGTAAATAGGGTGGAAATGATTAGATAAGTGACAATTTTAGCACTCAATGATAAATGCCAATGCAAGCCACGCACAGAACACCACCAGAAGCACAAAGCCACCAAATGAAAGTCAACAATTATCATCTTCAGAATCGTGGTTTGGCAGGAACCTTTGAGAACAAAGCACCCCATGATTATGAATACTGCGTGCGTACAGGGCAACCAACATATGGGGGAGAGAGAGAAAATTGTGAAGACATGGACATCTTTATCATCATGCCGTAACTTGCAGTGGGAAAGGATGTTGATTAAATCCATTTCAATACTTTCTCTCCTTTTGGGGAGGATACATAAAATAATGTCCTGGGTGGTGCTAGTTGCCTTATCCAGATCTGACCACGCATAACACTGGTAATATCTGAGCTAGGGACCTTCTGAGCCAGAGGTTTTGGACTACAACTTCCATCACTCCTGACCATCAGCCATGCTGGTTGGCGCTGGTGGGAGCTGGAATGCAACAGCAACTCCAGTAATCAGTGCATGCACTAGGGCCAGGATGGTGTCAGCCAAATGAGGAAACGGGGACTAGTGACACCTGTTATTTCTTACTGGTAGTTATTCCCACAAGGCAAGGGTTACTTGTAGGTTCATGCTCATTGCTGATCCATGTTTACATTAATAAAGCTGTGATCATTATGCTCTAAGCTGTGGTCTGGGTTTTGTTTCCTTTGCAGGGCAATGTCTACACTGACTGGTGGCAGCTCTCCTGTGTTTCAGACAGGGAGTCCTGCCACCCTACTTGGGATTGAACCTGAAACCTTTTTCATGCACAACCGATGCACTACCACTGAGTTGTGACCCTTCCTCTGAGACATTGCACTGTTTGTTTGCTTATTGATTTTCCCACCACAGACTAAAGTGAACCTGAAAGGGAAAAAAAGAGTGAGGGAAATGTAAAGGTTGGTAAACGTTATGGCATGCTCTCTTTTATTAAACTTCCACTAGATTGAATTCATGTTTTGACAGTGAAGTGACATGGGTGAGATCTCTGTGATGTTCTATGTGGCTTGTGGCTGCAAATATATTCCTTTGGCAGGTTTATTTCTTCATTAAATATTCATGAGAGAAGCTCCCGCCTGCTATTCCCTGCCTGCTTTTGCATGACATTGATGTAGGTTGGAAATTTTTGCCAGTTAGAGTACATTGTACTGATTTCAAGAATCCTGTTTTTGTTAAAAGTTAAAGCCACTGGTGCCACTGGTGGTTATGCATGTGGCAACTAGTACACATCCCTAAATGAATGATTAAAAATGCTACTGATGCAGAAGCTCTCACTGAGAACCAGTGTGGTGTAGTGGTAAAGAGCAGTGGATTTATAATCTGGTGAACCGGGTTCGATTCCCCGCTCCTCCACATGCAGCTGCTGGGTGACCTTGGGCCAGTCATACTTCTCTGAAGTCTCTCAACCCCACTCACCTCACAAAGTGTTTGTTGTGGGGGAGGAAGGGAAAGGAGAATGTTAGCCACTTTGAGACTCCCTAGGGTAGTGATAAAGCGGGATATCAAATACAAACTCCTCCTCCTCCTCCTCCTCCTCCTCCTCCTCCTCCTCTTCTTCTTCTTCAGGCATTCCTCTATCCACAGGGTTAAAATTGTGTGGAAGATGAAGCAGGAATGCACACACTTGCCTTGCCTTCTCTATTGCCATTCCTGTCATCCATGGATTGGAGGGCAATTGTCTGCTCTACTTGCTGAAGTTCTCTTTACTTTCCAATGTGTCAAAATGTATGGGAAGCCTGCACACGTTCAGCAGGATCTCCCCTGTTTCCACCTTGAGGGTGGTGGATGAGCATTACATGAAGGATCTCAGATCATGTTCACCCTAACTGGACATTGTCCCATGCTGGCACATTGCAATAATGATAATGTTAATAATCTGACAACCACTGAATGCAGGAAATGGATAACAGTAGTTCATTTTTCAAATGCATTGGAAGCCTGCATGAATAGAGCAGGATCTCTGCTGTCTCCTGGGATGTAAGAAGGCACTGTTTTCTGTTCTGCATTCATCACATGCAGAACTGCTTCTATTTCACTGCAGTTTTTATCTTGGCTATAACCTGTATTTGGTTGACCAACAAAATGTTGTTTATATTTTTAAAATGTCATACTTTCCCTCTGTTGTCTTCTAGGCATAGATGTTACATTTAACCATCAGGACAAATAGTTTGTATGATACCTGCCTATTTTGCCTTGTAATGCAAATTACAATGGTTGGGGGGGGGGTTGTGGACAATTAATGAGTTAATCCTACCTGCTGAAAGTCTCCACTGTGATTTCTATTAAAGAAAGATCCATTAAAAATAATAATGCCCACATCATCTCTAACTATGCCATGAACTTCAGTCATTGAGTAATGCCGACAGGTGTGCAAGTGAGCCGGTTCCTGGAAGATGCAAATGTTCTTATTCACACAATGTTCTTATTCTTGCCACATGTGCTCTGGCTGGTAATATATTATCCCTATGGTGTCATTTCCCGCAGGGTATTCTCTATAATAGGGGGATGCGGGTGGCGCTGTGGGTTAAACCACAGAACCTAGGACTTGCCGATCAGAAGATCGGCGGTTCGAATCCCCACGACGGGGTGAGCTCCCGTTGCTCGGTCCCTGCTCCTGCCAACCTAGCAGTTCGAAAGCACGTCAAAGTGCAAGTAGATAAATAGGTACCACTCCAGCGGGAAGGTAAACGGCGTTTCCATGCGCTGCTCTGGTTTGCCAGAAGCGGCTTAGTCATGCTGGCCACATGACCCAGAAGCTGTACGCCGGCTCCCTTGGCCAATAAAGCGAGATGAGCACTGCAACCCCAGAGTCGGTCACGACTGGACCTAATGGTCAGGGGTCCCTTTACCTTATTCTCTATAATAAGCACCTGTAAGGTGTTTCAGCTGAATATCCTTCATGATGTTGGCATTGTATATGCTCAATAGAGCAACATCCACAGGGCTTTACCCCACAGCAGGGAACATGGAGAAAGGTAGGTTCTTGATCACATGAGGGATGGTCAGATAACCTTCCCAGAATGGAAGGGGGGTGCCACCATACACACCATACTTACACCCACTTCCCAATATCATTGTGCTTGAAAGAGGAGCACCCATCTGCTTTATGTCACATTCGAAAGGGAAGCCTGTAAACATGCATTGTCTCTCCACCTGATTGAGAAATTGAGTGTTTCCTTCTCTCCCTTCTATACATTGAGTAGTATGTGCAGTCTGAGTTATTTAATCTCCTCTATGGAAAAAAAAAAAGCACCCCAACTTCATTGCAAATGCCAGAAGAGCATTGCACAGGGCAAGTCCTGCCCACACATTTCTGCTTCCTCTCCTACACATATTCAGGCAACATCAATGTCTCTGAACAGGGCCAAAGTAACACCCCATCAGCTTGTTCAGCTTGGAGCAACTCGGCTGAGTAAGCCACTGGGAATTGCAGGAAGGTGTAACAAGATCTTCAGCGGAAGACGAATTGATTAAAACTACTACTGCAGTCCATTACCTTCCTATTGAGTCTTAGTGCAAAGCACTGATTAAATGAGACAGTGTGAATTTAACTCCAGTCACAGATAAGCAGAGGTTTTTTTTCTCCCCTCCTCCCTTCATAAAATTGCAAGGGTTTTTTTTGTTTTTTTGTTTTTCACATAGGGACTGATTAAAATAATTGACCAATTAGATCATTTGTTTACTTCTGCAGCTGCATAAGCAAACACCTGACTGAGAGTTGATTGGCACAGATCCAGGTTCAAACCCTTGACGAGGCACAGAATTCCCTGATTGCCCCTTGGCCCAGTTGCTACTGCTGAGTGTGACCTACCTCACAAGGTTGCTGTGAAGATAACATGATAGCCCATGTAAACTCTTTGATAGTAACATGCAAAGGGGACATACAGATAAAGAAATAGTGCAGAGTATTGTAAAGTGACCCTTCATTTTTGTTTTCTCATGTGCCCAAGGCATATTAATCAAGTCTCTTTATTCTCAGAAGTGTGAATTCAGGGCAGTAGTCCCTGCATTATACAGAACACCCTCCCAGTGGCAGTGAGGAAAGTGCCTACATTTAGGTATGGATTTTGGCATGCTATGAACACTTAAAATAAAAGAAAAACCATTATGTTTCAGCAAGCGTTTCCAGCATTTTAATTTTATCTGGTCATTTTTTAATACTGTTTATTATATATGCTATTCTGTATCTTGTTTTGCTAGGATTGCTTATAGATCTATTATAATAAATAACCATTTTTAATAAAAACAAATACAGTGGTACCTCGGGTTACAGACGCTTCAGGTTACAGATGCTTTGGGTTACAGACTCTGCTAACCCAGAAATAGTACCTCGGGTTAAGAACTTTGCTTCAGGATGAGAACAGAAATCAAGCAGTGGCAGTGTGGTGGCAGCGGGGGGGCCCATTAGCTAAAGTGGTGCTTCAGGTTAAGAACAGTTTCAGGTTAAGAACGGACCTCCAGAACGAATTAAGTTCTTAACCTGAGGTACCACTGTAAATACTACTTTATCCATCCTGGTTCACACAAGATATAAGCTGGGGAGGGGAATGGCCCCCTCAAATTCTCCATACTTTTGGGTAGGGGAGCAAAACTGGGAACAGGTAGGATGAAAAAGAAAAATTATCTGAAAGCTCTGCTCAGCCAAGTCAATACAGAATGAAACAATATTGTCAGTTCAAAGCAGATAGCAACATGCAATGAAGAGAAAATTGAAGTAAGGCGGAGGGCACATTCCACCTCTCTATACCCATTGCTGGAATTCACAAGTGGGGAGACAACTGCGGTGCTCATTTCCTGTTTGTAGGCTTCCTTGTGGTGTCTTGTTGACTAGTGTGAGAACAGGATGTGGATTTGTGGTTGAAGATGGAGGACGGCCCATCTATCAATATTCATATTGATCTTTAATTGTATTTTTGCTGCTTCTGCTGTGTCTTATGTTGTATTTCATTGCATTGCAATTTGAACTCTATGCAATTACAACTGCTACAACAACCATAAAGTAGTTCTGGGGACTACTGCCCTGCTTTATTAAATCTCAGGTGACAAACGAGAACTAGTTTATTCCAACCAGGTTTTTAATGAATAATATTTTAAATCTTGTTCTAGTTTTGTTGCTGGTTTTCCTGTAGACTGATTATTTTATTGTATATCTCTTTTTTAACCTTTTCCTTAGTCTTTCATTTAATAGTATATTTAATAGTTGGCATTTACCGGTAACTAATTCGAGCTCAGAGCAGATTCACTGACATTAATAAACCTCAGTTGATTGTGTCCATTGACTTGAATATCACCCAGTGTTTTAATTCCTGTTGCAAATCATGCTGGAGGATTTTTTAGTGGGGAAAATAGTTTTCAGTGACTTACGCTAAGGTGACATAGAATAGGGAAATTATGTCCCTTCATATGTTGTTAGCCTACAAATCACATCTTCCCTGACCACTGGTCATGCTGGCTGCAGTTTGATTTGTGATGGCATTCAGTAGCATCTGGAGGGCCATATGTTTCACACCTGTGTGGCAAAGTGTGCGACCCTGAAACACTCACTCGCAGATGTATAACCTCCACTTTAAAGACACTGCGTGCAGGCTTGCCCTCTATCCTCCTGTACAACTGAATTCACATTTCACTTGCTTTAGAATGACATCAACACCAAAAAGAGTTTTGTGCTTCATGAAACCCACCTTCTTCTTCTTAACTGTCTTTTGAGGGTTTTCTCCCCCCATAAACTGGGGAAATGTTCTGTTTCTGAGGACAGAGAAAACAGTCAAAGTACATATGACGTCCCAGTGGTTTCTTCATTTCAAGAGACTCATTTCTGCGATATCATCATAAATAAACCTGAGTACCTTTATGAGGCAGAAAATTGGAAGGCAGATACTCAAAAAGGTTAAATACAATACAGTGTGGCCATCCGTTAAATACTTTAGAATATAATGAGCAAAACCCATTCATTTATTACCAATTGGTCTGATGATGCCGGTGAATCAGCAAAGGCTGTTTTCAAGCTCATTGGGAATTAGCTATGAAATTAAGAACAGAGCCACTCATGAAAGCACTACAGGAGAGGAATTTCAAGCAGAAGATGGTTGGCATTAATATTTTCTACAGTACCTCTGTAGAAAGGAGTCAAATGGAAGTTGATGTGGCGAGAAGTAGACAAATGATGGAACAGGATCCAGATCTCGTCCTTTGGTCTTATGATCTACATATCCTCACAGGACAAGAGACCTCTAGATGATGGAGCTGGAGGTTGTAATGATTAATGGACGAAGCAGATCAGAATATGATAGTGGAGAGGTAAGGGGCACAAGGCTATTGAGAGGTCTTCTGATCCTCCATAAAACAAACATTGTGAATCTTAACTAAAATTGCCTTACAAAATTCTTACAGGTGTTTCAACTGAATACAGTTGATGGAGAACCTTTTTTTTTAAGCTGAAAGGCCACATTTCCTTCTGGACAGACTTTCAGGGGCTACCTGTCAGTGGCTGGTCAAGTGGACAGATAAACTTTTGAAGATTTTACCTTTGTGAAGAGTGATAGCTTCTGTACATCCCTCCATTCAGACAAGCAGAAAGAATTACTAGTGTTCAAGAATGAAATCCATCCAGGCAAAAATACTCAAAGAGTGAGGGCTGTTCCCAAGAGAGAGTCCCAGGGGTATGGAGGGCCACATTTGATTCTCAGGCCAGAGGATCCCCATTCTAGGCTGGCACTTTAGAGCAGCCCCAATCCAACTTTGAGGGCCTTGAAAAGTCATGTGGTGTGTATAGGGGGGAGACAAGGGGGCATGCATATTTTCCTCTGTACCCATGTGTTTAATCAGAGTTTCAAACCCTAACTGAACTTGCAGTGGACCTGCTTCCCCCTCTCCTAGCTAGCAGATTGTCAAAGCTGCAGATCTTTCTCTGTGGACCCAATCCAACCTGGGGAGATCTTAGAGTGCCTCAACTTGATGCAGCCAAATCTTGAGTAATCTTGAATCAGCCCAATATGGTTTGGGATCTAAGATTTTGCACAGCCGTAGTTCTTACTACTTCTTTATAAAATTCCCTTATACTCCAAAGAATTTAAGCAGTGACTGTGACTTCTGCATAGAAATAGATGTATTACATCTGGTGACCTATTCCTTGCAATCTAGTGTCACCAGCTTTTATGGTTGAATCTGTGGAACTGTAAATTTAGTGTTCGTCTTCCTCTCCTTCCTACCCCTTTTAGTAACTATGCCACTATTACTGCCTTCCATATGTTCTTGAAATGTGGAGGTGAAGAAACTATCTAATGGACCCCATTACTCACACCCTCTTGCTATATTCAGGATTGTGAAATGCCTAGAGCAGCTCTTTGCTTAAGGTAGTATATGATAAACATTCTTAGTCATGTATTTTCAGGACTAATATCCAGAGAGAAAATGGCAAAGATAATAACAGGCCACTGAAAGTCATTGCAGAAGGGTGTAGCACAGAGAGTGAAAAAGGAAGTTTCAGACAGACAAAAGGTACAGCATAAGGTCATCACAAAGGATCTAAAGAAAAAGTAGAATAGGTTTTGTAATATCCTCTCAAAATGAATATGACAAAGGTTGTAGGTTACCTTAAAGGGAGGGGAAAAGTCCCAAGCCCATTATGGGATTTACATTCCATATGAGAAACAGCAACAGGGGAGGAATGTAAAAGAAACAAAAAGTAAGTAGAAAATCAGAACTTAATAGTCAGTCCTTTTGCTCCATGACAAGTCTTTAAAACGCTGAAACAGAGTGCTGAATTATGGAGCCCTACTCAGGAGGAGGACCAAGGAGGCAAAGTGTTATTTAGAGCAGTGTCCCTCTGACAAAGGGATAGGAACCTCCAGATGTTGCTGGACTCCAAATATCCAAAGGGGCACAGATTCCCCATCCCTGTTTTAATGCTCCAGCAGGGGCAGCCATGGAACCCTGCACAACTTCTGGTTCTTTCTATTCTTTGCAAGTCCCCTCTCCACTCATTTTACATTTTAACTTGCATATTAACCAAACATTGCAAGAAAATGACTGATGTGATTGCACATAATTGCATTAAGGTTATCTTTGTGTAGTGTTTTTTTTCCTGAGGCATACATAGAATTTTGAGGTCTTTGTGGTAAAACAGTATAAAAAGGAATTTCGGTGTAGTGGTGTGTGCTGTCAAGACTGTGGGTGGGTTTCCCTTCAATATTTCTTTCTATATACATAAAAATGTAAGGCTGTTGCCGTGCTGCAGTTTGCATGACTGTCGGTAGGCAGTCACAGCAGGGGCGCCAACTATAGGGAGTGGACGGAGATTCAGTCCCCCTAATATTTCTAGGCAGGGGGCTGAGCCCCCCAGTATTGAGGGGGCCACCATCCTTCACCACCCCTGGGCGAGTGCTGGCCTGCTGGGTGAGGGTGGGAGGCGTGGAGGGTGATTTTCACCCTCCATGCTCCCCACCATGATTGCTAAAGCACCTTCCTGTGCTCTGGTGATCCTCAAAGGGACACCTGTGTATCCTGGCAGGCCTGGCCTAACCGGGGGGGGGGTATTGCAGGTGTAACATCATGCATATGTGATGTCCTGTCCCCCCAATGTTGGGCCCAACTTGGCACGCTTGAGCCACACCAACTTCAGCATGGCAGCAGGCAGGCAGAAAAGTGAACAAGCAGCCAGGGGACCTTTTTACAGTGTGGACTGGAGCTTCACAGAGTGGTATGGCAAACCACTCTGTGAAGGACCTGCTCATTCCCTGTTAAATGTAGCTGCAGCAAGGCTTAATGAAGGGGAGTGGTGATTCAGAAAGCCACTCTCTGAAGTGCCTCTCCTCTTTCTTTAAGAGGTGGGGAGCTGAACTGAGGGGAGGGGCTTAGCATGAGCTGTATAAGGTAGAGAGAAAAGCACAGAACCTGAATCGAGTGGTCAGCTGTGCATGCACATCACCCTGTAGAAAATTTAGAAACAAAAAAATGGAGGCATGTACAATCTGCAATGCATCATTTATACTAAGGAATATTACCAGGTGCTGCTAAAATTGGGGGCAAATTTGGAGAGGGGAATCACAGAAGCACTCCCCTTCCTCTCAATAAAAACACAACACATTATTAGTGAATAAAGATTTTCATGAGCCAATCACCTCTTTGGGAGCTAAGTCAGAATTTCCAGGGCATTTTACCTGGATCGGTTATAGCCTTTCCACCCATCTACTTCATACTGTTGAAATTATTGATGATGTGTGTTGTGTTAGCTCCCAAAGAGGTGATTGGCTAGTGCCAAAAATGATGTACAGTGGTGTGGGGTGTGGACTGCTATGCACGCTGGAAAGAGGTTGAGAAGTGGTGGTAGTCTTTTAGGGGTGGCACTCGGTCTGCCCTGACTCTCCTTCATTATTTGAATATCCTCCATGTTGGATCCCCATAATGGCTTCATTTCATTAACAGAAGAATGTAACCCACTTAATTGTCCAAGCCTTCAGAGACCATGTTTAGTTTAATTTTAATTATTTCCCAGCCTTCTCCTTTTGGTTTTTAATTGTGCATCTTAAATATTTCCTCTATATTTCATTGATTTTATTTTATTTGATGTAAACCCCTTTTGAGATCATCGCTGACAAACACCCACCCACCCATCCCTGCATACAAGATTGCCAGATAATAAATAAATAAAAGCCTTTGGAGACATAGGAATTTGTGCTGCTTCTTCTGTTTCTACAAAGGAAGGAACCTGCCATTTGGCTACTTGGGGGACAGAGTTGAAGAACACCACAGGTCTAAAGCTTTCGCTGACCAGCATTCGGCAATGGGGAAGAAAACAACTTAGCAACTGACTCTGATGGCGTCATGTCATGTTTAATCAGTGAAGACTGAGCTAGTCACCTTGAGATTCTGAAAGCCTTGTTCGATACCATTTAAAAGATTGATTTTCTGTAACTATGAATCCTCTCAAGTAGTCATTAGACAGGAAGGAAGTTACCTAGGGCTTGTTTTTAAAAAAAAAATACAGGGAGGGAGGGAGAATGAAATATAGAAGTCTAGCCTAGAGGAGGCAAGCTGAAAACTGAGGAGCTGTTTGTCAGACCAGAAACAAAGGTATACCTTGGAGGGCTGGCAGGGGTGATGTTATTCAAGTTGTTCCTTCGTAACAGTGAGAACTCCTCCTTGACCTTCCCTCTCACTGACAACAGAGCTGGCTAGATAAATAAGCGGAGAAGGAAAATAGCAAGACAGTTTCTGAAGGAAATAAAGGAGAGAGATAACACTTAGATCTCTCTTTCTACAGAACCAGCATAAGTCATGGATGTTTACTGCCAACAGATGTTTGGGTGTAAAGGCAATTACTTAAGAACACTGCTGAGAAAACCATGTGTGCTCTTCATTCTGTAGACAGTTATTTTCTGCCAAACAGGAGAATATCTCTTGCAGTCCTAAAAACGTCTAGCCAGAATATGTGTTGTTAATTGAAGTGTTAACTCTTGCTTTGTTGGTATTTTGTTACGAGCATTGCATCAGACAAATAACTGGGTATCTATGTGATAGTTAACTCCCTTAAAAAAAGAAGAGGTGAAGTGGAATAGTAACTGCAAAGCAAGCTAGCAGCAATGAAAAGATTTGCAGCTATAAAAGGTTTGCCTTGATTTTCCATTGTATTTCTTTTCCATCTTCAGCAAGGGTGGGTAGACAGGTTTGAGCGAGACTTTAAATGACCGGCAAGGCCAACCAGATCATGAACGTTTGAGCAGGTTCTTTCAAGGTGTGTAATCTTGGAGTGACATATCTGCCCATTGTAAGTAGGGATTGAGGGGTTCACAGCATTAGCACCCCCAAAATGGTCTTGCTTTCCCCATAGCCACAGCCTTGGGTCTGAGCATAAATCAGGCATGTCTCTTCCTCACATGCTTTTGCTTGCTTCTTCCACCAGTTTTTAGTTTACCCACACCCAACTCAGCTCGGGCCTTTGTCTTTTCTAATTACCAGTGAATTGAAGAAGGGGGGCCCCACCAAATTGCTATCTGGCACATATCCACTTCCTTTGTTACCTTAACAACCCATATTTAGAGGGCTTCTCTGGCTACTGCAACAATTTCACAAGAACCTTGTCTGGCTATTCCAGCAATTTGAATCATTACTTTTAGCACTTGCCGGATCTTGGAATTGTAAGGGTCTCGACATACAACCCGCTTTCCCCCTACCAAAAACACAAAACCCTCATAAAAATATATAACAGTTCCACTGCCAATTGATTACTTTTAGTGATTCTTAATCCCCCAGCTCCTCAGTCCTTCACATCAGCCAATTTGACATGACAAACATATGTGCTGTTCTGGAGATTTGTCTAGCAGGAACCATGAACTGGATACTATGTTGTGAAAGCTGACTTTCTGGGGAGCCAATATTTATAATTATTTATTCTATTTCTAAGAAACACGTGTTAAAAACAAGAACAAAATAAAGCAACTCAAGGATTCTTGTCAGTAATAAATAACGTAATACTGGCCTGGGTCCATCTGCTCAAAGCTTTGAAGAAGCTGGAAAGTAGCACTGCATGTATAATTGAGATACTATTTTTTAATAATAAAAAAAGAGCTGAAAAGGATCAACCCAACCCAGAGATCAGTACGTGTTCCAGTGTGTGGCTAGAATCTTCCACAAGAGAAGTTCCCCTTTTTTCCCAATGGAGGAAGCAGTTCTGCAGAGATAGAGGAGCCTCTCTCTATTGAAATTCATGGTGAGGCTTGCATATCATCAAAACTTATGTAATACCACTCCTGAAAGGAATGCACTAGCTGTCAATATGCCACCTCAGGTTTTATGGTCCCTGAGTTAACAATTAAACACCTAAACATCTTGAGACTGAAGACAAATCTTCCAGGCCTTCACCTGCTTTTAGTGCCAATTATTTTAAATTTGTCTCAGTTTCGATTTTTAAGGTTGACTCCATACACCATCCTGAGAGTTTATGAAAGGCATTGCATAAATAGTTTAAAGTAAGCAAACAAACAACTTACAATCATACTCTGTTGCAGCTGTCTTGGGAGTCACCATGTCAGTTTCAGTAGGGACTAGATTTTATACAGTACATTAATTTGTTATTCACTCCACCCTGTATTCTACATCTCCAAAAATTTTGTTTTAATAAGATAACTTTGTTGTGTTCTTTTTTGAAAAGGAAAGAAAAGAACTGCAGATCTGGATCACCAACCACCGCTTTCTGCTTTCTGATATTTTGCCTCTACATATTTTAATTTATTTATGCAGAATCGTTCCCTTCCCATACTCTTCCGCCCTAAGGAGATCAAAGTTGAGTACACTACATTACATAAGTCCACAGGCAAACTGATAAATAAAACACTGTCAAAAAAACAACAACCCCAAATCCCTGAACCAACAACGATCTCAACAGGTTTGATCCAGACTTAATCATGCCTAGAGTAGTTCCATTGAAATCAGGGCACTGACTTGATTTCAGTGGTTCTATCTGACTATGTTTGGATCCAACACAATGCAACTGCATGCGGGATTGCCCACTAGTAGTCCTGATCTACTGATATGCACTTGAACATATCATACAACAATATTAACATAATTGTGCATCATATGCATGCTTCATCTTTAGTAGTGTTTAATCATTTTATAAATGCACATTTGTAATGTGAAGATGTGGGAAGGAGATAATAAGGAACAAAAGGTTGTAGAAAATGATAACATTCAGAAATTAAAATTGAGGCATGGGGTATTCTGAATCAAACAGCTGGCAGCTTAGGCTTTCTTATATGGAACTTCAAAATCCAGGGAGAAAGATGAGGGAGAATTGTAAGAAGCAGTACTAGTTAGATCTAGCTTCACCCTGGCTCTTGGTTTCAACCTCCCAGAACTTTCAAAAGGAACTCAAAAGAGCCTGATGTTAGGTTGGTCAGTGGTTGCTTTAGGTCTATGTTTCTCTCTTGCCTGTCTTGCTCACTTGGCATGGGTCTTGCCACTAACACTGGACTAAAGTTCAATTGTAAGCAAGTTTAAGGATTCATCCTCATGAAAAAGATCTGAGGGATTCAGAGAAGTCAAAAGAGTTTCATTCAGATTGACCACATTTCTCAGGGGGATTTCTTACATCCCCAGAGTCAGCTTAAAATAAAATTTGAAGCATATTTAACATGCTTCTCCACAGGCAACATGTCTGGGAATATAGTGGGGTGGGATTCCTGCCTGCAAAGATTTTGACCAGAGCTGAGCCAAAAGACAAGATTATGAAAAATATACATCAAATCATGTTCCACAGAGTGGGGAAATGTTGGAAGGTATGCTGCTCTCAGTGCTTTTTTTTTTTTTTTTTTATAAAAAAGAATTAATTTAATTAATTAATTAGAAGAGAAATAGAAATAACTTCTGCTCTTGATTTTGTTTGTGTGTTAGATGTTGGACACTGCTTTGATATGTTACATGAAAGGTAGTATTAAAATAACCTAAATAAACAACTAAGCCCATTCTCTTGGATTCTGAGGCCTCAGGGGTAAGCCTCAACTCAGCCACTGGCTTGTGCTGGATTCCTAAGAGATGTTGGCCCCATGAATATACACATATAAAGGCCCTATATTTGTTTACTGTTGCTACTGGAATAGCTTTTGAAAGCTTTGAGTGCCAGCTTCTGCATCTCTCCCTCCCCCCCCAAAGAATCCTGGGAGCTGTGGTTTGTTAAGATTGCTGAGAATTGTTTAGAGACTCATGTTCCCCTAACAATCCCCGCCCCCAAGAAGGATTATTGTGAAAATACTCTGAGAATTGTAGCTCTGTCAGTGGAATAGGGGGGTCAACAAACTACAGCTCCCATGATTCTTTGGTGGAAAGCATGACAGTTTAAAGTGGCATAATGCTTTAAAATGTTTGCTGTGAATATGACCACGTACTATTATGGTGGCGTTCCAGCCTATCAAAAGCACCTGCTATTCCAGTACCTACCACAAATCTCATCATCCTTGAGCATTGGCCATGCTGGCTGTGGATGATGGGAGTCAGAATCCAACAATATCTAGAGCGCATCATGCTGACTGCCCCTTCTATGTTCTTTTCTCCTTTCCCTGTTCCTTCCCCCCACTTCTGTACGCTACGTTCTATATAGACAATTTGTTTTCTTTCTAGCCAGTAAAATAATAATAACAAATATGCCTTCACTGGTAAATCTAACTTGCTGTTTATTCATAATCTTCATAATAAAAAGGGACTCATATATTAACATAACCAGCAACTCTACCCATGATTAATAGCTTTGAATATTTAATATGAAATAAAACATTTATGGGAAACCAAATAGGCTCAGACAAAAGGTGAGATTACTGTACTCACACAGACTTCACACACAACCTATTGTAAACTGAAACAACTGCAGCACATGCCTCCTCAACAAATGTAGATATTTTTGCCCACTCTTTTGCCACAGCTCAGTTGTAGAGCACCTGTCTTGTATATAGTTCAGTCCCCAGCATCTCCAGTTAGGGCTGATCCAGGAGAGCCACTGCTGGTCAGTGTGAACAATACTGAGCTAGATTTACCCATAGTCTGATTCAATATAAGGCTGCTTTGTGTATGGATCCTATCATTCAGCAAGCAACTGCAGCAGGCCCAGCAGACCTATATCATTGGAAGGGGGGGTGTTTGTGAAAGAGTGAGATGAACCACCCTCCTTTTTTTGGCATTTATGGGTACAAACTTCAGTGGTGAGGGATACTGCTGCAGGGTACCATATTTCCTTCCCTATGATGTCCCAGGATCATACATAGTCCTAGTCATACATTACTCATGCATGGACTTTGTGGGCTTTCCAGAAGTGGAGATTTTTCCAATCCTAAATGCAGTTTGTCACATTTCTGCAACAGCCACCATGACTGAATATGCATTTCCAATTGTGTGTGTGTGTGTGTGTGTGGTTGTAATTTTGCCCCATATTCATGTTTTTCAATCAAAAATCAGTTTAATGATAGTGAATATATACATTTTCTTTTTGCACAGACTTTCCACTAATATGCACATTTTTGTTTGGTATGCTGCTTCACAAAATTTGGAGGTGTGAATTTCAATGGATAGATGCCTTTTGGTTTGCATATGGTTTTGAGAAATGTGAATAAGTTAGGTTCACATTAAAATGCAAACTTAACCAAATTTATACCCCATCACTACGGCTTTCTGGGGGTATCTCATTTAACACTGTTAGAAATGAATTGCTAGATTAAATGGCGCCTTGGACTAATCCAAGAAATCTCTCTTAGTACATCTACATGTGTGTAAGGAATATGCCAGTGACTGGAACACACAGGAGTGTGTACTTCTTTAATATGTTTGAGACATAGTTCTACTAAGCTAGGAGATATGATACCATCTCAGCCAGTGGTTGGGCTGGAAGCCTTCTGCTTCTCTCCAGATAACTGTTCTGCTGCAGCTTCACAAAATCTGAGGTTAGTAGTGATACTTAGTTATTATATGATTGCACATTGAACAAATCCGTCCCTTCCTTTACCTTTGCGTAGCTAGCATCAATTAATAATATTTTACAGATTACCCCAGAATGGCATTAAAAATTGATGTAAAGACAGAAAGTCTACTTGTACTCATTAAATTCCATATTCCCATCCCTGCAGGACAATAATGGTAAGCTTTATGATGGTCCTTTATGAGAGTCATGGAAGAGTGGTGGTTTACGGGCCACTTTGCAGCCATAGCAACTGCACTCTTGATGGCTAATCTGGACCATGTGTTCAGTCCCTTTAAAATGCAGCCAGGCTTGCAGAAAAAGGATTCCAAGAATTCTTCGCATTTATTGAAACTGACTTCTAGGAAACACTCTCAAGACCTTGACACATACCAGAGTACTTACATGGAACTAATGTGGTTCAGGTAAAGTGTAAGGGCTGCGTAAAGGGGAGCCAATGGCAACAATTAAGGGGGGGGTCATTCTAGCAGAGGCAAAAATAAATAAATGAGTTTTACCTGCAGTTCTATGCAGGAAGCAATGCATCCCCTCTTAGCATGAGATGCTTTCCTTTAAGGGCTTCCCCAGCAATATGAGAGACATGGTCCACACCCTATTCTGACAAGGAAGAGATAAGATTGGGTGAAGATCAATGCGTCAATACAGATATATCAGCCAGTCATGGGGAAATTATATTTCCCAGTCGCTCTGGTTCCTAACTCTCAGCCACAGCAGTATGTAACAGAAAAGTATGCAGAGGTTTCCCAGTCTCATGATGGAAAACACTGAGACCACCGCTGTGTCAACAGAGATATCCTTCTTCTGATGGAGGCCAAAACTGCATAAAGGGGACATGTCAGCAGAGGATTATATGCCCCTGCCATTTCCTGATTCTGCACAGACCTTAAGATGTCACTTGCCATGGAACTAGTTGCTAGTGGCAAGAGGAAAAGATGGAAATAGAAGGGGAGGATGAAAAGCTGCCATCCATCTACCTTCTTGATTGACCCAAACCAGCAGAACTAGTAAGGGCTTGCTCACACTGCACTTGTCCCATACTTAGAAAGCATGGGTCCAAGCAGATTTCTATTTGCTCCACTGCTTTCCCTAGGAAAATCTGCTCATTGCTGCTGAATTGGAACAAATGGTTATCTGTGGAAAACCCGATTAGTGTTTGCTCATATTCAGTGGTACAAAGTGGTTTTTCCCAGGGGAAAGCAGCAGGACTAAAGGAAGTGTAGATGAGCCCTAAGTAGTGTTAATGCCACCACATATTATCCCCACCTCTATAATTTGACTCTGCCCAAGTTACCTAAAAGCAACCATGATGAAGCCAGTCATTTTTTTTTTCCTGGGAGATGAAATTTCAGCGCTGGAGGGCCACCACTGAAAAGACCTACCCCTGGTACTCATCAATCTGACTTCTTTTCCTGACCTGGAGGCTGCAGAAGTAGGATTGATAATGTATTGGCAAACTACGAATACTCTTTTTTACCCGTCCTTCACCACAAGATGATACGGTTATATATATATATATAACCCCAGATAAAATCGTTGCAGTTATGAAATGTATTCTAACCAAAATAGAACTGAGCACACCTTTCAGTATGTGGGAGCTTCTCCCTTTCACACCCTACATTGCTCCTTGCCGTGCCACATCTCTTGCAGATTGTGGAAAATTTGAAAGACATACCATTCAATATTTTCCCTCTTGGCACAAAATTTAGCTTACATTTTGCTTAGATTAAAAAAACCACAGAATACGAAAGGTTATGAATGTCTCTTCCAGAGGTTAGCATTAAAGTGATAGCATGGGTTACAGGTTACTTGCAATCTGGCCCAGAATGGCACACAAAAAGTAGTTGAATATTATTTGCACATTATTTTCCTACCTGTGTAGGAATGTGTGTGATTTGCATCTGATGGGGGGTCCTGCCATTAAAACCCAGGGCATGTGAATAACTAGAGAAGAAATCAATCCACAGAATGAGTGAATGGGGCAGAAGCAATATGCAGTGTTATTAAAACACTTTGTCACTGCAGTCCCTGCTTAATAAAATAAGGGCTCTTGCACTTGTAAAAATATGAGTGGACAGAGATCTCACACCTCAACACTTTATTAATATCCATAAAATATATGCCTTCTAACATATTCTAAACCCAACATTTCCAACAAATAACATGCTCATTGTGAATTAAGAAAAGAATAAATGTCACTCTTACGATATGCTTGCACCATAATAGCCTTTTGGAATCTTAACCAGCTAGCAACTATCTGAGCTTGAATCCTCTCCTCCAATACCTGAGCTTGAAACCACAGATATTCAAACCCAAATGAATGTGATCCTGAACAAATCTCATGATTACAGCTGGCTTTGTATGGTTGGATGTTTGACCCTTTGCCTCACTTCTGTTTCCACTGCACATCCTCTGCCCTTTTGTTTCATTCTGCCATTTCTGATAATTTGTAATAAATGGGAATTGAAACAGGATTAGGATTGGGGGGGGAGGGAATCTGGACTTAATTTTCCTTTTGTGTGATCAAATTCAAGGCCTCAAGCTCCCCAGCTATATTTAAGTTTAAAATGGGGGGGGGGGGACACACACCACTTGTCTTCTGCATCATCTACAGCTTGTCCCATTGAGACGAGCCCAAACGAAGCATAGCAAATCACTCCTGATCTTCTTAATTTAAATGGAATTGGAAGATCACTTGTACAATTCAATGTTTGCTTCGTAACTGAAATTAAACTTTGTGATGCTGTCATCTGTATTCTGAATGAAAGGTAGACTCTGAATAAAAGAAGAAAGATCAGCCTGCAGTGCTCGAGACAAAGGAGCCACTTAAAACAAGCACGTTTACAGGGGTAGATTCGTAGAGGACATTCACATACTTCCTCAAGGTTGCTTATGCATATGATTAGCCAGGGCGACAGAACATAGCAACAACAATCAATTGTATTGCTTGTGAATAAAAATTCCTAAACAATGGGAAACGGGTTTCCTCCTTCAGTTGGAAGATATGTTTTAAATCTAACTTGTTAAATAGAACTGTCTGAATCGGAATAGTATCATTTTTCTGAATAGCAAGAAAATGTTCTGAAGTAGCTTTGGACTTTTGCAGGACCCTGCTAAATTCAAGGTTAAAAAAACAAACAAAGATGGGGAGAGGGTGAAGGCATGGTTAAGGTCCCCATCTTCAGTAGTCAAAATAGTCTCATTAATCACTCCTTCTCATGCTCCATTACTCTTCAGCGTTCAAGGCCACCATCATGCGAGATAAGGGAGATGAAATTCAGTCATGGAATAGTTATTTATGGCTCAGTTCAGACATAGGAGGAAACCCAGGTTCCCCTCTGTGTGAATGAGCTGTGACAGACCTTTATTTTTCTTTTGTGTCCATAAAGAGATTGAAAGCTTCCTCTTTTGATATCTAACCATAGTTCATTGTCATGTTCAGATATGGGAAACATTGTTTAAACTGGTTAATGTGAGGGGGAAGTTTCAAAAATTTGTCTTGCAATTTTTGAAAAAAAAAATTTCCACAGTGAAAGATCAGGTTTTTTGGCCTCATTCTCAGGGTACTTTAGTCTTTTATTACAATTCTTTGCTATTTCAGTTGGTACCATGTTATTTTGTGAGGTGAATAGGGGTGGCATATGTTTTTTTCAACAGCACTCTGCAGCCTCCCTGGCTGGCCAGGCTTCCTGATTTGAAAAGGCCCCATTGGAGGAGTAACCTCACAATGTCTCCCCCGGACTGTAACTGAAGCACAGGTTGCTGGGGAGGCTGGCATTGTTCTTAAGTGAAATGCTTACTTTTGCCTGTAAAAAGTAAAATAAAATATTTCTACCCTCATTTATTTAGAAGCAAAAATATATCACTCTAAAAAAACACATGCAGAGAGCTATGAATAACTGTCAGGTACATGGTGGACAACCTGTCTGCCTTCCTGCATGTACTGTAAAAGACATAATGGGGTTCTCAGGACGTATGAGCACCTAGGAAGGCTGCAGGATGCAGACCATTGGGGAGAAGATTTGAAGACTGAAAGGGGATTCGCAAACACATCTTGGCTATTCCAAAAAAAATCCTTAAATAAGAGACACGGGGGAATGATTAATGGACTTAAATGTCTGTACACTAATGCGCAAAGCATGGGAAATAAACAAGATGAGCTTGAGCTCTTGGTACAGCAAACTAAATATGACATAATAGGCATCACTGAAACCTGGTGGGATAAGTCCCACGACTGGAATGTAATAATGGAGGGATACAATCTATTTCAGAGAAACAGACCAGACAAGAAAGGAGGAGGAGTGGTGTTATATGTCAGGGATGTGTATACCTGTGAAGAGATCCAAGATTTAGAACCTCAAAGCCAAAGTGAGAGCATTTGGGTCAAAATTAAGGGAGAGAAGAATAACAGTGACCTCATTGTGGGAGTTTACTATAGATCCCCAAGCCAAACGGAGGACATAGATGATGCCTTCCTGGAACAGATGGCCAAGCATGCAAAAGGAAGGGAGATAGTAGTAATGGGGGACTTCAATTACCCGGATATTTGTTGGATGTCAAACTCAGCCAAGAGCATAAGGTCAAACAGATTCCTCACTGGCCTTGCAGACAACTTCATTGTCCAGAAAGTGGGAGAAGCAACAAGAGGAACAGCCATTTTAGATCTGGTCCTAACCAATGTTGATGACCTGGTTAGTGGGGTAGAAGTGGAAGGATCATTAGGCGCGAATGATCATGCTCTTCTGAAGTTTACTATACAGCAGAAAGGAGCAGCCAAGCATACTAGGACTCAATTTCTTGACTTTAAGAAAGCCAACTTCATAAAACTTAGGGAAGTGCTGGGTGAGATCCCATGGACAGTAATACTAAAAGGAAAGGGAGTTCATGATGGCTGGGAGTTTGTTAAGAGGGAGATAGTAAAAGCACAACGTCAGGCAATACCAATGAGACGGAAACATGGAAGGTGCCTAAAGAAGCCAGGGTGGCTATCTAAAGAACTTTTAACTGAGTTAAGATTAAAAAAGGATGTGTACAAAAAATGGAAAAGGGGGGGGGGAACCACCAAAGAGGAATTCAAACAAATAGCCAGCACGTGTAGACACAAAGTCAGAAAAGCTAAAGCACAGAATGAACTCAGGCTTGCTGGAGAGGTTAAAAGCAACAAAAAAGGCTTTTATGGGTATGTTCGTAGCAAAAGGAAGAACAAAGAAACAGTGGGGTCACTCAGAGGAGAAGATGGTGAAATGCAAACAGGGGACACAGAAAGGGCTGAACTCCTCAATGCCTTCTTTGCCTCAGTCTTCTCCGATAAAGAAAAGAATGCCCGACCTGAAGAATTTGGAGCAAATGATTCAGCAGAGGAAACACAGCCCAGAATAACTAAGGAGATAGTACAAGAATACTTGGCTAGTTTAGATGTATTCAAGTCTCCAGGGCCAGATGAACTGCATCCAAGAGTATTAAAAGAACTGGCAGATGTGATCTCAGAACCACTGGCAGTCATCTTTGAGAATTCCTGGAGAACAGGCGAAGTCCCGGCAGACTGGAGGAGGGCAAATGTTGTCCCTATTTTCAAAAAGGGGAAAAGAGAGGACCCAAATAATTACCGCCCAGTCAGTCTGACATCAATACCAGGGAAGATTCTGGAGCAGATCATTAAGCCAACAGTCTGTGAGCACCTAGAAAGGAATGCTGTGATCCCCAATAGTCAGCATGGATTTCTGAAAAATAAGTCATGTCAGACTAACCTGATCTCGTTTTTTGACAGAATTACAAGCCTGGTAGATGAAGGGAACACAGTGGATGTAGCCTACCTTGATTTCAGCAAGGCATTTGTTTTTTTTTAAAATGATATTTATTGAAATTTTTTTAAATTACAGAGAAAAAACAAAGCAGAAAAGGGAAAAAAAAGAAACAAGGAAAAAACAAACCACATCAAACAATACAAATTCAAAAAACAAAAATACGCCGCGAACAGACAATAATAACTCCATCATTCTCAAATCCTCAACTTTCATTACCTTCTTTCTTTGACCTCCTCCATTTTTTTGTATCCTAGTTAATAATTATCACAGCAAATCCTTTCCATATTTCATATTATGTCATTACATTACCTTAATCTATTTTCATCTTATCTTATAGAAAACCTTAAAAACTTAAAACTTAAATCTTATTTCTACTGACTTCTCACAACCATAATATTCTTACCTAATTCTTTAAACATTTTTACTAGAGCCAAGTAATTTCATTCCAGCATTTTTCTAATATTCATCAATTTTATAAAACAATCCTGGTAATAAAAAAAAAGAGATAAAAATAATCGAGTCTTCCTCTAGCGTCCCTTCCTCCTGGTCCCGGGTTTTGTCAGTCCTTTTTATCCCATCGATCTAGCGCATTAACCTGGTAACCTTATATCCGAGGCCCTTAAGTCTCTTCCATGTCCCTTCCGCAGCTCTTCTTCATATTCTCCTCTCACTCGTGGGAACTCCAGCTTGGTAATGTTTTTGACCCTTTTCAACAAATCAGCCCTTTTTCCATAGTCCAAATTAAACTCCATGTGGTATTTAAAAACATGTTTCAGAATCCCTCCAAAATTGAGAGCCCCCACAGCTCCAAACATCTCACGGCCCATTGCCAGATTCGGAAAGTCCAAACATCCCTGCATAGGGGGGTCTATCCAACCCCCCATTTCCAAACCAGTCCAAACTTTATCTTTCCAAATCTGGCTTTTTCCAAGTTCATTTGTCAAGTCCAAAAGCTCATGCTCCTGCAAGGCCGCAGCTCCCTCCATCTCTGGCGCCCAAGATTCAGCAACATCCTCTTCTCTCATCTGCTCTGTCAGGACGCACTCCTGTTCTAATTCCTGGGTGGGCTCCACATAGTTTCCCACTGCCTGTTCAAAAATTCTGGCCGCATTAGTCATCAAATCCATCTTCTCATTTAACTGTTCCAGTAGGGCACTTGTTTTCCAGAGAGCACACAACAGAGCCTCTGAATACATTGTCCTACAAGGTCACAAGTCCATTCCCACGATTGTAATCTGTGACAGCTGCAAGCTCCCTGGAATTAGTTACAGTTTCACAGTCTCCCTCTAGGGGGAGAACTTCTATTTGTTCTTGCAACAAGGTATCCTTTTTGAGATATTTTGTCAATATTTGTTCCTTAAAATGCGAAAGGAAACAGTGGAATCACTATGTTTCTCTTCCTTTAACTATCTGTCAAAAACGTTTGTCTCTGGTCAATGAGCTTCAAACGTCAGTCCTGACACCCCGCTCCAGGATCAGGGCGGTGGAAAGTTACTTTACTTTAAACTCACTTCTGCAGGTTTAAACAGTCCGAAAAAGATTCCCCTTCTTCTCCTGCTGTCGAAGGGGGGTTCCACAATTTTAAATGATGAAATCCAATCCTTTAGAGGCGATTTTCTGAGCTCTAGTTTATGTTGTCTTTGCTTTATTCTGTCTACAAATAAATGGAAGGCTGACTTCCTGTTTAGACCTTCCCGTTTCAGTACCAAATTGCAGTAAATTTTTAAGTCCAATTCCTTTCTGCACGCAAGTCTTTATTTAAACTCCGATTGTTCAAATTTTAAGTACTCACGGGTGCTTATTTTAGAAGCCAAATTGTCCCAGGAAAAAGGCAGTGCTCTCCGGCAACGGCTATGCGGCTTCGCTCCACGGAAATAGCAGTTGACTCACAGCACCGCGCCACTTCCCCCTCTTCACTTCGGAGCCCGTTAGTGGGTTCCTTTGCAGGTTGGGGGGGCGCTAAGGGTGCCCGCCGAGTCCCATGGTCACAGGCTTCATCCGCCTGTGATTTTTAGCGGGGTCCCTGCTTCGCCGTAGCGGAAAAGACCCGTTTCACGCAGAGCTAGTTCCTCCAGTTCAGAGGGAGTCCGCCATTGCCGATGGCGCCACCCCGGAAGTCTTCAGCAAGGCATTTGACAAGGTGCCCCATGATATTCTTGTAAAGAAGCTGGTAAAATGTGGTCTTGACTATGCTACCACTCAGTGGATTTGTAACTGGCTGACTGACCGAACCCAAAGGGTGCTCATCAATGGTTCCTCTTCATCCTGGAGAAGAGTGACTAGTGGGGTGCCACAGGGTTCTGTCTTGGGCCCGGTCTTATTCAACATCTTTATCAACGACTTGGATGATGGACTCAAGGGCATCCTTCTCAAATTTGCAGATGACACCAAACTGGGAGGGGTGGCTAACACCCCAGAGGACAGGATCACACTTCAAAACAACCTTGACAGATTAGAGAACTGGGCAAAAACAAACAAGATGAATTTTAACAGGGAGAAATGTAAAGTATTGCACTTGGGCAAAAAAAATGAGAGGCACAAATATAAGATGGGTGACACCTGGCTTGAGAGCAGTACATGTGAAAAGGATCTAGGAGTCTTGGTTGACCACAAATTTGACATGAGCCAACAATGTGATGCGGCAGCTAAAAAAGCCAATGCAATTCTGGGCTGCATCAATAGGAGTATAGCATCTAGATCAAGGGAAGTAATAGTGCCACTGTATTCTGCTCTGGTCAGACCTCACCTGGAGTACTGTGTCCAGTTCTGGGCACCACAGTTCAAGAAGGACACTGACAAACTGGAACGTGTCCAGAGGAGGGCAACCAAAATGGTCAAAGGCCTGGAAACGATGCCTTATGAGGAACGGCTAAGGGAGCTGGGCATGTTTAGCCTGGAGAAGAGGAGGTTAAGGGGTGATATGATAGCCATGTTCAAATATATAAAAGGATGTCACATAGAGGAGGGAGAAAGGTTGTTTTCTGCTGCTCCAGAGAAGCGGACACGGAGCAATGGATCCAAACTACAAGAAAGAAGATTCCACCTCAACATTAGGAAGAACTTCCTGACAGTAAGAGCTGTTCGACAGTGGAATTTGCTGCCAAGGAGTGTGGTGGAGTCTCCTTCTTTGGAGGTCTTTAAGCAGAGGCTTGACAACCATAAGCCAGGAGTGCTCTGATGGTGTTTCCTGCTTGGCAGGGGGATGGCCCTTGTGGTCTCTTCCAACTCTATGATTCTATGATTCTAAATGTAAGATAAGTGGAACAAAAACTCAAAGCCTACCCATGAGAATCACATTGATTCCCCCTCTTTTGTCATTTTTGAGTGTCATTTGTTTTCTCGTTAACTGTTGGAAAATATAATATTTGGATGCATGAATTTATTAACAGATCACTAGTTTAAATAAACCACCACCCTCTGTGTTTTCATGTTACTGTGAACTGTGAATAGCTTAAAACTGACAGTGAAGCTTTCCATCTGTTTCTCATGGGTTTCTAACAGGCGGATTACTGACCCCACCAAAAAGCAGTGTGTGTTAGTTAATAAGCATACAGGATGAGATGCCACTGAGATGATATATACAAAATACTAGATGTTAATGTTTACAAAGGGTCAAAGAAATATTTTTGCTTGTGTTCAGCAACTCATTGGGCCATGATAGGAACAACACCATGGTAGGAACATCAGGGAAGGAACAAAGCTAGTCTGTTCCTGATTTTAATTAAGGCACCTAAAAAGTTATCAAAGGCAAGTGGGACTTCAGTACTTTTATTTTCATATTCTAAAACCTCAGGAAAACGCTGCATAAATCAGCTCTGGACTAGCTTAAATGAAGATCTATTCTGCCACTTGTCAGGCAACAAATTCCATCATGCTGGCATCTCATGCACATGTCTTCTTTTTCTTCTTCTTATGAGTAGTCTGGGGGTGGCTCTGCCTGTAAGTTCCCCCCACCCTTTAGTCTCAGTGCAAAATTCAGCAGAGAGGATAATGGGGCAGAACTAAAATTAGTTGACTCTCCCTGATATTTTCACCTGCTCTACCTACTGTTTGAATTTTCTGCATTCTGCCCCACCAGTGCCAATGGGCAGCAGCCACTACAGTCCAGTGGGCAGGGAAACCAATGTGATTAGAAGCTGCTATTATTGCCTCCTTGGCCTCTACAAACCTAGCCTTTTACGTATCAAGTGGCTGGGCATAATGCACCCTTTTGCCACTTCCCAGAGCATCTCAGCTCTATCCATCTCCACTGACACTCTGGCATCTCCTGCCCATCAGTGATGGCCAGTAACCACCTTCTGGTCAAACAGAGCCCGCCTTCTGGCTGGGCAACAAACAACTAGTATTTGAAAGGGAGATTGAGGAAGGGAAGTCTACTAACACAAAGTTTGCCATAGCTCATTCTCACAATGGGAGCTAAACTAAGCCAATATAAAGGAATAGTTTTAGCTATTATGGGGTAACTCTGGGGAGAAAAAAATGTTAATGCTAAGAAAATATGGGGGGAAAATACTACAGTAGATTTACTAAGGGAGGCTACCAATTGCTGAGATCTAGAAGTTAAATCACCAAAGGTAGCGCTGAAGTCTCTGTTCTGATTTGACCTGTGGGAGAAAAGAGTCTCTATAAATTTTTGTCAGATGAGTCTCTTTATTGCCTCTTTCCAACCTGAAATGCAATAAATCAGCACTCTGTTTCTGAAAGCCGGTCTTAGAGAATGACTCTGTGATCACAGACATGCAATCAGCAGAAAAACGTTTTCAGTGCCAAAGTCCTTCTCCTCCTAACAGGTAGGGAGGATTTCAGCAAACATGCAGGACCTCTGGGGAATATCCATTGGCAGCTGGGAAAGAACTGGAAACCAGGTTTATAAATCCAACGGTGGAAAATAAATCTTTAATTCACACAGGGCTGCCATGTTCACCATGGGGGAATGTTGAAGTTCCAAAAAGGACAGAAACTGATACAGAGAATGTGAAGGTTTCTAGAAACCCCCCAAATATGTATTAACACAACACCACCAGGTTCCCAGGGATAATTAGAACAGACTCATTCCCTGGGAATCTTTTAATATGCTGCTGAAAAATGCACCATCCACAAACATATCTCAGTGGGCTTGGGGAAACTCAAAGAATTCCAGAAGTACATTAATATTTAGAAGAAGACAAAACCTTTGGGGGAAATCTGCATAGAACCTAAGGAAGACAGATCAAATTGAGTGAGCACAGAATGCTGACTGACAGGTGGGGGTGGGGGTGTTGAAAAATGGGGAGCTGGTTGAATGGAGTGTTTTTGAAAAGGGCATGGCTGGTTGTCTCAATTATGAATGTAAGAGCCACACAGTGCCACTTCTGGACACAGTATTGTAGGTGGGGTCTGATCAAGGCAGAATAGAGTGATGCAAGAGCATTACTTTCCTTGATCTGGAAGCTATACTTCTGTAGATGCAGCCTAGAATTGCAATGGCCTTTTTTGCTGCTGCATCACATATGTTGACTCATGTTAAGCTTGTGTTCTACTAAGACCCATTAGATACTTTTCACATGTACTGCAAGACAGGTGCTCCTCATCCTATATTTTTGTGCTTCTGATTATTCCTACCTAAGTGTATAACCTTATATTTGTCCCTACTGAAATTCGTTTCATTAGTTTTAGTCCCGACTGAGGACTAATTTGTCCCCACTCAAGTGTGGGAGCAGCGGTGTTTCAGAAATCTTGATTAGCCAACTAACTAGGCTGCATTCCCTCCCCATAAAAGATGTGACCTAATTCAAAGTAGGTTGCCTCTTCAAAGTATGTTCACACTGATATCCAGAGACAAAATACTAGTTTTTCACAATCAACTGCAAATGTACATTATTATTAGACTTAATTTAAATGATGGGTTGAAATGACCTTTGACCACTTATGCACATTACGATCAAGGTCACTGCAAACCACCTTTAATATAGTCTTCAGTCATCAGTATCTGAAGGGGAAAATCAGTACATTCCTGGCATTCATAGTGGGTACTGTGAATGACCCAAAAATATGCTTTTAGCAAAGAAGCTTGTATCAGGGGGCTGAAGGCACTATACAATGGCAAGAATCACTAACTGAGAGTATTCATTTTTATTCCTGGAAGCTAGTTTATGCATTCAGCACCATCAAGTGGCATAGCTCTTTCTGCACTATTCCACTGCGCAATGTGGGTGGGATACATATTTTAATATTGTTCCACAACCAGTCACAGACAGCATGGTACAGCTGAGTTGCTGCTGCTTACTGGGAAGGAAAGGGAAATAGGGAGTTAATAGGTAGGTTGTCATATTACAAACACACCAGCGGAACCAATTCCATGCCAATGCATTTGCACCAGGGTGGCTTCCCCATTATTAGCAAAGTCACTTAAATAATGCAGACTCTTGAGTTCAGAGAGAAATTAAATCATGATGCTCTACTGAGGAGACCTGTACAAAAACAGAGAGGCAATGCATTACTACTTCAGGCCTTGTACATAGCAAGGATACATTCAACCAAAAATACAGAAGGAGACTCCCTCAGAACTACGCAGCCACTCAGATCATGTGGTACCCCCAAACATATAGTTGCTAAGCAACACCTCCAGTTATCACTTTCTTGGCAAGCAGAGTTTAGCATTAACAGATTTAACCCTTAAGCTGCACACTGAACGATCACCACTGTTGCATTTACAACACCTATTGACTCAACCCCCTCCTTCCCAATAAGCAGCAGTGATTCAGCTGCCAGGATGTCAGGTGATCATTGCCACCACAACAAACATTATTCTATTGTCCACAACCATTAGGTGGGGGGGGGGGGACAGACCAGGAAGAAGGCTGTGATGAATGCTTCATTCTGACATGCTATTTTTCTACATGTATGAAGCAAGTTTCCACATGAGAGAGCATTCAAATACACAGCCCCCACCCACAACCATCTTGAAGTGGAAGAGTCCATGGATAGTTTTAGGATTTGATTCTGCTTATTGCGTAAACTAGCAATCAGGAATAAAATATATGAGATTACAGTGGTGCCTCGCAAGACGAAATTAATCCGTTCCGCGAGAGTCTTCGTCTAGCGGTTTTTTCGTCTTGCGAAGCAACCCTATTAGCGGCTTAACGGATTAGCGCTATTAGCGGTTTAGCGGCTATTAAAGGCTTAAAGGCTTAGGGGATTAGCTGCTAAAAGGCTATTAAAGGCTATTAAAGGCTTAGCAGATTAGATAAAGGGGGGGGAAAGCGAAAAAAAAATCTCTAGACTCGCAAGACATTTTCGTCTTGCGAAGCAAGCCCATAGGGGAATTCGTCCTGCGAAGCAACTCAAAAACGGAAAACCCTTTCGTCTAGCGGGTTTTCCGTCTTGCGAGGCATTCGTCTTGCAGGGCACCACTGTACTGAGACAAGACCAGTACATGTCATTGGTGCTAAAGTAGTAATGAATGCAGCCTTTGGGATGACCTCACCAATGTTCAGGATATCTGGGGCAAGTTCACATGGCATATGGTTGAGGGCAGAATTGGCAAAGCTGGCTAGCATTGGTTGTCTTGCCTTCACTGCAGTGTTAGCTGGCCCTGCAGCAATGCCAAGCTTTCCACCGGGGCAATAACCTTACGGTGACATCTGCCTCCTCCAGGGGATCATGCAACTTAGTAAAAGATACAGAGAAGATAACATGTGGATAAAATATTCTGATTACTTGTTAGTTGTAGTTCTTGGTCATGCTGGCTGCTAAGGCTACCGGGACCTGTAGTCCCACAACCTCTAAGTAGGCTATAGGTTTATCATCCCTGCTTTAGAAAGTCAACCTATTATTTGCGTCATTAGCCTAAGCCTGAGCACAAATGGACAAATCTGTCATTTCCACTTTCTCACTGTTCCATGTTTCCGTTCTTAAATTCATTTCTCTATGCTTCTACATCAATTTATATGTTATTGGTGTTGTTGTTGTTTTTAAAAAATGTCAATATGTCAATATGTATCCCTCCTAATAAACACATTTTTGCCTGTAGTTCTGACTACATTTTTTGCAAAAAAATAATAATCCCTAAAATAAAATGCCTTTTTGCATGCTTCTTTTTTTTATAATAGTATTTATTAAAGTTTTAAGTTTACAAAAAGGCAAAAGTAAAAACACCAAATTAAACAATAACAAAACCAACACATCACAATAAAAAACAGAAAAGTAAAAACAATTAAAAACAAAAGAAAAAACAAAAAACAACAAAACAACAAAAAAACCAAATTGAACCTTCCCATAACTTATCTTTCATTTGCTTGTTTCCCTGACCTCCTCACACCTCCCTTTTTTGTATTCTAAATCAATTATCCATTTCAGCAAATCCTTTCCCTCTCTTCAAAATTTTTATCCTGAAAATATATCTTAATCTTGATATAAGTTTACTTTCCCTCTTTTCACCAATTAACAGTCTATTTTTCTTAAATCTTTGATACATTTTTGCTAAAATCACCTAGATTCATTCCAACATCATTCTAACATTCATTAATTTTACAATGTTTCTGTAAATAGTCTTTAAATTTCTTCCAATCTTCCTCCACCAACTCTTCTCCCTGGTCTCGGATTCTGCCAGTCATTTCCGCCAGTTCCATATAGTCTATCACCTTCATCTGCCATTCTTCCAGGGTGGGTAGATCTTGTGTCTTCCAATACTTTGCAATAAGTATTCTTGCTGCTGTTGTGGCATACATAAAGAAAGTTCTGTCCTTCTTTGGCACCAATTGGCCGACCATGTCCAGGAGAAAGGCCTCTGGTTTCTTCAGAAAGGTATATTTAAATACCTTTTTCATTTCATTATAGATCATCTCTCAGAAAGCCTTAATCCTTGGGCGTGTCCACCAAAGGTGAAAGAATGTACCTTCCGTCTCTTTACATTTCCAGCATTTATTATCGGGCAAATGATAGATTTTCGCAAGCTTGACTGGTGTCATGTACCACCTGTATATCATTTTCATTAGATTCTCTCTTAAGGCATTACATGCCGTGAACTTCATACCTGTGGTCCATAACTGTTCCCAGTCAGCCATCATAATGTTATGTCCAACATCTTGTGCCCATCTAATCATAACAGATTTCACCGTTTCATCCTGAGTATTCCATTTCAACAGCAAATTATACATTCTTGACAAATTCTTAGTTTTGGGGTCTAAGAGTTCTGTTTCCAATTTTGATTTTTCCACCTGGAAGCCAATTTTTTTATCCAAATTATATGCCTCCATTATCTGATAATAATGAAGCCAATCTCGCACTCTATTTTTTAATTTTTCAAAACTCTGCAGTTTTAATCTGTCTCCCTCTTGTTCCAAAATTTCCCAATATTTCGGCCATTTAGCCTCCATATTGAGCTTTTTCTGAGCCTTCGCTTCCATTGGTGACAGCCACCTTGGGGTTTTATTCTCAAACAAATCCTTATATCTTATCCAAACATTAAACAGTGCTTTTCTGACAATATGGTTTTTAAACGCTTTATGTGCTTTGACCTTATCATACCATAGATATGCATGCCACCCAAAGACATTATTAAAACCTTCTAAATCCAACACATCAGTGTTCTCAAGAAGCATCCATTCTCTCAGCCAGCAAAAAGCGGCTGATTCATAATAAAGTTTTAAGTCTGGCAGGGCAAATCCACCTCTTTCCTTAGCGTCAGTTAGTATCTTAAATTTTATTCGAGGTTTCTTGCCCTGCCAGACAAATCTAGAGATATCTCTCTGCCACTTCTTGAAACGCTCCATTTTATCTAGTATTTGCAATGTTTGAAACAAAAACAACATCCTTGGCAATACATTCATCTTTATCGCAGCAATTCGGCCTAGCAATGATAACTTCAGATTTGACCATATTTCTAGATCCTTTTTCACTTCCATCCAGCATTTTTCATAGTTATCCTTAAACAGATTCACATTTTTAGCAGTCATGTTAAGATTTAAGATTTAAGATTTAAGATTTAAGATAAATTTATTGTCATTGTCCGTATATACACAGTATACACAACAACGAAAATCAAACACCCACCCAAAGACCGGGTTCACATACACATTTGCACGTATCTCCAACACTCTCATCCTATTCAGACATAATCTATAAAAACATATCATACTCCAGAATGTAACATAACCTATTAAAGGCATAACATAACCTAAAAACCTGTCTCATTCCTTCCTACTCCCTGCTTGCTATTTCTTGCAACTGGCCCTGAGATCATTATTTAGTGCAATCAGAGCTCTTGGATAGAAACTATTCAGAAGGCGTGTGGTTCGTGTTTTCATTGTCCTATATCTTCTGCCCGAAGGCAACAGTTCAAAGAAGTTGTGAGCAGGATGGGTGGGATCTCTCAGGATATTGTGTGACTTCTTCAAAGTGCGAGACGTGAAGATCTCATCCAGGGTTGGTAGTTGGAGCCCAATAACATTCTGGGCAATTTTAATTATTCTCTGTAAAGCTTTTTTATCCGTTTCAGAGCTGCTCCCATACCACGATAATATACTATAGGTTAAGACACTCTCGATGGTACTGTGATAATAGGACAGAAGTAGGTGCTGAGATAGGTTCAGTCCCCTGAGCATTCTCAGGAAATACAACCTCCCCTGCACCTTCCTCACAACCATATTAATATTTGCAGTCCATGAGAGGTCCTCAGAGATGTAAATGCCCAGGTATTTAAAACTACCAACCCTCTCCACCTCCTCGCCATTTATGTGCAATGGTAAAAATACACTTTTCTTTCTCCTAAAGTCAATTATGAGTTCTTTGGTTTTTTTGGTGTTAAGCATAAGATTGTTTTCTTTACACCATTGAATTAACCCCTGTACTTCTTTCCTATAAGCAGTCTCATCGTTCTCACTAATGAGCCCCACCACTGCTGTATCATCCGCAAATTTGATGATTGTGTTGGACTTATACAGTGGGGTGCAATCAAATGTGTACAGGGAATAGAGAAAGGGACTTAGCACACATCCCTGAGGGGCTCCTGTGCTTAATACTAGAGTAGAAGAATAGTAAGGGCCCATTCTCACTGTCTGCGGCCTATCAGTCAGGAAATTCCTTACCCACAGACAGATCTTCTGATGTATACCCAAATTGGTCATTTTAAGAAATAACCTGTCTGGCAGAATTGTATTGAAGGCAGAACTGTAGTCCACAAACAACAGCCTTGCGTAGGTTCCCTGTCGTTCTAGATGACTCAGTACAGTATGGACAGCGATGGAAATAGCATCATCAGTAGATCTATTTCTTCTGTATGCAAACTGGAACGGGTCTAGAGTGGATGGAAGACCAGCCTTAATATGATCTAGCACCAATCTCTCAAAACATTTCATAACGACAGATGTTAAGGCTATTGGTCTATAGTCATTGAGAGATACCACCACTGACTGCTTGGGGACTGGCACTATAATCGATGTCTTCAGGCAGGTAGGGACAGAACCCTGCAACAGGGATAGGTTAAAAATGTCCGTAAACACACCAGCTAATTCTGCAGCGCAGTCCCTAATAGCCCGTCCCATGATTCCATCCGGTCCAGCTGCCTTCCTAATGTTAATGCTCCGAAAGGCACGTTGTACGTCACAGGTCTGTAATAAAAATGGTTGTCTATCAGTAGTAGTTTCTGATGATGTGCTGGTAGCCAATGCTGTAGTGACGGTAGTTCCAGTTCCCACCTCAAAGCGACTAAAAAATTGATTCAGTTGATCAGCCAGGTGCGCACTGCTGCTAGCCAGTTCGTTTTTAATATTTTGCCCTGTAATTTGTCGCAGGCCTTGCCATACTCGACGAGGGTCGGAGCTCTCAAAATGTTTTTCGATCCTCCGGCAGTACATAGCTTTGGCGTTCCTAATGCCCTTTTTCAATTTGGCTCTGGCTTCTCTATACTGTTGCGCATCACCAGAGTGAAAAGCAGCATTTCTTGCCTTTAACAGAAGATACACATCCCTGTTTAGCCAGGGCTTGTTGTTAGGGAACACCCGTATTTGTTTGGTGGTAGTGACAACATCAATGCAGCTTTTAACGTAGAACAGTACTGTTGAAGCGTATGTGTCCACATTATTCTCCACAAAAAGCGACCACTCGGTGCTCCGAAAGCAATCTTGAAGTTGCTCAGATGCACCTACTGGCCACACTCGTATCTCTCTAGTTGATGGTCTAATTCTGCGTACGAGAGGTCTATATGATGGTATCATAAGTAAAGATATGTGGTCTGACTGCCCCAAATTGGGCAAGGGCTTGGTCTTGTATCCATGCATGATGTTACTATATACTCGGTCCAGGGTATTTCCCCCCCTAGTGGGACAATCAACATACTGGTGGAACTTAGGGAGCACAGTCCTTAAATCGGCTCGGTTAAAATCACCAGCAACCACAAATGCTCCATCCGGGTGGGCCCGCTGCTGTCTGCTAATAGCAGTTAGCAGGTGGCCCATAGCTGTAGTAGTGTTTGCATCGGGAGGTATATACACCGCTGTTATTATAACAACATTAAACTCACGTGGCAAATAACCCCTAGGTATTTCACTTTCTTAACCAATGTTAATCCTGTCTCCTTCTGAAACCTTTCTCTCTCCGTCACTGTTAAATTTTTCTCTAAAACTTTAGTTTTCATCTTATACAACTTTAATCCCGCTACTTGTCCAAATTCTTGGATCAGTTCCAGTACTCTTTTGGTACTAGATTCTGGCTCCTGTAATGTCCATACCAGATCATCAGCAAATGCTTTCAGTTTGTACTGTTTAGCTCCAACTTGTATACCTTTAACTGTTTGGTCCCTCCTAATCATATTTAAAAGAACTTCCAGGACCAATATAAAAAGCAATGGAGAGATTGGGCAACCTTGTCGTGTTCCTTTCTCTATCTTAAATTCTTCCGTCACTACATTGTTCACAATTAATTTAGCCTTTTGTTCTTGTCAGGGAACTGCCATCGGAGCTAGAGGCGGAGGGAAGGCTCCAAAGGGATGCAGGAGAGGGTCCCAGTAGGGAGAGAGGCAGCCCATCTGCTGGGGAAGGAAATCAGCGTAACACCAGTGGAGAAGGGGGGCAGGTGGGGGAATCGGGGAGGAGGCTCCAAGACTCTTCGCTGGAGACCAGCGGAGAGAGTATGGGTACTCCGCTGTCCACACCCTCCCTGGGCAGAAGACTTCCGCGCAGGGAGAGTAGGAGACTTGGCGTCAAACAACTTTTATGCTGGAAAAGGTTTAAGAAACGCCCACTGACGGATTCTGCCAGCGACTGAGACAGACACGATGCTGGAGGCTGTTCAGTCAGAAAGGGTTAACCAGGTAACCTAGCCAGGAGTGGCGGCAACTTACGCACGAGCAACCCCTAAACCCATTACAGTTCTGAATAAATTGCACCTATACCATTTTCAAAACCTTGACCAACCCCCATCCCCTGTAGATTTTTCTTCATAAAACTCCAAGAAATATTGTCAAAGGCTTTCTCCACATCCACAAATATCGAAACTGCTTTAGTATTAATATTCACTTGTAACTTTTCTAGAATGTTAATTATATTCCTCGTGTTGTCAGACAAGTGTCTGCCCGGGAGAAAACTGGCTTGGTCTTTATGGATTTCTTCTACTAGTACCTTTTTTAATCTTTTAGCCAAAATATCTGCAAAAATTTTATAATCCACATTAAGCAAAGATATGGGGCGGTAATTCTTAAGCTGTGTCTTCTCAGACTCTACTTTCGGTATAAGTGTGATGTAAGCTTCCTTCCACGACTCTGGCGCCTTTTTCCCTTCCAATATTCCATTACAAACTTCTTTTAATGGCTGTATTATCCTGTATTCTTTCAGGGATCTATAGTATCTTGAAGTTAGTCCATCCAGACCTGGAGATTTACCCAATTGCATATTCTGGATGGCCCCTTCTATCTCTTGCTCCGTTATTTTGTAGTTCAACATTAGCTTATTTTCTTGAGAGATTTTTTGTAATCCATTTGTTTTCAAAAAACAGTCAATGTCCATTTGTTTCTGAGTTTCCTGTGTATATAGTTGTTTAAAATACCTCTGAAAACACTTTCTAATCTCCACTGGATTCTGTATATTTTTCCCTTCTACTTCCAAATTTGTGATAGTGTTAAGTTTTTGTCTTTTTTTCATTTGCCAAGCCAGCAGTTTTCCACATTTATTTGCCGATTCAAATGTCTTTTGTCTCATCTGTTTAATTTTCCATTCTATTTCCTGGTTCATCATTTTCATATATTGTACTTGGTATAACTTTATCTCTTTCAAAATCTCCTGCGACTTTGGTTTCACTCTCAGTTTCTTCTCTCCTTCCTTTATTTTCTCCAATATTTTATCTTTTTTCTCATTTTGGACTTTCTTTTGAATTGCATTCTGTTGTATCAGAAACCCTCTCATAACCGCTTTGCTTGCGTCCCAGATTACTCTTTTTTCTACAGTGGTGTTCATATTTATCTCAAAATAGTCTCTCAGAGTTTTTGGGGCCTTCTTAGTCACTTCTTCGTTCCTAAACAATATGTCATTCATCCTCCATCTGAAGAAACCAGTTGATGTTAGTTTCAATTCCATCTTTACAGCATTATGGTCGGAGCAGGTTTCGGGCATATTTCCACCTTTCTAGTTTTTGGAGCCAGTCCTCTAGTTACCCAAATTTGGTCAATTCTTGTCCATGTCATTTTGGCCTCGGAAAAGAAGGTTCCCTCTCTTCCCAAAGGGTTTTTAATTCTCCAGATGTCAACTAAGTCCATATTGTCAGTCATATCAAAGAAAGTCTTTGGCAATCTGCCATCCTTAGTAACTACCTGTCTCTGTGCTTTATCCATATTAATAGACACTACACCATTCATATCCCCCATCAAGATCATATTATAATCCATATAGTCCATCAGAGTCTCATGTAGCTTCTTAAAAAATTCCGATTTTCCCTCGTTTGGTGTGTAAATACCTAATATCAAAAACTTCTCTCCTTGCGATTGGATTTCAATTGCTACAAATCTTCCTTGATCATCTTTAAAAAGAAATTTTGGTGATAGGCTCTCCTTTGCATAAAGTACTACTCCTCTTTTTTTTACTTTGTCTGATGAAATAAATTCTTGTCCCAATCTTTTATTTACCAGTAATTTCCTATGTAGCCTTATCACATGTGTTTCTTGTAAACAAATCAAGTCCAATTGTTCCTTTTTTAATACATGAAAGACTCTTTGTCTCTTCTCAGGGGAATTCATCCCATTAATATTCCAGCTTAATATTTGCAGTGCCATAATGTAATTACTTTAAGTCACCTCCAACTGCGCCCAGTGCTTCTTCTTGTTCTGACGGTGGTGCTGGTATCTCTTTCGCTGGGAAGTCCAATCCAAAATTTAACTTTGCTAAGTCCAGTATAGGTGATCTTTTGTCCAGTACTCCTTGCTCTAGTACTCTGTCTGGTGATCTTCTGTCCGGTACTCCTGGTTCTTTTCCAAGTCCCTTCTGTAGATCCTCTTCGTGGGTACTCAAAAATTTGTCTTTATCTTCAACTGATCTTATTTTTATTTTTCTTCCTTTAAAGCTGAAGGATAGGCCTTGAGGAAATTCCCACCTAAAGATGATACTGTTCCTTCTCAGCAGAGCAACCAAATCTCCGTAACTGGCCCTAAGGTCCAAAAGATATTTCGGGATATCTTTAAATATTTCCACTCTTGACTGCAATATTCCCAAAGGCTTCTGAAAATGCCAGCCCAATTTTTTATCTCTCTCCTCTTTGGATCGGAGGGTAATCAAACAGTCTCTTACTCTATTCTTCTTCCCTCCTCTTCCAAGCCTAAAGGCACTCATGATTTTCACTCCTTCTTGTTCCAAGTCCAACTTCCAAAACTCTGCAAATTCCTGCGTAAGAAATTCTATCAAAGTATTTTTCTCCAGTTCATTTTTTTTTATAGAAATTTATTGGGTTTTACAATAGAAATAAACATAATAAACAATGTAACATATATCTTAACATAATTTCACATTTTCTTTGGACTTCCTCACATCTCCCGCTCCCACTTTCATCGTTATAACATTTTGTCAGCAATTTATTATCTTATTTACATTCTTACATCCCTTCTATGTTTCATAATCTTCTAGTTCTCAAAAAAAAGTTATATTTTCTCAATTCTCACTTTTTTTTTCTTAAAATCATCTAAATTAGTGGTGCTCAGTTATTTTGATCTAGCATCCTGTTTAGCATTCACTCAAATTGCAATATTTTTGTAAATAATTCTTAAATTTCTTCCAATCCTCCTCAGTCCTCTCTTCTCCCAGGTCACGAATTCTGCCGGTCATCTCACAATTCCATGTAGTCTATCAGTTGCATCTGCCATTCTTCCAGTGTGGGTAGATCTTGAGCTTTCCAATGCTTTGCGAGTAATATCCTTGCTGCTGTTGTTGCATACATAAAAAATGTCTGGTCCTTCTTTACCACCCCTTGGCCGACAATACCCAAAAGAAAGGCCTCTGGTTTCTTAGTGAAGGTATATTTAAATACCTTTTTCAGTTCATTATAAATCATTTCCCAGAACGCCTTCACTTTAGGGCAAGTCCACCAGAGGTGGAAGAATGTTCCTTCACACTCTTTACATTTCCAACACTTATTGTCAGTCAGGTGGTAAATTTTTGCAAGTTTGACTGGGGTCATATACCATCTATATATCATTTTCATTACATTTTCTTTCAAAGCGTTACATGCAGTAAATTTCAATCCAGTACTCCACAGCCTTTCCCAGTCCTCAAACATAATATTATGCCCAATGTCCTGCGCCCACCTTATCATAGCCGATTTAACCATTTCGTCTTGTGTGTTCCATTTTAACAGCAAGTTATACATCCTTGAAAGTACCTTACTCTTAGGTTCTAACAATTCTGTTTCTATTTTCGATTTCTCCACCTGGAACCCTAATTTCTTGTCATTTTTGAAAACTTCTTTAATCTGAGCGTAATGTAACCAATCTCGCACTTTATCCTTCATTTTCTCCAAACTCTGCAGTTTCCAATTGTCTCCATCTTTTTCTAGAATTTCCCAATATTTTGGCCATTTGGCCTCCATATTGGGTCTTTTTCGGGCCTTAGCTTCCAAAGGTGAAAGCCACCTTGGGGTTTTATTTTCCAGCAAGTCTTTATATTTTGTCCAGACATTAAACAGTGATTTTCTGACAATATGGTTCTTAAAGGCCTTATTTGCTTTAACCTTGTCATACCATAAGTATGCATGCCATCCAAAAGCATTGTTGAACCCTTCCAAATCTAACACATCAGTGTTTTCAAGAAGTAGCCAATCTTTTAGCCAGCAGAACGCTGCGGCTTCATAATACAACTTTAAATCTGGCAGGGCAAAGCCCCCTCTTTGTTTTGCATCAGTTAATATCTTAAACTTAATTCTGGGCTTTTTGCCCTGCCAGACAAACTTAGAAATATCTCTCTGCCACTTCTGAAAGCACTCCGTCTTGTCCAAAACCTGAAGTGTTTGAAATAAAAATAACATCCTTGGCAATACATTCATCTTGATAGCAGCAATTCGGCCTAACAAAGAAAGTTTCAATTTTAACCAACTATCTAAGTCTCTCTTAATTTCTGCCCAGCATTTTTCATAATTGTCCTTAAATAGACTTAGGTTTTTTGCTGTTATGTTTACCCCTAGGTATTTTACTTTTTTAACCACATTAAGTTCCGTCTCTTTCTGAAACCGTTCTGACTCTGTATCTGTCAAATTTTCCCCCAAAACCTTAGTTTTCTGTTTGTTTAATTTAAATCCAGCCACCCGACCAAAGTCATTAATCAGTTGTAATACTCTTTTCGTACTAGGCTCTGGCTTCTGCAGGGTCAAAACCAGGTCATCTGCAAAAGCTTTTAATTTGTATTGTTTCTGTCCGACCTGAATTCCTTCCACCAACCGATCCCCTCTAATCATATTCAATAGCACTTCCAGAACCGAGATAAATAACAAAGGGGATATAGGGCAACCTTGTCGTGTTCCTTTTTCAATTTTAAACTCTTCTGTAACCACATTATTAACTATCAATTTAGCTTTCTGTTCTGAATATATCGCTTCAATCCCATTCTCAAAACCCCATCCCACTCCCATCTCTTTTAAATTTCCCAACATAAATTTCCAGGAGAAGTTGTCAAAGGCCTTCTCCGCATCTATAAAGATTAAAACTGCTTTTGTGTTTATATCTGTTTGCAAAAGTTCCAAAATGTCAATAATGTTCCTTGTATTGGCAAACAGATGTCTACCTGGGAGAAAGCCTGCCTGGTCCTTATGGATTACTTCATTTAAAACTTTTTTAAATCTACTTGCCAAAATGTCTGCAAATATTTTGTAATCCACATTTAGAAGGGATATGGGACGGTAGTTCTTAAGTTGTGTCTTTTCAGCTTCCGACTTTGGTATTAATGTGATAAACGCTTCCTTCCACGACTCCGGTGCCCTCTTCCCCTCCAAAATTTCATTGCTGACCTCCATCAAAGGTTGTATCAAGTAGTCTTTTAATGTCTTATAGTACTTGGAGGTCAGCCCATCTGGCCCTGGAGATTTGCCCAGTTGCATGTTCTGAATGGCTTGTTCAATCTCCTGTCGTGTTATTTTGGAATTCAGGATTGTCCTATTTTCTTGTGACAGTTTGGATAGTCCATTTTTTGCCAAAAATTGTTTAATCTCAACCTCATCTTGCGGCCCTTGGGTGTATAATTTTTTAAAGTATCTCTGGAAACACTTTCTAATGTCCACAGGATTCTGAATGTTTTTTCCTTCAACCTCTAAATTTGTAACCGTATTTAATCTTTGTCTTCTCTTCAACTGCCAAGCTAGCAGTTTTCCACATTTATTCGCCGACTCAAACGTTTTTTGTTTCATTAATTTAACCTTCCATTCAATTTCTTGATTTATCAGTTTAGAATATTGTGTTTGATAAAGTTTAATTTCTCTCAGAGTTGGCTGTGACTTCGGATTCACTCTTAACTTCTTCTCTAATTCTTTTATTTTATCCAAGATTTTATCTTTTTTCTCATTTTGTGTTCTTTTCTTTACTGCATTCTGTTGTATCAAGAATCCCCTCATTACGGCTTTACTTGCGTCCCAGACGATTCTTTTTTCCACCGTAGTATTCATATTTATCTCAAAGTAATCCTTCAAAACTTTTTGGGCCTTCTTGGTAATTTCCTGATCTCTGAACAAGTTGTCATTCATCTTCCATCTAAAGGATCCAGTTGGTAATAGTGTCATGTCCATTTTTACTGCATTATGGTCGGAACAGGTCTTTGGGCAGATTTCCACTTTTCTGACCTTAGGTGCCAGGCCTCTAGATATCCATATTTGGTCGATTCTTGTCCAGGTCAGTTGGGCTTCAGAAAAGAATGTTCCCTCTCTTCCTAGTGGGTTCTTTGTCCTCCAGATGTCAATCAAATCCATATTGTCTGTCATTTCAAAGAAGGTTTTAGGTAGTCTGCCGTCTTTTGTAACATTTTGGCTTTGTGACTTGTCCATGTTAGTTGATACGACCCCATTCATATCTCCCATCATTATGATGTTGTTGTAGTCCAGATAATCCAGCATTGTCTCCTGCAGCTTCTTGTAAAATTCCGATTTCCCTTCATTAGGCGCATAGATTCCTAATATCAACAATTTCTCTCCTTGATGTTGTATCTCAATTGCCAAAATTCTTCCATGTTCGTCTTTAAATAAGAATTTAAGTGACAGGCTCTCTTTCGCATATATCACCACGCCTCTCTTCTTAACTTTGTCCGACGATATAAATTCCTGGCCCAATCTTTTATTTATTAACACTTTTCTGTGGAGCCTCGTCACATGTGTTTCCTGTAGACAAATAATGTCCAATTGTTCTTTTTTTAATATATGAAATATTTTCTTCCTTTTTTCCGGAATGTTACAACCATTAATATTCCAACTCAACAGTTGCAGAGACATCCTGAATTAATCTGGTTATTTCTCCAGGGGTGGTATCTTCACAGAATCTTCAGGTTCCCCAGGTGCTGGTGTTGGTACTGGCGTTGCCCCAGGCCCAGAAGGTAGTTCAATTCCTTTTTGAAGGTCCTCTCCGTGTGTGGACAGAAATTTGTCTCTCTCTTCCGATGTTCTGATTTTGACCTTTCTCCCTCTAAAGGTAAAAGATATTTTTCTCCAGTTCAGGTACACCTCTAATCCTCAAGTTCGTCTGTTTTTCCTTAAGCTCAACCATAGAAAGAATCAGCCTGTGATCCTCAACCTGTCTCTGAATATCTGGAACTCTCTTTGTTTCCAGTTGTGTTACTTTGGCTTCCATAACTTCCACTTTTCCCTTTGCTTCCTCTGCAATTTGACGGGTCGAGGCAGACTCCTGTATCAATTTCTGTATTGCTTCTATATTAATATTCACCTTTTGTCCCAGACTATTTATACTTTCTGTATTAATGTCAATTTTGGCATTTGCGGCATCCACCTTCGCATTAGATGCATCAACTTTTATATTTGTCTCATCTACTTTCCTGCTGAGTTTTTCCAAAGATTCATTTATTTTACCCAGCACCGCCGCTAAAGCTTCTTCTGATGACATTCCTCTTTGTTTAGATTGAGTTGGCACAGCTGCAGATGGTACAGAAGGACCAGATGCTGACGCTCTTTGCTGCCAAGGCTTCCCAGATCTCGTTGATAAATCTACTTTCTCTTTCCCATTTGCCATAACACTCAAAAAGTCCAAGGTCAATCCCACAGTCAGATGGGTTGGCGCCATCGGCTAATGGCTGAATTCCTCTGACTAAGAGGAATTTGCTCCGTGGAAATCGGGTCTGGCCGCCACGGCGAAGGCGGAGACCCTTCAGAAATCAAAGGCGGGTGAAGCCTGTGAACGTGGGATTCGGCGGGCACCCTCAGCGCCTCCCCTACTCGTGGGGAAACCCGTTCGCGGGATCCGTAGTGAAGTGGGGTGAGCAGCGCGGTGCTGTGAATCGACTGCTCTTTCCACAGAGTGAAGCCGCAGAGCCATTGCCGGAGAGCGCTGACTTTTTCCTTTTGCGTGCTTCTTATATGCACACTTCCTTCTAATAAATGCATTTTTGTACCCATTACTTGACTGGACAACTTCATTGCAAAAAAATACAGACTTGTGAATTTTGAAGGATCACTGTGGTTCATTGGTTGACCACAAACTTGACATGAGCCAACAGTGTGACGCGGCAGCTAAAAAAGCCAATGCAATTCTGGGCTGCATCAATAGGAGTATAGCATCTCGATCAAGGGAAGTAATAGTGCCACTGTATTCTGCTCTGGTCAGACCTCACCTGGAGTACTGTGTCCAGTTCTGGGCACCACAGTTCAAGAAGAACACTGACAAACTGGAACGTGTCCAGAGGAGGGCAACCAAAATGGTCAAAGGCCTGGAAACGATGCCTTATGAGGAACGGCTAAGGGAGCTGGGCATGTTTAGCCTGGAGAAGAGGAGGTTAAGGGGTGATATGATAGCCATGTTCAAATATATAAAAGGATGTCACATAGAGGAGGGAGAAAGGTTGTTTTCTGCTGCTCCAGAGAAGCGGACACAGAGCAATGGATCCAAACTACAAGAAAGAAGATTCCACCTAAACATTAGGAAGAACTTCCTGACAGTAAGAGCTGTTCAACAGTGGAATTTGCTGCCAAGGAGTGTGGTGGAGTCTCCTTCTTTGGAGGTCTTTAAGCAGAGGCTTGACAACCATAAATCAGGAGTGCTCTGATGGTGTTTCCTGCTTGGCAGGGGGGTTGGACTTGATGGCCCTTGTGGTCTCTTCGAACTCTATGATTCTATGATTCTATGATTTCAATTACTGGTTTTAGAAGGGGAAAGCAGGTGATCCCCCCCCCCCATTGAAATGCAAACAGAATCATTTCCCCACCCTGTCCAGAGTTGGAGCTTAACCTCAGTTCAGATAGATCCCAAGCAGGCTGTAAATTCACAGGCACTGGCTAATGTTAGCAGCAGCTAAAATCCTTCATTTTGAAGTACTGTCTATTCCCCCACTCCTCCTCTCCACCCCCTTGCAGCCTTTCTCTCCTTTGGAAATGTAAAATCCAAAACAATTAAGTGGGACTAATTTACCATTGCCGTGCACCAGCCAGGATACCTCTGATGTGTAGGCTACACAACTGAGATGGAAGAGCTGGCAAGGAAATGCAATTTCCTTGCAAATGTAGCTTTTGGTACAGCATGAAGAAAGGTTTGCATAGAAGTGAAGATTGGGGAAGAGGAAGCGTGCCTACAAGCCATTCTTTTGCATGTTTGCATGGAGATTGGCAAAACGCATAGATGAAGGGCTGCATTGAAACTCTCAACAGTCAAACCCTTCATATTTTTAACTTGAAATAGACTGCTACCTGGATATGTTTATTTAACGAGATCATGTCATGTTGAGAAAGTTATGCAAGGAAATATGAAATAACTTTCTTGATGTCTTGTGCTGGCCTACCCAATATCTTGTTGAATGCCATGAGATAACTAACAGCAGCATCCTATGATCTGCAGCTGGAGGATCTACCATTAGGCTTATGAGCCTCCATCCCAGTCCTAAGCATCAAATGGAATTCCTGTCTCAGTGTGCAGACCTGAGCACAGCCCAAGCAGTAGCCACCATTTACCAATGTGATACTGTTGCATCATAAAGGCCTTGTTGTTGTTGTTTAGTCGTGTCCGACTCTTTGTGACCCCATGGACCAGAGCATGCCAGGCACTTCTGTCTTCTACTGCCTCCAGCAGTTTGCTCAAACTCATGCTGGTAGCTTCGAGAACACTATCCAACCGTCTCGTCCTCTGTCGTCCCCTTCTCCTTGTGCCCTCCATCTTTCCCAGCATCAGGGTCTTTTCCAGGGAGTCTTCTCTTCTCATGAGGTGGCCAAAGTATTGGAGCCTCAGCTTCACAATCTGTCCTTCCAGTGAGTACTCAGGGCTGATTTCCTTATGAATGGAGAGGTTTGATCTTCTTGCAGTCCATGGGACTCTCAAGAGTTTCCTCCAGCACCATAATTCAAAAGCATCAATTCTTCAGCGATCAGCCTTCTTTATGGTCCAGCTTTCACTTCCATACATCACTACTGGGGAAACGGTAGCTTTTACTATATGGACCTTTGTTGGCAAGGTGATGTCTCTACTTTACTTTTTAAGATGCTGTCTACCATTATTTAAATGAGGGGTGGGAAACCTCAGGCCCAGAGACCAAACGCATCTCACCCATGATCTCTCTATTTGACCCTCAGGTCTCTCTCCAGGTAATACAACTCCTCTGAGTGCCTGACTGGAATGTATCCTTGCACTGTGGCAATGCTTCTTGCTTGCTTGTAAGGAGAATGGAGAAAAGTGTGATGCACATGGTTGTATATCTGTAGAAACCTCTGCCTTGTGTGGCTGGAAAATAATCTGATGTGCAAAGCTAAGAGTCACATTTATTGTTCCATCTGCTTTTGCATTTGGCCTTGTCCAGCGTTGGTATGTGGCCCCTGCAAGGTTGCCCAGTAATTAATATTGCCCTTCCACTCGGAAGGTTTTCCCACCCCACCCAAATGTGACAAAATGGATAAATTAAAAGGCATAAGAAAATCAGTAATTTAATGAAACATTGCATTTCTTACATACACTAAAAACAACTTGGTGAGGGGGATCACCTTGAGATTTGAGATTTTCCACCAAAATGTTTGTGAGAGCAATCCATCTGTTAGATGTGACTAACACTAACCAACCTCAGGGGCTCTTGCAAGAATAAACAGCAATGTGATATATTTCGCAAATTAAAAATGGTGTACCTAAACTAATAACAACATTAGCAATCTGTTGGCACTAAATAAATGTGAAATAGCCAGAAATCAGGAAGTAGCTTGCCAATTAGGCTGCAGATTTTGTTTCCACAATAAACCCTGACTCCAGACGCCTGAGTGTCAGGAGGACACTAGTTAAGACTCTAACAGGGGAGACAGAAACAGACGGTCCTATCGATCTTCATGACTCCTTATACACATGACTGCATTTCTCCCTTTCCTAAGTATAACATGCAAGGTGACTAAATAATGAGTGCCATTACCCCTGAGGGATATAAATTCCCTAAAGCCAACCGCTCAGAACACCATTCGCCAATCTCCCTAGCAGATGTAAAATCTGGGAGCTGTGGCAGAGCATTGCAGAAAAGAGATGTAAGCCAAAACGAATTTCAGGCAGATGGATTACAGCGGAGAAAATATTGCTGCGCCCGAGCTCCAAATGCAGATACGTCTTTAAATGGACTCATTTTTCTCCCCAGAACTCCATGTAGAGTTCATTGTGTAAGATCTAAAAGATAATTTCCAAAAAAAAGAAAGGAAAGGAGAAAGGGAGATTTACAACAGATGAAATCTTTAACGCTGCCTTGTTAACCCATTTCTCAGGACTGAATCACATTGTTGTGTTGTTCTACATAGGAATTTTCCTTTTCCAGTCCAGAGATGGAGGTGAAATTCAATTGAGTTCACATTTAAGGGTGAACTTGCCTGATTCACACTTTCCAAAACAGTATATGAACTGAAATACAGCCAGACATTAAAATTCACCCTTCTCCGAATTTTTCAGTGCATTTCTCCAGCATATATATATATATATATATATTTACAAAAGTACACATCCTAGCATAAAGTGTGCATATAAATGCACATGCTTGTGAAAGTAACATACAAAAAAATTTTACTAGGGGAAATTGTAAACAGCATATGAGCCAACTCCTAGGGGCCAGGGGTTCTTCGATCCCCCAATAAAATATGAGAGGGCTGTCCCCCCCAGGCAATTCCATTCAAATGATGTGTGTGCACCATGTCATGTGATTGATTATGGGGAGTGGGGCTTACCTGCCCTCCCCAATATTTTATTCAATTTGGCACCCCTCTGTAACAGGATGGAGCAGAAATGGCCTATGCCAACCAAACCAGAACAGGAAGGATTTAGCAACTCTGACCCTTCCTAGATCCTTCCTAGCCCCTGGGTAAAAAGGTAAAGGTAAAGGACCCCTGGATGGTTAAGTCCAGTCAAAGGCAACTATGGGGTGTGGCGCTCATCTCACTTGCAGGCCCAGGGAGCTGGCGTTTGTCCACAGACAGCTTTCTGGGTCATGTGGCCAGCAGGACTAAACCGCTTCTGGCACAACAGAATACCATGACAGAACCAGGGATTATCGGATTGCAGCATACTCATTTACTTACAATGTAAGTAATTGCTCTCCTAACAGTGGTTAGGGCAAGTCCAGAAATCTTTCCTGTGGTAATAAAATAAGATTTCAAAAGCTCTCCATAAATTTATAACTTTTTTTGTCAGAGACATGATATGTCTCCTCTTTCTTTATTTTTTACAAACTGTTTATCTTAAGGGCACAATAAAATTCAGAGCACTGCTTACTATAAATGATGCAGAGCAATGCATGAGGTTGATGGGTGAAACGCCTTCAAAAGGATAACTAGTTACTGCTCCAGCTCTTTCCTAGCTAGCAATCTTTTTTTCTCCCAAAGAACAGTCCTTAAAGGCAACTTTGATTTTGTTTTAGCCTTTCCTGAAGATTGCTATGTATGCTGGCATATCCCCTCCCCATAAAAGCATATAAATATTGTAATATGTAATTTGCACAGAAAGGAACATTCCTCCGGAAATATATATATTGGAACACTTTAAGCAACCTGAATGTTAATCACTCATCATTGGAAGAGAGGGTGCTTGTTTGTCATTGACACAATCCACAGTATTCCTGCCAGGTCCTCCTATTATACAGCTGCTTAAAAGCAAAGATTGTGGCCAGTTATTCCAGAGATATACATGGAACAAATTTTACCAAATGTATTTCTGTCAGGTAGCTCTTAAGGCAGCAGTGGTGATCCTGTGGCCTGCCAGATGTTGTTGGACTTAACTCCCCTCATCCCTGACCATTGGCCATGATGGTTGTGGCTGGTGGGAGCTAATTCTTGTATCAGAAGTTCAAGACTTGATCCAAGAACCTCACAGCTCGATACTTTGTCAAGTGAACTAACTTGGAACTTTGTGCCTAACACCAACTCTTGCATTTGTAGGCAGCATGATACTTTGAAATTCCCCAGGCCCGGTATAAGTACTGGCAGTGCTGTCTTTAGCATATGCACTGCCAGGGTGCAAAAATCCACCCAGCGCCCCCAAACGGTGCATGGCGCCATTGTGAATGACAAGTGCCATCGTTGACTCTGACAAGCACTGCCATTGTGAATGACAAGCGCCACTGCTGGTGCGGCACATCTTTGGTAAATGAGCGCACAAAAGTTGAAAATCCTTTAGTTAAACAGTAGGTATACATTTCGGTAATACCTAGATATATATGCATTTTGTTTTGCTAGCTTGATCAAAATTATTTATTATTTCATAACAGGTAGATAGTTGGGCGGTGTAATGGTTCTAGGGGTTGCTCGTGCGTAAGCTTGTCCCAACCTCTGGCTGGGTTGCCTGAGTGAACCCTTCCTCTCCGGGCAGCCACTCGCCCGTGACTGTCTCAATCGCTGGCAGAATCCATCAGTGGGCGTTTCTTAAACTTCTTCCAGCAAAGAAGCTCTTTGACGCCTAGTCTCCTCCTACTCTCCCTGCGCGGAAGCCTTCTGCGCAAGGAGGGCGTAGGCAGCGGAGGACCCTTCCTCTCCCCGCTGGTCCCCGGCAAGGAGTCATGGGACCGCCTCGCCGATTCCCCCATCTGCCCCCCTTCACCACTGGAGCTACGTTGATTCTCCTCCCCAGAAGATGGGCTGCCTCTCCCACTCCTGGGACGCTCACTGGGATCCCTTTGGAGCTTGCTCTCTCCCTCGGACACTGATGGCAGTTCCCTGACAGGCGGCTTCAGTGGCGGGTGCCTGGTGCCCCCCAGAATTCAGCGCTCGGTTGCCCCACACCCCTGGCACCCCTGGGTAAAGACAGCCCTGAGTACTGGCAACCTGGCCTCCTCTCTTGCCAGATTGAGAAAATAATGTTACAAAAGACCATTTGCTCCTGCTTTTCTTGTGAGGTAATACAGGCAAGGTAGCACACCTCTCTAAAATATCTCCCCTGTATTACTGAGCTGAAATCCCAACACGTGGGAACAATATTTGTGGATTCTGCATATGGGGAAGGGACTGACTTTTTATCATACTTCCCTTCTCCCCACAGTATCTCCCCAGCCTGTTTGGAGGACTGACAAGTAAATGAGATGAGTCTGTGGTTAGAATAATCTGTCATCTTCAGAACTGTGTTTTATTGTTGTTGTTGTGATACGCTTCAGAGAAATGAACAGAGAAATAGTAGGTTGCATTTTTTAAAAAAAGAAATAGTAATTTCTTAACTTCTATAGTCTTTCAAAGTACAATCATATACATGGTCCAATCAAACCATTAAGCTCATGTAAGTGCGCAAAGGATTGCAGTCTGGGGGGAAATTCAGAACTTACAAGTAGAATATATTTTGTAGATGTGCATCTAGTACGGGACTTGCTCTGCAGGGAAACAAAGGAGATTCGCCAATCAAATGAAGGTGGAATCAAGGCAAAATAAAAACCACAGCACTTTAACTTGTGTGTCAAGAGTGTGTGGGCGGGTGAAATATCAAATTCAGAGGCATTAAGAGACTGTTTGTGGAATCTGCCCTTAGATAGAGAAGAATGCTTAGCATATTTATTAGCATCAGAGAAAAATAATTGTATATTGAAAAATTTCGTATATAAACGACATAATTTTTCTGAGATTGAATACTTTTTCACCTGGCAGAATATTTATCTTTCTTATAAGGTTTAACCATTAAAATATATTGTGACTCATTGACAAAAAAATATTAGGTTGGGGGGGGGAGTGAGAGAGATTACTGGACCCTATATCTCATTTCCATGTTGAAATGCACTCAAAGATTTACAGTAAGAGTGGGGAACCTGTGCCCCTTCAGATGTTCGATGGACTACAAATCCCATCATTCCTGAGCAGAGCTCATGTTGACTGGAGTTTATGAGAGAAGTTCAAGAACATCCAGAAGGCCACAAATTTCACTTCACTTATTTACTTGATATTCCCTGTTTCTGTTTCTTTATCAGGGTGCTCAGTAATTTCTTTGGTGTTTTACTGGGTGTCATGAGGTTGCCAAAGGTGGTATTTTTTTTCTTCTCTCTCTCTCCCTCCCTCCAACACATGAGTCAATAATGGAACTATACTTCTCTTTTTGCAAGGAAGGATTCATTAGATAAAATGAAGTCAGTATCCCAGCCAGCTGATATTTTTTGTTACCGTCAAAGCAAATTGTTGCTTACTGAATTTATCATTGCTGCATTTTATTGCCAGAGAGAAGCACTTCCACTGGGTGCCACAATAATTTGTCCACCCTTGGGTATTATGAACCTTGGCTTTTGTGGAAGGGAGTGACAATTCCTAGGAGCATGCGCAAACCACAAGCTTTGGTTTAAACCCCAGTTTGGTGCTTTGGAAAATAGTCAAAAATAGTCACAATGGAAATCCCCTGACACTCACAATGGGAATCCCAAGCTCCACCCTCTCACCACCCAAAATCTCTCTGAGGCATCCCACTTTGGTTCAGGAGTCTTTAGGATCTGTTGAACAGCCTTACCATTTGGGGATCTATCACAGACAACAAAAGATTTTAGACTGGTCCTAATCCCACCCCCCACCCTGGCTGCCCTTTCAAATACTTGTCCCATCATGACCAGCAAGAAGTGCATCACGTGGGGCTTCAGTTTATCAATTTTATTTCTCACTTCAGGAAAGTTAATGAGTATTTATGAACCTAGAACAAAGTTACACCTACCACCTCTCCAAATTTTGAAACTGAGTAGCATTACTGATTTAAAGAGTTGCATCCCTTCTCCCTAGCAGCCCATGATCACTTTGCATTTTTTTGTTTGTTTTTGTAGTTAAAATATCACGCATCTTCAAAGTCCCTATGTTCTTTCAGGTCATGCCACTGCATTATTGTTTACTATTATTGAGGAAAGACTTCTTATGCATGTTATAACTTGAAATATGTTGAAGGAGAGAGTTCTAAATCATTTCCAGTTTCCTCTTTTCCTTAATTGGTGTTTTCTCTCCTTTAGAGCCAGCATCTCACATGAATCATTTGACATGTTGAGACCTTCACCCCAAATCTATACCATTTATATATCTGCCACCTACCTAGCCTTCTTTGCTAACTGTAATTCAAAAGAACTTTGAAACCACTCTGTTTGGGATAGGTTAGTTTTCTGGAGAAAAATGAAAATACAGAGCATAAAGTAAGATTTTAATTTCCCTGTTATCCATGGCCTTTTTATTTTTTTTTAAAAAATGATATTTTTTGAGAATTTTAAAGTTACAAAGAAAAAAGAAGGAAAAAATAAAAAGAGAAAAAGAGAGAAAAGAGAGAAAAGAATAGATAAAGATAACAATTGAACAATACAAATCAATAAAAACCAAAATAAAAAAAGAAACAAAACACACAATGCAACACAATCAAAAAACAAAAATATACAACAAATTTAAAAACAAATCCAATATTCCCAAATCCTTAACTTTCATTAACTTATTTCATCGACCTCCTCACACCTCCCTTTTTTGTATTCTAGTTGTTAATTATCTCACAAATCCTTTCCATCCTTCACAATATTCTGTCATTAAATTACCTTGATCTATTTTAACCTTATCTTACCATAAAAAACCTTAAAACTTAAAACTTAAATCTTATTTATACCGAATTCTTTTAACCATAACATATTCTTACATAATTCTTTTTAGCATTTCTGCTAAAGCCAATTAATTTCATTCCAACATTTTTCTGATACTCATTAATTTTGGGATACTTTTCTAAATAAATTTTTAAAACTTTCTTCCAATCTTCATCCATTGTCTCTTCTCCTGGTCTCGGGTTTTGTCAGTCCTTTCTATCCCATCCATCTAGTCCATCAACCTGGTGACCTTATATCCGAGGCTCTTAAGTCTTTTCCATGTCCCTTCCGCAGGTCTTCTTCATGTTTATACCTGTACTTTACTTTGTCTTCTGCTCCTTTCACTCTGGGAGACTCCAACTTGACAATATTTTTGTCCCTTCTCGACAAGTCAGCCCCTTTTCCATAGTCAACACTGAAATCCATGTGGTATTTAAAGGCATGTTTCAAGGCCCCTCCAAAATTAGGGGCCCCCACAACTCCAAGCTCCCCCCGGCCTAAAGCCAGACCTGAAAAGTCAAAACATCTCTGCATAGGGGGGTCCATCCAGCCCCCCATCTCCAAACCAAGCAGAACTCCGTCTCTCCAAATCTGACTTTTTCCAGGTTCATTCATCAAATCCAACGACTCATGTTCCTGCTGGGCCACAGCTCCCTCCATCTCTGCCACCCGAGGTCCAGCAATAGCCTCCTCCCTCATCTCATCTGTCAAAGCACATTCCTGGGTTAATTCCTGAGTGGGTTCTATATAGGTACCCACTGCCTGTCCAAAATTTCCTATCGCAACTGTCATCAAATCCATTTTCTCATGTAACTGTTCCAATAAAGCACTTGTCTTGCAAAAGGCAAGCACCAGAGCCTCTGAGCACATTCTTGTTCAAGGTTGAAGTCTGGTCCCACGATCTTAATCTTTTACAGCTGCAAAACTCCCCGGTTCGACTTTAATAACAGTTTCACAAGCTCCCTCTAGGGGAAACAATTTCTATTTGTATCCATCTTTTTTTTTCTTTAAAGGCATATTTAGCAACAAAGTTTTCCTTTTTCAGATATTTTGTCAATATTTTGTTCCTCTTAAAAGCGAAAGGGAACAATGGAATCAATATGTTTCTGTTCTTTTAACTATCTGTCAAAGACATTTGTCCATAGTCAATGAGCTTCTCCAAAACGTCTGTCTTGACACCCCGCTCCCAGGTTCAAGACGGTGGAAAATTACCTTTCTTTACTCTCTCTTCTGCAGGTTTAAACAATCTAAAAAAGATTCCCCCCTCTTCTCCTGCTTCCAAGGGGGGTTCAGTAATTTTAAATGATGAAAATTTAGTCTTTTACAAACGACTTTCTGAACTCTAGCTTGCCATGTCTTTGCTTCAATCTATCTACAAAAGCGGAAGGCGGACTTCCTGTTTAGACCTTCCGCTTTCGGTGCCTAATTAATAAATTTCACAGTCCAGTTTTCCGTTCTACTCATGGGCAGTTGTTTGAAATCCAATTGTCCACAGGAAAAAGTCAGCGCTCTCCGGCAACAGCAATGCGGCTTCACTCCGTGAAAGAAGCAGTTGATTCAAAGCACCGCACCACTCACCCCACGTCGCTCCGGATCCCCAAAACCGGGTTTCCCCGCGAGTGGAGGGGGCGCAAAGGTGCTAGCCGAATCCCACGTCCACAGGCTTCTCCTGCCTGTGGTTTTTGATGAGTCTCCGCCTCGCCGTGGTGGTTCAGACCCTGTTTTCCACGGAGCGGGTTCCTCCCGATCGGAGGAAATCCGCCATTGCCAGAGGCGCCAACCCGGAAGTCCTATCCATGGCCTTTTTAAAAGGAAATGTTATTACAGTGATTTGGAATGTTTCCTTTTGTTTACCCTTTTATATAACTGGGACAACACACATGTTCATTTTCTGTTCTCCATGGGTGAGTAAATTAAGATTTACGCAGAGCAGACCCAGTGAAATTAACAGACCTAAGTTTTCAATCACCTTAAATTCTAACCAATGTTCAGTGTGCTGAAGTATATATTCCTACTCAGAAATAAGGCTACTCTAAGCCTGGCTGAGTGTGGAACTCATCCATTGTATTGTTATGGAGCTAAAACTATCCATAACGCAAGCAATCTGCAAATATCATGGAAATAGTAACTGTGGGGCAAGAGGCAAATTCACATTAGGACCACAGTTCAAAGGGAAAGGTTTTCCATCTGAAAAATCCACCCCTGAATTTGCTATTTGCCCCACAGGACAAGGCATACAATGGAAAGGCAGTGGCTCAGTGGTAGAGCAATTCCTTTGCATGCAGAAGTTCCCAGGTTCAGTCCCCAGTATCTCCAGTTAGGACTGAGAGCATCCCTTTCCTTAAACCCTGGAAAGCTACTCTTAACCAGACTATACAATACCAAACTAGATGGACCAGCAGCTTCCTGTAGAGGTATGTATCTACCAGAAGAAAAATAGCAGAAGGGGGTAATTTTAATCAAGAAAAAATTATATCCCCCTCCAGCACCACAGTCCCAGCCCACCAACTCCAGCCCCCTCTGCAACTACCATTAATAGAAAACCACATCAGATTCTGTTCACAGATCTCCCATGTCACATCCATTCGGTTCATAGATAAATATAGCATATATAATTCAAAAAAGCATTCAGTGCTGGAAAAAGAGAGAGAGAAGAAGACTCAAGTTGTATTACAATTCTGATCTTCGTTCTCCAGATCTACGTGTAAATGGCATGTAGTTATGAATAAGGGATTTGTTTTTACAAAATGTGGCAAGAATGTGTTTAGCAGGAAAGCATCTATATTCATTTAGCTTTGCCCTCAAACTGCTAAATTTCTCCTGGTTTACATTCTTCAAAGCAGATGATTGAAGCTAGATGATTAACTTCCAAACATATATGAATTAGCATATAATACATAAGCATTCTACACAAGCCTGCTAATATTTAGCAAGGTACTCACCTATGCATATCCAGGAATTACAAAGCTAATGAAAGATGGCAGTACACTGAAGCAGAATTAATTTAGTAAGATGTCAGAAATCTTACAGACACTTGACTGGTGGAGTTTCACTTTGAAGTAGGGATGGATAGAGGATGTGGATGGAGAGGCTTCCAAATGTCCCTTCACATACTGATGAAAACATTTAGAGCTGTGTCAAGTTCTTAAGTTGGGCTAACTTGATGGGGTTCCTTCCACCACCACCCTCAATTTCCTATCCTCCCTGCCAGTCTGCCCCTTCCCCAACAAAACTAAAACCCTTACCACAGAGAAAGAAGATGGAGTAGAAGATGGGAGGTGAATTTGCATCACACTAGGCCAGTGCAACACACTGTCAATCATGGTGCCCCATACCAAATACAGCCAATATGCTAGGTATGTGCGCCCCACAATAAGCTTTGGGACACCTCAAATCACACATTGTTACTTTCAGGAAAGTGGCTTCTATAACAAATCACAGTATGACATTTGGCCCACTGCTTGGTTTTGGTACAAGCTGCTGTTCATCATTGTGCCCCATTCCATTAATAGCCAGTGTATATCAAAAAGGGAACTGAGTCTATCTACCTCACAATGACCTTTGGGCCACTGCAAATCAAATGCCCACACCTCCAGAACAGCGCCCATCATGAGAAGGCATAGAAACACGTGTGGCCCAACAGTTTATTGCATAGGGCATCCACTGCCCCCGCCCAATTATTTTTGTGGAGATATAGATATAGATATAGATGATATAGATATATAAAAAAATCTAAATGATGACTGGGCTGCTCTATCCCAAAATTCTCATCAGAAAGTCAGTCCTAGTTAGGGCAACACACTATTCAGAGGGGCTAAGATACACTGTTCATACACACATCAAAGTTACTTCTTACCAAAGCGCAGTCCAAGTAGGCAGAGGAGGAACCAGGCAAATAGTTGGCCTATAGATTTCAGCAGGGAGACAATGGCCAAAGAAAGAGAAATCTGGCCCAGCTCCTGAAAATGCTGGCATCTTGAGCCCACCTATGGCTAATGATGGGGACATCAATGGCTTCTGCTGGATATCTATAGCAGTTGTGGACATCAGCCCAGCTGTGGCTATGCATTAAATGCTTATTTATGGAGACCCTTCAGTCTTGAATTTATGAGCGGCTTAACAATTCTGTTGCAGAAACATTGGTCGTTTAACTCAGTCTGCTTCCACCACTGTGTAGTATTTTAACAAGGTAAGTAAGAAAAGAAAAAGAAAAAGAAAAAAAGGAGACCTAGTTTACAGGGAAGATGATGATATAAACCTCCAAATAGTCTTTTACCGGGGAAGGGGGTGGATATCCAGTTGTTAAAGGTTTGTAGAAAGGAAAGATCTGATTTATTTTCACAATAACTTTCCTAGGATGTAAGGGTCTAAGGATAAAACAGTTAAAAGATCATTCTGTAGACAGCAAAGTATAAATATGGTAAAACTTTGGGCCCCAGTTGTAACTCTCATTTTTAATGAGTTTTTCACTTTGAGATGGAACTGTTGTTTTATCTCCCTCTATAAAAATGTGATAAAATATCCATCACTTCAGAAGGTATCTGTGTGAGGACTTAGTTGCATTGGATATTTCAGCAGGGCACAACGAAAAAGAATCTCTGGGCCTGGGGTCTTGTTGATATAGCACAGATAACAATGGTCCTGTTGAATTAGTCCAAAGACCACAAGCAGGATCTCAGTGCAAAAAGCTCTCCCCACTTCTGATTCCTAGCAACACATATTCAGAGCCACATTGCCTCTGACAGTGGAGCTAGAATACATAGCCATCATAGATAGCCACTGATGACCCTATACTCCTCCAACAGAGAAAGGAGAATATAGCTATGAATTTATCAAATCCTCTTTTAAAGCCATTCACCTTCACTGGATGGTTCTAGCATTATAAAAGAAACTTCTCTCTATCCACATTCTTCATAATATGCACAATTTTATAACAGCCATTCACATTTTCTCCTAAAGTAGAAAGCTCCAATTGATGTCACCTTCTCTAATAGGGAAATTGTTACAATCCCGTGATCATTTTGGTTGACCAAAACTTTATGTTACAGTCCTTGGTTCCAAGTGGTGAAAGGATCTGCCTCTAGGCTTCCCAAAACACTGGGAAATCCCAAGAATACCAGCCATTCCACACAAAAAGAAAGATGGCCCCAGTGGTGTCTACCACTTCCTCTGCAGAGCCGCTCTCTGCTGTACTCCACACACCAAATGTATGAGCATGCATGAGCAGATACGGTATTTTAAAACTGAACAGCTCATGTGCATCTGATCACCTGGGTTCACTATCCCCTTGCTGGCTCTCTATTGGAACACTGACTATCTGTATATCTGCAGTCGATTATAGGAATCTGCCTTATACCGAGTCAGGGTTTCAGATTGGAATCTCTCCCAATCCTACCTGGAGATGCTGGGGTTTGAACCTAGAATCTTCTGCAGGCAAAGCAGATACTGAACAAGGCACTCTGCAGAAGAGGGCCTTCTGCAGACACCATCTCTTGAGAAGGTCCATTTCATATAATGTAGGAACTAGGTCTTTAACTATGGTGGCACCTACCCTTTGGGACTCCCTCCCATTGCATAGCAGACAAAACCTGTCTCTATGGCCTTGTCAGTAGCTATTCTTCCTGTTTCACCCACCTTTTAAACCAGCCTGTATCTGTATTGGTTCTGATTTTTATCTTTACAGATGAAATGAATTAGGGTTGTTGTTGTTGTTTTTACATATGGAATTGTGGGTGGAGTATAAATAAAAAATATTATTATTATTATTATTATTGACTGTGAAATTTATTGTGAAATCACTTCAATATATTTTATGGGGAGCAATTCATAAATGGAATCAATCAATCACTTTGTTTAATGGGGGAAGCACTGCAGATTTTATGGATGTGAGTGTTGCCCAGGTCACTTCCCCAGTATCTGACCATGCTTGCAGGTGAGTAGAAGATCAGGGTGGTACTAGAATTCTTAATAAACAAGCATCCATACAAAGACACTGTCGGTCTCTGGTATTAACTCTGCCAAAGGAAATATGCAACACAATTTATTTCGAAAACTGCGTACTGTATAATGCAGGCTTATGGGCCAGAGATTGTGTAAACCAAGCCAACTTGTGGGAAAACTTTGAAAGTGAGAATTAACATTTGGTAGAGAGATAGAGAAATTAGCAGTACCAGAAGGTTTGCAACTGAGGAAGAATGAGCGCCAGCAAGTTAGAACTTCCAGCAGAAATCTCAGTCTTACTGCAATGTGTAAGCATCAAACTCTGGTTTAAAAATTCAGTCTTTCTATAAGACAACACCAAGTCTGTGCAGACTTTAATTACTACTGGGCTTTTCTCTAGCTTTTCATTTTCAGCCATAAAATGTCATTGGGTGGCTGAGTTGTTACCAACAACCAAGGAGAGTGAGATCAGAAGTCATTTATTTATAAAGTTCTTGTATGTACTGTCTGGGGGGTAAACAGAAACCATTAGCACACCAACAGAAGCAATCCCAAGGGATCTGCAAATCAGAAAGCTCCCAAGGCATTGAAAGTTGACATCTTCGACTGAACTTTCAGTTGAAAGTAGAACTGAAAGTGATACTCATCTCTAAAAGAGCTTCCCTGGATACATTCAGCAAAAAATAATAATAAAAAAAAAAATTAAGCCATAAAAATGCCCTGAATAAACTTTGGGTTTCTTGTGTTGTTTTGTCTCCTCTTTTAAGTTATCATCATAAAATGATTTGCCAAATGGCACAACTATACAACTAAGGAATACTTTAAAAGTTACTTTTCCTGGCCCTGTAGTTAGGGTTAGGAACTGCAGTGCTCTAGTGCATGGATACAGACTATCTACAGAGTCAGGAAGTGATAGGTCTGTTCATGATGGCTCAGACAACAGCCAGTCCTTGGTGACAGGACTTGAGACCAACTCTCCAGCTTCTTCTCTGACACCAGTTTAGCTGGCTCCTCTAATTGGTTTGCTGCCTCTTCAGCTACACTGTGAAGACTTGGTTGAATCTGTCTCTACCTCACCTCCAGAGGTAAAGCCTTCACGGTTCCTTCGAAGAGTCTCACTTTTAGTTCTACTTTGAACCACGTGTACCCTACCAGTAAGGAGGTCTAAGCTGCTCCAACCTTAGACCATGTGGCTTATGTAAGCCATCCTTGTGTATTTATACAAATAATTTAAAAACATTTACCATCTTTGGAACCAAGGTTATACTGCCTGTCTTTTCTTATTCCTGTATGGAAAAGCATATAAATCTGACCTTTGAAGAGTTTCTAGGTAAGCCATTTTGAACTTACCAAACTTTTTCCTTTTTAACCAAAAGCCAGCACTTAACTGGGTTGCCCAGGGACAGTGGGGTGGAGCCAGTGTCAGAACTTGGCGTCTCATATTTGTCAGAACTTGATGCCAAAATCTATGCCCAGTGCCACCACACCAGTCACAGTCCCCTAGAGCATCCTCTGTTGGAACCCTCTTTCCCGTCATTGCCCGAACTTTCCCCATCTGAAATCCCAGAACCCCTCTTCAACTCCAACAGATCATTCCATCCCTGTCCAGTTCTTACTTGTGCCATGGGCCCCATAGCATTTAGGACTCTCCTCAGTCTGTAACTCTGACTCTACCATACCTCCTTCTCTCCAGGCTGCACCCCTTACCTACCCTACTTCATTCCTTCGTTGAGTATTTAGGAAGCTCAACACTCAGCTGACGTAAGGGTGATTCCTTATCCACCAGGCCTCATAAAGTCTTAGACTCAGAACTTAGTGCAAGTAACTTGTCTCGCTATAGAGTAATTTTACATGGCAAAGCTAATTTTTGAACCTGGGACAAACACACACCTGCCTGCTTTGAACTACATTTCATTTCTGGTCCATTTGATCTTCCACAAGTTGAACTGTAGCATACATCATACAACTCAACCTTTGTCCCTTGAACTGGCAGTGAGTATCCCTTGCAGATCCTAAAACCTTATTGCTTGGGTCTTGGACACCACTATGATAGGGAACCAGTTACTGTTGGACTCTGACTCCCATCTCTCCTGTGGATGATGGGACTTGGAGTCCAACAACATCTGGAGAGCTGCAGATTTCCCATTCCTGCTCTACATGATGCTACATCCCATTTAACATGTCAGTATATACATCTTTTTTTACAAAAACACCATATGTCAATAGTATTTCCCCCAACAAAGAAAACTGACCACAAAAATTATTCCTTGAACTTTTCAGTGCTGCGGAAGAGGAAGTAAAGTTGTATATCACTGTATTGATTGTTCTGTATATGAGTAGGCATCAAAGCATCAGAATTATACAGAAGTACATTCAGGGTCACAAACTGCAAGTCCACTTTGAAAATTAAAAAAAAGAAGAAGAAATAGCTTTCCCCCTGCTTCTTATTCTCCTTCCCTCAATATCCTTGAAGACAGCCTTGAAATGAAAAAGAGAGAGGTATTTTCAAAGTACAGTTTGGTATGATTCCAGTTCTAAATAATAGACTTGATTATAAGGTTCAGAACCAAGATCAATGAAGTTCCTTGAAGCTAACCTCAGCTTCAGAAATACAGTCTTGGATACTGTGGCTTGATTAGATCTACATATTTCCCCCCCCAACGTAGCCACCTCTGTAGAATTTAATTTGGTAACGAAAGGTGACAAAGGGGGGGGGGGAAATCTTATAAAATGACATTGTGAATTGTAAAATGGCCTGTTGACAAGATCCTGTTTTAAAAAGTCCATTATCAAATATTGTTCAAGTTTTCTTGTTTTCCTTTTTCACAACAAATATGTTTTGGCGCGCGCGCACACACACACCACCCCCAGATTTAGTGAATCCAATAAAGACCAATTTGTTAAGTCATTGTGAGTGGCTTTGAATGTCTGATGGAAAGATGGAAGTAGATAACAGGCATAAATCTTTGTCTTTGGACTTTTTCAATACTTTTTTTTTTTTAGACTATTATTTATACTATGGGAAAATTATAGTCTAAATCATCTGGTGGCCAATAGGTTGGGGAACGGAGATAATGACTAGCCGAAAATTGCCCCATGAGCTTCATGGTTGTGCAGGATTTTTAACCTTGTAATCTCTGTTCAAAAACCAGCACCCTGTCTGCTACTGCATGCTGTCCTCTAGATGCACTTTATCGTTTTATTTAGGTATTTTAACAATGCGGCTCAAGGCAACAATTTGTAGGCACTGGTGAACCAGTGTATTCCCAGTCCATGTCACTTTCATGTGTTCATCCATAAGTCTGTTCCATTTTGTTTACACATAAATCCATTTTTAAAAAATCACATATGTGTACAGAAATATTTTAAATACATCTAAATATGTATTCTAAGCATATTCTCTTTCAAAATAAACATATCTAAATGGACTTTCAGAATTCAAATTATTATTATTATTAACATATGTAAAAGTCAGTGAATAACTGAGCTCCAATCTGTACATTACTCAAAGAGGTATAGATCAAGTCAGTTATGCAAAGAGCAATCCCTCAAGCATTTTCAACCATATGTGTAAATAGTCCCTGATGTAACTCCATCCTTTTGTTTTGTTTTGTTTTGTTTTTTGTTTCTGTGACTCTAAGGCTATACACATCTATGGTTTCCCTTTTGTCACATTGCTTCTAAGCATAGCTCTCTGGGGGATTGTTAAAAATAAGTATGGCCTCTTTGCTAAATGGAAGGATGCTCAGAAAGTATTTCTAAGTAATATTGAAATAAGAAAAAAGAAGGCTCTTATTTGTAAGTAGGAGCTACAACATACATACATACATATATATGTTTAGAAGTGGAAGCTAAAATTTTATAGATCAATAACATTTGAAAGTGGAAAATGTGAACTCTGGAATGTTGGGGTTAAATGAAAAGGACAAGTCAGCAAACAAGCCAGCAATGAGGGAGTCAGAGCTGAAGAATCTCTGCTCTAGTCCAACTTATACCCAAGAAGAAGATTCCATTCATTTTCAAAAATTTAGCAGGTAGAGGTATGTAATTTGCTTAAAGCTGTTTTAATGCAATGTTTTACATTGCTGAAATCCACCTTGGTGAAGGGCAGGTAATAATAATAATAATAATAATAATAATAATAATAATAATAATGTAGTTTTTAGGGAGAGCCAAATGGGTGCCTTGCAGATGTTCCTGGACTCCCACCACCCCTGACCACTGTTCCCTATTGTCTGGGGTTGAGAGTTTATCACATCTGGAGAATACCACATTTGCTATCCCTGTTATGTTTATTCACTTGTTTGTTTTGGACTGATGTAACCTTGAAAGTCCCAAAGTTGTGATCTAACAGGTTTACATATTGGAGAGGCTATCTCTCGGATAAGCTGGTCAGGAGTTCTTAATGGCTTAATATACTAAAAGCAGTACTTTGCTTTGCTGCTGTAGCTAATAGGAATCCAGTGCAGTTCCCTCAGCAGAAGTTTAATAAGTATGCAGCAGTGAATACCACTTAACGTCCTTGCTGCAGTGTTCTGTACCAGTTGCAGCTTCTTGACCAGTCTCAAGGGAAATCCCACATAGAGTATGCTATAGTAGTCTAATTGTGCACTTACAACTGCATGAATCACAATGCCCAAGATATTCCTGCCCAAGAAAGGGCAGAGTTGGTGTACCAACTTAAGTTAATAATAAGAGCTCCTTGCCATGGAGGTTACCTAAGTCTCCAATGACAGAGATGGATCTAAGATAACTACAAAACTATGTACCTGTTCCATCAGAGGAAGCCCAATCCAATTAAAAACAAGTAGACAACCCACACCCCAGACTTGGGAATCATTCTCCTACAAAAACCCACCAGACTGCATTTGCCAGAGTGGTATAACAGTTAATCCCTCTCCCAAGGGAGCTCTAGCAATCAAAGCTCTGTGAGATGAACAGGGGCCTCCTAACAATGCTCAGTATTCCTAACAATTCTTGGCACTGTTAACACACTACAGTTCCCAGGATTCTTTGGGGGAAGTCATGACTGTTAAAGAGAAATTATACTTCTTTAAATGCATAGTGCAGATGGGGCATTAGTATATTACACTGATCCCAGAACAACCCAATGAGCTGGATTAGATTGAATCAAGAGTTCAGGTTAAACTGGGGTAAATCGACCACTGGCTTTTGGTATTACAATACCAAATCAGATATGTATGATTCTTGCAGTTTCTGCCTAGCCAAGCAATGAGAAGATACAAAACAACAGCAACAACATAGAGTTCGTGTAAGAGTCTGGCACATTTCTGCAACACTTTATATTAGGGTTAATCAGCTGATAAAAATCAATGCGGCTGATCATCTGATTAGCTGAACCAAATTGTAATTAGTTTGTAATTAAGATCATTTGTAAGCATACCTCATGTGTGTAATTCCTAAATTAGTTTTATATAACACGGAGCAGATTGAGATGACTTGACTGTGCTCTCTTGTGCAAATTTTGAGTTTTGCTGCTTTTAAAAATCTGTCTCAGTGCTTTCTTCTCATTTCCAAATTATATAATGGGGTTATCTAAGGCCTCCTCTATATTCTTAAAGCGAAGTCATCCCGCTCTTCAGATTGGCCCAGTGGCAGCTGGAATAAAGTCAGGGAAGTTACATAGTGTTTGTAGGAACCTTAACTGGATTTCTGGCCACCTGATTTCAGCAAACTGGACATTTTGCTCCCTATCTATACAGGAAAAAATGTTCCGCCTCTTCAAAAAGACACTAAGAAAGTGAGATGTGATTGAAGTCAATGGGAACTGAGTCCCTTTGAAGGACATGAAACACTCTGAAACATCTCAGCCTTCAATTTAATTCCACCTGACATAAACGTGATTTACCTTTTTTTTTTTTTTGAAATTAAAGCAAATCTGTTGTTTTGTCTGTGCTCATACACTTCAATTTAAAATAATCTCTGGGGTGTTAATTCTGTGGTGTCTTGTATTCAGTCATTATATGCTTGTAGAAAATCTTATTTAGCAGAAGGCTATCTTGTAATGATTTCAACAAGAGCTTTTGCATTACACATTCATCAGTTCAATGAAAGCTCTTGATCCTTCTCCATAAAGCATGCAATCTTTGTTTAGGGACTAGATACCTTTATGGAAAAGGCTACTTCCAAATGCCTCCTTCATACCTTCTCAAAGTATACGCTTGTTTTTTGGGGGGGTGCTGCTTTCCCCTTGAGGTATGTGTGTTCAGAGCAACATTTGGAAAGGAGCACCTTTTTTGCATACACCTGTAGGTGTGCTATGTGATTGGTATACACACATACAGCATCATATAGGAATCCTGGTTATATGCAACCCCTATGCATGGATACATTCTACCATTTCTTTTCAAATGTCACTCCGAATGTACAATCTGGCAAAGAGCTGGGCCAGCAGCACATGCAAAGTTAAAAGGTGAGGGGTGGGGCATGGTCCCAAATCTCTCTTTAGCCATGCAGGGCTTATCTACACTTATATTTTGCCCTACTCTTTTGATGCACAGGTCCACTCTTAAAATCTCTGCATCCAAGCATCCCCCCTTTTCTTTTTTGCCATGAGCTTTCCCCACAAAAACCTGCTCTTTAGCACCCATTCGGAGCAAAGGTTTTAAGCAAAGGTTTTAAGCAGATTGCTGCTTGCTCTGATTTAGCTTTAAAGAGCAGGCTTTTGTGGAAGAAGCTCTGGAGGAAACATTAAGGGCACTTAGATACAGCACTTTACAGGGTCGACCACGCCTGGAAAAAGCAGAAGAAAGGCAGAAAAGCAGAAGAAAGGTAAGTGTGGATAAGCCGTCAGTGTACACATGAGAAGTTCTGAAAAGGTTTTGTCAGACTGGCATGGAAGCTTCAGACATACTAGCCTGGGATTTTCACCCATCTTCCAGATCCTTAATACTTCCACTTGTTCTCTGGTATCTTCCTCGTCTTCCTAGACACCATTGATCAGTAGATGTCAACCTTTTCTAGGCTAGAATTCAAAGTCTGCTACATAGGATGCAGTGTTCTTCTTCCTACACTTTCCCCCTCCCTGCCCCCCAAATTTCTGCCCTCTCCTTTCTCTTTCCTTATGTGAAACACTTATTTTTTAATTTTTGCTTGTGTCCCTGGTTTGACCCACATTAGTACTTAAGACTCCTGCCAGCCTAGCAGTTCGAAAGCACATCAAAGTGCAAGTAGATAAATACTCCGTTCCGGCGGGAAGGTAAACGGTGTTTCCGTGCACTGCTCTGGTTTGCCAGAAGCGGCTTAGTCATGCTGGCCACATGACCCAGAAGCTGTACGCCAGCTCCCTTGGCTGATAAAGCGAGATGACTGCCACAACCCCAGAGTCGGCTACGACTGGCCCTAATGGTCAGGGGTCCCTTTACCTTTACTTTGCTTAGTACTTAAGAATATAATTAGAACCCTGTTGTATTAGATCAGAAATTCATCTAGTCCAGAACTATATTTTGCATGGTGGCCAACCAGCTCTTTGTGAGGCAATCTCACATTTGAGCTCTTTATGAGACTCAGATGGATGCCATCTGGATCTCATGCTTTGTTTACAATTTGTCAGTAAGATGTAAAACATCATCTATTGTCACCTGCCACTGCTTGGCAATTGCCCACATACAAATACATAGGGTACTAAATGTAATTGCATTGTGAGAACTTTTTTCCAATTACAGTGGTACCTCGGTTTAAGAACAGCCCTGTTTACACACTATTCAGTATAAGAACTCCGCAAAACCGGAAGTAGCGTTCCAGTTAGCGAACTTTACCTCGGTCTACAAATGGGAGCAGAACAGTGGAAGGGCACTGGCGGCGGGAGGCCTTATTAGGGAAAGCACACCTCGGTTTAAGAATGGCTTTGGTTTAAGAATGGACTTCCGGAACGGATTAAGTTCGTAAACCGAGGTACCACTGTAGTTAGACATTGCTTACATCACACACTAGGTCCTTTTGCAGAGGGTGCTTTTTTCATATTGGCTCAAAACATTTCACTTGCATTCACCAAGTAATCCTTACAAAAATTCTGTAGACCAAGATGATGATTATGATGGATATACTGAAGCAAACAGTTCAGGCCTAGTAATATGGCCTCATTGTGAGTTAATGACTGAACAGAAATTTGAACTCAATATCGTTTGCTCATAGCTCATTCCGGTACATAGCTTAAGTGTAACACTATACTACTGGCTATAGTATTTCCCTTGCCTAAGACTTCTGTATACCTACATACCTACATATAAATGAGCTACTTTAAAACCTTCAATGGTATGTCATAATTGCTCAGTCTTAGTAAATGTTCATCCTGAAATTACTGCGAACATATATTTAATAATCATTTATAAACCAAATTTACCCAATACTGCACTGGAAAATCCTAACATAGCCTAGCACTTACAACTTTCTTTAAAAAATGGTGAACTTCTGTGCAAAGCCAACAATGGGTGAAAAAAATAGAAAAATGTCACTCAACTCAAATAAATATCCTTGGAATGCGATAGCAAATATGGTCACAGAGCACATTTCCTTAATTGAAAATTCAAATGATGGGTCAAGGCTAGTTTTCAATGAAACATTCAGCAATGCTGAGTGAAAAATCAATAGCTGTTTTATTATAGATTTCTTCCTCCAAGCCCCAGGCAAACACTCATTTTCCCCATCATAAGGTTTTTATATCCTCAACTCTAATGGTGAACCAGCTCTTCCGTCTTTAAGCCATTCTGCACAATAGGGGCAAGATGAATGGTGTGAGACTGTGCCCTATTTAGAAAGGCTGCTGATTATATCTCTGAAAATTGCAGCTCAAAATTCAGGTTGTGCCTCAGGCCATCACACATTGAAAGGCATCATCGCCTAGGGATGTAAGAAGGTAGTGATTTCTGTTCAAACCTGTACTTGTCATAATTAGTGCTGTTTCCATTCTGCTGCAATTCATTTCCCACCAAATACTACAATACTTGTCTACATAATATGAGCTACATAAGTTACTTAACCATTTGCATAACTTAACTATCATTTCAAGATAAAGGAAATGTCAAAACCACTTTTTAAAAGTCATTAATTACGTATCATATGTGGGCTTCAAAAAGCACAATAGTGATATTAATGAATACTGGTTGTATTTGCTCGACTGATTTCCATTCCTGACCACAGATGAGTATTTGAATTGCAACAATTTCTGCTTCCTTTTCCATTTTGCAGGAATTCTTTGACATTCTTCCCCTCTCCACAAAGCAGCAACACTTATAAGGCCAAATTGCAAATGTGCAAAAGTAGTATGTAATTGAAGTAGATCAGAATGATGGCAAACGTTCATAGCACATTAACCATATGCTAATATAAAATGATGGCAAAAATCTGATATGACATTAACAAATCAAAGCAATGCCGTAGTCAGTATATAGAAAATAAGCATAAATGCACATTTAAAAAAACCACATAATTCTGCATGAACTCTTGGTACATATGGTAATTCACATGGCCTATTCAGTTATACACAACCTCTGCACAATTGCAATGTAGCCTTCTAAGTTTCCTTTTCATGTTTGTTCATAAGTGAACTCTCATTCTTTTCTGTCCTTACATTTTAGATTTCCCTCTAGTTTTCTGAAAGACAGAGGTGACCTGAACTGTCACTTTTTAAAATATGAAGGAGTAAGCTGCATTTAACTGACAAGGCGTAGTGTAGTTGATTAGTTTCATGCATGCAAAAGAAGGGTAGATCCACACTCAGCAGGGCCTTCAAGTGTTTTTGCACTAAAAATCCCATCATCCCTGACCACTGGTCCTGGTAGCTAAAGATGATGGGAGTCGTAGTTGAACAACAGCTGCAGACAACGGCAACAGTGTGGGGAATTCCTACACTGACTTGCAGCAGCTATCCAGGGTTTCAGCCAAAGAGCCTTTCCCAGCCTACCTGGATATGCTAGAGACTGAATCAGAGACCTACAAGAACACACTATAGAATAAACAATGTGTTCTTCTGAGTTTATTTTAGGTTTTGAATCGGCAATTATGAAATGTATGAGCTCTCACACACTTTCTCAAGGCTTTCACACACACTTTCACACACTTACCCTTCAGATATTAAGATTATCAGTAAATTCTTATACATTGTGGGGAATATCCTACATTTTTTTTAAATATACACACATACATAATCTGGGTATTGTCACTGTATGAAAAACAGTGGGGCCTAATTTGATCAGTAGAATGTTTGGTATCTGGTGGGCGGGGTTGTGTGTTTTCCTCTGGAATCAGCCCCTCCCTCAAGTGTGTTTTCCTTTATGTTCAGTTAAGATTGCCAGTTATGAGGGACCAACTGCCTCGTATTGTTTCCTGCCTCAGACTTGTCTCATGTTGTTGTATTTAGTTTTTCTCATTATGTTGCTTTGTTACAGTATTATTATTATGTGAGCCACTTAATCATCATAACTTCCGATAACAGAATCAGATTTTAAAAGTAAGCTGAACTAATTTTCTTCAAAATATAAGTAAAATCAGCAGGGTTTTTTTTTAATAGGCATTATAAAATAGAATTCAATGTTAAAAATAAAATTACATGTTAGCAATACATGTCAATATCTGGGTGGTAGGGTTGCCTAAACATTCGTAGCAAGCACCAAAAAATGATATTGCAAAGTTAAAGGTAAAGGACCCCTGACAGTTAAGTCCAGTCGCGAAGGATTCTGGGGTTGTGGTGTTCATCTTGCTTTACTGGCCGAGGGAGCCGACGTTTGTCCGCAGACAGTTTTTCTGGGTCATGTGGCCAGCATGACTAAGCCACTTCTGGCAAAACCAGAGCAGCACATGGAAACGCCGTTTACCTTCCCACCAGAGTGGTACCTATTTATCTACTTGCACTTTAACGTGCTTTCGAACTGCTAGGTTGGCAGGAGCTGGGACCGAGCAACGGGAGCTCACTCCGTCCCAGGGATTCGAGCCGCCGACCTTCTGATTGGCAAGCCCTAGGCTCAGTGGTTTAGACCACAGCGCCACCTGCATCGCTGATATTGCAAAAGCCCCTTCCTAATATCAATGGGCAGCAAGTTCCAGAGCATACATGCTGCCACACTGAAGGACTGATTCCTTGATGGTGCCACTTATAAGTATCAGTTCCACAGATCAAAGCAGTCAAACAACTGTATATGGGGTAGGCATGTATGATGAATGAGCTGCATGCATAGAACAATAGAATCAGAATTCTATAGTTGGAAAGGACCCCAAGTATCATCTGGTTCAACCCCCTGAAATGCAGGAATATGCAGGTAGGACTGAACCCGTGACTTCAGCATTATCAGCACCATGCTCTAATCATCTGAGCTAAGATGGAGGTAGGTCAATATGATCCCCTGGGTGCTACCCAAACCAGCATCAAAAATCTAGATTTGAGAGGGTGGAAAACCACAGGAAAGAGGGATGTGTAACATTCTGCCAATGTATGCATTCTTCACAAGCTTACAATCCCCCCCCACCAAATACTGTGAAATATATCCTACTGAAATCAATGGGCCTTACTTCCAAGTAAACATGATTAGGAACAGACTGTTAGTCTATAATCCTGACATTCCACAGCAGTCAACGAGATTTAGGTGCCCATACCCAACTGTTGGCACAAGAATTAATCTGAACACATTTTTTCTCCTGCTGGTCTGGCTGCTGTCTGGCTCAAAAAGCTTCAGGTTGATAATGTATATATTAAAAGTAAAGAGACTGTCATACACATTCAGGCATGCAGCCACAATGAGTTTGTAATTATATCCAGGAAATCCCTCTGAAGGCAGCTGGATGGTGCACTATTTTTTTTTAATTTTTTTTTAAGGAAAGGAGAAATTGGCCCACTTGAAATTAAATCACTACATTCTGAATATGTCCAAGAAAATACAATACAACGGCCCTGTAAGCCTTCCTCTCATATTAAATTTGCTGCTACTGGTGCCAACTGGATCAAACAAAAATTTGGAAAGGTGTACTCTAAAAGTAGCCAAATCCCATTCTCTCTTAATTACGAGGCTTGCATGTTGGGATGCTGTACTAAATCATTCTCGCCCAGATGTATTATAATTATACTGGTGAATTAGCCTTATGCTGAGTAACATCATGTACCATAGGTAATAATCAGTCCCCTGAGCTCATCCATTCTACTCATTTGCTCCCTTATGTTCATGAGAAAGGGCTATCTTTGGATTGTTAATTATTATTTTCTTTTTTCTTTTTTTAGGAAACTCCTGGTTCTCTTACAGGAAACACACACACAGTTCTTTTCAGAGCTGAGAAATAGGTAGCCAGGAGCTGTGAACATGGAGCTAGAAGTCACTGCCAATGAAGATTAGTATTTCTGGGGCAAGTTGCAACCTGAATAGGATACATCGAAACCCTTCTAGCTGAGGATAGCCAATGGTCTGGGTGGAGGAAGTCATTCCGTGATGCAGCAACCCATTACCAGCAATGACTCACCACACATGGCACCTGCACAGTGACATTTCCCCATTTCCAACTTTCTGTGAAACTTTCCCAAGATTACATCATACTCACATATGACCAAGAAATGGAGCTGGGGATGGAGCTATGCAGACAACAGAACATGAAAAATCAAGCACTATATCATTGATACTGGCTGTTGTGTCCTAACATCAAGCAAAATTCTACTGGGCACAGTGGGGCACCTAGATATGCGGCACCAAGATATGCGGGCCAGATTTGTATCACCTTGGAGTATTCCAAATGACCAACTTTCTCTGAAGAAGCTGGAGGCTGACTGGCTGCCTGCTTTTCATAACATGAACCGGGCACATTTTTAGAAGGACGGCTGCAGTAGATTTGCCACACGGACAGGGTGCACCCATTTCTCCCACCTACTCCATTCACTATTGAAAAGTGGCAAAGTGGGTGAAATTTGCAGGCCTCTCCACAGTGGATAAAACCTGCTAAATGGCTAGCCTAGAGTTTTGTGGATATTTGACCTGCAAATTGTAAACATAAGAGAAGTGCCTTTAAGTAAAACAAGAACAACTTTCAAACTGCAGACAAATAGGACCAGGGCCATATATCCTAGTCACATTTAAATATGTTTTTGGGTGGGAATAGCTACAAAGGGATGAACTTCATGGGTTAAATAATTTCCTCTGATTACAAGCTAGACCTGTAACTTGTGAAATGCTTCCCCATTCTAGTATCTTCCCAAAGCACAGAGACATAAATTTCACTCTTGCAAATCTTTTATTCTCCTCCCCCCGCCCCCAAGCGCTGGGATTGGAAAATACTGGTAAATTATTTCCCTCTGATTACAAGCTAGACCTGTTAGTCACAAAGGAGTCTCTCCCCTCACCCCACAATCCTTGCATTTACCTTTAGAGGGAGACTTGAGTTTCAAACTTAAATTATCTGAATCTAATGAATACCCTTACTATTTTTATCTAGTATAGAGGGGGAAACCAATTGGTTTCACTCTGAAAAAGTGTAACAAAACTGTAGCACACAGACACACCTCAAACTGGGCAGAATGTGACAGTCCTCAGAGACCAACTCCCCCCCCCCCCCAATCTGCTAAGTCTTTAGGGCTCATTGGCACAAATTCCAATTACTTTATTTTGAATAGAACTGTAAACACACATGAATGATAAACAGATATGCTTACCCTATGGAAATATATGGAGCAGCCCACACATAGTATACTTCTACTGCATGGATGAGAAAAACACCTGTGGCATCTCTGAACTAGGTCATTTATATGTGTGTGGGTGCACCCCTAATTTCAAGTCTTTGTGTATGTATTTTATAAAGAAAATATATATTGCTCCTAGCAAAAGAGATATAGACATATATTAAAACAGTCTGACATTCATCTTCTAAGCCTTTAGAATATCTCAGGGTTTCTGACACAGCACCTGTCAGAATATAAATATCAAAACTAGTGATCAAAAATTGCTTCTTTTTTCAACAGAGCATTAACAATATATCATAATGGGAGGAACCTATTCCCACACACTTTTATAATCAAGCATCATATTCAGTTCAGGTACTTTTTCTGCTACAGTGTCAGGAGCTGGAGTCAGGTGTAGGTCAGCAATAAAACACCCGAAACCAGTGAAGTTAATGCTTTATTCAAAGAAACAAAACAGCTCAGTCCTAGTGGTCACAGCAACCTTTCTCAGTAGGTTTTGGCCCAATGAAGCAGTTGCGAGGACTGAAGTTCCCTGCCTTCCCACCACTCTCTAAGGCTCCCCCCCCCCCCCAGGTTCCTTCCCCAGCAGCCTAAAGCTCCTCCTTGTTGCCCTGCCACCTTCATTTCTTTGCATGTTCTGGAAGACTGGGGGGAGGGAGCTGGCCACAGCTGGAGGAGGAGACTCCCTGGATTCTTCAGCCTCTACTCTGCCTTTTCGTCCCTCTCTGCTTCTGCCTCTAAATCTGGACTGCTCTCTGCCACAGCCTCTTCCTGCTCACTAAACCCTGTTACTGCTTCAGTTTCTGACACCTGCCAGTCTTCTGCATCTTCTCCATCTGACACCCCTCCCCATTGTTGTCCCACCGCCAATCTCATGGCTCTGAACCTTCTTCGCCTGGGGATTCCCCAGCTGGTGCCTCTCACCACTCCTCTGCATCCTTACCTTATATCTATATCTATATCTATATCTATATCTATATCTATATCTATATCTATATCTATATCTATATCTATATCTGTATCTATCTATAAATATACAGATAGAGAAACATTATTCTTTGGAGTTCATATTTAATTAAATAAGAGGCAATGAGTTTCTGACTTGTTACAGCTTTACTAAATATAATGTCCCCGTGATGTTTTATTTTATTTTTGTTTTAGCAATGAACGACCCTCAGAAAGCATGATGATAACCTTCCCCTCTATATTCCATGAAGTTCAATATTTGAAACGATGTCCTCAAGTGGCCCCAACTAATCACTTGGCTACATTCTCCACTTGAGCTTTTATTCTCATTTCCCGCTAGTCTGCATTATTGAAAGAATTTGAACATAACCAAGAAATTACAACTCTCACTACTTCAGTTGTCCCCAACTATCATCTAAGTTGTATAAATATTCCATGACAAAATGATACGATAAATTCACCATGAGAAAACTCAAGATTCTTCCAAAATTCTCATTCATATTGGTTCCCAAAGTTTGGCATTAATCATTTGTTGACCTTCATGCTGCACTGCAACCAGTATAGTGGATATGGTCTATCGTTCCATATTATCTTCCAAATTTTGTCCAGAGCTCTGTGCTAGAGTAGTTTGCAACTACATCAGTTATTTTAGTTTATTGTTGTCTTTTCACCACCAACACCACAAACTGACCTTCTGATGTTCCAAGGGCACTGATAAAGCACTGCAAAGAAAGCAACTTTGCTGCAGCTGTTTTTCAAAAGGAGCAAAGATACAGAGACTAATATGAGCTATAATTGACCACAACCCTTATTAATTTTAGCTTACCAGAGTTTGGGGGACCATGGGACAGAAATCCAATCATTAGACTGTCTGCTGGCCAATACTGCCCCCAGCCCTTATGCTGTGCAACCTTTAGGGAGTTGTCCGATTCTTAGGCCCACCATGGAATGGCAGACCCTCCAAGTGTCCCTATTTTCCATGGACATCTCTGATTTAGAGAAGTCATCTCAGTTTCTGATTTGATCCCAGAATGCCCCACTTTTCCTTGGGATGTCCCTATTTTCACTAGAGAATTTTCTGAGGGTATGGAATGGCTACTCCTGTGGGCCTTGCAAGCAACCTGGGTGTGTGGTGGCTGATACCAGCCTTTCACACTGGGGCTGAGGACATACTGTGGCACTCCCAAGAGCCCCCAGTGGGGTTCCTCCAATGAAGTATGGCTTCTGCCCAACACCTGCAGCATCATACCTGGAAGAACTTTGTCAGGGATGCTAGTTTCCAAGGCAATGGCTTTCCCCCTTGAAGGCTTCCATTTTTCAATAAAGAGGAGGAACCTTTGCATGTGATCTGGCCCTAAAAGCACAAAAGCCTTCAGCTACTTCTCAGATTTTTTTCTGAGGAAGTTCCTTACTTGGATCTTTTCTGCCTTGCTCTATCCTGCCATGGGCAGGATAGATTGTAGCAGTCTTTTGACCAGAATGCTCAAATGAACCCAAATAAATTGAAGATCACAGCAAAATGCGCATGTTCCAATTCAAGAATGAATTTTAGAAATCTTCCTTATTAAACGAGAATTCAAGAGGAGTGAATACAAGGCACAGGGAACCCAGGGAACAAAGAGGAATAGCAAGGAGAAAATCCATTCATCCCCACACAAAACACATTAAATGTGAAATTTAGTTTATCAAACTGAACAAAGGCAAACTTGCCACAAATCTGTCAGCTATGAGCATGCCATCTGGATTACTGCTGTGGCATTGATCCCAGCACCGTCCTGCATGTGGAGGTGATGACTTAACTTCAAAATTCAGCCTTTGCTTTCAAGAGGAAATAGATTCAGATTTATCCTCAGTTAACAAGAAATCTACCCAATAAGCCTGTAAAGTCTGCATCAGCCCTTTCAGCCAGCACTGACAATCGTAAATCCATATAGATAATCTCTACTATCAATCAATCAAATGTGAACTAATGTTAGATATGACAGAACTGGATTTTCAGTGAGCCTGTTGGCTTTGCACAAGATTCAGTGGAGTAACTTAACTGGCATTGATACAATTTTGTCCTGAAGGTCAAGGCTGGTGGCCAATCTTTGCTATTTGTCCATGTCCTCAGTTGGAAACAGGTAGTAAAGACTGATTGACAGGTAAGAAATCTTACCAAAAGCACCCTCATAAGCCTGTAAACCTTACATCAGCTCTTTTAGCTAGCAATTGTGACCCAGGACCATGGTATCCTAGTCCCATCATTTTTCTAAGCCAGAAGGACCAACTGACTCATTGGTGACATAGAGGCAGAAGACTTGCCATCCAGCAACAGGAGGCAAAAAAGGCTGAGCTGTCCTCGCAGCTTTGTTTCATGCGTCAGCACTAGGGATCCAGGCATAGTCTTCCAAACCACCAAGACTCTGATTCTCCTCATGGCCTACTTGCCTACTCAGCCTATGTGTAAACTGATCCAGAACACTGTGGCCTATTATGCATTCTGTTAGACCCATTGCCTTCTTTCCCCTGATATTTTATTTGTAATAAAAGTTTCACAACTAGTCGAGTCAATGTGTGATTGCCACCCTCAGAATTCAGGAATCCTCATATGCCCAGATTACATTGGGATCCATGCTATTGGAAATCTAAGACCTTAGCCAGAAATTTGCCCTATTCTTGGGGAGAAACAAGGGACTGGAGAGTTGGCTGATGCTCTGTGTAAACGGCAAGGGATTAGCTGGAGACCTGAAGCACTCTGGTCCACGATCCCAGGATTAAAAAAATTATTTGGATATCCCCAGTTTCCCTCCCCCTTGTTTCTAGGTGGCTAAAAGTGGGGTGGGGTGGCAGCAACTAGTTTTGGTTTAATTTGTATTTGGTTAAAAGGAAAAATACATATGACAAAATAAAAAGGAGAATTCCCTGGATGCCTAGAATCAGGTTTCAGGCAACTATTCTTTGGTGAGTGAGCCCCAGCAGAGATGTAAAATTGCAAAGCATGAAGCAAAGTAAAGCATGGGAATATAGGCTGTTAGACCTTTAAAATACAGTGATACCTCGGGTTACAGACTCTTCAGGTTACAGATGCTTCAGGTTACAGACTCCGCTAACCCAGAAATAGTACCTCGGGTTAAGAACTTTGCTTCAGTATGAGAACAGAAATTGTGTGGCGGTGGCACAGTGGCAGCGGGAGGCCCCATTAACTAAAGTGGTACCTCAGGTTAAGAACAGTTTCAGGTTAAGAACGGACCTCCGGAACAAATTAAGTTCTTAACCCGAGGTACCACTGTATATCCTTCTAAGTTGCTTCCAAAGTTTCCCACTTCACACCCCCTCTGAGTGGGTTTCCTAAACACCCTTAGCAAACTAAAGTTCCCAGGATTCTTTGATAGGGGAGGCCACTGTGTCAGTTGCTACTAGCCACAATACCTCTTCTCTTCTTCCAATGTTGGAGGTAGCAGTGCTTCTTAATATTAGTTGCTGGAAACTGCAGAGGGATGAGTGCTGTTGTATGGGTTACTCACAGGCATCTGATTGGCCACTGTGAGAACAGGATGCTTGACTGGGTGGGCTATTGGCCTGATCCAGGATCTTCTTATGTTCTTATGACTGTGTACAGTGGTATGAGAGTGCTTTTAAATGTATGGTGTGGATGTGAACGAAGGAACTCCCTTACACTATGTTGTTGTTGTTTAGTTGTTTAGTCGTGTCCGACTCTTCGTGACCCCGTGGACCAGAGCACGCCAGGCACTTCTGTCTTCCACTGCCTCCCGCAGTTTGGTCAAACTCATGCTGGTAGCTTCGAGAACACTATCCAACCATCTTGTCCTCTGTCGCCCCCTTCTCCTTGTGCCCTCCATCTTTCTCAACATCAGGGTCTTTTCCAGGGAGTCTTCTCTTCTCACGAGGTGGCCAAAGTACTGGAGCCTCAGCTTCAGGATCTGTCCTTCCAGTGAGCACTCAGGGCTGATTTCTGTCAGAATGGAAAGGTTTGATCTTCTTGCAGTCCATGGGACTCTCAAGAGTCTCCTCCAGCACCATAATTCAAAAGCATCAATTCTTTGCCGATCAGCCTTCTTTATGGTCCAACTCTCACTTCCATACATCACTACTGGGAAAACCATAGCTTTTACTATACGGACCTTTGTTGGCAAGGTGATGTCTCTGCTTTTTAAGATGTTGTCTAGGTTTGTCATTGCTTTTCTCCCAAGAAGCAGGCGTCTTTTAATTTCGTGACTGTTGTCACCATCTGCAGTGATCAGGGAGCCCAAGAAAGTAAAATCTCTCACTGCCTCCATTTCTTCCCCTTCTATTTGCCAGGAGGTGATGGGCCCAGTGGCCATGATCTTCGGTTTTTTGATGTTGAGCTTCAGACCAATATTTTGTGCTCTCCTCTTTCACCCTCATTAAATTCCTTTAATTCCTCCTCACTTTCTGCCATCAAGGTTGTATCATCTGCATATCTGAGGTTGTTGATATTTCTTCTGGCAATCTTAATTCTGGCTTGGGATTCATCCAGCCCAGCCTTTCGCATGATGAATTCTGCATATAAGTTAAATAAGCTATACACTATAGTTTCAGATAATCAGCTGTTCTAACCAGCCTCTGGCAGAAGTTCTGTCTAGCTTAGCTAGCTTAGCTAGCTGATATATTTTAACTCAAGACTGAAATTGAAATTGGCTTTCCCTCACAGATTGAAAAGCTCCTGTAAGGAGTGAGTGAGATTGACCCCTTCCTTAACTGTCTTTGACCAAACAACTTTACCTAGGATAATTTACTATTATTATTGTGTTAATTTTCTATGCTAAAGGGTCTTATATTAGAGGGGAAACACCTAGATATGGGGTTACTACTATAAACATAGAATCGTAGAATTGTAGAGTAGGACCAGGCAACCAGGGGCCATCTAATCCAACCCCCTGCAATGCAGGAATTACAACTAAAGTATTCATGACAAATGTGTAGAGATCTGATAACAGAATATGTATTGTCACTCCAAGTCAACAACAAATTATCTCAAGTATGCACATTAGTTTGGCTAACTGTGAAAACTTTATACAATTGGTCTATAGACCATCAACATAAAAAAGTGGGATTGTAAACACATACAAACACACACTTATTTTTCTCTGCCTTTAAAGCTGAGTTGGTGGCCTTAATTTTAGTTTTCCATTTCACTGCTAGTTTTTAATGTTTGCACAAGTTATCCTCTGGGGCCCATTTGAGTCAAAGGTTGGGGGTAAAAATATTGAGATAAATAAGTAAACCAACAGGGGAGCTGACACATGTGCAAACCATGCGAACCGTTATTAAACTATGGGTCCCACTTTTTTGTTCAGCAGTTTCTGATTCAAGTCCTATAACCCCTGGCAAATGGTGCATAGGTTGTATTGGGAAATATGGATGGGTTTTTGCTTGTTTGTTTAAATAAAGTCATTGTACTTTGGCCCAGAAAGCAAGTTCTGTGGGATTAAAGGAGAAAGCCGTCCAATGCTTTGTCTACAAAGAGCACTGTCTAAAAAACTCTGATCTGCTGACATAATAGCATCCTTTGGCTATAACTCATTATATCAAACCCCTTGAACCAGCAGGGTGTAAGCCACTTGACTGAGACATTAGGCCAATGATATCACCAGCTGACTCTCCTTGTGGGTATTACAAAAAGAGACAGGACTCACAAGGGACCTGTTAAAGGTACAACCCACTCTATGTAAGGAGCATATCTAAGACTGTAAAATTGATCTATGATTCACTCATGCATACACACACATGCATGGACACACACTTTTTTTCTTTTTTTAAAGAGCACATTGAGTAATATTTCTGCAAAGGCCAAAATGAACTCCCACAGGAATCGGTGATGGTCACTAACTTTGATGGCTTTAAAAGAGGATTAGACAAATACACAGAAGAAGGGGCTATCAGCAGCTACTAGGCATGATTACTATGTTCTACCTCCACAGCATTCCTCTGAATACCAGTTACTGGGAAACAAATGTGGGCAGAGTGCTATAGTGCTCATGTCCTGCTTCCCACAGGAATCTGGTGACACCTGAGAGAATAGGATTGGTCTTTGGCTAGATCCAGCAGGCTCTTCTTTTGTTGTTATGCAAATGTGAACTGTGAATCAAGTCAGTTTGCCTGAAAAGGTAGACTGAACAAAATCCTCAAGCAACCCTAGTCTCTGCTAGAGTCGATACTAGTACTTGGGGATCAACCAATGAAACTGATTAGCAGTAGATTCAGGACTCATAAAAGAGATTCCTTGTTTCATTCAACAGCACACAATTCATTCACATAATTTACTGCCACATGGTGCACCAATAGGGGAAGCACCTCAGAGCTTCGTTTCACTGTTCATGAAGCTCAGAAGCATAGCTAGGCTTGCTCACCACTCCCTAAAACCTCAACAAGAATTACTTTGGATTGAAGAACTTTGAAAGAGACGTGCTAGATCAGACCCAAAGCCCCATCTAGTCCAGAATTCGGTCTTCACCATCGCCACCAGATGCCTATGGGAAGTCAACAAGCAGGGTCAATGTTCAGGCTCTTAGCCCATGTGCATACATAAGTGTATATAGCAATTAAGGGCAACAAAGTCAGTGTGAACAGTAACATGCTCTGTGACTTTGGGACCTTCTGCATGCAGATACAGCACTCTACCCTTTAGTGGAAAACTTTCTTAATCCAAAGGGAGCATAGATAACATCTGGAAATCCACAGCACAGTAAATGGGGAGACCAGAGGCAAAAGCAGAAGGAGGCTGCAGAGGAAAAATGTGGTCAGAGCCAGAGGGAATAAATGGGCAGAACAATGGTTGTGACTCTTACCTCTGTAAAGTAGGCTACATTCCAGCCACACAAGCCAGATACTATAGGACACACACACACACACACAATCTTTCCATCCAGGCAAGCAAGATTCATTGTCACAATTCAAGGATACATCCCAGCAAGGTAAAAGCACTCAAGAAAACTACAGATCAACCCATGAAGGTCTAGAGAGAGTTGGAGAGAGACATCAGTGAGCTATATTTGGTCCCTAGTCCTGAGGTTCCCCAGCCCTGATCTACAGTGTCAGTGGACCAGAAAGTACCTATTAAACTCTCAGCTTTGGTAGCTGAAATGCCTTTAACAAGCTTTTTCACTATGCCTGCCATAGTCAGCTGTTACTAATTAGGGCACTGCCATGTTGCAAGGCTCTGTGGTGTTCACAGCAAAAAGTCAGCTTGGAACTTTTCTTCCCTGGAGCCTCTCTGTCTATTCTTTCAATCATATCTAAATCGAGACGTTCAAGTCTGAAATCATAGTTGGTGTGATTTATTATTTACCATTGTGACACTGGAAAAAAATGTGCTTGAAAAACGCCCGTGGCAAATTGCAATCGATTTGCACAATATCACAAATAAAAAGGTTTAGTGAGTTGCCGTTCCAAGTGAGGCGATGCATATTAACATCTCCAAGATGTTTGCTTCTTTATAACTGCCAACAATACATTAATCACCTCCTTACAAAATGGCAGAAGAAGAAGAATTTGGGGGCTCTAAGAAAGTGCTGATTGCAGGTTCCAACATGCTTCTTACTCAGTGCTAGCTGCTTACATTACAGGTACAGATGGAGCCTAAATGCCACATTCTTTTGTGGCACTACAAACATGACTGGGAACATGAGGTTTGTGTAGTTCCAGTTCAGTTCATTGTCTAGAAAGCCACACTGTTGACAGATGCTCTGGGGATAGTGGAGAAGTACATGATAGCAAATACACACACACACACACACACACACACACACACACATATATACAGATACATTTCTTTCTCGCACCTCCATTCTAAAGAGATGCAGAGTTGTGAGAGAGCATAGTGTCATCTTGTGACACTTCAGCTATTAATAAATAAATAATAAGGTACCTAGGCACAGGCCTGGATTTAGTATTTGCATTACAGTTATAATATTGTAGTTCTGTAGTTTTGTAGTTTAGGTTCTGAAGGAGTTAAAACCTTTTCCCGTCTAGTCAGCACTATTGTAGTGAACATTCAGCACCTGTGATTGACAATTGATTATCTCTGAGAGATTGTCTCTTTGATCCTTCCTTTTATCAAGGAGTACTCCCTATGACTTGGGACCCACATGGGCATGAGTTATACACCATGTAGTTTATTCAGCAAGATACAGCCTGTAAATATGAGAGCTGGGAACACTGTCAGAGAGAACCCAACATAGAGCAGAAGTTTCTGGGGTGGTGCTGTGCATCAGTGAGACCAGCTATGGAGGCATACTTCTGCTATCATTTGTAAGGGTTCACTGAAAGCAGTAGTAACATAAGACAAATCAGTCTGGAAAGGGTTCTATTCTACTTAAATGCTCAGTTGTGTGCCTTGCTTAGTACAATGAGGTTCTGTGTAAGTTTATGGTGCATTATTACAACCAATACTTGCTGTGCAACTAATAAAGCTGGTAGTCTTCACCCATTGGTGTGCATATTGTCTCTGAATCCACAAAGAACTGTTGCCCTTGGCAGAACTGGATGACCACCAACAGTGGCTATCATGAGGATCATGGTGATTAGGTGGGGATATAAAAGTTTAGTGGTCCTTGAGGTAACCTGGACCCAAGTTGTTAAGGGCCTTGTAAATTAATGCAATAGGGATGCGGGTGGTGCTGTGGTCTAAACCACAGAGCCTAGGGCTTGCTGATCAGAAGGTTGGCGGTTCGAATTCCCGCGACGGGGTGAGCTCCCGATGCTCGGTCCCTGCTTCTGCCAACCTAGCAGTTTGAAAGCATGTCAAAGTGCAAGTAGATAAATACCGGTTCGCCAGAAGAGGCTTTGTCATGCTGGCCACATGACCTGGAAGCTGTACGCTGGCTCCCTCAGCCTTTAGAGCGAGATGAGTGCGCAACCCCAGAGTCGTCTGCGACTGGACCTAAGGGTCAGGGGTCCCTTTACCTTTAAATCAATACAAGAACCCTGAACCTTGCCTGGTGGTGTATGGATACTCAGTGCAAGCTTTTGAGCACACAAGCTATGTGGTGGCAAGGGTCTGTCTCTATCAACAGTCTAGCCCCAGCTACCCCAGATGGAGCCTGGACCAGGCTTAAGGGTAGCATACAACACATTGCAATAATTTGGATTTTTTTAGAGCTTGGTAGTGAGAATCAATGCATTGTTAGCATCCTGTCTGAACTGAGTCTGCAATGCTGTGGAATATTCTCAATAATTTTTGTCCTATGTTCAGGGAGTTCGTGATAGAAGGTTAGGGGTTCCTCAGCAGGTAAGACTGTTGATTGTGTTACCTGAAGGTAAATTTAAAATAAAAAAACCCAGTATTCTTTAAGACAGGAAGATAGTAACATGTGTAAGGCATAAGGCCTAATTGCTACTGGGTATGAAACATTACAAGAACAGGTTTCCGGATACATCACAAGTCAATGGTGCAGGGGAGGTTCAGGCAGGGGAAAGCCAGGATTTATGAGGCAAAAATCCTGGCAATGTTCCCCAGTAGGGTCTGGGGAGCTTCCTGCATCCCGCTATGCCCCTCAAACCTGTGTCTGCCAACTTGAAAGGCAGAGTGGCTGTGACCTGGAAGTGTGTCCCTGCCATGGATGAGCCTCCATCTCTGGCATGATTTGTGGTTGGTTCCTCCATAATTCAGACAATTGGCATAATCAAGAGGCGCTCCTGAACCAACATGTGTTAATGGACTGCAGTCAGTCAGCTGCCGAAAAGACGGGCTCGGCTCTTTGAAAGTATTTGAATGTTTTCTTTGAAGCTTGAGAATCCTTACAACAGCCAGGAAAGGAAGCGGGAGGGAGGACAAGGTGCTTTGTGCATTCTTATGCTTTTCAAATGATCTCCTTCTTTTCCTGTCCTCCCATGAATAATGAAAAAGACGTGCGTATCCACTGCTGTGTTATTCTGTTTGTTACTTCGGAAAAGAAGGGGAAGGTTTTTGATTTATGCTAAACAATGAATTTAACAAGGTTTTACTATGCCTCCCCACTTGATCAAGGCTGAATGGACTTTATTTAAAATTATCCCTGGACTGCTGTTGGAGGAATGCAGTGGGAGAAAAAAGAATGAACTTCTGCCAAACGGATGTGGTAAAGAGGCTGCTTTTAACTGTGTGCTGAGTAAGAACTCCAGAGTGGAATTTTAATGGTGGAGTTTGGATATGCACTGTGAGTTATTTAAGGCTGCAGCTCGTACGCTAATCTGTAAACAGAGGAAGTAATGGGATGTGACCTGGTACCATCCAGATAAACACCTTAAAGAACTGAAAAAATGGAAGATAGTAATTAATTCTCCCAGCACACCAGGTTTGGAACAACAACGCATATGAAGGACTACACATGTGAAAAGGATTGTTTATTTATAAGATGTAACAGGTGCTGTTTGTAAGCTGAAAAAAGTGGCTAGCTGGAAGAATGGTTTAATGGCAAGTGAATGATGTCAACTGGACTCTAAATAAGAAATGATACGGCTATGCGAGGAAATGATGATCATCGTGTGTTTGGAACAGGAGTGGGAAGCCTGATTTTAATAAATTGTATGAAATTAAATTAATTTGGTTTGATTTTAATAGTTTGGAAAATTAATTAATTAATTATTTTTTTTAAAAAAGGAAACATTACAAGAACATATGCTATGGGACCAATTCAGCGCTATACAAAAAAAAACACAAAAAACAACCCAGTGTGGTAAACAGAAAGCCAAAATAATAAAGCCGTCCTTAACTGCCATGCTGTTTGAGGGCTCCAACAGATTGTTAACAAAGCTACTTGTGAGGTCACAGAACTCCAAAGAGCAGTAAGAAATTATTTCTTCTAAAACTACATTCCAGGTTTCCTCATTCATTAGCATGTGCATCATGAGTGCAACTCTGCCAGCAATGTTAATTGATTCAGCAGCTTGACCACAGATACTGTAAATCAAGGAAATAGGAAGACATATGTACTCACGAGATTGTCATAATTTTTTTTGTGTGCTCAATGGATGTCATCTCCCTCTGTGCCAGATGGAGAGCTAGCATCGATTTTAGATGCTGTGTTAGCTTCCAGATACTTCCTATGGCTAAAAACAAAACAAACAAACAAAAAACTCCACACACAACAACAACTTTGCTGAAGTTTCAGCTAACGTTTGCCAGTTTGAAATGTTGCTGCTGAATTATGGTGTTTTGAAAGAATAGAAGCGTCCATCAGAATCCTCCTCCTTTTCTTCTCTCCAGAGCAAATGACAAATCTGGATAGGTGCCATGTTTGAGTTTTACTGCAGACATTTGTTTTACATCCCTTCACAAGTTTGTTAATCTCAGTAGGCATGTTTAATATAGCAATTTTCTTGCTGTGTGGTTTTTTTTACTACCAGAAATATGAATTTTATCCATGAAATCTCATATCTGAGTATCAATCTGACAAACTGCCTGGCCTGGCTCCACACAGCGACAGGCTTCAGTTGAAGAAAATGTTTGTTCTGTCGTAAGAACTGAGGATGAGAGGGTCAGACTGAGGGCCAAGATTCAGAGAAACTGAAGAGGAATTCAGAAGAGCCAAAGTTAGGATAGGCTGGACAGCGTTACAGACCCTCCAAGTGTCTCTATTTTCCAGAGACAGCCCCAGATTTACAGAAGCCATTCCAGTTACTGATTTGATCTCAGAATGTCCCAATTTTCCTTAGGATGCCGCTATTTTCATTGGAGAAATGTTCATGGGTATGGTAGGCTGTCCCTATTTTCATTGGGGAAATGTTGGAGGGTATGGGGTTATGCAACCCCTGAGCCAAAGAGATAAGTAACTATACAACCTTTAGAAGACATCTGAAGGCATTATTATTGTTATTATTAGTATTATTTTTAGTATTAACTAGGATGTCCCTATTCTCATTTGAGAAATATTGCAGGGTATGACATTAGCAGCAAACTGTTTAGACTAACAAGCTAGTTTGGACTCTAGAGTTTCATAGGATCTAGCATATGCCTGGCATGGGGAAGCTTTTATTCCTCAGCCCAAGGGCCACATTACCTTTTGGGCAATGTTCCGGAGGCCATGTGAAAGTAGAAGACAGGGCTAGAGGCAAAAGTGAGAAAAGGAACAAATGCAAATGTTAGCATTGTACTGTAGGCTAGTTTCTACACAAACCGTGTCATTGAACTCTGGCAATGCCTTTTGCTTGCCTGGGTATAGGATAAGATGGAGTAGGTATGGAAAAGAGCATACTGTACAAAGATAAAATTTACATACATTGTTCTGCCCACTTTTGCCTCTGGTCTGGCTCAGCACTTGCATGTGGCCCCCAGAATGTTGCTCAGATGGGAACATGGACCTTAGGCTGTAAAGGTTTCACCACCTCGGCATTATGATTAAGCAGTGTACGGGTCCTGACATGAGTCTTTGGCAGACTCCCATGAATTTTTGTGCCATAAAACTATTTAGCTAGACACCAGCAAATTTGTGAGATTATTGTAAAGTGCCACCCTTCTTGGAATGTCAGCAGTCAAATTTATCATGGTTATTACAGCCTTGATATTGCATGGAAAATAATCCTCTACCTAAAGTGGAGTTCTCCCTTCAAAACATTGTTTCTGTCTAATATCCACGGCCACACAATTTGAACTATTTAAAATTACTGATATTGATTAAACCTAAACCTTGTACAGTTGAGCAGTGGTGCATGTTTCGCAAACTGTAATGAACACTACCAAATAAGCGGTGCCTTGTGGGAAACACCTTGAGATGATCAACTTTAATTTCCCTGAGGAAGGTTTACAGCTATCCAGGCAAACATAATTTTTTTTTGATGCACTAAGATTTAATCTGCAATTTCATAGCTCTCCATCAATTCCTACCACACAGTTTAGATTTGTCTACACATCTTTCCTCTCCACAGTGAAAGATGCATTTATATTATCTGGATATTTAACCTGTCATTTCCTGAGCTTCAGATCAGATTCAGATAGCAACATTTAATATCCCCCCCCACACACACAAAATCCAGAGCACCATAAGAAAACACTGGCCAAACGGTGACTTTTAGGGTTGGGTGCATCTCTAAGTCCAATTTCATGCAGGTGGCAGGGAAGAAGGGGGAGTGGAGAATGAGAGAAAATAAGGTGGCAGAAAGGAGATGACTGAAAGAGGGAGAAAGGGTGGATTCACCCATTGTTGACTCTGGCTCTACACATCACTGTTAAGTGAGCGCAAAATACGCATGTGGAAATGTGGTCCTCTATACTGAAATAATTTGGCCCACCCTTGCCATACATCCAGTGGAGACAAGAAAGAAGACAGAGCAGGCTAATGCAGCCTTGTTGTGAGTTCCATGGAGGTGTCATGGAGTGGGTGGTTGGATCCTGAAGAGGAGTGGGAGGAACTCAGAGACTTAGAACTAGATGACCATGAGGAGAGCCCTCAGGGATGGCGGAGGTAAGATCAGAACCCCAAGAAGTGTCTGAGTCCATAGAGTAGGTCAGTAGTTTAGACAGTGAAGAGCTGGTTCCAAGTGAGGGACCAAGTGGATTAACACAGGAGTGTTCTGGTCATGAGACAACCCTAGTCAGGAGGCTCCTGTTTGTTTGCCCATGCCCATGACCTTGTGGTAACACAAATATGTATTTTTTCACTTGTAGTGAAAAACTACACTCAGTGTTGGCATTCCGCTGCATCCTGAAAGCATACCTGTCAGACAATGACCGCTCCCCACATCAAATGGGGGCGCTTTTTGCGCGGTCATGCACAGCCCCACCCTCCCCGATTCCATGCGGTTCCCAGCAATACAGCCTGGATTCGCCCCGCCCCCCAGACTGGACACCTGGAGGTAACCGCCTACCTCTGCTAGTTACCCAATCCCAGCTGGGGAGGCATTGCCAGGAGAGAGTTGGCCAGGTAAGGGGAGGGATCGCCCTGCCCACACAATAATGGGTGGAACTTACCTGGGAGTTCTCAGTCAGTTTCAGAGCTTCTCCCACCCTGCCCTCCCTCAGTTAAGCCTTCTTTTGCAGGTTAACCTCTTCTTCACAGGTACACGGGTGCTGCTATGTTATGGTCGCTGTTGAAGGGCTGGAAAGGAATTTTCCTGCATTGGCAGGTTTTGCCTTCCCCGTAGCAAAACGTCACAACTTTGGCGGTTACACGCCTTGGGCAGAATCCTTTAGTCTATCTTCCCTAAATGGGGGGGGGGCATGAAGTGGTGACCCATGCCCACCCCTGCGGCGGCAATCCCAGGGTTCCCCGTTAAAGGGGTTGTCTTGAGGGGAGGCATTGGCCATATGCCGTTAGGTTGTCATTGCTCTCCCCTGGGACGGCAGCGAAATGGGGGGTGGGCTCTGTGCTTGAACAGACATTCTCCAGAGCCAGCCCAATCCCCACACATTCTGGATAACCCTGATGTTCCCCAGATCCCTGGCCGGGGACTGGGAGGGATAAACACCCAATGCCTAAGCCAAGGTCTCCCTACATCTGAAGCTTTAATAAAGTTGTGGCCAAATTTTAATCCCATAACATGTTGTCTTGAGTCATTATTCCACGCAGGTGTCACCCGGGGTCAGGGGGTCTCCTCCTGTCCACGCAAACATTTCCCTGAATTGAACTTGTGGTTTTATTGCTTTAACTTTAAAAAAAGCTTTAATTCTCATGCTTCTTAATTTTATTCTATAATGTTATTGCGTATTTTATTTATGAATTGATTTTATGGTTAGAAACGACTTGTCGTCAGTGGCCATTTGCCTCTGAATACTAGTTGCTGGTAATTGCAAATTGAGGCAGTGATGTTGCACTCAGGTTTTGATATGCAGGCTTAAGCACATGAAAAACATAAGGACATAAGAAGAATTTGCCGGATCAGGCTGGTAGGCCACCTACTCCAGCATTCTCTTCTCACAGTGCTCAGCCAGATGCCTCTGTGAAATCCGCAAACTGTATTTGAGCACAAGAGCACTCTCCCCTCCTGTGGTTTATAGCAACTGGTGTTCAGAAGCATTACAGCATCCAATTGTGGAGGCAGAGCATAGCCCTCTTCTCCATGATCTTACCTAATCCACTTTTAAAGCCATCTAGGCTGGTGTCCTTCACTGTCTCCTCTGGGAGCGAATTCCACTGTTTAATTACAGTGGTACCTCGGGTCAAGTACTTAATTCGTTCCGGAGGTCCATTCTTAACCTGAAAGTGTTCTTAACCTGAGGTACCACTTTAGTTAATGGGGCCTCCCGCTGCCGCCACACGATTTCTGTTCTCATCCTGAAGCAAAGTTCTTAACCCAAGGTACTATTTCTGAGTTAGCAGAGTCTGTAACCTGAAGCATATGTAACCTGAAGCGTATGTAACCTGAAGCGTATGTAACCCGAGGTACCACTGTATAGGCCTTTTATTCTGTCCTGAATCTTCCAACATTCAGCTTCTTTTGGATGTCCACAAGTTCTAGCACTGTGTGTGTGAGAAGACGAAAAAAGCTTTTCTCTGCCCAGTCTCTCCATGCCATGCATAATTTTGTAAACTTCTATCATATTACCTCTGGCCTTTTCTCTAAACTAAAAAGTCCCCAATGCTGCAATCACTTTGGTTGCCCTTTTCTGAACCCTCTCCCCTGCCCACCCCCACAACTCTCATCCCTTTTGAGGCTTCCCAAAGGCATTTGATAGGCCAGCATGTGAACAAGATGTTAGACTGAATGGACCTTCAGCCTAATCCACATCTTCCAAGGGCCCATGCCAGGAGACCCACTGACAAGACCCCATTGCACTTAAATCTCCCATTTTCCCTTGCAAACTGCTGGTTCACCTTCCTCTCACTCTTGCAAAAAATAAAATAGAAATCAGCAGTAGTTAGAAGAATGGGCAGCCATTGCATGCTTGGTCATTGCCTCTGTCTCCCAAGCAAGCAAACAGGATGAAGCACTCATGAAGCAGAACAGAAAACAATAGCAGTGGGGGGGGGGGTAAATTGCTAAGAAATGAGTGATCCTTTGACAGGGCTGTGTCTACGGTCCCAAAGTAAACCTGGAGCTGGCTCTTAATCCATAGAACAATAAATGGATGGAACAGGAAAGAGCCACTCATCCCTAGTTATGTCAATCAAGTAACCACCCTGTGATCTTCAGATGAAGGGCAGTATATAAATTTAAGAAATAAAATAAACCCCAAAACAAAAACTCAGCAAGTCTCCTAGGAGGTCTTTTTAAAAACAACAACACTCTGGAATGCACAGTTGCAACAAGAAGCTGATGCTGACTAGTATTTATGTAGATCTAACAATTTAAGTCCTTCCTGTAATAATGGATGACCTTTAATCCAGACTATATTGAGCTGCCTAATCTCTCAGATTGTAATTGAGTGACGAAGATGTAAGGATTTTCAAAAGAAAGGCAGATCACAAGAAGATAATGATTTTTTGTGTAAATCATGATTTTCCAATTACTCCTCTCAGCTGGGACAAAAAGCCATCTAATTGGCAGTGTGTTCTGATCCAAAATTTAATCCTTTCACAAATGTTGCTTATTTTGATGAAAGCATTGCAATTTCCCTTTTGTTCTTTTTTCACTCGGCAAAATGTTCTGAGGCCGTAGTTGTCCTCCACTTGGATTTTTGTGTGTGTATGATGATTATTTCATCTTTGTTCTACAGTCCTGTAGAACAGCAGTAATCTGTGTTTTGATAAAAGTCATTGTTAGTTAAAGCCTCAGGGAAGGCTATTAAAATAATAGCCTAAATTATTTGAAGTCTACAACCCTATGCACACTTCCTCTTGGCATATGCCCTACTGAACTCAACAGGACTTACTTCTGAGGCGGCATGTATAGGATTGTGCTGTGAGCGATTTTGCTTTGTATTATTGGGTAAGGTTATGGGGAATGAGTTTTATTTTTTAATGTCATTCCTTGAAGTAAGCAAGGGTTGGATTCAAACTAAGTTAGCTGCACTTATGTCCCACTGAAATCAATGTGAATTATGTTCCATTGAATTTATTTCAGTGGAACATAAATGCAATTAACTCCGGCAGAATCCAATGTATTTTTTTTATAAAAAAAGGTTTTGCTCGCATACCCAGAAAAAGCCTCGAGAGACAGAAAGCTTGGAGCTGAAGCTTTATTTATTAATAAAACATTAAGATGTGCAGCCGATCATTCTATATACAAAGTGCAGGTGAGTAGACTAATGTCAGTCAAGAAGAAGAGCTTCATTTATTTCACCCTGGGCAAAACCACCCCAGGTGAACTTCATCATCACTAGCAAGTTATGGGAGGCAAAATTCCTTCTACCAGCATGGTGTAGTGGTTAAGAGCAGTGGACTCGTAATCTGGTGAACTGGGTTCGCTTCCCCGCTCCTCCACATGCAGCTGCTGGGTGACCTTGGGCCAGTCACACTTCTCTGAAGTCTCTCAGCCTCACTCACCTCACAGAGTGTTTGTTGTGGGGGAGGAAGGGGAAGGAGATTGTATGCCGCTTTGAGATCCTTAAGGAGTCTCTCTTTCCAATCTAATGAGTAGCTTTCTTTGCATTTCTGTACAGAAAATGAAAACTGATATTGTCTTGAAAATTGTCATTTCAATAATTTATGAGTTAGGGCAATTTTTACACACACTGAGTGGTTTGATTTCTGTTTTCTGTTTGTTTGAAACATTGGGATGGACAAGTCAGAGCAGAGGCCTGCTGCTGTAACGGGGTAACAGTGCAACTGAATTACAGAAGGACTGCCTGCTCCTATACTAATAACTGCCAGGTGCTAAAACTGATTAGAGGTCTCCCATCAGGTGCCTAAGTTTTTTAATGAACAGCTGAATCGTAAGATAGGCTGTCCCATCTGCAGTTATATACTGTGTTATTGGTTATTTTATCTGCTATTTAAATGACTGTTTTATTGTTTTAAGCTGTTTTTGTTTTGTTTGCTTTTAAAAAAAGCTGGCTGAAGCTGTTTCATGTTTATTTATTGTTGTACTTTAAATATTGTGTCTTTGACATAATCTTGTACGCCACTTTGAACACTTTTTGAACTAAAAAGGCATTTCATAGTTTTAAGATTGTATTGATGACAACAGTGATAATAAATGTTTAGAATAAATTAAAGCATTGTGAGTGCTGTACGCTTTGTGAATTTTATAATATAACTTTTTGTGGTTGTGCTCTTTAGCCTATTTTTAAACTTGTTTTGTTAATAGCATTTTATAGAAGGTGGCTGATTTACTGGTGATTTGTTGATTATTTAATATGATTTATGTTGTGGTTGTGTTGTTCTACTATGTTATTATTTATGGAATGCAAGCCGCTTAGTGACTCACATGAGTGAAAAGCAGCATAGAAATTGAACAAACAAACAAGCATGTTGCAAATTTAATACTGAGCATTTTTCTGTCTTTTTTTTTGTATTTAGGAAGATTCAGTCCAGGGTTGCAAGGGACAAAATAGTACCCCTGCCCATTTTGCAGAAGTCAGGATTGGCAACTGAATTGTGAGATATTGTCCTCCCCCCACACCTGGGGCAACACACTACTTATGGGGCTGCTGGACACGGCATGTGGTACACACAGCCCTGCCCTCCATCAGAAGCATAGTTAGGAGACTAAAAAAAGCACAGCAAGCAGGTAACCTCCCTGTCCCCCAGCATCTACTGCCTGAGGCAGTTGTCTCACTCTGTCTAACGGTAGGGCTCCCCCTGTTTCCTCATGTGTGCTCCTTAGTAATGGTTTATAGCCGAAGTTCCTATTAATGCAATTTAATGTTTCCTATGAGAGCTGGAACTGGACTGGTTCCAGAGGTGTGGTGAACCGGTTACCCAAACCTCTATTACCTTCAACCAGATTGTCAGTCCCTGACGAACTAGCATCGACCCAAATATTTAATGGATTGACTCCCTTTGCAGAACGAGCAAGATGAGCCATCTGGATGTGCCCGTGTAAGAGCAGCTGGCAGGGAAAGTGCAGTTCACAAATATTAAGCAAGGGCATGAATTTTCAATGTCACTTAAATGAATATATATATATATATATATATATATGCGCCCGTTCAAGGATTTGGGTCTCTAAGCACTTGAGGTATGTTTAAGCTTCTAAAGTGGTGCTCAGTACAGTTATATTAGCAAATTAATCCCTTGAGTAGGTGGTTGTTCAACAGACCCAGTGTGGCACCAAACATGAGTTGTCCTGTTGTTGTCAGCAGGCTGCTTTAACCTCCTGTCAATGCCTAAAGGTCCATCACTATTGCCCTTTCGTTACATGTACGATAAGCCGAACATCCCAAGGTATTCAATTGGTTAATTAAATATCAAGTAATTGCTAAAGCTACTAAGTGACATTTAATTAGTATGTTAATTGATATCAAATTTGCTCACGCTATCTTGTTTTATGTTAATAAAATCCCTAAACATTTATCCCAAGTAGATTAGGAAACAATATGCTCCGAACGCATTAACACTGAGTTGCCTTAAGCAGAGATTGCTGCCTCCAGCACAGGCTTAGGGCTTACATTAATCCTTTTCCTCAACTCTTCATAATTTTCAGACTTGCTATCTTGGTGAGGGGGGCATAAATAGCAGCTTTCCAGAGAGCACCAGTATATTTCAGTCAATGTCAGATTGTTTATTAGTCATACCCATAATAGTTGGGTGCTTTTAAAATTGTTTATACCCATTTTCTTCCATTTCTTTTCATTTGTCCTGTGTTATTTTGGTCATCAGTATGAGCATTACGGACTATCATCACTGATCACCTGCCAAAGTCTATGTACCACTAGACTACCACCAATCTTGTGAATATGATGCTGCTCCTCATCCTATTGCTTTCCATTTACTTGCCATATGTCCTCTTTTTCCAGGACACACCCTCTTTTTCATGATGAGAGTCGTCATAGAGATCCATAGTTAAAAGTATAAGTTGGCAAATGTGTCCTCTTTTTATTTTGCTCTTCAAAATATGACAACCCTTCCTGCATCAGGCCAGTAGCCAATGAGATGCCTATGGGCATAGAAGCCAACTCCTAGGGGCCGAAGTCCCCCCAGTCCCCCCAATAAAACATTTGAGGGGGCTGCCCCCCAAAAACGTTGATGGGCATTGCCATTCAGATTGAGGGTGTGTGTGTGCCATGACTTGTGATCAATCATGCAGCTCCCTAGGGTTTCAGCCTTTCCCAGTCCTACCTGGAGATGGCAAGGATTGAAGCGGAGACATTCTGCATGCAAAGCATAGATTCTACCAGTGAGCTGCAGCCCTTCCTCAAAATAATAGTCAGTGCCTCAGATAGGAGTATTGGAAGCTGCCTTATACTGAATGAGGGCTGTGGTCCACCCAGCTCAGTATTATCTACACTGACCAGGAGCAACTCCCCATGGTTTCAGAAAGGGGTCTCTCCTAGCCTGACCTGGAGAAACTGGGGATTGAACTAAGGATGTTTTTTTGTGTGCAAGGCAAATGCTGTACTGCTGAGCTGCAACCCCAGTGACATGTACTTTCCAGTGTGTTAAGCCTAAAAACCATAGAGCATTTTATTCACACTAAAGGTGGAATGTAAACAAACAATATTCACTGAAGCATGTGGAAAGCCACGTTTCAGTACATGAATTCAGGGATGTCCCATTTGTTTCAGCTCCAGGAATTCAATTTATGAAGGCAGAGGAGTTGTTAAATAACTTTGCATAGAGAATAGATTAAAGAAAATTGCAATCTATTTATTCTTGGATCCGTCAAAGAGTGAGGAAATTAATTGAATCAATTATTTAGTAAGTATGAATTACTCAGCTCTTGAGATCTGTCATCCACACATGGCCGGGGGGGGGGGGGGAGAGAGCCCTGAGATATTTTCTTCACATGCTAATAGAGGTCTATGGTATCTCCCCATTTGTTTTATGGAGTAAAAACTACTGCCATCCCATTCTGCATATATGTAAATATTTGGGTGGTACACCAGATCCAGCTGAATCCCAGATAATGAATAGAAATGGGCTGGTTCAGGTTGACCTGGGATTTGACTGGATCAGGTTGAGACAGCCCTGGAGCATTCTAGGTTGGATTGGTTCATTCAGGGCTGCCCAAAAGTGGGATTGTCTGGAGACAGGGGGAGGGGGATGAGGCATGGCAGGGAAACTTTGGAAGATTTACTTTGCCAGGGTGTTCCCTGAAGGAAATAACAAAACCAACATTTTTTATACCACGTCCATCAGATTGGGTTACACCAGCCACTCTGGGCAGCTTCCACCAAAACAGAAAGGAACAAAACAAGACATCAAACATTAAAAGTTTCCTGAAACATTGAAAGCTTCCTTGAAATCTCTGCTCAACAGCTGGTGAGTGTAGGGATCTGCTTCACCCACACATTCCCCACAGGGAATGTTCTTGATGAAGCAGCACCCAACAAGACTGAGCACAATGTCTCCTCCCTCTCCCCCTTGGCTGCAAGCTTAATTATTGTTTAAACCTCCAATTAACTGTCTCCCAAATTGCTTCAAAACACAGATTCGGTTGGGGTCATCTGCAGATTGTCCAGGGTTGGGTCTGTTGATTCGAAGTGTCAGATCCTGTGTGTGAGTGTGTGTGGGAACACAACCCTAGTAAATACACTAGAAAGCTTCTACTGAGAATTTTTTGTATAGAGATCAGAGGCTCCTCTCCAAAGCTCTGTATGTGTTCCAGTGTCTTTACCCAGGGGTGCAAGGGGTGTGGGGCACCCGGACACTGAATTATGGGGGGGGGGGTCGCCAAATGTATACCTACTGTATACCATTCAGTGTCGATTGGTGGCAGTGAAAAGCAATGGACCCCCCTCTTCCGTCACTCTGTTACTCTGTAGCGTCAAATATTCCCAACAAGTCAGGAAACAAAAGCAGTTTTCCCCGCTGCGTCGTTGTTACAGGTTTTTGCGTTTTTTCCTTTTCCTTTCCTCATTGCTAATCTGAACGAGACCATAGTTTAATCTCATTTCCTCTGAAGTGTTGTGACCGACACCATTTATTTGCAGGCGGCCTTGTGTTGTGTGATTGGTATACTGTGTTAAAAAGTGGGGGGATTGAAGTGCCGAGGAAAAGAGGAGGACCGCTCACGCCGGGCAACGAGGCCACCAACACCACTTCAATCCCTGGGCCTGGGTGAGCGAGAGGCGGGCCCTCCTTCACCGCCCCCAAAGGGGCCACAGGGCGGGTGGGTTAATAACTACAGTGGTGCCTCGCAAGACGAAATTAATTCGTTCTGCGAGTTTTTTCGTCTTGCGGATTTTTTGTCTTGCGAAGCACGGTTTCCCATAGGGTATTAATGGTTTTAAGAAAAAGGAAACAAACTTGCAAGACGTTTTCGTTTTTCGTCTTGCGAAGCAAGCCCATAGGGAAATTTATCTTGCGAAGCAACTCAAAAAACGAAAAACTCTTTCGTCTTGCACGTTTTTCGTCTTGCGAGGCATTCGTCTTGCGAGGTACCACTGTACCAGGACCCAGTGGCACTTGGGCACAGGAGAGGGGCCAGCTGAGCCGTTTCTGTGAGGCAAAAGCGGGTGCCGGGGCTGCCTCCTCCCTGCCCTGTTCCCCCAGCGCAAGGACGATGGCTGCGAGGCCCATCAGTCTCTGGTTGCCATGGCTGTGCCTACCGAGCCCAACTACTTGGGATGGGACTTCAGCACCCAGCAGGTACCCGTGGCAAAAAAGGATGTGGCAGTGGAGCCAGAGGCTGCAGCCACGGAGCAGGGGCAGAGTCCCCCCTCCGCCCTCCCTCGCTTCGCGTCCCTGCCCACACGGCTGCTCACATCATTGTTTCCCCCCACCCCAAGAAAAGCTCAACAACTTTGAGCTCACCCCTCCTAAAAACCAATAACTTTGGTTTCCTCCTTCCCAAAAAATGTTCAATTAAAGTTAATTTTGGGGCGGCTAAACTAAATTTGGGGGCGCTGGGTGGATACTGGCACCCCAGGGCGGCATATGCTAAAGACGGCCCTGAGCCCCACTGTACTTAAACATCCCCAGTCACTCAACCAAGGTGGGCATCTCCACTAGTGGGGCATTTAGGTAATATTAGACTCTGGATGAAATGGTCTATTGGTAAATCTTCTCAGTATATGACAATGTGCAATACTTAATAGTCTAAGTCAGCCCTTCTGAAGTGGGGGGATCCCGTGGAGACCTTGGATGTCTGCCCTGAAGTCCTGCCCTGACATCATCATTGATCTCAGTACCCAAAGCTGAAAAAATGTATTTCAGCAAAGCAGAGTTTATGCCTGTAGATGGTAGTAAAGTAATATTTCAGTGGCGCATCAGCCAACACTCCACACAATATGCTGATCTGCCCAACTTGTTGAGCACAGAATACCATGGAAGCTTTAGTAGCACAAGCTAGACTGTGTGTTATTTTAGCTGTGCGTAAATATAACACCAAGCTATTTAAATCAGATTGTGACCTAGGGTCACAGGATGTGGTTGATTGTGCATATTAAGTTGCTGAACTCAGAGCTACTGCAGAGAGTGGGAGATCATGCTTCAGTGATCAAGTGTATGCTTTGCATGCAAAAGATCCCAGCTTCAGACCCTGGAATCTCCAGCTGTAAAGATCTAGCCTTTGTCTGAACCCTGTTCTGAAAAGCCCCTTCTTCCCTCAAGAACCCCACAGAGCTAGATGGAATTGTGGAGGTTGTGGCTCAGCATAAGGCATCTTTGAATTCATACAATCCCATTAAGAAGGTGACTGGGAACACCACTTTCGGTTATTGTCATCTGTGTTTTCAAAAAGCGTGAGAAAAACAACAACTCAGACCTGCCAGGGCTCAGTGCTTGCTTGCCAGAACGCCAGCCATAGTAAAAGGGTCATTTTTCACATGTTCCATTACTAGCCTTAGTAGCATAAGTGCCAGAGCTACACTTACGTGCCCATGATTTATGTGGAAAATTGCAGCATCAGTTGCACAGCTATTGATCAACATGATGTAATTGCCACAGCAAGGCAACAGCTGCACCACACACAGGATTTGAGCTTCCAGGCGCTCACCCTACGACTCAGCAACTGATCATGTACTGTTTCAAATGAGGAGAAAACGGAAGGTAGAATTTTACAAATGAGTGTCATTTCTGAGACAATGTTGTTGCAAGGTGGGAAAATGTTCCAATGGTAAATGCAATCTCTGGTTAGTATCCTTCTGAGAAAACATTACTGTACACGTACATATGGGGTGGGAAACTACAGGGCAGACGTGGTGCTCCTAGCCTCTCTATTTGAATGCTCCTTGATGTTTGAAAGACCACATTGACATTATTTTTCATATTATCACAAATTAGAAAGCCCTGCTCCAGTGCTCTGCATTTCGAAGAGCAGCTGCAGTTTCAGGCTGTGAGCTTCTTCACTGAAACCAATTCTGAGAAGCCTGAGAACAACTACAGTGTGTGTCGAGAACATTATTGGTAAGGTCAGATCAAGAGGCCACGTCCAAGATAAATCACTCTTTGTGGTAGCTGGCTACGTTTGCATGCTGGTGTTTTTAATGGCTTCTAAAAGGTCAGAATCTATGTGGGACAAATGTAATGAACTGCTCCCCATAAGTATTATATTTAATTTGTGGGTTAACACATGAGAATGAGGGGGGAAATGGAATTTCATTATGCTGAAATGCCATACCGCCTTGGAGACAGTTTGTCTCCTAATTGCAAGGGGTGTCCTACTTCAGACTGGATCACTGATTGGTTAACTTGTGGCCCCTTTGAAACAACCCCACCCACCTATGAACACAGTTTCACCTTTCAAAGGCAGGCATTGGAATCTGTGAAAGCTGCAAGGACTACCTTGTTCCGTTTTTCAAACTGTGTTTGCAAATTAATGTATCCTAAACCAGAAAAGGAGCTTAAGAGTCTGCTTGGGACTTTCAAAGCACTGGGCTACTCTTCAGAAACTATAGCTAGTCATTTCTATATGAAGCAGAAAATTGACCATCATCAGAAAATCTATTAGGCCATGCAGACATTGGGAGGTTCCTACACTGTGGCCAGCTGAATTCTTAAGTGAGCTTTACTTGCCTTCAAGTCTTTCATGCTTGTTTCATGTATTGCATTTTGTTACATGGGTACACATGAGAAAAAAGCTTGCACCTCTGGGTGAATGCACACTATTTGAGCCTCTTTGACATGGAATTAATGCATCCTGGAGTGGTGGAATAAAGATCCCAGGTTTGCAACATGTGTATAATGTGTACGGTACACAGGCTGGAAAGATTACATTCAGCTGATCCTATGGTATGTTCCAAAAAGGTACATGTTGCTCAAATGCTCTCTAACAGGATCAAGGAGCACAGAATAACCTCAATCCTGCAAGTACTCAATGCTACCTTTGCTACTGCTTTTGCTGCCCCAGTTATCTACCCTGGGTCAGGGGAAGGCAAGTAGGAACTGCAGCGATAGGACTGGAACCAGCACTCTCATCATCTCTGGTGAGAAAATGAAGATAACAATTCTTGTTCCAGAGAGGAGGACCCCAAGCACTCTGAAAACCTTGACAATTCTGGGTATCCCCTTTTTTTTCGTTCTAAGGTGGAAAACATATTTATGCTATTATTCATTATCCATAGATTATGAACTCTGTACTTTCTTTTTGTACCGTGATTGATTTCTGTGTTGGGAAAAACGATGTACAAAATAGATACAAATGAATTTCTCAAGGAAGACATCTCAGTTTAGAGAATAGAAACGTTGTGGTTTGTCACCTACAACTATTTGAGGGCAGGTTCATGCACAGGCACTTGTCACCTGGTGATTGCAGCAAAAGAAGTGATTGAGGGTGGACCCAAATATTCAACCCTGAAGTCCTTTTTGATATGCTTATTCCCCTTCACATGAGTAATGCTTGAAGTAAGCTTAAGTGGTAAGCTATATGTGTGGTCTACTACCAATCAAGGCAGGACAGCAACCAAATACAGGAAAACCAAGGGATATTCCTATGTGTGTAGATCAGCCCTCCAAGAAACCCTTTATCACATGTGTGGATCATGGAAGGGATGCAATCAATTGTAACCAGCCTTTTTGCAACCTTAGGAGGGCTGCTATTATGAAGTCTAGCACCAGACCTCGGTGAGTTGCTTAAGCACGCAGTACAGGTTGGGATAAAACATAAACATTTAATTAAAGCATAGTTTAGTAGTGCTGTGTGTGTTTGGAGTGGACAATGACAGACAACCCAGTTTAATACACCTATCTAATTACACACTGCTCTTTTCGATGTAGGACAAATGGTTACAAGATGGCTGTGCCAAAGCAGGGAACGCTGAGGCGATGAAATATTAATGAATTCCCCATTGCACTTTCCTCTCAATGACATCTAAATGGGATTCAGATTTCAGACCTTGAGTGCTAGAAGCACATTTCTGCTATGATTTTATATATATATATATATATATATATATATATATATATGCGCCCAGTGAACTTTAAAAATGTCAGCCAGCAGGGCTTTCAAATACATAATTTACTATTTTGTTGGCTGCTTATAAATGGATAATAATAAACTTCACTCTGAATGCATGCTCATAAATGCTGGATCAAGAATGTGGAAAAACACTACAAATTGATAAACACTGGGGCATTATGGCACTAATTTTTGTCTAAGTAAGTGCAGCATGAACAGAAATTGCAGCCATAGCATTAAAAAGGGCACATGGAAGGTTAGGGCTGAATTGCCACTGCTAAATGTTGGAGCACAAGATTTGCCACACAGTGTTAGGGCAAAAGTTCATCTAACATAGTGTTCTGTTTCTGAATGTGGCCAGCAATATGTCACTGGGAGCTTATAAGCAAGGCATAGCATGAAAGTGATGGTTATCCCCATCACCCAGTATCTATACTTTAGAAACATACTTCTATTGAGGATGGTAGTTTAGCAATTCTTAATAGACATAGAAGGAGGTGGGGGTGGGGATTCAAGTCAATTCACATTTATTGGTGAAATACTCCTATTCCAAACCAATACGTGAAGTGAAATTCTTTCTTCAAAATTTGCACTTCCCCAAATGTTACAATGCCATTGTCCACCCAAGTAATGTCCACAACGAGGAAGGGTCTATAGTTCAGTGACTGGTCTTCTGCCTTGCAGCAGGAGGCTCCAAGTTCAAACCTCAGCATCTCCAAGTAGAGCTAGGAATGATTCCCTGTCTGAAACTCTAGAGAGCTTCTGTCAGTCAGTTTAGGCAAAACTGAGCTTGACTGATTGGTGCAGTGCAAGGCAGCTTCCTATGTTCCTACAAAAAATGCATACACTAGTGCAATTTTTAAAAATGCATATGTAAGTGAAAATATCATTCGAAAAAGGATAACATGATATGAAAGTGTCATGCAAAAATGTGTGTATTAGGAGTAATTAGCATTAAAGGGCTGAGTCATTTTCATTAGACTTTTTTTCCAATGCAAACTGATGTGCAAATATGGATAACTGAATTTAAGCTTGGAAAAAAGAAAAAGAAACAGAAATTGGAATTGGAATTCACAGATCTGTCCACCTGCAGTACAATTCCATGCATGTCTACTGAGAAGCAAGTCTTACTTCCAGGCTTTATTTCTCCTCCATGAATTCGTCTAATCCTGTTTCAAAGCCATTTGAGGTAATGGCTATTATTACATACTGCTGGCAATACTTGTAAATTGTGCTAACAAACTGTGACTGGCTTTTAAGCAGTGCTCCTTTATTTATTTTTTAATTGAACTATTTGTGCACATTACCAGTTTGTAATGGTTTGTGCTTTCTGCATTATTTGCACACTTGTTATTTTCTTTTTCTTTGGTTAAGCAATACAACTGGAAAAAAATATTGGATTTAAATCCCATGCAACTGACCAGCTATTAACCAGCCAATCTAAATCAATCAAGCTGCTTACATTACAATAAGTAAGAATTCTCTTCTTCTTTGGCGATCATTCATAGCCGAGTAAGATTGTCTTCTACCGTTTTAAAAGTGAGTCCATAAGTGACTGTGGAGGCCAACTCTGGATTCACACGTCCTTCCACAAAGGGGACATAGGTTTCTGGGTGGAAGTTGATCATGGTGAGGGTCATCCTGAGTTCTAGTGTCTCTTATAATAAGTAAGAATTCTAAAGTATATCTGTCTATAGGCATATTGCCCCTGCAGCAACAAAGAAGACTCATGAAAGATTGTGATAATGGTTGTATTCAGGGCTGGTCCACCCATGAGGCAAGGTGGGGCAACCGTCTCAGGAGGCAGGACCCACAAGAGCAGCAAATCTGGCCTCAAAATCTGCCGCCACTACTGCCACAGTGGGAGCATGGACTATGGCATGCTCCTTGGAGGCTGGATATTCTGCCTCCTTGACAACACTCCCCACCCCACCCCCAGCTGGTCTCTTCCCATGCTTCTTCCCAATGTAGATTTTCACTTACCCTTTCTACCCTTGCTGGTGGTTTGCCTCAGAAGCCAATATGTCTTGGGCCAGACCTGGTTGTATTTATTAATGGAAGAACTTGAAGACCAAGTTAGCCAACTCAACTGAATTCAGCAAGTATGGGCAGCTGAGGATTTTAATTAATTCTGGTAGGAATTATTGTGGGTCCCCAGTAAAGGATGAGGAAGATGTTACTTCCTCCTTGCTAGAGAAACCTAACGTTAGCACCCAGACCCCACTATCCAGAGTTAACCCAAAATTTTCAGGTCAGGCCTAAAGGAAAGTCCTCAAATTCCACCAGGCATACGCACTGGAAGATCCTTAGAGGGTTCCTTAGAGCCAGTGTGGTGTAGTGGTTAAGAGCGGTAGTCTCATAATCTGGGGAACCGGGTTCACGTCTCCGCTCCTCCACATGCAGCTGCTGGGTGACCTTGGGCCAGTCACACTTCTCTGAAGTCTCTCAGCTCCACTCACCTCACAGAGTGTTTGTTGTGGGGGAGGAAGGGAAAGGAGATTGTTAGCCGCTTTGAGACTCCTGAAGGGCAGTGAAAGGCGGGATATCAAATCCAAACTCTTCTTCTCTTCTTCCTTGAACGCAGTAATGCCTCAGGATGCCTAATGTTTGCCTCTGCAACTTCCTCACTTGTTGGACTCAATGCCCAAAGATCAGTTAACCACACTACTCCCAAGTGCCAATCTAATTCATCCCAACAGTATGAAGAAGGTAAAGAAGGTCCTAAGACCATCCACATAATCCCTCCCCCCCCCAAAAAAAATCCATCACAGCCCCTTCCAGCAGGTGATGATTAAAAGTTCACATTGCATGTATAGAGGGTAGGATGCCACAGCAAGAATGCAAGGAGGAAGAGCTTGGGGTGAAACAAGCTTATACCAGTAGAGCCACACTCCATCCCCTTTTCCATTGGGAATCAGGCTACTACATGGTCTTCCCCCTCCCTTCAAGAGTCAATTTCATAAGAATTCTCTGAGGAAGAAGTTGGGGGCAAATGCATCCCACCACAAAATGGTATTATCACAAATCCCATAACTTAATGATGCATTGTTCAAATAAGGAAGTGTAAAACTGCTCTCCAATCATCAAACACATTTTGACCATCTTCAGCTCTACGTTCTTACATATCAGTGGCTTTCCATATCTCTTCCTAACAGGTATTCAGTATGTGGGGAGTGGGGAAGCATTATTTCCCACAATTAAGTGGTATATAAATTGTTTAAATAAATAAGAAGACAGATTTTGGGGCAGATGCCAATCTCAACTACAACCTACCCTAGAGAAGCCACTTGAAGATTTTCAGGTAAAGAGTGGGGCGAGGGGGATTTTGTTCCTATCTTGCCAACTTAAGTTCTTGCTCTCGCTCTCTCACACACACCTGGGGAAAACTACCCCCTCTCTGGATCTCCCTTCTGCCACCAAGGATCACCCACATTCATTCCTCCTCCTCCCACATTCCAATACCCATCAAAACAAATGTAACAAGAAAATGAGGTAGCTTCAATCACCTTGTGGTGTCATTTTGGCACATCAGAAATGATTGTGAGAAAGGACTGTATTGTCAGAGGGGTTTTTTTAGGGTTTTCTGTCTTTGGGACAAGGTCAAATCCTGCTGTTCTGTGCTGAGTTCTGCAGTGGAGTTGCAAGCTATAATTTAGAGCAAATCAGTGGCATTCACTCTGTAGCTGGCAGACAATTTTTCTGTAATCTATGGGCTGTGTAATGAATAGCCATGGCCTAAATAATTATAATACTACAATTATACTGAAATGTAATACACCTTATTTGAGAATGTTCATTTTTTTTAAAAAAATGTAATTAGTAACTCAAAGTTGGGTTCTTTCTTTCTTTCTTTTTTACATAAACACTAAAAATATGGCTTAAAGCAGAAGTACTGTGAGCTTTTGTATAATTTGTATTGGGCAAATTGCTTTTCTCTCTTTGTTTAAATAAATGGTGCTTTATGGCACTCCTGTGGCTGGATGGGTGTGCAAAGTTTAAGTTAAAGTTTAGTATCCCTTAGAAAATGCTGTCAAGCAAGGATTCTGATAGAAATGCTAATTGGCTCTGAACTATAGCACTGTATCCAGCTGCACTTACTCAACAGTAATAATATTTCAATGTACTCTAGGTTTTCGGGAGCTATAATTCACCAAGTTTTAAATTATAGATCAGCCCAATCTTTGGGAGAGGGGTGGGAGAAAGAAGGTGCATTAGAGAGAAGCATAAAATACAAAAGCACTGACTTACAATGTGTTGTGGAGGGCACAGAGAACTCTGAAGATGCCTGTTCTGGCAGGAATCCAAAGGGTCATTCAACTCTTTGGGGATTCTCACCTCTCTCTCTCTCTCTCTCTCTCTCTCTCTCTCTCTCTCTCTCATATTGCCCAGCCATTAATTTCTCAAGCTGCAGTGGATTATTAAGACGATGAGGCAAGTTTGGAATGTTGAGATGTTGAGTGGTGTGCCCTCTTGACCAATTGAAGCACATTTTATTTGCATGTAAGTGTGCAGCTACCATCCTCTAGCTCCCTCCCCCTTTTTCCTGCTTCTGCAGAAACAGATTGCAAGGGAAATATAGGTAAAGAAATGCAAAAATATAGATCTCATCATCTGTTTCTAGTTCAAAGAAGGCTCTTCTTTGAAAGTTTGAAAAGGCATTTGCAATGGCAGTCAACCTCCCCACCTCCACCCCCTGTTGGTGAACATAGGAGTCCCTTCCTTTCTCAGAGGCTTGGTTCATTCATGTTCCACTGTATCTCTCTCTGAAATGTCATAGGAGGTCAGTGATGACCATCTTCAAGTTCATTGCTCAGAAGGTTGTTTGGGGGCGCTCTGAGCATAAGCAAAATGAAGAAATCCCCACACTCCTCCTTAGGTTGCCATTAGGAGGGTGGATAATTCCAACAATTCCTCCTAAATATAGCACAGCACCTCCTCTTGAGATGTGGTGGGGGCAGGGAAACATTCCTCATTGGTTGCTACACTCCAGAAGACATAAGAAGGCAATTCTCATTGGATTTCTCTTCTGTAGTTCAGCACTACTTGGCCCAAAACAGTGGGTATATCCCTACTTCCCTTCATTGCTTGGAGATGGGAATTGGGAGAAGGAAATGTTACTGTCACTCAGGTCCCATCTCCACTATATGTTTAAAGCAGTATCATTCCACTTTAAACAGTCATGGCTCTCCCACCTCCCCCACAATCCTGAAAATTGTAGTTTGTTAAGGGTGATGAGAATTGTGAGGAGACCCCTCTTATCACCATAGAGCTACAAGTCCCTGATTGGTTTAATAGTCAGTTCCTCTTCCCATGGAACTCTGGGAACACTCAGCACCCTTAACAAACTACAGGATTCTTTGGGGGAAAGCCCTGATGATTTGCAGTGGTATGATACTACTTTAACTTCATTGTGCAGATGGGGCCTTAGAACCATCTGCAGAGGAACCAAATGGGCCTTTAAAACCATCTGTGGAGAAACTGATAGTAGTATATAGGGCCAAAAAAGCAGGGGGGATGAATATTCTCATAATTAAAGCATTTATATTTCACAGAAACCCAAATAGATATTATTGGACCCAAAACCCAAAGAGGAGAATGTTTGGCACATCACTAATTTAGTGCACATGAATTTTCTCAGAAAGAAATCTGTATTTCCATGGGCCTCATTTTGTTTCATTTCAATGCGGAGTGTAAATTATGACGATCATCTTAATAGCACAAATCTTTGGGGCTTCATAATAATTTAGTTCCCATTTCACGGCAGCTTTGCCAATGTGTTGCCCTCTTAACGAAAGGAAGATAAATGAATACAACTTTGCAGGCTCTGTTCTTTGCTCTCTAAGCAACATTTTTAAACCAAAGCTCCCTTGCTTGAACATACCCTGGTGACAAATCACAGCCAATATGTTAACGTTCAGTGAAAAAGAAGCACAAGAATGGAAGAGGATTTATTTTGAAGAGTGCCTTGTGGCACATGTAATTGGCTGGTATTTTTAGTGCCCTGTGAGTTGATACCCGCTCCAGTGGTGCACAATTATCTCCTTTGTCCTTGAGTATTTCAAGAGGGTTTCTGAAGCCAAGTGAAGCTAGCGATATTTACATCTTGTTGAAACATGCCAAATCTTTGTAAACAGAGAGGCTTGGAAATAGATTGCCAACTGACAAGGAAAGGAAGGGCTTGCCCAGGAATATTTTTGTTTTGAGCCAGTAGACAAAAAAGCAAGTGTCCAAACAGTTCTGTCTGCCTTGCATCCAAACCCAGTAATGAGATGGCAAGAGTGGCTTGGCTCTCCCAGCTTCCTAATACAGTAGGTTGGTGGTGACTACTGAGAGGGAGAAAGGTACAGATAAACCATGGGAAGCTTGGCATGGTGCGGTGTGTAGTGGCGGGAGTGTCAGATTGGCTCTGACACACTGCACCATAGAAAAGACTCATTTATCCAGCTGGGGGAAAGTGCTGGAACAAAAATGTATTCAGTAGTTTCTGGAATGTGCCAATAAGGGCACCTGTTGCATCTCAGCAGGAATGCTACTCCACAAAATGGGGCAGCCACACTGAAATTTGGAAGTGGGGCTAAACTTATGGTGGTGAGGGGGGAGGGGAGGCACTGTGTTCTTTCCCCCTACCAAGAGCAAGAGGACTCATGTTGCTGCCTCATGAAGGAGCAACACCATGTACTACACTGCACACAATCAAGTCTTCTACTTACCCATTGGTAAGTGGAAGATTCCACCCTACACACAGTGGTCCGTCTCATCCACACTTCCATTCACCTGTTAAAAGTGTTTATATCACAGCTCTTGGCATTGAAGGAATTGACAGTTTTCTGTAGATACTATTCTCAAAAATATGAAGATGATTCTCAGATAATACTAATCTTCCTGGTACAGCAGAACACCTATAAGTGTGGTTATGACACAACACAGTGACTGTCCAATAAACCATGGTTTACTGGAGCACTGTGTCCACATACTTCCTTCTTTCATATGCCATAATGCAAAACTTCCAGTCTTTGTTAAAACAGAACCTTCCCTTACATTAAAACCAGAAAACAAAGGTTTTAGTTCCAATTACCAACCAGGATTCAATCTACAATGTAGTCTAGTTGATATCCTGTCATGAGATTAAACAATTTCCTGATTCAGGTGGAACATGAAAAGTGTGGTTTTAACAAACCCCCAAAGCTTTGTGTTATAGCACATACAAAAAGGGACACAGGAAAGAGTGGTAGAAGCATATGGTCACAATACTTGTTCTCAATCCAGTAAACCATTGTGCATTGGACTAAGATTATTACGAGTAAGTCAGGCCTTGTGACCCTCCAATGTGATAGGGTTGTTTATAGTGTATTCATAGCTTGGGAGCTTCATTGGCTGGTCTATTTGCTTCCATGCCCAAGTCAAGACACATGTTCTAATCTTTAAGGCCCTAAGTGGATTGAGATCCCAAATCTTTTTGAAAGAATGCATCCTTCCACACCACCCTGTCCATAATTTAAACTCTTCAGATCAGAGCCTTAGCTGAGTACCATCAGTCACTGAAGTGTGTTACACATGTATAAAGCAGATGGACTTTTCTGTGGGAATACCTTAACTTTGGACTAGCTTCCAAAGATGTGTGATTAGTGCTAACACTGCAATCAGTCTGGTACCAAGTTAAGCCATTTTTATTTTCTCAGGCATTTTAAACTGACTTTATGCCTGTCTTCTTCGTAGCATAATCATTTGATGCTTCTAAAATTTATTGCTGTCTGGATGATGATTTGCTATGTTCTTTATTATTGTACACCATCCTGAAATCCATTAGAATGGAGATTTAAATTTTAAAATAAACAATAACAAAACCGTTGCCCTCATTTAAACACCAAAGTGTTTTATCAATTGCAGAGCTAAATTAAACATCAATGTGCAAGGCAAAATACAAACACATTACTGAAGATGATTGTGCATCAGATTGCACAAGAAACATCTCGCTGTTGTGCAAGAAGCACCAGCTACGGCAGCTGTTCTTTGTTGCACGAACTTTAAACCTTGCCATCAGCTAGGGCCCTTGCATTAGCTGACAGAAAACGTTGGATACTACCCTCTATAATTACAGGACTACAATTAAAGTTTGACAGCAGCAGTTAAACATACTGCTGTAAATATGCAATCAATAGCTTGACTGGAAAGGTTTTTAAATATATCTTAAGGGCAGCAGGGGAACACAGATGGAGTGAGTTTGCCCACATTTTCTTTAATGGTAAAATTGTGATTCTGAACAAACCTTAATTGGTGCTGTCTTCGGTTTTCCAGAATATGTGTTTGTCCAAAAGGGCAGCAAAAAGCATCATCAATGTCAAGTATTCATTACAAATGAGGGGGCAAGATAATAAGGTTGTTTTGAAGAAATATAATGAGTAGAGTTTGTCACCATTACTCTGAAAAGAAAAAATTGCAGTATAGGATAATAGGCCATAATGACCATCAAGCATGTTTACTGTTCTCCAAATATGTATTTAACTAAAATAAGGTGATATTTCTGGATACTCATCGTACATGGCCTGATCAAAATGCACTTGTATCACACTCTTTTGACTCTGTGACTGGTAAAGTTAATGACTGACCTGGCCATTTTTTCTCAAATTAATAGCAGAGATGACTCTCTTTTTTGTCCAAATAGATGGATTTTAAAGTTCCTGGGTAGGAGAATCACCCAAAGAATTTTAAGGAAGCAACAAAAGTTTGATAAGATTAAGGTTAAGGTTAAGCTTTCTGTTCTACCTACCAGTGAAATTTCCACTTGAAAGTAGCCCACTGGGACATACCAAGAAATGCACAAGGAGATGACCAAATCAGCCTGGGTTCCACTGAGTCTTGAGCCGGCTCTACGGTTGTCAGTTAACCTAGGGCCCAGTTGCGAAGCCACCTCCAGGCTGGTGTAGTGCAGAGCATGGGTTTGCCAGTACCTTGGTTTCTGTCCTAGCCAGTGTGAGCAGCAGGTCTGCAGAGTGGTGGCTGCACCACTCTTCTCAAGCCCTGCTGATGCCTGGCTGGGTTATGATTTCTGTGTTAGCCTTTAAAGTGCAATAAGACCTTTTCTCCAGTTCCCGCTAACTGGTGTTGAGACCCAGCTGCTACATGTTGCCGCTTCCAAATTGTAAAGGGGAATCATCGCAAGGCAATCATACATACAATCACAGTTGTATGTGAGTTTTAGAACAGTGTGCAAAAATAGAATTAACAAGGTCCTCCCATCTTCCGGAAGGAACTATTGTTTCACAGAACTTAGCTCGTGAATCCCCTGTTATCAGAACCTCTCTTTAATATTTCTACAAGATAACAAATCTAGGGAAACCATTTAGAAAGCACATGGAATGAATTGTACATAAGTAGAAGCTAATTCTGTGGCAAAGAGAGATTAGGAAGATGCAGATACTGAGCAAGGTAATTAAAATGAATATCAGCTGATGAGGCTTGATCTGATACAAACTATATTTGAGGCAACAAGTATCTTCCAACCCTGACAGGCTCTTGCATGAGATAAGGAAGATTGTGAGGGTTTTTGGGTTGGTTTTTTTTTTGCTGACTAAAGTTACAATTAAGTATTTATATAATCTTTTACGATAGTTTTGTCCTAGATAGTTCCATGTCTAAATATGTAACCTGTGACTTTGCTTTTTTAAAAGAAAGAGGAAAAACAGGAAGTGTGGTGTAGTGGTGATTAGGACCTGGGAGACCAGTGCTCAAATTCCACTCAGCTACAAGGCTCACTTGTGTGACCTTAGCCCAGTCAGTGGCGTAGCGTGGGGGGTGCCAGGGGGGCCGGCCGCACCGGGCGCAACATCTGGGGGGGGCGCGCTCGCTGCCTCCGGAGTCGCCGAAGAGCCTCGGGCGCAGGCTGTAGCAGAGCCCCATGTCTCGTGGAACCGACGAGCTGTGCGCGCGCCCGGGCTGAAGGCGTCCGGCAGGCAGCGGCTCTCAGCCCCGCGCGTCAGGGCCGCGGAGGACGTGCCAGGCAGCCCCTCCTCACAGCCCTGCCTCCGCTGCTGCTGCTGCAGCTGCTGGGCCATGTTGCATTTTCCTCGCCTCTCTGCCCCCCTCCTCCTCCGGGCAAGCGGCGTGGTTTGGGCGGCAGCGCCAGCAGCAACTCGACTCAGATCGGCAGGTTAGGGGTTGGGGGGGCGCAAATTACTTGCCTTGCCCCGGGTTAGGGGGCGCAAATTACTTGCCTTGCCCTGGGTGCTGACAACTCACGCTACGCCGCTGAGCCCAGTCACTCTCTTTCAACTTAGCCTATTCACAGGGCTGTTGTGAGGCTAATATGCTCAGAGGGAGAATCATGTGTGCCCCCTTGAGCTTCACCAGGGAAAAGCAGAATATAAATGTAATAAATAAAAATGAGAGGAATAAAAAGCAACCAGGAGAGAGCCAATCTAGCTTTTCTAGGAAGAGAGGTCCGAAGACTGAGAGTAGCCACCAAGAAGGTTAGCATTAAGATTTGCAGCTCTCCTTCAAGATTTGTACTTCTCAGTTTTGTGGTACAGTTCTCCAGCATAGGCATGCATAAAAAATGCTTAAGTTAAATCAAAAGCATACACACCTTAGTTAAAGTAACATACCCAGCACAAAAGAAAAGAAAAACAATAGTGGGGAAATGCTTGAGCAAAACTACACACAAAAATGTGCTTGTTGGAAGAAATGTGCAAGAAAATGCATTTAGATTTTAATGTGTTGCTTTTTAAATCACAAACATGCTCAGAAATGGAGCAGACTGAATTTAAGACTGGAAAAGCAGGCAATGGAGAGAAACTGAAGTTGACTGAATCCCCCTATGCACTATACATTTACAGCAGATTCATATCAGTTTAGATAGTCATGGCTTCCCCCACAGAATCATGGGAACTGTAGTTTGTTAAGAGTTAAGTTGTTACAAGACTCATGTTTCGCTCACTGAGCTACTGGGAAGTCCACAGAGTTACCTGGGAAGAGAGTTTGCTTGCATGCTAAAGCATTCTGTTTAGTGCAGTGGGGCCTGAATATAACAAATACTTCTAAGGTTTCAGAAGAATGCTCAAGAGATGGTGCAATCCTGGGCCCTTTCTTCTTCTATAGATTTGGCTTGCTTCCTCAATTGAAGATTTCCAGCTCTCCTCAGCCATTGATCCAACTGATTACAGCTGAAGATGTTGAGTAAACAAAACTGCACAGCATGCCACACTGACAAGAGACTCAGCTAGCTTGTAATCAAGACTATAATGAGGAATTTATTTGTTCCTTTCTCCCTAGGCTTGCCCATCATTACATGTTCATTAAGGAATAATTGTCATTGATCGACAGCTCTACATATGGATGATGGTAAGAGAAATAGGGCTATTAGACCTTCACCAACTCAAACAAGTGCATGCCACAACCAATAAGGTAGATTAATGAGAAGAATTAAGCTGAAGGAGAGTTACATTATGGACCATTTTCCTGTCTTATTTTATTTATGATTACTGTCAACTTTGTAACGTTGCAGAGACCTTCAGAAGGCAAAGGATAACCAAGTGAAACGTATCCAAAACCTCCGGCTATGTTGTTTGAATGTTCCAACTCTCAGCTGCTGATGGTCATAATTTTTAATGTGGCAGACATAATTGGGCTAGGAGATTTGAGATTACAATGATGCAATTAGTTTTATGACCTTTCCATTTCTTACGTGTCCTTAAATGCTACTTCCTTATCCTATAATCCTGCCCAAGATTTAATTATTTATCTATCTATCTAGCATGACACACATGGTTTCCCAGTCACACTACCACTCAGAACCTAATGGCTGGCATATTGCATAGTCCCATTTATTTACATTACGACTGTAATGTTACCACAAATGGGCCACAGAGCTACTTAGAAAGTTTTCATTTTCCATTGGGTGGACCATTTGCTTCTTATGAAACTCCATGCAATAAAGACCTATAAGACCAGGGCTATTTAACCCACTTGCTCGAAGCAGAGTGCATAGCTACAGGATAGCCTGAAATTTCTTCACAACCACCACTTTCCAGGGAATCCAGTAAGTCAGAGATCAATAATGGAAGAGCTAAGCTTGCATTTCCAGGTGCATGGCCAGGTGAGAAACCAACCAAAAATAAGACAGAGGACGTTGCTGTTGGGTTGAAATAGGCCACAACTTTTATCGATTACATATGTAAACCGGTTTTGGGTGTGCATTGTGACCCCAAAGGTCATTTCTAGACCCAAACTCAGTGAGCTCTTTAGTTGTAATAGTGATGCAAATGATCATGGTTCCACAATATAAGAGATATCAGGGCAGTTTGACTCTCTGTATGAACCCTCAGTGATAAAAATATCAACAAATGGGTGAATGCACATGGGAGAATGCAAATAATATAGTATTTTGTGTAGGGATTTTCACTGGAATAGGAGTTGCCTTGTCTTCCAATCCTGATTCATATACAGTGGTACCTTGGGTTACAGACACTTCAGGTTACAGACTCTGCTAACCCAGAAATAGTACCTTGGGTTAAGAACTTTGCTTCAGGCTGAGAAGAGAAAACGCGCGGCAGTGGCAGCACAGCAGCAGCGGGAGGCCCCATTAGCTAAAGTGGTACCTCAGGTTAAGAACAGTTTCAGGTTAAGAATGGACCTCCAGAATGAATTAAGTTCTTAACCCAAGGTACCACTGTACAAAACAGGCAGCTACATCTTGATGATTATTGCTTCATTTCTTATAAACAATCAGATCTGGTTATGTGATGATATGTGAAGTGGAATCATAGGAAGGACATTGGTGTACTCTAGTGGCCTGTGAGTAAAAGCTAGAGCTGTACATAGCCCCCACAATTCAATTTTGGAGCCAAACCAGTGTTTTGAAGCAGCCCTGATCTAACCTGCGATGATATGGGCATTACCCAATGCAGAGGCAGACCCTGAGCCTTGCACAGTCATGCAGTTGAAGGGTGTGACAAGGAGCTGCGCTTTTCCTTTCCCCCCCCCCCATTAACATATGGATGGGAAGTGGGGGAAGAAGGAGGCACACACAGGCTACCTGCAAGTCTCCTCCTTCCCACTCTCCTCTCCACCAGACCACCCTGCTTTTGTTATTCCTGGAGCAGTCCAGATGGACATCATTTGAACCAGATGATCCAGGGCTGCCTTAAGTCAATCCAGCTCCATCTCAGGACATCATAAATCGGTCCTATTTGGTCCCCTGGATCTAGTGCAAAATCCCAGTAAAAAAAAGCGGGTGTCACTCAGAAACAGCTGACAGCGTGGTTCCATCACCAAGATGACCAAGACGTGTGGAGAGCTTCCTTTCCCCTTCCAAATGCACAGCTTGGATATAGGGTGATAAAAAATCTTATACATGTGGAGGGAAGGGGAAGAGGATTTGGGCTCAATACGAATAGAAACCTCCTCACATGCTCCTAAATTTAGTGCAAAAGCCCCATTCTTGTGTGGTATGACTGCCATTGCCCAGCCTGAGCAGAGCTTAGAAGTATCAACAAACTATGTTTGTATCAACACAACTCAAACACAACTTCTAAATTAACTTGGGGGGGGTTGTCATGGGTTGTTTACTGTACTTTTACCTGGCAGCCAAGCAGGAGGTTAAATCCCCTCTTTGTTTTAATTTTCATTGAAGAGATTAAAATAATTAAGTGCTTATTAGCCCTGGGGCTGGCCTTTTTCTAAAGAGCCTTCTTATATAATTGGCAAGCTGCCACTTACCCTTTCCTCACTGCCACTCAGTTTATACGCTCTAAAGGAGAATAAAAGGCCATTGCTTTAATCATACAGGGAACAAGTCTTGTTGACCCAACCATCAACGCTGGGAAGGCTAAACACTCTCTCATGACTAATCCTTCATCATAAACAACAGCTAATAAATTAACTTATGATAGAAATACCAAGAAATGCACAGCCAAATGTAGGGCAGTGTCCCGCTTCCCCTTGGATTTGACCTTGCCTGTTAATAACATAATTCATTACATGAAATGTCTTTCCTGATCATGTTCTTTCAAGGCTGCAGAAGTTTTCCATGGAAACTACTATCCACTTTAATTCTCTCTCTCTCTCTCTCTCTCTCTCTCTCTCTCTCTCTCTCTCTCTCTCTCAAACTCCAGAAATTCAGAGTTAAAACTAGTGCACTGACTGTTCCTTGAGGTGTCTGATTTGGCCACAGTGGCACACGCCTTAGTTGCATCCCGTTTGGATTACTTTGAAAGGTGTTTAGAAACTCCAACTGGCTCAAAGAGCTGCAGCCAGATTTTTGCCAGGGGCTGGTTATAGGGAGCAGACGACCCCCTTGCTACAACTGCTTCACTGGCTGCCAGTCTGTTTCCAGGCACAATTCAAACTGCTGCTTATGAGCTATGAAGCTCTAAATGACTTAGGTCCAAGCTATCTGAAAGCCCATATTCCCTCATATGGACCTGCCTTTGTTTTGGGATGTTTGGGAGGGGTCCTTCTCTTGGTCCTGCCACCCTCATAGCCATGCTTGGTGGGGTAAAGGGAGAGGGCCTTCTCAGTGGCTGCTCCCAAACTCTGGAACTCCCTCCCTAGAGAAGCTGGACTGGCTCTCTCTTCATTGTCCTTCTGCCAGCAGGTGAAGACTTCTTTGTTCCAACAAGCTTTTGTGAAATCTGCCCACCTTTCTCAGTGGGAAGTGTTGCGGCCAAGCATCCCGGCCCCCACTGTGATCCAGCTTGGGGGCAGGGGAGTTGATGCCCCCTCATGCTGAGCCCAGCCACTGGCCCAGCATGGCCCCATTGGTCAATCAGTGCCAGCAAAGGGCGCGACTGTGGAAAATTTAACCGTGGTGCAGCTGGGACGCTCTCCTCTCGCCCTTTTCATCAGACCTGAGTGCTTTTAATGAAGGGGCTGGTGCCATGCTGTTTTTACTGTAATTATTTGTAATATTTTAATAAACATTATATATGTACAATCATACCTTGGGTAACAGATGCTTCAGGTTGTGCACCACACCGAACCCAAAAGTACCTGAACAGGTTACTTCAGGAACAAGTTACTTCGGCGCTTGCGCATGCGCAGAAGCACTAAATCGCACTTTGCAGAAGCGCCAAATCACTTTGCAGAAGCACTGAATCACGACCTGTGCATGCGCAAATGTGGTGCTGCAGGTTGCGAACGCTGTGGGTTGCGAACGTGCTTCCCGCATGGATCATGTTCGCAACCCGAGTGTCCACTTTTACTTCTGTCAATGTTTAATTGTTGTTGTTTTTAAAAATTGCTCTTTTTTCTATTTTCTTAGCAGTTCTCATTTTTTAATGTAAGCCACCTTGGGTCCCTTCAGGGAAAAAGGTGTGGATAAATAAATATATGATAATAATGATGATGATGATGATTTATACAGCACTAACCCATCAGTCCAGCTGTCTACTTCCACTGGTATCAGCTTCAAGCAATTCAGGCATGAATCTTTTCTAGCCCTCCCACTTGCATCCTTCTGAGTAGAGATGGTAGGAATCAAGACTGGGACCTTCTGCATGAAAACAGCGGTGTCAACAGGATGCTATGAGCCTTATACACTATATGCAGATTGGGCCCTCCAACCCACTCACAAAAAGAGGATATGTTTGCTTTGTGGCACATTCAAATTTGTATCCTCTTCCGCAGATTGGACTGAAGGGACCAAAAATAAAAGGTTAAGTACCTGCACATTTTGCTTCATAACTTTCTAGATGGACTAGACTTAAAAAGAAAAAGAAAAAAACAAGAAAGAAAGTTCAGAGACTAGTACCTTTGCTGGTTGTAGGTCCAATGCAACAGCAGCCCCTGAACCCACATCTTGGTCACTCTGCATGCAAAGCATGTATCCTACCTTTGAGCAATAGTCCCCATTCCATCAGTTTGCACTCTTCAGGCTCTTGCTTCTGAGAAAGGGTGTAGGCCTCTGGGATCCATGGGTAAAGCCTTCCTTCAAGTGTTTAGCCTGAACATGCAAGGGCATAAAGTGTGGAGGGTGCTGAAGGGTGCCTTGCTTCCTGGCTAGAAGCCCCCTTCAGACATTCCTGTTCAAAACAGGAAAGTCAGGGATGGAGCTAGCACACTCAGTTTGCATGAGGATGTTGGGTATGGGGCCAGTATGCATACTTCCGGGGACACAGGTGGCACTGTGGTCTAAACCACTGATTGCTGATTGGAAGGTCGGCAGTTCGAATCCCCGTGACGGGGTGAGCTCCCGTTGCTCAGTCCCTGCTCCTGCCAACTTAGCAGTTCGAAAGCACATCAAAGTGCAAGTAGATAAATAGGTACTGCTCCAGCAGGAATGTAAACGGCATTTCCGTGCGTTGCTCTGGTTCACCAGAAGTGGCTTAGTCATGCTGGCCACATGACCTGGAAAAACTGTCTGTGGACAAACGTCGGCTCCCTCGACCAGGAAAGCGAGATGAGCGCCGCTACCCGAGAGTCGTTCACGACTGGACTTAACCGTCAGGGATCCTTTACCTTTAATACATACTTCCAGTCCTTTGCCCACTTTGTCCCCCTCTGGTCGGCTGCAGAATTAGAATAATAACATCATGTGAACCATAAGAGATTCCTTGTGTTGCTTTGGAAGGAGATATCCCCAGCATTCTGACCCAAGTACAATATAGAGTATAGGAATCATCTCGTACCTCCAGTATCTAAACTCTGTAGCTCAGTGCTTTGCTGATGACAAGACTGTCCCTTCTATGGGATGATACACCCACACATGTATGCTGTATGTACATGACTGCATCTGTGAATAGAAACCAGAAGGAGCATCATGTGTAAATAAGTCATCACAGTCCCTGTCTATGTTTCTGTCACCACAAAGAAGAATTTAGTATCTTTAATGGGGTTAGTTCTCACATTCCACTGCTAATCTTAAATGACACATAGGTAATGAAGTGTAGGGAAATAAAATGAGAGACTTGCATATGTTAATCAGCCCTTGGTATTTAATACCTGCATGCCACCTGCAAAACTCAGATATAAATTAACAATATAGATTTGCACAACTTTAATATGCTTATTATTATTAGTATTAAAAAAATGTTTTCCAGGGCACCCACTATAAAGTCGTCCTTTTAGAAAGACTAACAACTGCCCTCATTTGCTCTCAGTGGCATCATAATCATGTAGTCAAATCTCATTGGATGTTCGGAATGTGGCCACTTATCTCCCTGTGCAATGACACACACACATACACAAAAATAAGACTCAAGAGGCGGCCACAGTATATAGTAGTATGGAACAAGGATGGGAAATATTCCACACCATTCCGATTTCTGGGTTCCATAAAAGCATGGTGCAATGTATTATATAAAGGATAGCACAATTCTGCAAATTCATCGCAAGTGCTAAAGTAAAGCCTGACAGGTGTGCAGCCAAAATAGAAGTTAAGCCTCAACACTCCTGCTGTCTAAAGGCAATATTTCTGTTTCATGTCCTGTTTGTTTGACTAGACCTTCCTTTGATAAATTATTTTAATTCAGAGCATACGCTGCTTGAGCATTGGGTCGTTGCACAGGTGCGTGTCACCTGCTGATGAGATGCCAAACCTCTGTAGTATGAAGATATTTCATGATAGCTTTGAGAGTAGGGCGGGGTGGGGGTGGCGGTGGGATGATGTTTTGACAGTTTTATTTCTTGTCCCTTGCACTCACTTTGTCAAGTAGCACATAGTTAATGACGTCAACTGGCTAATCACAACCATTTTGTTTAAAGGTGAAAATACATTAAAGCACAAGAGCAACAATTGCAACGGATGTGGGCAATACTTCATCTTTAGCACACCATCAGTGTCTAAACTAGAGACAGTACTGAACTTTGGAACTTGGGAGTTTGGAAACAAACAGCCCCACTTTTAATGAGCATTTTGATGAGCAATTGTGAAGAAGCCCTCCTCCCTCGCCTGATTTTTGGCTCAGCTAGAAGCTCACATTTCTAGCAACCTTTCACAATACCTGCCCACCTCTTTTCCAACCAAATCTTATCCTGAGAGAGGAGAGGGAAGGCACTGGCAAGGATGGGTGGCAGGCTTGTAGAAGCACCAAGGCTCATTTATAGTCCCTAGATGCTGTTGTTTTATTCTGACAAGAAGGCTGATGTTCCTGATCCCCAGGACAGCGTTGGGGCTCAGACACAGTGGCAGTGAGTTCACCTTGCAACACCACTGCTCTGTAGGGCCACCCCAAGACATTTTGGCACTTGAAGAAAACCACAAAGCCTTCCAGCCAGGAAACATGTGTGAGTGAAGATCACAGGAACAAGGGGTGGGGATAAAGATCTACATTGAGAACAAAGGTGGAGGGAGACCAGCAGTGCCTCCTGTTCTCCAAGAAGTTGCTGTAGAAGCAGCATGGGGGGGGGTGCTGCTGCCAAGAATACAGTAGACTAAGCTTCCCAGGAATGTGCCACAGCTGTCACTGCCACCTTGGCAGCAGCAGTGGTTGATGCATTCTTTGGAAGCTGGATCTGCTGCCTCTGCAGATCCTGCCGCCTGAGGCATTCCCTCGCCTTGCCTCATGGGTGGGCCAGCCCTGCTACTCTGCCCCATTCTGGTATGTAGTAGTGATCCTGGTGCTGGATGTGCCAACACTGTCCACTTCTGTGCCATTTCCCGCAAACCTGATGAAAATGTGGCTCTGTGTACAGACCCTTCCCCCAGCATTCCCTGTTCCCATAGGCACCAATGGCCTGCAAGGCAGTTCACTAAGTAGAATCAGTAGGTACTGCTGCTTTAGCAAAAGAAATGGAAGGACCTTCCTACACACCCTTTTGAAACCATGGAGGCAGCAGTAGAGATGAAGAAGGTTAGGCTTGTGTCCAGCCACTGGCGGAAGAATGTGGGGGCAGAGGAGTGGGCCGCACTGGGTACCATCCAGGGGGGTGCCATCGCGGTTGCCCTCACCCTAGGATGCTCTGCGCACCCCCGGGACACTCAGCGCTCATTGCACATGCCCTGAGATGTGCGCCATGTCCCCTGCAGGTGGCGCGCCATGCCCCCTGGGACACACATACGCCACACCCCCGGATGTGCGCCGCTCCCAGTGCCGGAGCACGTAGCTCCATCACTCTGTCCAGCTCAAATCCCACCTCATCAACTCAGTTCAGATTCATTAGGTTAACTTTAATCAAGCAACATTCTGTTAGCTCAGCCTCAGGCCCCTTTTGAAAATGACAGCATAAATAAGAAGGCTGGCCTACCTTACAGACAGAGTTGTTGTAGAGAAAGACCATAGCTCTGGGACTTCTTTCAGAGCATGAAGAATTACATCATCTGCTGGAGCCCCAAGATAACTTACAGACCTCCAGTGCTTTGGCAAGAGATTGATGTGATAAAAGGCTTTTATGTTTGTGTCAGATTAGCACAGAGGAAGTCAAAGTATAGGAGCAACGATCACACAGAGGCTGGATACCTGTTTCCTTTGATGGGGTTCCTACTTCATGTTAGTAGTTGAAGTGATAACATCTCTTTGCAATATATTTTGCATTTTAATTATAAGTGAAAATTTGCATTACAGGTGAGTAAATATCCTTTTCTTTTTTATGCTAAAGCTCAAACTGACTTCAAGTTGTTGTGGTTGCTGAATCTATGCTGTTCAGTTTTGCTTGTAATTGTTTTATTTGTTTTTCTAAGCACAAGTGTTTTAGATGTGGAGAGCAGGTAAGAAACTGACATGCCCAAAATGGATGCCTTCAGGGGCTAGGGTCCCAGTTACAGGAGATATAAGCCTTCATCAAAGTACAGATGCTCCAAGTGTCCCCATTTTCCAAGGACATGCCTGGAGTTACAGAAGCCATCCCAGTTTCTAATTTGATCCCAGAATGTCCCATTTTCCTTTTTCCTCCACGTCTTGGAGAACAATTAAAAGTGGTGTGTGTAGGTGCAAAAAGAGAGTTCTGTTTATCCTGAAAATAAAATACCTCCACCAGGTGAAAGAAACAGTGAAACTGGCATACAAAGCCCTTCGTATAATTTTGAAGGGAAAGGTCACCGATTCTTTTATTCCAATGTTTCAGCAGCCGAGCATTTCTTAGGAAACATGTGGAGCATTTATTCCTTTATTGTAAATGGAGGCCATCCCTGCTTGCTTCTCTTGTCAACACTGCCTACCCCCTTGCCCTTCCCCCATATCTGGCCAATGTGCTCCCTTTAAACCTCCACCATCCCCTCTATTCCTCTAAGGTTCATACTCTGTCATGCCTGTGCTTCAAAATCTACTGCTGCATCACTCCTTGCAGACATGATGTAATGATATCACTGACGTTGGCAGGATCTGAGACAGAGCAATGGGAGCTCACTTCGTCACACAGATTCGAACCGCAGACCTCCCAATAGACAAGCCCAAGAAACCCAGTGTTTTAGACCACAGCACCACCTGCGTCCCTGTAGCAGTGGTCTAAACCACTGAGCCTCTTGGGCTTGTTGACTGGAAGGTCGGCAGTTTGAATCTGCATGATGGGGTGAGCTCCTGTTGCTCTTTCCCAGCTCCTGCCAACCTAGCAGTTCGAAAGCACACCAGTGCAAGTAGATAAATAGGTACTGCTGTGGAGGGAAGGTAAATGGCATTTCCGTGCACTCTGGCACTCGTCACGGTCCTCTGTGCACCAGTAGCGATTTAGTCATACTGGCCACATGACCTGGAAAGCTGTCTGTGGACAAATGCCAGCTCCCTTGGCCTGAAGAGAGATGAGTGCTGCAACCCCATAGTCACTTTTGACTGGACTTAACCATCCAGGGGGTCCTTTGCCTTTACCTTTATCACTGGTGTAATGAAAACGACGCTCATAAATTCTTACTTTATTATCATTTATTGCATTTATGTCCCCCCCCCTTTGTTTTCACCAAGGAGCACAGTACCCCTGCTCATTTAGTCCACAACACAACACTGAGAGGTAGTGACTGGCCCAAGGTCACCCAGGTCCTAGTCCAACACTCTAACCACTACACTACACTATACCAGCTGTCTAAATGCTGTGATTGATGTATAAATATATAGAAACATACTTGAAGAGTTGTTTCCATGCCTACCTCCCCATTTGCTGTATCTCTGACATCACTGCCACATGGGTTATAAATAATCAGGGAGGCTCAAGAGGGGGGAAAGGAGGTGGAAGAGAAATTAGTCATGAATGCCAGATAGAATTTTCCATCTGAAATCTTGATTCATACAGCAGTTCTGGATAAATCTGACAATGCCGCCTCTGAAAAGGGCAAGGACTGAATCAGTGATGAGATAAAATGTCTATCACATGGAGCTCAGGTGGCTATTTAAGATTACAGGAGGCGATGCAGCCACATGACAGCAGGAGGAAGTCTCGTGTGGCGCGTTGTGCCTGTACAGCAATGATTGAAGCGACGGGGTGCCGAAAGCGATTCATGCACACATGCATTAAGACACATTGGCTCAATCGAAACCCGTATGCATTGGCACTGTGAAAACAAAGGCTGTCTGTTCTGGGCACGATTTTGCTAATCCTCCTTAACCATCAGCGCGACTGGCCTCCACAATTAAGACACGAGGAAAATCTTCCCTGTCATTTCGACTAACCGCTGGGTTTCAAGTTCACCTCAGTTAATGACATAACTGAAACAAAATGGTTTCTTGCAAAATAAATAAATAAAATGAGTGTGGTGTGATTTGTCTGTAATGCTGCTGACCATTTTGCGGCTGGCCTGGGCTGTGACAATACTGAGAGGGAGGGGGAGAAAAACCTTTTCAATTTTGTTAAGCATTAAAGTTTCTTGATTATATAATTTGAATGAAGTAACTATCAACTTGCCAGTGTGTCGAATAATAGATTCCATGTAATGTATCTTAATGATCTGCTCTTCTTTGAAAAAAGACTAATAGCACATAGGAAGACACTGTGATCTGGTGAGGAATGTGGAAGGAAATGCAGTACTGGGGCAGAGGTGCAGAATTATTTGGTCCAATCAACTGTCCCCAGGCAGCATTCCCTCTCTCTAGGTCACATTCCACATTGGCCATGCTTCACAGCTCAGGTGCTTTTGCCTGCCTTGATTGTGTTGCTTAATTGTGATTGGGTTTCTTTCCTGTCTGGATGGAGGCTAGAAACAGATTGCATGAATGTGGGACATAAAATGAAACTCAATACTCCCCAGAAGACGCTTTGCAAACCACAGTTCTTGTTTGGGATTTAAGGTCAAGCATGGTTTGCTGCACAGCCCTCTTATCCAGGAGATTATTCAATCTATGCCAGTCCACACAGTTGACACATATATTTTTTCAATAAGTTGCTTTAAACAGTGGTTCTGATGACACAGGGAAAAATTAATTCTGACTATAAAACAAATGCAGAAAGACTTTTAAAAGGCAGGGAAAAGAAATAAAGTTACTTCCCAATGCTGATTTTCCCTATCTCTTATAGTAATTTTATTAGCTTGCAGCACATTGCTGCCGCAGTAGCACCAGATGGGTCTGAAGAAATGATAGCTTTTTAACAATATTATGTCATCTCTGACTGCTCCTCTAAGTGTTCTTCCCTTCATTCAAAAGTTAAATGGACTCTCAAAGCATGAACAAGAATAAATATGTAACATTTGTTACAAGGACATTAACAAGAAAGAACATGATAACAGTCAAATATATTCCAATATATAGAAACTGTATGAAATGTCTCCTTAAGTCCTCTCAGGTGGGAGCTGGGATGCTGAAAATATACCCACCTTTCTTGATGCATTAGAGAGACATTAGACATTTTCTTCTTGCAAATGACAGATCTTTTTCCCCGGTATGTTTCTGTCACTCATAATATGTTAACTGGTATGGGGTGAGAAAATGTATAATCACAGTAGCAGTTTAAGTTTGCCTTCAAACCAGACCAGAGAGACACCAAACTGAACAAAGCCCACAAGCCATACATGAGATGCTTTGCAAGATTTCATATTTGAAGAACGAATGAAAAAGAAACAGCCCCTGGTGGGCTGTGATGCAAAGCTGATGGGGCTGGGTTTGGATAAGTGAGTCACAAATTGCATACAGTAGGTCTACATCAGAAAATCACAGGAACATAGGAAACAGCCTTGCTGGGTCAGACCAAAGGCCCCACTAGTCTCAAATCCTGATTTAACAATGGCCAACTAGATGGTCATGGGAAGTCCACAAGCAGGACTTGAGTGGAACGGCATTCTCCTCCCTTGTGATTTCAAACAATTATTACTCAGATGCTGTCTCTGGTAGCTGAGATAGAACATAGCCATTGATAGCCTTATGCCCAGAGATCTGTCACAACTTCTTAAAGCCATCCAAGCTGGTATCCATCACTACCCTGCGAGACTGAATTCCATAGTTTAACTTTGTATTATACAAAGCAGTACTGTAGCAAATGTGGTGTAGTAGTTAAAGTGTCTGACTAGGACCAGGGTTCAAATACTGCTGGACCGCAATGCCTTTGAGCCAGATTCTTTCTCTTAGGCTAATCTACCCAACAGAGCAGTTGTGATGACAACATGTAGATTCTGAAACTCATATTGATGTTTGACACCATGATATGTGTTATGTGGGGCAGATGAGGGGATGCAGGAATAGGTAATGAGAGGATCAGGTGAGGAATTCTTCAGCTTGGAGTAACATCTGGGTCAGGGAAGAATTCAGAAGTTGTAATGCTTAATTTGCATTATGGTCCCCTGAAACCTATATATTCATGTATGAGAATTTTGGGTTCAGCCATAAAGGTAAAGGTACCCCTGACTGTTAGGTCCAGTCACGGACGACTCTGGGGTTGCAGCGCTCATCTCAATTTACTGGCCAAGGGAGCTGACGTTTGTCTGCAGACAGCTTCCGGTCATGTGGCCAGCATGACTAAGCCGCTTCTGGCGAACCAGAGCAGCACACGGAAATGCCGTTTACCTTCCCACTGGAAGTGGTACCTCTTTATCTACTTGCACTTTGACGTGCTTTCAAACTGCTAGGTGGGCAGGAGCTGGGACCGAACAACGGGAGCTCACCCTGTTATGGGGATTCGAACCGCCGACCTTCTGATCAGCAAGCCCTAGGCTCAGTGGTTTAGACCACAGCGCCATCCGCATCCATAGGTTCAGCTATATTACTAGCCAAAAATTATATTTGTGTAGTGGTTAGGGATCAGTGGAATGGCTTACCTTTGGTCTGTAATTGTACCAGAACCCAGCTGGTTCATCTCTGCCAGTGTACTTGGCAGGTTTTTGCAGGTGTGATGTTTGTGTGTGATTTAAAAAAAAAATACAAGGGTTAAATTGTGTAAAAACTAGTCTCTGTTGTTTGGCTCATCATTTTCACATCATTCTTTCGTGGGATGGGTGGGTGAGGCTTAGCTGATGATCTTAGCTTTTGGTGAAATCTGATATAAGGAGAATTTTGAAATGATGGCCTATTTTAATTTCCCACCATGTTTTGTTTTGTTTTTAATTGCAAGAAATTCTGACATTTCATAATTTTACTATTGCACCATGCAATAACAAGAACCACAAACACTGCTGCAGAATCTAATGACAATCTGCCCCATCAAGTTACCACCCAAAAGCTATTCCAGAAATATTGCAAAAAATATTGTTTTTATTTTGAATTGCACATTGGGAGTGGGCAGCAACATAATCTTTCCAATGCTTGGGTTCTCTAAAGGTCTTAATCCAGCCTTGCCCATAATCCTATCTTTAATGCACTTAAACACTACCTGTTCCTTTCTATGCACAAATGAGGATGTTTGCTTTCTCTTGCTAAAGAGTGGTTGCTAACACAGTGCCTTTCTCCTCCATTAGTCTTTAAATTCTTGCTGCTTTCGCTCAACCACAATGATTCAGCACCTGTTATTTTCTCATTTTAAGGATATTTGCAGGGATCTCTTTCAAATCTTCTCTTTCATCTGCCAAAGAACTTTGTTAAACCGATTTTGAAGCTTCTTGGCTGACACGGCCTGAGCTTGGCTACCAAACTGGTCTGTTATCACCACAGGTGATACCTACATTGCTATTTTAATTATTTGTGCCTTTTTCTTTATTGTACAGTTTCCTTTCATCTTCTCCTGGGCTGCTGCATTTGGAGATACGCCTCTTATGAATAAAGGCTTTGTCAGAGTGTCAATTGCATACCCTTTGCACAGCTGCAGTATAAAATAATTTGAAATCTTTCTGCTGAATACGCTGCCACTACACAATCCTGTGCATCTTGCCCTTTCCTCAAGGTTCAGGACAAGGTATAGATATAGTATAATATAGTGAATACCAAAGAACCTGCTTCTCATCTCCAAGGCCAGATCTCAAAATATATTTGGAATATATGTTCAAAGGCCACATTCCCACCTAGGCAACATTTGGAAGACAGCATACCTGGCAGGCAGTGTTGTAGGTGATGCGGTAGATATGACTCCTACCTTTAGAAGGGAGACTACATTCCAGGTGATGTCAAATTTATGTCATATGATTGGCAGGTGGGTAGAATTTGCTAGAAATGGCCTGGTGGTCCAAATTAGACTCACAAGGGCAGAGTTTTCAGGGCTAGCACACTCTTTAGATTTGTCTGTTCTTATCTATCTGCTCTCTATATGTGTAAGTAGGAATTAGAATTCCTCATATTAATATATGGCTTTTCTCCAGCCGAATCAGCATATTAAAGTCATTTCTTATAGCTCCCTGAGGGCCGATCTGATATTGAGTTTCATTTCCTGCATGGACAACTAGTGACAGCTTGATTGCTAAATGGGTATTTTGCTTGAAAATCAAATCTCTCAAACCCATTTATGCAATCAATGAAAACTGTGAAAAGTCGGTTCGGGGTCAACTTGTATTTGCTATTGTGTTTACCCTAATAAATTTACCACTTTGACACCTCTACAAAAGCCATGTTTGGGTGGAACAACCAAGTTATAGAAACAGGTGTGCCCCTCCCCCCCCACCACCAAAAGCTTTCTTTCCCTCTTCTCTTTGAAAGTCCATTTAGAATAAAACAATTCATGTCCTTGAGGTGATACTTTAAGAAAGAAGTCCCCTCACTGTGTAATAAAACAAACAGAATAAAGACTCCAGCTTCAAAAAGTAATCATAAAATCTTCACATTCATCTTCTAGTTTTTACTTCATTACCAACAAAGCAACCTGTGCGGCTTCCAGGGAATAACGGACATTTTGGGGGAGGGCTGTTTCATAGGTGCAACCTTTCAAATTCCTTAGCACAATATGTCTCTCAGCTTTCCTATAGTGCCTATTGTGCTCACCATTCCAAAGTAGATGAGGAGGAGAAGGTGAAAAGTTAAACATACAATCACAATCTATAGTAGTTTCTGGAATTCCATAGATAGTGGACTTCTTCATTATCAGTTTTCCTTTCATTCCCATTTTCATAAAACTCTGTTATTGTCATCAATGTTCATGATTTCTGTCACCTCTTTTAATTTACAATGTCCTTGGCCATTATAACTTTTCATGCGTTTGGGGGTTTTCCAGAAGAAAGAGAACTCAGAAGTGGCATATAAATGAAAACAACAACACAGAAACTTTATTTTAATAAGCCTGCCAAGGAGATGTGGAACTGGCTAGAGATGAAAGAGACATTTGTGTGGTTCATATTTTAATAGGGACTTCTTACAGATTTGCACTAAGCAAATCAACTGGCAAACAGAAGCATAGCCTCTTTCACAATTCACATCTCTCTGAATTCTGCAATGCAGTCTCCAACCAAAGAATGCACATCAAAATGTGTATATTAATGAAAAGTGTGTGCAGAAACTTGTAGATTAGTTACATAACTCATGCTACAATGCAATGTATTCATGGAAATTTCTTTCAAATATTAATTTTCTAAGCAAAATTGCATAAATTTTCATAACTCCAATGTATCATCACTATTTCAATAGCTTTATAAGACAATCACATAGCCAGAATGCTCATATCCTTCATACATCCCCCACCAAGACTGCAGGGGATTTCTTCACCGCTATTTTTAAAAATAAACTTTAACTCTCAAGAGATTTCTGTACAACCAAATCTTGAATGAACTTTAGCATGGTGTACAGCCTGTATCCAATTCCTCATCCTATCATAGACAGTATCCCACTTCAGAGAAATGTAGTAGTAGTAGTAGCTCTGTATCTCATTCTAGTAGAAGCTTTGTATCTCATGGCACCTGAACCCTCAGTAGCTGACCCTCATGAGCAGTGTCAGTAGGTCAGCTCATAAAGGGAAAGGACTCAAGGTTGACCAAAGAAGTGTACAGAAAAGAGATCAGCCAAATCCTGTCCTGAGCACACCCAGCCCAATGAGGACAGGCCATTGGAAGTTTATTTCTTTATTGGCAAAGCATTTGGTTATATCAGCTCCTAAGGTGCAAAGTTTATACGTACCACCCCTGCTGACTAAATGCATAGGCGATCTGCCTCTACAGCTCTGTGCTCCAACCCAGACAGTTGGAGCAGCAGCATGAACACTCCCTTTTCAGCTTTCTCAAACTGCCTCTTTTGACACAATATGCACAAGCAACCAGCAACTTCTCCTGTGCGGCAGCTCCCATCTGTTTAAGTCCCTCGTTGTGCATGGAGACTGGAGAGAGGTGGGGAGGGGATATTCCCTGCAGTTCTTACCGCACCTTCTCCCCCCCCCCCATCTCCCTTGTACCACCAGCTTCAGCACCTGCCTCACAGGTGGCACAGAAACCCACAAATCTCTGGCCCCTTCCCTTGGACCATCCTCCTATCCCCCTGCTCCCTCCGCCCACCCCCTCCTCCTTAGACTCCTGCCTGTCCCTGACATCCCAGCTGGCAATCATCTGGAGCAGGTCACATGGTTTTCTCTGGGCCTCGCAGATTGCTCTAGGTGAGGCTTCCTCAATGGGCTGAGCAACTGGAAGACCTGCTCCTGCTGTGCTATTCACAGCCCACTCTATCTTTGTCCCATTCTGCGAGTTGGCTCTCACAATGCCTAAATTATGGGCAAGGGATCCCTTTTTCACTCTAGGAAGGGAAATCTATTGGGGAACCAGCTGAACAGGGATCCAAAAGTAAGTAGGACTAGAGCCATATGTGAAATTGTTGGAGCACTACAGTGCCTAAGCAAGGAACATATTGAAAACTAGGACATGGTAGGAGGCCAGGATTCACCTCACCCCTCAGCCATGAAGTTCACTGGGTGACTTCTATCCTAGGCTATGTAGGCTTGTGGTGAAGACTGAGATGAGAAGGGAGACCACAAGGTGTATCACATTGAGCTTCCTGGAGGGAAGATGGGCTGTAAATGAAATAACAATAGCCCTGACCAACAATGGGCAAATCTGTCAATTTCAATTTTTCTCAGTTTCTCATTTTTCCAGTTCCCCACAATTCCATATCAATCTGCATCTAAAAGAAAAATAAATGTCATCATGAAAATTCATCAATATTTTCTGCAAATTTCTCCAATTGTATAAATTCTTATAGAAAATTTCCCTCAATATGTACACATTTGCAAAATCATTACCCCAACATAATGCATTTATGCACATTATTTTCACTAATATATGCATTTATATGTGCACTTTACTCTTGTATGTGCATTTTTACACATTGCTCAGTTGGAAAGCTGCATTGCAAAATTCAGAGAACTTCATATTTTAAAGGCTGGCTGTGTTTTGGTTTGCATTTCATTTAGGAAATGGGTAAATTAAATATATCAATATTTAAATGCAAACAGAAGCAAATTTCTTCCCCATCCAAATTCCTGACCCACATAATTTTGCACTGCCCCACTACCATATATGTGCCTACTAAAGTTTTGCCATGGAGTCAGTTGCCACAGCTCATCAATATACGGGTGTCCTCTGCTAAACTCAAAACTGGCAGTCAATCAACCTGAAGATTCCACAAATTAATCCCACAGACTCAATCCATCTCAGCAGTTGTTTACATCATCAGGTTTCTTTCTTTTTCCCTCCTCCACCTCCCGTAGTCAATAAATTATCTCAACTGCACCCGTGGTATTTCCTCTGTGCCGCCTTCAGGTATTTGGCCATATATTTCCTTCTGCTTTATTGTTTTCGTGTTTTGACATTGATCAAAGCTACCTATGGCTGGCACGTAAACAAGAACTTGAAGAGTAAAAGGGATTTGGCAAAGCCCACTGGACTTTGCTGCAAGTTTGTTGATTATTGTACAGCGTCCACAATTCAGCAACGGGAAGTCCCCATCAAATGAAAACAAATTCTCATTCCTGCCTGTTGTCATTTTTCACTGACGGGCTTTAAAAGGGGTGTGCGCACAAGGGGGTGGCGAGAGCTTTCCTGTCAGGAAAAGAAAAAAATCAGATAGCTGCTATGAAGGAGCCAAGTTTGCTGCTTACTATAGTAACAATTTTTAAGTGTGCTTAAAAAAAAAAAAAGCATGAAGAAAGGGAGAATTCTTCCCCCACCCCCCTTCATATTATGAGATGTCAGCCTGAACTAAAAATTAATCGGTATGAGATAATGCTGATAATTGAATCCTAGTATAATGAGGAGCTTAGTCATAGTCAATACTGGAAGAGGAAACAGAGAAAATCCTAGGCAATGAGACACAGACAACTTTTGTGCAGTCATCTCCTCCATATGGACAAGGGACAAGACAGTTTGAGCATATTACACCTATCCTGGTCCTACTACACTGGCTATCAGCTAGTTTCCAGGCCCAACTCAAAGTGCTGGTTTTTACCTATAAAGCCTTAAAACAGCTCAGGACCACAATATTTCATGGGCCACCTCTTTCCATAGGAAGCCACCTACACTCTGAGATCAATTTTTCTGAGGCACTTTATCATGTGCTTCTTACATGAGAGGTCTGGAGTGTGGCAACACAAGAACGGGCCTTTTCTGCAGTGGCCCCCTGTTTGCGGAATGCTTTCCCCTTCATTGTACACCTTTAGGCACCAGGCAAATACATTCCTCTTTAACCAGGCCTTTGTCTGATTGACATCCAATCCCCTTTTACAATGTGTTGGTGGGGATTATTGTGTTGTTTCTGTTTATATTTTTATTATGTATTTTGTATTTTTATGTTGTGAACAACCTTGAGACATGTGGGTATAGGGTGGTATAAAAATTTAATAATAATAATAATAATAATAATAATAGTGACATTAGAAGAGTTCTGCTGGATTGGATTGATTTACCAAGCCAGCAGAACATCAATGAAAATATTGTATAACTCAATTTCCCCCAATTACTCATGAATAGCGAGAATCATTTTATTTTATATTTTAATTCTCTTTTAACGTTTGTTTGATTGTTTACTAGTATTTTAAATGAATATGCTATATTTTTATATATGCTGGAAGCCACCCAGAGTGGCTGGGGCAACTCAGTCAGATGGGCAGGGTACAAATAATAAATTATTATTAGACATTATTTCAAATCACTTGGAGGTCTTTTGTTCTAGTAAACAGTATGTAAATTCCGATCATGTATTTAAAAGCATTTGTAAAAAACTTAATATTTTAACTCTAAGAAGTATATGGCATAAAAACAAACACTATCATAAAAATAAAAAATACTACTTTTGCTGTGAGGATTGGGGTTACAGAAGCAGTTTCAGGAGTAATAATATTGTGCAGTTTTCTCCCAAACTTAGCTCTCCAGATGTTGTTGGATTACTACTTCCATCATCCTTCTCACAAGTCATGCAAACAGTGTAAATCAGGTTCATTTTGAAATTATACATTTCCTATGAATTAATGAGGACAAATCAGCCCAGTTTAGGGCTCCCATACATTTGGGACCTCCCGGACATTACAAAAATTTGTGGAGTTTTTTTGTGAAAAATAAAATAAAGCTCAACAACTTTGGGGTCTTCCTAAAAAAAGCTTTTTGAAATATGGAAACCCTAATTGTGACCTATCAGCGATCAATAGGGATAGTGGAGAATTTCATAATAATCAAATACAGATGCCACGTCTGAAGCAATTCTCTTATTCGCCTATCAGCTGCTTGGTTTCCATACAAGTGCTAGAGATCTTAAAAAATATGGAATTAAAAGGGGGAGGTATCTGACAAAATCAATTGCACTGTTTTCAAACCCAGGACATATTTAACTATTACTTCTTATACAAATATTACCTTGTTGGTTGTCATTGTTTTAGCGTTACCTTCAGATCAGTTGTGCTGAAATGTGTATTCCACTCTGTTTTCCTGAGGTGATTGTGGTAACTCTTAACATTCATTGCTATGCTTCTTATCCTGTCTCTCTTTGTACATAGCTCTTCATTACATGATTTGTGCTTGATGGATGTTAAAGTAGCAATGTTTAATGCTAGCAGTTTATATATACATAAGCAAGAAATTTTAAACAAAAGAACAATTCTCTGAGCTTCTCAGAGTCACAATATCATACATCGTTGTACAAAAGCGTTGTCAGCTTCACTTTTGCATAATACTAAGGAGAAATGAAGCCAGCTCTGTTCACCAAGCCTCTACATCATTTCATTGTTTGGACGGCTGAAATATAATCACAACCATGTATTTCCTTTTGTCATCATCAGCAAGCATCATCTTGTTCCAGACTCACACACATGCTATAATCCAAAAATATTGGTCATTTTTTAAAAATAATAATAATAATTCTGGTGTTCTCTCTGTATTTTGCAGCAATTGACTTTGCCAACTGTTCTTCTGCAGGTGGCCGTTCATGGCTTTGCAAGAAGAAGGGGAAGGGAGGGTGAGTAAGATGACTGAATTTGTTGCTCTGTTGCAATGGGATTTTTTCCCCCCATTGGGAATGTCTTGTTGATTATCTGTGTCACACACAGACAATGATTTTACTTTTTTTGTTTGTTTGTTTCCTACCCCAAGTAAATAAGGCTTTGGAGTGAAACTGCCTGGGAGCAATGGCTACTTGATGGTGGATAATCAATAACAGCAGCCATATTACAAATAGTGAAATACACACAGGCACAGGCACAGGCACACGGAAAGCCATTACGTAGGAAGTGATCACTCCACCATCAGCAGAATTGAAAACAACAATGTTGTTTTCGCAAACTGCCATAGTGGGCGAGATCATGCAAATTTAACAACAGTGGTCTGAGTCTGAGCGCACAATCTAAAGATGAACAGGTACGGAATGGTAAACTAAATACCTAGCAATCACTACCCAGCTGGAATGTTCACAAATGAAAACCATGGAAGGGGATAGCTAATAAAGACTTCTGATGTGTTTATTGTGCTCAGTCGTCAATGTTTCACAAAGACACCAACTTTCCTCCCCTCTTCCAGCCAATATACTTGGCCTCATTTGTGCGTGTTCTCAGAAAACCTGTCTTCCAATTAAGCTATTTAATGACCCAGCAGACTATCTGGAAGTCCTAAATATTAGCTGTGCCCTTGAGTTAACTTAATTACCAAAAAAAAAAAAAAAAGGGGGGGGGAGTCAAGGAAATTACTTTTGCTCAAAATCTCTTCCCTTGTTTTGAAGTTTGACTTTAAATGCAACTTTTTAAAGGTGGTTCAGGGGGAAGGGGAGAAGAAGAATGCAAAAAAGTAAGATCTGGTATATCTGGCTGCCTTCTAACCCTGGAGTTCAGAACTAAATATTACTAATCAGTGGCATATTTTTCTTGCGAGGGGCAGTTTAAAAGACACTTTAAGCAAATGAACTTGGCTTAACTATAGCTAGATTGGATTGTGAGTAGGCATTGGTGTTGAAAAAGCACAAATATTAGAATTAAAAATGGCTGTGTTTGCAGAGGAGGCATAATATATTTATAACATTTTGCATGGCATGGAGAAAATAGAGAAAAAGCTTTTCTTCCTCTCTCATAACACTGTAACTTGTGGCTAGTCAATGAGGATGACTGCTGGAAGATTCAGTACAGTCAAAAGAAAGTACTTCTTTGCACAGTGCATAGTTAAACTATGGAACTATGGGAGAACTATGGGAGTCCACAGGAGTCACCAACAACTTGAATGGTTTTAAAAGAGGATTAGACAAATTCACGGAGGAGAAGGCTATCAATAGCTACTGGCAATGATGGCCTCTGAATACCAGTTTCTTGAAACAGCAATGTTCTTGTGCTTGGGTCCTGCCTGTGGGCTTCCCACAGACATCTGCTTGGTCACTGTGAGAACAGGATGCTGGACAAGTCTTGTCTTACGTTCTTAGTTATACTGTGCACTAGCTCTGTCCATAGGACAATGCACAGCCCTCTAAGTTTCTGGAGAAGCTGTGGTGCCTCAGTGTCAGATTTCAATTTGCTCCATATATTAGGGATGCAAAACCTTATTCATTCCAAGGGCCACATTCCCTCCTGGACAGCCTTCTAAGGGCCACATGGCAGCAATGGGAGGGACAAGGGGCAGAAGTGGGTAGGTAACAATGGATGCAAATTTTACCTTTGAGAAGTAGGCTAGTTTGTACACAAACACACACCCTTTCTATCCTCTATTCAGACAAGTAAGAGACACTCTCAGATGCCAAGGGCACATTGCAACTAGAAAAAAACAAAAACATTTGGAATTTAAATCAGGGCCAATGAAGGGTGGGGGAAGGGAGTGTGGCTTGGATAGAGTACTGAAGGCCAGATGGAGGGGTCTGGAAGGCACTGTTCAAGCCTGAAGTTCCCAAAACTTGCCATAGTGCACTGCATATGAAACTTAGTAAGAACATACCACTGAACAAGTTCCTGTACTTATATGTTGTTCTTGTATTTACATGAAAAACAAAAAAAAAGTGGGGGGAGAAGAAAAGTTCCAAAGATTAGCTTTCTGGAATTTTGACACATAAACCCCTTCATTCTATTACAATATTTGTTCTTATTTATAATATCACGGAGATAGATCTCGGACCATCAGTAAGAAAATGAAAGTAAATGGTTTTGTGACTAGGCCAATTAAGTGCAATTTGCATAGCGAAACATGCTTCGCAATTTGCGACGATAATTAGACCTCCCGGTGTTCTCAGGTTCCCTCCAGATGTGCCCCATCTGTACTAAATGAGGAAAAGAAAGGGGGGAAGTGCAGAACTTCTTCAGCTTGTTTTGAAGTTTCAAATAGCTAATGCTTTCCCAGCAAATTTATAGCAGCACCACTGCTATGTAATTTGGATAGTGTCATTAGAAACTTTATTAGTCGCAAGTCATTATTGCTACTTGGGACTATAAGAAGGGCTATTAAGAATGAATGACCACCCAGGATAGGAAGCAATCTAATAAGTGTAACATTTCTGATTACGTTATTCCCCACTGACAAAAAATGGTATTTTCTCAATGGCTCACAACAGGTTTAATAGATACAGAGGAAAGACAGTTAGTGGGCAATAAAGTGTGAAGCAAAACATTAGCTTCAAATAAATAGCAGAATTCCTCATTCAGTTGTAATCGTCTTGGGTTTTTAAACAGCCAAGGATCCCCAGTCTATATTGTCATAACAGAGAAAGGTGTGATCAAGCCCTAGGATCAGAGGCTCCCCTCCCCCCCCCCACCTCTTCTCCAAACAAGTTGTTTATATAGCTAAAGTAGCTTAAAAAAAAAAAAAAGCTTTTTCTCCCCTACAAAGAACATTTGTTTAAAAAGCAACAGACCTTGGAGAACATCCAGAAGGCAACCCATCTGCTTCTCCAGTATCAGAGGAGTTGCAGCTGCGAAACAGGATTCGTGAAGCTGGAGAAACCATAAAGTAGACTGATATTGAACAACCATGTTGGAACTGAAGCTAAGAACTGAACTTAAGACTGGAAAAATGAGAAACTGAGAGGAGTGTAATTGACAGATTTATCCCTTCCCTAAGGGTGGGTGACCTTTTTTTCCAGGCCAAGAACCACATTGCCTTTTGGGCAACCTTCTAGAAGCCCAAAGTCAGAAGTGGGCACTGCTAGAGGCAAAAAGTGGACATGGGGAGAGGCAGAGCAACAACGGTAAGATAGTTACCACACATGTTTATGCATCCATCTCTGCCCTCCATCCAGTGCACCAGGCTTCCTCAAACTCAGCCCTCCAGATGTTTTTGGCCTACAACTCCCACAATCCCTAGCTAGCAAGACCAGTGGTCAGGGATGATGGGAATTGTAGTCTCAAAACATCTGGAGGGCCAAGTTTGAGGAAGCCTGCAGTACACCAAGAAGCAATATAGTGGTAAGGTAAAGGTAAAGGGACCCCTGACCATTAGGTCCAGTCGTGACCGACTCTGGGGTTGCGGCGCTCATCTCGCTTTATTGGCCGAGGGAGCCGGCGTACAGCTTCCGGGTCATGTGGCCAGCATGACTAAGCCTCTTCTGGTGAACCAGAGCAGCGCACGGAAAGGCCATTTACCTTCCCGCTGGAGCAGTACCTATTTATCTACTTGCACTTGACGTGCTTTTGAACTGCTAGGTTGGTAGGAGCAGGGACCGAGGAACGGGAGCTCACCCCGTCACGGAGATTTGAACCGCCAACCTTCTGATTGGCAAGTCCTAGGCTCTGTGGTTTAACCCACAGCGCCACCTGTGTACCTCGGGTTAAAATTCGTTCTGGAGGTCCGTACTTAACCTGAAACAGTTCTTAACCTGAGGTACCACTTTAGCTGTCGCCCCGCCACCGCCGCACGATTTCTGTTGTAATCCTGAAGCAAAGTTCTTAACCCAAGGTACTATTTCTGGGTTAGCCAAGTCTGTAACCTGAAGCGTCTGTAACCCGAGGTACCATTGTATTAGCATTCAAGTACATTTTCCAGCAAGGCAAAAACACTCAAGGACTGTGCAAATCATGGGTGTGGTTCAATTATGTGTGTGGATTGGGAGGACTTGCAAAAGCTATAGGGAGAGACCTGGAGGTTCTTATTTGCTCCCCAGCCCTGAGGTTCCCTATCCTCGGCTATGTGCTGCCTCTAGTAGGAGAGTAGTGTCTCTGAATGCCAGTAGCTGTGGATTACAACAGGGAGAGGGGCTGTTGTGTTCATGTCCTACTTGTTGACCGTCTCGTTGGCCACTGTGAGGGCAGAATTGGGACTGGATGTGTCTTTGGTCAAATCCAGCAGGGTTTTTCTTTTGTTGTTAAACTAGGGGTGTAGTTTAACACCACGTTTATGCCGGAATGTGTGATGTATATATTTTTCTAACTCTTGTGAAGATTTGTCTGCACATACACATAGCACATTTCTGTATGCAACTTTGACCCATCAGCACCGTTTTGCAAAGCAATCTTTTCCAAATACAATTTATTTCTGTTTGCTGTTTTCATTAATGCATGCATTTTTAATGCACACATCCTCCTAATATATGCATTTGTGTACACCATGTTTGGTTGGGGAACTTCATTGCAAAGTTTAGAGAAGTGCAAATTCTGAAGGACAATTGTGTTTCAATTCACATTTTGGTTTGAGTTGTAAAGATTAGAATTGGGTTTTTAAATTAAAAATTAAAATGAAATGAAATGCCTTTCTAGTTCCGTTCCCAGAAAGATCCCTATTCTTGGCAAAGGCTTGAGAACCAAAACCACATGGCACTTCCTAGAAGGGAAACATGAGCTGTGAGCCAGTGTGCCCAAGTGTCAGACTGCAAGCAGAAAGTTTTGGATTTAAAGCTGCACTGAGACATAGTAATCAGCCCCAGATAAAGTCAGGCAGTTTTCCAACCAAGCCCAGTATTGTCTGCACTAACTGGCAGGGGCTATCCAGGGTTTTAAAGAGGTGTCTCTCCCAGCCCTACCTAGAGATGCCACAGATTTACTCTTGGACTTTCTGCATGGAAAGCGGATGCTCTACTACTGAGCCATAGCCATTCTCCTTCCTCCATCATAAAGAGCAGTTCCCATCACCTCCTACCTGAGCTCCTTCAAACAGGAGATGCCACCAGGAATTGAACTTGGCACATTCAGTATACAAAACATGTGCATTGCTGTTGGGGTGTTGACATTGTCACAATAATCCCAACTTGCTTTGCAGGGCTGTTGTAGGAGCAAAGTGCCCTTGAGGGGCAGAAACCTTGTACCGTTGCCCTGAGCTCCTTGGAGGAAAGGCAATATCTTTTTCTATCGCCTTGAAAATCAGGCTTGAAGTTGTGCATCTCTGATAGGGATGAATGGGGCAGTCTACTGCCTGCCTGTGTTACTGCTGCATTCATTCATAAGTCTGTTGCATTCCATTTCCCCATCTATCTATTTTCCACTTGAAAATTCATATTTAAATGAGTATTTAAGTACGTATTTTAATGCACTTTAAAAATCATTTCTAAATGTATTTTATTCTAAAATACACATTTGCAAACAGATTTGGGTATTTATTTGTTATTTGAGAACTGGACCCCCAAAAGCGAGAGAATGCATTTTTCTGGGTGGTAATACAAATCTGATCAGCTCCCAGCCATTATTCTCTCTTGTTTTTAACTGTTTTTCTTTGGTTTGAAGTTAGTTCTTCATTGTTTCATTGTTTCTTGCTTCTTGTTTTCTTATTTGCTTCATGTTTTGTAGCATGCCATGGTATCTGTTGCAAATGATCTGCAGACCATAGATATAATCAATAACATACAAATAAAATTATAATCCATGTGGGCTTGAATTCCTCAAAAATAAGAACATATTTTGCATTTTTATGGTGTGAACTGTCCTGTGATGTTTAGACGAAGGGCAGTATACAAACTTAATAAATAAATAAATCCCCCATAAACTTAATAGATAAATAAATAAATAAATCCCCCATGAACCCCAAACCGGCCAGAAACAGAAATGATTAAGGATGGAAGATTCCTTCCCCCGCCAACTGACTTTGCCAGCGTAAGTTGAAGTTGCTACAGGTGGAATTAGGTAAATTGGCAATCTTCTCTGGGCCAGAATAACCTCTTGGAAAGTGATCTCGATTTGCTTCATTACAACACCTGCTTGCAATAAGATGGGATCTTATCTATTTCTGTAATAAAATGCCATGGTAGAACTGTGTCCTTAATTATCCTACTAAATAATGGGACGCATTTAAAGCCTTTCCACTCCATCTCCCACCACTCATTAGTGTCCTTTATGAGTTATTTGTCTCAACGTTATTGCATTTTCATTTAATTTTTTTTCCTAAGGAAAAAAAAAATTAGGTTCAAATGCAAATTCATTCTGGTACACATATAAAATGAATACATAATTAATGGTTCTGTTTCAGACATTTTAATCACCCAAAATATGCTAAGTGCTTCTCAGAACAATCGTAAGGCAAGTAAGCTAAATATCTGTGTTGAGATTCAGTTTATATTGTGAGTTTACAGGGGGTCAGATGCCAAGTTATGATCAACTGCAGTGTAACCTGGGGAAATATATCATGTAACAATGCAGTATGCTTCTGGATGCAATACTAAGTACTCTTACTAGTGAGTAAGTCTCATTTAACTCAGTAGGGCATACTTTGGAGAAAATGATGAGGGTCACAAGGCTCTGACATATAGAGGATAAGCTTGGAATGTAAGTTTTGGGTATTGTCTCCACAGTGTCTTAAGAGGTAACTGGCTAATTCAAACAGGAGCAAGTGATAATGCTGATAAAGGTTCTTTGAGGTATATGATGTTGGGCATACCCTACAGTGGCTTCCTTTCTGATCAGAAATTATTGCTCATATTAATTTATTTAGGAAAATCCTTGCTATTTGTAGATGTTCACACTTTTTAATGTCATATTCCTTTGCGGAGGGACTAGCAGGTGGGGCTATTGGGTTCTTGTGTTTCGGTTCTTGTTTTTATTATGTACTTTGTAGTTTTATTCTGTATTTTATACTGTGAACTGCCCTGAGATATTCGGATGAAGGGTGGTATACAAAATTAACAAAAACATCATCAACAACAACGGATCCCACAAGCGCTTCTGGTTGCAAGCATAAAAACCCACCATCTATTACTCAGTGGTCTGAAGATCTTACTGCAGTTTCTACATCTGAATACTTTATCAGTGTCATAAGACTTTTGAGTCAATGAGACACATGCAAATAATAATGGGAGAGGATTAGGTAACAACTATTTCAAAGCCCTCTGTCTCCAAGTGTGTGCTAAACTGCAAACCTATGAGCTAAATTCTAATGCCGATCATAAGCCCTTCTGGGTAGTAATTGTATCTGTCTTATTTGGGGTAAGGAACTACCACTCTACTAACATGAAATCAATGTTGCATAATTGGTGTGGTGATTAATGATGTCATGGTAAATATGCTGTCATGCAGAGTGAAGAGATGACCTTCTGTTTGGGTTTTTTATATATCTCCATAGCTGAAGAGACTTGCTGAATAGCATTACAAAGGCATTTCAAAGAGCCCACCAGTGAAAGAGAATGAAGGGTCACTTGCCCAGGCAGGCGCATTATGTGACCCATGAGAGCAACAAAATAACCAGACTGTATAACTGAGATGGGATAAAATCAGGCCAAATCTTTATTGAGAGCAGCAGACAGGGCAAGGGTTGGCATGGCATTGGGTCCCAGGATCAAGTCATCATTCCACAAGCCCCATGTTGATGGAATGCATCATTTCCGCCCTCATACACACAATGTTCAAGGGAAGATCAAGGGAAGTAATAGTGCCACTGTATTCTGCTCTGGTCAGACCTCACCTGGAGTACTGTGTCCAGTTCTGGGCACCACAGTTCAAGAAGGACACTGACAAACTGGAACGTGTCCAGAGGAGGGCAACCAAAATGGTCAAAGGCCTGGAAACGATGCCTTATGAGGAACGGCTAAGGGAGCTGGGCATGTTTAGCCTGGAGAAGAGGAGGTTAAGGGGTGATATGATAGCCATGTTCAAATATATAAAAGGATGTCACATAGAGGAGGGAGAAAGGTTGTTTTCTGCTGCTCCAGAGAAGCGGACACGGAGCAATGGATCCAAACTACAAGAAAGAAGATTCCACCTAAACATTAGGAAGAACTTCCTGACAGTAAGAGCTGTTTGACAGTGGAATTTGCTGCCAAGGAGTGTGGTGGAGTCTCCTTCTTTGGAGGTCTTTAAGCAGAGGCTTGACAACCATATGTCAGGAGTGCTCTGATGGTGTTTCCTGCTTGGCAGGGGGTTGGACTCGATGGCCCTTGTGGTCTCTTCCAACTCTATGATTCTATGATTCTATGTTCTTCTGCCTAACCAAGATAAGCCATAATCTTACTGAGGGAAAGGCGAAAAAGAACCCAACAAAGTGCCAATTGGGTTGAGAGGTGGGGGGGGGGGTAGGGAATCATTTCTGGCCCTGTCAACCAATGACCTAAAATTGCTCAGTTAAGGCTCTAGCCCAAGGACAGGTGGGAAGCTCTCAAAGCAAAATGGCTGTGAGCCCAAGTGGGAGCAGCCTTATACAGACTTCCCCTCTCCTCTTCAGCAAGGGCTCATGGGACAGCTTTTTCCCATCACACAGAAGATACAGTCATACCTTGGGATAAATACGCTTCAGGTTGAGCGCTTTTGGGTTGCGCTCCGTGGCGACCCAGAAGTAACGGAGCATGTTACTTCCGGGTTTCGCTGCTCGCGCATGTGCAGACGGTCAAAATGATGTCACGCGCATGCGCGGAAGCGACAAAACGCGACCCACACGTTTTGCTGTCGCATCTTACGTTCTGTTGGGGATGCGAACGGGGCTCCAGAACGGATCCCATTCACATCCCGAGGTACCCCTGTTCTGGGCAAAACCTTGCCCAGTATTTTGCTGCAATCTATGGGTCACAGTGTCGTCGGGCAAAGGCATCCTGTGCTTATTGGACATGAAACGGGGCTTCTATGCAAGCTGTTTTTTGAACATTCATCCTGATGTGTTTTCACAAGTTTGATGAGCAATTGCTATCCCACACATTCCAGGGAATCTGGATGAACAATTGAATGAGCAATTGAAACAAAGTGCAATTTGGAGGAGAGGTGGAAGCAGGTTAGTTGTTGAAGAGTACTGACAGACCCTCCAAGTGTCCCAATTTTCCAGGGACAGTCCTGGAATTACAGAAGCCATCCTGGTTTCTGATTTGTTTTTTTTTTTTTTAAAGCAATTTATTAAGTTTTACAATAAGAATAGATATGATAAACAATGTAACATCGATCTTGACATATTTTCACATTTTCTTTGGACTTCCTCACATCTCCCGCTCCCATTTTCATCGTTGAAACATTTTGTCAGCAATTTATCATCTTATTTAAAATCTTATATCCCTTCTATATTTCATAATCATATAATTCTCAAAAGGAGCTAATTTTTCACAGTCTTACTTATTTTCTTAAAAAACTTCTAAATTTAGTGGTGCTCAGTTGTTTTAGTCTAGCATCTTATTTAGCATTCACTCAAATTACAATGCTTTTGTAAATAGTTCTTGAATTTCTTCCAATCCTCCTCAATCCTCTCTTCTCCCAGGTCACGGATTCTGCCAGTCATTTCAGCCAGTTCCATGTAGTCTATCAGTTGTATCTGCCATTCTTCCAGTGTGGGTAGATCTTGAGTTTTCCAGTGTTTTGCGAGAAGTATCCTTGCTGCTGTTGTTGCATACATAAAAAATGTCTGATCCTTCTTTGCCACCCCTTGGCCGACAATACCCAAAAGGAAAGCCTCTGGTTTCTTAGTGAAGGTATATTTAAATACCTTTTTCAGTTCATTATAAATCATTTCCCAGAACGCCTTCACTTTAGGGCAAGTCCACCAGAGGTGGAAGAACGTTCCCTCGCACTCTTTGCATTTCCAACACTTATTATCAGACAGGTGGTAAATTTTAGCAAGTTTGACTGGGGTCATATACCATCTATAAATCATTTTCATTACATTTTCTTTCAGGGCGTTACATGCAGTAAATTTCAATCCATTACTCCACAACCTCTCCCAGTCCTCAAACATGATATTATGCCCAATGTCCTGTGCCCACCTTATCATAGCCGATTTAACCGTTTCGTCTTGTGTATTCCATTTCAACAGCAAGTTATACATCCTTGAAAGTACCTTAATCTTTGGTTCTAACAATTCTGTTTCTAGTTTCGATTTCTCCACCTGGAACCCTAATTTCTTATCATTTTTAAAAACTTCTTTGATCTGAGCGTAATGTAACCAATCTCGCACTTTGTCTTTCATTTTCTCCAGACTCTGCAATTTCCATTTGTCTCCATCCTTTTCTAGTATTTCCCAATATTTTGGCCATTTAGCCTCCATATTGGGTCTTTTTCGGGCCTTGGCTTCCAAAGGTGAAAGCCACCTTGGTGTTTTATTTTCCAGCAAGTCTTTATATTTTGACCAGACATTAAACAATGATTTTCTGACAATATGGTTCTTAAAGGCCTTGTTTGCTTTAACCTTGTCATACCATAAATATGCATGCCATCCAAAGGTATTGTTAAACCCTTCCAAATCTAACACATCAGTGTCTTCAAGAAGTAGCCAGTCTTTTAGCCAGCAAAACGCTGCGGCTTCGTAATACAACTTTAAGTCTGGCAGGGCAAAGCCCCCTCTTTGTTTTGCATCGGTTAATATCTTAAACTTAATTCTGGGCTTTTTGCCCTGCCAGACAAACTTGGAAATGTCTCTCTGCCACTTCTGAAAGCACTCCGTTTTGTCCAAAACCTGAAGTGTTTGAAATAAGAACAACATCCTTGGCAATACATTCATCTTGATAGCAGCAATTCGGCCTAACAAAGAAAGTTTCAATTTTGACCAACTATCTAGGTCTCTCTTAATTTCTGTCCAACATTTTTCATAATTATCCTTAAATAGACTTAGATTTTTTGCTGTTATGTTTACCCCTAGGTATTTTACTTTTTTCACCACATTAAGTTCCATCTCATTCTGAAACCGTTCTGACTCTGTATTAGTCAAGTTTTTCCCCAAAACCTTAGTTTTCTGTTTATTTAATTTAAATCCAGCCACCCGACCAAAGTCATTAATCAGTTGTAATACTCTTTTCGTACTGGGCTCTGGCTTCTGCAAGGTCAAAACCAGGTCATCTGCAAAAGCTTTTAATTTATATTGTTTCTGACCGACCTGAATTCCTTCCACCAACTGATCCCTTCTAATCATGTTCAATAGCACTTCCAGAACCGAAATAAATAACAAAGGGGAAATAGGGCAACCTTGTCGTGTCCCTTTTTCAATTTTAAACTCTTCCGTAACCACATTATTAACTATCAGTTTAGCTTTCTGTTCTGAATATATCGCCTCAATCCCATTCTCAAAACCCCGTCCCACTCCCATCTCTTTTAAATTTCCCATCATAAATTTCCAGGAGATATTGTCGAAGGCCTTCTCCGCATCTATAAAAATTAAAACCGCTTTTGTATTTATATCTGTTTGCAAAAGTTCCAAAATGTCAATAATGTTCCTTGTATTAGCAAACAGATGTCTTCCTGGGAGAAAGCCAGCCTGGTCCTTATGTATTACTTCATTTAAAACTTTTTTAAATCTATTTGCCAAAATGTCTGCAAATATTTTGTAATCCACATTTAAGAGAGAGATGGGACGGTAGTTCTTAAGTTGTGTCTTTTCAGCTTCCGACTTTGGTATTAATGTGATAAACGCTTCCTTCCACGACTCCGGTGCCCTCCTCCCCTCCATAATTTCATTGCTGACCTCCATCAAAGGTTGTATCAAGTAGTCTTTCAATGTCTTATAGTACTTGGAGGTCAGCCCATCTGGTCCTGGAGATTTGCCAAGTTGCATGTTCTGGATAGCTTGTTCGATCTCCTGTCGTGTTATTTTAGAATTCAGGATTGTCCTATTTTCTTGTGACAATTTAGATAATCCGTTTTTTGCCAAAAATTGTTTAATCTCAACATCATCTTGCGGCCCTTGGGTGTATAATTTTTTGAAGTATCTCTGGAAACACTTTCTAATGTCCACTGGATTCTGGATGTTTTTTCCATCAACCTCTAAGTTTGTAACAGTATTTAATCTTTGTCTTCTCTTCAACTGCCAAGCTAGCAGTTTTCCACATTTATTCGCCGACTCAAACGTTTTTTGTTTCATTAATTTAACCTTCCATTCAATTTCCTGATTTATCAATTTAGAATATTGTGTTTGATAGAGTTTAATTTCTCTCAGAGTTGGCTGTGACTTCGGATTCACTCTTAGTTTCTTCTCTAATTCTTTTATTTTATCCAAGATCTTATCTTTTTTCTCATTTTGTGTTCTTTTCTTCACTGCATTCTGTTGTATCAGGAATCCCCTCATTACAGCTTTGCTTGCGTCCCAGATTATTCTTTTTTCCACCATATTATTCATGTTTATCTCAAAATAGTCCTTCAAAACTTTTTGGGCCTTCTTGGTAATTTCCTGATCTCTAAACAAATTGTCATTCATCTTCCATCTAAAGGATCCAGTTGGTAATAGTGTCATATCCATCTTTACTGCATTGTGGTCGGAGCAGGTCTTTGGGCAGATTTCCACTTTTCTGACCTTAGGTGCCAGGCCTCTAGAAATCCATATTTGGTCGATTCTTGTCCAGGTCAGTTGGGCTTCAGAAAAGAATGTTCCCTCTCTTCCTAGTGGGTTCTTTGTCCTCCAAATGTCAATCAAGTCCATATTGTCAATCATTTCAAAAAAGGTTTTAGGTAGTCTGCCGTCTTTTGTAACATTTTGACTTTGTGACTTGTCCATGTTAGTTGATACGACCCCATTCATATCTCCCATCATTATGATGTTGTTGTAGTCTAGATAGTCCAGCATTGTCTCCTGCAACTTCTTGTAAAATTCCGATTTCCCTTCATTAGGTGCATAAATTCCTAATATCAGCAGTTTCTCTCCTTGATATTGTATCTCAATAGCCAAAATTCTTCCATGATCATCTTTAAATAGGAATTTAGGTGACAGGCTCTCTTTTGCATATATCACTACGCCTCTCTTCTTAACTTTGTCCGAAGATACAAATTCCTGGCCCAATCTTTTATTTATTAACACTTTTCTGTGGAGCCTCGTCACATGTGTTTCTTGTAAACAAATAATGTCCAATTGTTCTTTTTTTAATATATGAAATATTTTCTTCCTTTTTTCCGGAATGTTACAACCATTAATATTCCAGCTCAACAGTTGCAGAGACATCCTGAACTATCTGGTTATTTTTCAAGGGGTGGTATCTTCTCAGGGTCTTCAGGTTCCACAGATGCTGATGTTGGTATTGGCGTTGCCTCAGGCCCAGGAGGTAGTTCAATTCTTTTTTGAAGGTCCTCTCCGTGTGTAGACAGGAATTTGTCTCTCTCTTCCAGTGTTCTCACTTTGACCTTTCTCCCTCTAAAGGTAAAAGATAATCCTTGAGGAAATTCCCACCTGAATGGAATTGCGTTGCTCCTTAGTAGTTTAACAAGTTCAGAATAGGCGGTTCTAAGGTCAAGCAGTAGTCTTGGGATATCTTTATAAATTTCAATTCTTCTATCCAACACCTCCAGTGATTTTACAAAGTGTAGTCCCAAAATCTTATCCCTTTCCTCCTTTGATCTCAATGTTATCAAACAGTCTCTGGGCCTCTCCTTCTTTATGAATCTTCCAAGTCTGAAAGCTGACACAATTTTAAAGTCCTTTTCTTCCAAGTTCCAGAACTTGGAGAATTCTTTGGTCAAAAACTCAGTTAGATTTCCTTCTTCTGCCTCTTGTAGTGATCTAATCCTTAAGTTGTTCTCACGGTTTCGCAGTTCTATCATCGAGAGATAAATCTGGTGTTCCCCAACTTGTTTAGTGAGTGGTCTTACCTCTTGCTCTAAATTTTCAAATCTTTGTCTGGTGTCCTCAGTCAATTTCCGATTTTCTGCTGAGGCCTCCGTTAGCTGTCCAATTGCTTGTGCATTCTGTGCCACTTGTGTGGTTAATTTATTTAGGCATTCTGTGTTTTTATCAATCTTTGCTGATTGCGCATCTGCTTTCTTATCCAAAGCTTCCAATTTTTCAAAGATTTTGTCTAGTACAGAAGCAGATGCTCCTGAGGCCATATCTTCCAGTTGTAACTGCTCTGCTTCGCCCTCACCCTCCACTTCTGAGGGCAAAGCAGGCACAGATGATCTGCGTGTCTGTGAAGCTGAGGTTAGAGTTGTTAGAGTTGTTTGTTTAGCTCTCCCTCTTTTTCTTGTGCCACTCATTCCAACGTTATCTGTCAGTCAAGGTCACACTGAGTTGTTCCCATGGGAATGGAAAGGTCCAGAGCAAGCAAACAGCAAAGGAATCGAAAGTAAAAAGTGTATGTAAAATCACTGTTATAATCCAGTCCTCTAGAGGGAGCTTAATCTGTCTTTCAGAGTCTAATTTAATGTCCAAGAACCTTCAAATACAAATGTTTAGCAGAGTTTATAAATGGTCACCTTGTTGCAGACAGTGCTTATTTATCTCCAAAAAGAATGTTTCAAATTTAAAAGGTCTCAATACCCTCAGATTGTTTCAAGTTCCAATATACAGTATCCAAATCTGCAGTACTGACAGCTCCCTTAGTACTCAGGCAGCTCCTGACTCTGGGTTTCACCTTTTAATTTGTAATCCAATAAGAGGAGGAAAGTCAAGTGCAAATAGAAATCCCAAATCTTTAACTTAAAGTCTTTACTTTAAAATGCAAGTTCAAATAGATGCTTAGATCTGTAAAACTTAGAGTCTCTTTCTTTCAGCCTCCACTCCTCCAGCTGATTGCTTTTTTTCAAGTTCAATGGCTGCGGAAGACGGACTTCCTGCTTCCACGTCTCTCCGCTCACAGCCAAGTTCAAGCCAATTCAAGTTTCCCTTTTAAAATCTCAAATTTCAAGTGATTCAGTCTTTTACTCACAAATTAGTTGCTTTTTCGTCCGGATCCGTAATTTGGCAGGAAAAGGGATCAGCGCTCACCGACAGTAGCAGCGCGGCTTCGCTCCTCAGGCTGTGAAACAGCTCACAGCGCCGCAACCCCCCTCCGTGCTCCGGAGCCCCTTACGGGGTTCCTTCTGCACTTGGAGGGTCGCTCTAGGCGCCCACCGAGCCTCAAGACCCCAGGCTCTTGCCGCCTGGGGTTTTCCGAAGTGGGTCTCCGCTTCGCCGTAGCGGACGACCCGTTGCCTGCGGAGCCTCCTCTCCCGTTCAGAAGAGGACCGCCATTGCCGTTCGCGCCGCCCCCGGAAGTTCCATCCTGGTTTCTGATTTGATCCCAGAATGTTCTGCTTTTCTTTTTTCCTCTATGCCTCGGAGAACAAACAAATGATCTGTGTGTAGGTGCAAAAACAGATTCCTGTTTATCCTGAAAATAAAATACCTGCACTAAATGAAGGAAATGGTGACGCTGGCATATGAAGCCCTTCCTATAATTTTGAAGCAAAAGGTCACCAATCCACTTTAAATTCTTTCATCACAATGCTTCAGCAATCAGCCATTTCTTAGGGAAAGCAGGGAGTGTTGATTCCTTTATTGTAAATGGAGCCTTACACTGTCTCCTCAGAAGTAAGTCCCACTGTATTCAATGGAGCTTACTCCCAGGTAACTGGGTAAAGACAGGGCAGGCTTACACTGTAATCCTAAGTATTTTTACTCAAAACTAGGTACCACTGAGTTCAGCAGGATTTACTCTCTTCTATGTTCCTGATCATTCTCACATTTTCTAATTATTATTATTATTATTATTATTATTATTATTATTATTATTACAAAGCAGCTTACTGCTAAATTTTTATTTCATTCTATTTATCTGTGGAAGGTGTACATGATCCCTGCCCTCACACATTTTTTTCTTTACAACAATCTTGTGAGGTTGGTGAGACGGAGAGGTTGTCATTGGCTCAAGGTGACCAATGTTGATGTGTATATGACTTCTATGTGTGCAGTGAGATCAAGCATGGGAGAAACTTCCTGATGTTGTAGAGGATGTCCCTATTTTCATGTTAGAGTGAATGCACTGAATCAGCATTAATTGTGCAACCTGAATTTGCTGGTATGTGATTGAATCCCTGAGATTGGGGGCAGGTGGGGTTACTACACAACTCTGCCACTGCTCAATATATTACAATTGAAAAGAGGACAAAGTCTCAAGAGCCAATAATTTATAAGCTTTATTATTTATTGTTTGTTTGTTTGTTAAATTTAAATCTTTGTCCCCTAAGGAGCAAAAAGTGGCTAACAATAAGTGATGAAGCAACAAGAACTTAAAAAAAAAAATCCCAATACACTTTCAGACTGGGAAAGATCTCAATTTAAAAGGCTAGTTGGAAGAGGAAGGTCTCCAGTAGGCATTGAAAAGACAACAGAGGCTGCATATAAGGTGTGAGATGATCTTTCAGGTATATTTCAAGTTTGACCCGGATTAGATCTTGGAAACTCTCTGGAGATAGATGACTCTGCAACTGGGGGGGGGGGGGGAAAGAGCCAGTTGTTAGAGCCATCAAGCAGGGAAGGAAGTTTAGATTTCACTGGTAAGCACTGCTTGAGAGCACATAGTGATGCCACTACAACAGCCTTAGGATCTACAGTTGTAAACTACTTTTAGAAGCACTGCTTGGTTACAGTGGTATTAGATGATGCATAAAGATGTTGGAGAATTCTGATAAAAGCCTCAATTGGCAGGTTCATGTACACATGGGTACAGAATGGCAGAAAGGGGAAATGGAAAATGGAGTCTGAAATCTGCAAAATTCAAGAGCTACAGCTTGTGACCTTTTTATTATGCAAAACTCAAATGTATGTAAGCTAAGTCAGGGGGTTGGACTCGATGGCCCTTGTGGTCTCTTCCAACTCTATGATTCTAAGTCTTTACAGCGCAGCAGCATCGAGCACAGACGTAGACCTGAATCTATCACAGAGATCACTGTGTTTCCTATATTATTATTATTTATTAAATTTCTATAACACCTGAGGATCACAGGATGCTCTACAATATAAAAACTAAAACACACATAACATGAACCCTAGAACTGTTTTGGAAAGTGGTTTGTTAAAGCAGGTGATGGATGATGTATCTCCATGTATATACAGTTGGGAGCAGAAAATGATCTGAGTCAGGTTTTGCATTCATTCATCCAGCAAGGAAGTTATTTGTTCCTTGCAAACTTTCATTATCACAGTAGAACAAAGGAGGGGGGCAGAAAGAGACAATAATTAAAGCCCTCAAAGAGCCATATACTAAGGCTTAATGTCAAATGTGCAGTATCCTAAAGTACAAGATACCCAAGCTAAAGCAATAAAACGAGTTCTGCATTTCTAATAGTTTTATTTATTTTGTTTATATTTAATACAAAGCAGGAAAGGAATCTTGGTCTCCGTACATCAAAAAGATGCGACATGTTAGCAAAACCGTGGTGCAAAAAAAGAGCTATAAACAATGCTTTTAATTCCAGGAGCGCTATATTATGGATAAACAAAAGCACAAAAATGAGGCGATAAAAATAAAGGGGAATCCAGTCCATCAAAGCAAATGTGCTAAGAGTATGGCACTGTAAAATCATCCTGATGAAGGACCCATTTCAAACGCTCGCTAACTGAATCAATGGCTCCATATTTATTTTATTTAATGAGCGGCCTTCCACTAAAGGAAGCTTCACATTTCATTTAGCCAAGGGCTGATTCTCACAATGCAGGATTCTGCCTCCTCCTCTCCAGCACTTAGCATAAGAGGAGACCCTGCTATTTCAGGCCAAAAGTCTATCTAGCCCTAGCATCCTACCCACATCGGCTAGCCACACATCTATGGGAAGATCGCAAGCAGAAATGGAGGGGGATAGCTCTGTCCCACATTTATGCCCCGTTGGTCCACAAAAGTCTACTTCCTCTGAAAAATACAGGTTGCATACAGTCACCACAGCTAATTTTGTGTATGGCTTTGTGAATTTTTTTAAAAAATAATACAAGTTAAAAAGAGCAGAACATCGACTGCTGCATTGTTCTCAAGTCTCCTCCCACTTGAGAGAGGAAAAAAGCAAGAACTAGGAACCTACCATATTTTTTGCTCTATAAGACTCAGTTTTTCCCTCCTAAAAAGTAAGGGGAAATGTGTGTGTGTGTTATGGAGCGAATTCAGGCCGCGCAGCTATCCCAGAAGCCAGAACAGCAAGGGGGATTGCTGCTTTCGCTGCACAGCGATCCCTCTTGTTGTTCTGTCTTCTGAGATTCAGAATTCCCCCCCCCCCTTGTTTTCCTCCTCCAAAAACTAGGTACGTCTTATGGCCTTGTGCGCCTTATAGAGCGAAAAATACAGTACTTTAGGCAATAGGAAGGGGCAGAGGATGATTAATGAAGGATAAGGCTAGCAAAGGCTACTAGTCACAATGGCTATGTTCCACCTCCTCTGTCAGAGGAATTTCCACTTTCTGGAAGTCTCAAGTTCAGAGAGCTGCTCTTCTGCTTGAATCCTGCTTGTGAGCTTCCCATATGCATCAGGTTGGCCACTGTGAGAAGAGGATGCTAGACTAGATGGGCCATTGGCCTGATCCACCAGGACTCTTCTTGTGTTTTTATGGTCTTATGAAGCATTTCTGATGCTTCCTGCCATCCCAGGAACTGATTTCAGGAGTGGGATGGAGACAGTGCTTAAGTAGGGAATAGCAGGTGTTAAGTCCAGAAGAAAGCACAGTCTGAACTGGAGAAAAGAAACAGAAAGGAAATGTGCATAAATTGCCCCTTTAGGTATCACCGGGGAGGGGGGCACAGATTTGCATAAAGTTTGCATTTGCCAGTTTATACATAGCGGTGGAAATAAATAGGGTAAATAAAAGTCATTTCTCTCATTTAAATATAAATAACAGAAACACACTATAACTCACCATAGTGAGGATGGCTGTGACTAGGTGTCTTGTGTGCCTACAGAGTCTATTACTCAGGTGCCAACCACTGATGGACCACTTCAAGACCCTCCCTTGTTCTCCCTTCTTAGGGTTCTATATCTCTGGACCAGGCAGTCTTTCAACTAGAGGACATTTTCAAACACAGAACTGTCCTCTGTAAAGATCAGTCCCCAAATTGTTACGAGCTGCACTACCTAGCCCTGTGTACACACAGAAATAAGTCCCATTGCATTCAATAAGGCCTGCTCCTAAGGAAGTGACAAGAAGATTGCAGCCCAAACTTCTGTGGTATAAAACACTGCATATCTGAGCACATCTCTTCATCACTGCTATTATATTCAAATTAATGAAAACCACTCTTGGATGACAAAAACGCAGGCAATCTCAACTTGGGGATTTGTTCCAAGCATTCAGAAACTTGATTTCTATTGTGACACAGGTCGAGCAGTCAGGCAAATTCAGGATGAATGAGGCTTGTTGCTATGCTTATGAGGAGACGGAATGATTCACAATGTACTATGACCTTCCAACCACCACTCTCCTACTCCCTGTGAAAGCTAGAATGTTAAGCCATCATCATTGTATTCACATTCTCTCAAGATTCGCTGAAGAGATTTTTATACCCATACACTTCAGAGCTCAGTCACGCAGCTAACACTTGAAGTAACCACGATGCGCTGGTACAAAGGCAAGTGTCGAAACATACTGGCATGAACACTGATTTACTGAGAATCAAAAATCTAGAGCTCTGCAGACAGATAAGGATGAGTGGAGCTGTTTGGTTCCACTTCTGAAAGCTTTGCTGGAGCCAGGAATGTATACTTTCCACTCTGACAGTACTTCAGAATAGCTTGCAGAATTAAAGTGCTTTCTACAACCCACCATTACAGATATGAGGAGATGAGGATGGATGAATCTGTCAATTTCAGATTCTCTTAGTTAAGCATTTATCCCATCTTATATTCAACTGGCCACATTTCTGCATCAGTGTGTGATTTTAAAAAAGAAAACTCGTGAAAATTCTTCAGTATCTTAGTGGGTACTTATTATACATAATTTTGCATGCAACTATCTCCCTCATAGTTTCTCATATGAAACTCTCATATGGGTATCTCCCTCATATAATGTTTTGGATGTTTGTCTTAATTAATATGTACATTGTTATGCACACTTTTCCCTAATATGCACGCTTTTTTTTTAGTGAAAGAACTGCATCACCAAATTAAGAAAAGTGTGAATTTTGAAGAACAGCTGAATTTCAGTTTCCATATTATTTTAAGAGACAACCAGTTACATCGATCTGCATTATAACTAAAACCAAACCAAACTTCTCTTACTTGTTCTCCCACTCTCCCATGCAAACATGGGGGGTCTGTGGTGTGGTTTATTTGTTTTTAAAAAACCAATAATTGTCATGCTCCTGTCCCAAGACACTTACACTTGAGAGTAAGGAAGAGACCTCTCTATACAAGCTGAACAAAAAGCACAGGATCCAAGTTTGATTTCAAGGCACACGCACAAGACAAGAGACTCAGAATTGAACAAAAGCAATGACTATGTCCCAACAGTTGTCACATCCGTCCCATCAAGCTTTTTAAAGATAGGGTGGGGTAGCCTCACTCACAAGACTCTCTCACCTTATGAGACTGTCACTCATGCAAACACAATCTCTGCCTAGGTTGGTGCATTTGATCAGAGGCAGATTTTGGTCTTTCAAATTTCAGCAGTGCCCTGTGTGAGCCCAAAATTTGGCACTCCATTGCTTCTCACCTTCTGTTCCACTCAATTCACTACATCATAGCTGTGATGCCCTACGGCACTCCCTAGGCTCAACAACTAGTGTGGCAGAACTGGTTGCACTACCCTAAATGCACCACTTACAGAGGTGATGCCTGGTTCTCAACAACAACCACCTGTCTTGCCTTCATGATTCCAGCTCTGCCCCACTTCCTTTTTCCCAGCCCCTCTCACTGGCTGCTCAAAGCCCTCTCCGCACTCCAAGAGGCTCTGAAGTACACAGGAGTGGCAGTACGGCAAGCCAAAAGATCTATAATCTCAAGGGAGAGAACATCCTTCTCCACAGCTGCCAGCACTCAAGGCCTCTCGACTTCTTCTTGCTCTTCTGTCTGGGGCTAATATACTACTATGTGAGATGCTGATGGAACTGAGGAGCCCATTACTGGTTCTGTACAACTTTTCAGCCTTAACAAGAGCCCCCAATCATGAAGAATTCTGGAAACTGTGGTTTGTTAATGGTGGTATAGGCTACCAAGATTCTCCATGACTGTTAAAGAGGTATAATAGTGCTTTAAACGTATGGTGTGGGTGTGACCTAAGAATGTGTGGGAAGCTATGAACTGGGCTAGCCTATTTTAGACAGACCTTAATAAAACTGATTTTTGGTGTCATGAAAAGGAAGCAAATGTTTAGGCATTTACATTGTTGCAGTTTTATTTTTTACAGTCTGTGAGGGGAAGATGTGTTTGTAGGGTTTTCTGCCTCAGTTGCCCAAATAAATTGCCCAGCTTTGATTTTTGGAAGTGGTGGTGTCGTTTGCTGCATAATTGTGGGGATTTTCATTGCAATTTCATGTGAGAAAATTTGGGGTGGTATGCAGCTCTTTCCCACCATTTTAAATCAGCATGATATTTAAAATTTAGAATGATACACATGGTATTTGGATCAAAAAGTTTCATAACAGGTAATGCAGTGTAAAAGGAACATTAGGCTCCAGGGTAGAAGTACTAGCATTATAATCACAAAAAACTAACACAAAAATCCTCACGTCTGAATAGACTCTTCCACTTGCCCAAAGTGTCTAGTTGTGGAAACATTACAAGTATGGCCTATGTTCTGGAATTCTTTCTGGCTCAACAAGGTCAATAGGTTTGCAGCCTGGATTATTTTAGAGACAGAATCTTCCCCATCCCTTTCCACAACTAGGAGAGTGTGCTTGTGCATGACTAGAGTTAGTAAAGAAACAGAACAAGGGGGAATTACTTAGCAGCAGAGAAGAGGTGGATTCTACACACATATAAAAATGTTCTGAAAATGCTGTTTTAAAAAGTGTTCTCTCTCTCTCTCTCTCTCTCTATATATATATATATAAATTTCCATAAGGTTCACCATCGTCATCTAGTGTCACATTGTATATTGCACTTAAAACACACTTAAAACGTTTTATTTGCAGCTCTACAGCTGAGTCCAGAGACTAATTAAGTCTCTGATAATCCAGGAAAGAAGTTTTATGGGGTGGGGAAAACACATGAACAGCTCTCGCTGCAAAGATGTCTGCTTTCTTAAAACTTACGGCAGCTGAACCAATAGCCTTCACTTCACCTTTCCAGTTTTGCTGAGCTGGACGATGCTTTATTGGCCATTGCATTTGAGATAAAGCATTTCCTCCTCTCCTCTCTGGTTGTTAATCCTGTCAAACCATCATGGTCATTAATTTCCATCATCTGGGCAAACCGTTTGTTTCTCCAACATGACAATAGACTACAGGGTCTCTTCTGACACCATTAATTGTTTATAGTGCATATGGCAAGACACGGTGCCTCTGAACTATATTGTTGCATGCCTCCCCCAAAATCTCTGAGTGGTGCAAGATCCCAGGGGTTCCAGGTGCTTGTTCAGGGTTCTTATTTCCTTTGGAAATGAGACACAGAAGAGGCTGTGGTGTCTTTATGATAGATGGTTTATCTACACATATATACAACCTTAGCCTATGAAGGAGCAATTCAGAGCATTAACACCCAAGAGAGCCTTCTTTCCTTCATAGCCGCAATCTTTGATTCAAATGGGAATCAAACAGCGCTCTGGCTCTGTCTTCTAAGTTTGCTGCTTGATTCTAGTTCACATCACTCCAACTCTCACTCCTGCCATTTTGTCTTTCTAACTACCTGTGAGTTGAGGTAGGAGCCCCCATCCATTTATGGTCTTGCCCAGAATCCCTTCCTTTGTTCCCTTAATGACCCATCACCCAGACTCTCAGCTGAGCGGGAAGCTAACCTAGTTTGTATTTTAACACTTGCTGGATCCTGGGGTTATTAGGGTCTCAACATATAGCCAACTCCTCACCCCAAAAATACATTATAACAATATTAACTGCCTGTCTAAAAGCAGCAGCAGCAGCAACCACATTGATATAGATCAGAGATTTTTCAACCTGGGAAACTGAGCATCACATGCCAGTGTGGATGGAGCCAAAGGCAAAAGTGGGTTGAACAACCAACATAAATTTTACCTTTGTACAGCAGGGCAGTTTCTACACAGCCAGCTAGCCACCCTTTTCTATCCTCCATCAGGCAAGGAAGAGTTCAAGATGAAAAGACTAAAACATGCTCAGTATTTTTCCTCATCACTTTCTTGCAAAAATACAAATATCAAAACAGACCAGATTAAGAAACAATTCAACGTCATAGTATTAGTGGGCATGAAATTGGAAATTTTGAAATTAACTACATTGCTCTTTTTTACATGATTCTTAACACACACACATATATATATATATATATTAGATTAGTTTAGATTGCCATGCTTCTTTCCCTTCCAAATGGCTTCTAGATTTTCTCTGCCCCCCAGTTCACTCAAGTTTCAGGAAGGAAAAAAAAATGGAATTTAGAATGCAAAGATTTGACAAAAGGGGTCTGACATGTTATTCCCACTAGCAGGGGCACCAAGTTGCCTCCCCCACATTGAGGGGGCATGGTCATGTGACTCGTCATGTGATGTGCCACATGACACCACTCAGTGAGTGCTGGGCAGGGGTGGCAAGCGTACTTGTTTGGCCCCACCCCCACCTGGTTTCTAGGCTGCCAGGCAGAGGCTGGGAAGAGCAAAAGCGAAGATCGCCTTCCCTATTCACAGCCCCTGCCTGGCTCCCAGGCTCCCAGGATTGGTGTGTGTATGTGTGTGTGATTAGTTCAGAATCTTATTTCCTTGTATTGCGCTTACTGGCTGCTAGCCTGCCCTTTACTGTTCAGTCCCAGGGCAGGTTATATACAGCTCAATATAATATGTAGATTGTTCTTTACCTACCTATCTAATGATTTGCCAACCTGATGCCCTTCAGACATTCTAGACTCTTGGGCTAATAGGAGCTGTATCCCAAAAAGAATCTGGAGAGTGCTGGGTTGTTGAAGACTGCTTTACAATGAACAGAAGGATAACAGGGAATGGATCTGCAGACCGTGATGCTTCATATCTTTGGGTTTCATTTTAATAGTAAAAAATTGACATGGAAGGGATGTGGGTTGCAGGCAGAGAGAAAGGTTGAGGGACACCTGGATTTTTGGAAGATGATCCCAGCATAAGGGGCAGAAAGGGAGAATGGGTCTTGGAGTCTTAGAGCTTACATAGCAGGGAATAATAGATGGATGTAGCAGTATTTTAGCCTAGTGCCTCTGTTGATTACGCTTTGTCATATTAAGGAAACTGGGCAGTAGTAAGCAGCCAGTCACAGTTGTTCTTGGCAGCCCTCCTGACTATCTAAGGAACAGAAGTCTGATGTTGTGACACGTTCAAGTGACCAGGGAAAGGGTTTTCTACAACAGCTACAACAGCAGCCTTCGTACTATCCTATCTAATGCTGAAGGTGATGATACCTGAGCATATTTACTAGATCACAGCTCTGTCCTCTGAGGCTAGAAGATAAATTCAAATAACGGTTGAGCTCATATCGTTGAAAACTGCCTAGATATATGGGAGAAGACAGAGGCGCACAAGAACATTGTCATATGCATTGCCACCACAGTGCAGAATCCATAAGTATTCTAAGGTACACTTTTAAAAAGTTGATCTGCATTAGATGTAAGCGAAAAGACTGCAGCATACATTATAGATAGAAAAGTGACAAAATCCGATAGGGCTCATTTTTACACCTGTCTCATGTAGCAAAATGCCTGATTTGCAGACACCCTCATTACTTCAGTATGACAAAATAGCACAGATCAAACACTTCAAAGCATCACGGAAATAACACACTTGGAGGAAAGTTACCTACTTTTTATCTCTTTTGCTAGAACTTTGCAAAAAGAAAAGGAAAAAAACCACGAAAAAAGCCCACCCTGCTCATTTGTGATGGAATTATTTGTGCCTGTTGCTGCGTGTGACAGATTTCTGCAAATATAAGTTGAAACAGGTGGGGAGAAAGCAACCATTGGCAGATAGAAAATTCTAGAAAACATTAAATGAAATGGCCCCCCAACTTTCATCATCCACTAGTTTTTTGAAGAACACATGGGAGCAGAGGCCCCAAAGCTTGCTTTACTTTGCACTTCCCAGTTTTGTTTTGTAGCACATTAGATTGTGAGTATTTGAGCATGGACTCTATTATATTTTAGTCTATGTACAGTCCTTTTAAAAAATGCAGGTGCTTTGTAAGAGTTAAATAACAACAAAAGGGGCGGTCATAATAGTGTCCTGATCCAAAGTCAATTCATTCTGATATAAGCCTATGCTGTTTGATGTGATCTATTCCCAGATCCACACAGGCCTGAATGGCAAGTTTCACTCAAAGCCCCAAGATCCCAGGCCAGCTGAAGTGTCAAACCAAATACTGTACTCTAGTGCGTATCATTTCCAAATATTCCATCCTCACTCACAAAGCAAAATAAGTAAATGTAGGTTTTTGTTTTGTTTTGTTTAAAAAAATCAAATGAACAAATAAATCAATAAAATACTAGTGTGGTGTTATGACCTGGTCTCTGAACTGCAATTTCTCTCTTAAATTCCTGCTTCTGCTCTACCTTGAAGTTAAAGGGGGCCTTTGTCCAGCTCCATCCTCTATGTATTAGCTCCACAACTGTAATACCAGAAGAGCAAAACTGACCTACTTTATGGGGTAGTTGGAAAGTCCAAGGGTCAATGATGGCTTGTGATGTGGGACAGAGGTGGTGGTGTCCTCCTGGCTGTGCAAAAATCATCAGGATGGGGACAGAAAGAGGTGGGGAAGCTCCAGGCTGCAGTGGCAGGCTTGCAAGTGTGTGTGTGTGTGTGTGTGTGTGTGTGCACCTGTGGGGCTCTAGACACTAGATCACATTCAGCTTTACCACTACTATCTTGCCCTTGTTCATACCCATGCTAATGAGCGCAGTGCTACTGGGAGAAAGCCACTAATCCTCGGGCGCGTCATCTCCTTGGACAGCCAATCAGCTGGCCAGGGAGGCATGGCCCGGGCTATTTAGGGCCGGCGCGGTCGAGGATTTCCCTCTCTTCTTCGCGCCAGCTGCTCCGGTTTCCCACCCCACCCGCCCTTAGGTTTGGCTCTCTGACATTGCTATGGACTTCGGTTGGTCGCCGTCAAGAAGCCTGGTAGGAATTTTTCCACTTGACAAATTGGCACCAGCCATTGGGTTTCTTCGCCTACCTCGTAACAAATCGCCGCAACTTCCTTGGCATTGGCGGTTAGGCATTGGTAAGGGTATTTTTATGCAGATGAGAGGGGGGAAGGAAGCACCATCACCTTCCCCCAAATCGAAGGGTAGCCCGGTAAAGGATTCCGGGGGTGTTGCCCTGTCCGAAGCCTATGGAGGTGTGGGCCTAAGGCATGCCCCCGAGCGGTGACCCCGGGGGAGCTCCTAGTTGATGTACATCAGCAGGACTCCCCCTACTGGCGGTTAACCCTTGCTGGTCTTCAAGCAATCAGGCTGAAGCCGGTTAGTCGATAGGACCAATGCCTAAGCCAATACCGCTCAATTCCTGCAATCGATAAAGTTGTGGCCTTTTTTGCCCATTAACCTTAAAAGCTGTGTCTTGTGTCTTTATTTTCCAAAGGGAGAGGCGGGACTCGCCACACAAAACCACTGTCCTCTCCATCTAATCCATCCATGTCAAACAGATAAAACTCTTAACAGCACAGTCCTATGTGTTTTTACTTGGGTGTAAGTCCCACTGTGCTTAACAGGACCTTTCCCCTTAAGTGTCATTAGGTACTATCTAAACTACTAAGCATAATTGTTTATTTTTTTTCTCTTTGGGTTAAATTGTTATAACTTCAATAATATAAGATCTCTTTTTAAAAAGTTTAACTTACCAGATGTATGAAGAATTCTAAGTGAATTTTGTATTTGTACCTGCACATTGCAATCCCATCAGATTCAATAGGATGGTTCAAGAAAGCAGCACCGGGGTGTGGGGGTGTGGAGATGACTTTATAATAAATTATAATAGAACAGAGATGTGTGAATAAGTAACCTTGAAAGTGTCCCTTTACAAACAGTAAATCTCTGCACTTAAAAAAAAAAAGAATGCTACAATTTGACCTGTAATTCCAATAATGAATACACAACCAAGATACAATCTACACTGAGATAAAGAAACACAGCTTAGTCTCGACACAACAGGGCATGCCAATCAATTGCTATTGATTGTTCATGATCCTACAAAGGATAAAGACGTCATCTCTAGTATTTCCAAATTTGTCATGGCACAAAAAAAATACCAGATCTAAAATGAATTATACATTTAAATTATGAGAAACTAAGGCTGAGCAAATACTACTTACCCAGTCTGGCTTTTTTTTGGGGGGGGGGAGGAATCCTGAAGCCTTTCCAATTTCTTTAAGAACAAAAGAAGAGCTGTGTTGCATATGGATAAAGGGCCATCCAGCCACCATTCTGTTCTCACATCAGCCAGCCAGGTGCCTCTGGGAAGCGCACAAACAGGACCTGAGTGCAACAGCACTCTGATTCCCAGTGACTAGTAGTCAAGGGCATACTGCCTCCAATGGTGGAGGTAAAAGGTAAAAGGTAAAGGACCCCTGGACAGTTAAGTCCAGTCAAAGGTGACTATGGAGTTGCAGAGATCATCTAGCTTTCAGGCCGAGGGAGCCGGCGTTTGTCCACAGACAGGTTTCCAAGTCATGTGGCCAGCATGACTAAACCACTTCTGGTGCAAGTGAACACCGTGATGGAAACCAGAGCGCATGATAACGCCGTTTCCCTTCCCACCCACAGCGGTACCTACAGTATTTATCTACTTGTAGTGACATGCTTTCGAACTGCTAGGTTGGCAGGAGCTGGGACAGAGCAACAGGAGCTCACCCCGTCGCTGGGATTTGAACTGCCGACCTTCTGATCAGCAAGCCCAAGAGGCTCAGTGGTTTAGACCACAGGGACGCCCATGTCCCATAGGACATAACAATCCTTGCTAGTAGTCACTGATGGTCTTAACCTCCATGAATTTGTCTAATCACCTTTTAAAACAATGTGAGTTTGTGGCCATCTTGATGTCTTGTGATTCCATAGTTTGCACTGTGTGGAGAAATTTCTGTCTGCCCTGAATCTCCCACCTTTTGGCTTCATTGGATGACCCTGGCTTTTAGTATTATGAGAGAGAAAGAAAACTTTTATCTGTCCACTTCTTCCCCACCACGCTTAGTCCCCCCCCCCCCAAAGAAACCCATTGATCATTTTGGTTTCCCCATCTCTAGTTTCCATTTTGTGGTGAGGCAACCAGAACTGTACTTCAATATAGATAAAATATGTAAAAGTCATGCATCTGCAAATAATTGTGCCAGGTGGTAAAATGTGGAAATTCTATCTGCTTTCTCTACAGTTTTCAGTTAGGGCCCCTGAAGCTTAGATCCATCGCTGCTTCTGCTATTTTAGATAAGTGATGTGGTTCTTCTGGACTGATTGTAAAGAAAGGATAATTTGCACTGAATGCATTTCTGTTGCTTAGTCTCTTGGGAGTTGGACATGCCTGCTCTACAGCATACATGGGCAGTTTTGTATATCTTTATCATTTCCCCTTAATCATGTTTTAAAAATCCCTAAGAGCAGCTTATTTGTTTCTTTGCTTTTTAAAATTTTTTTTAATAATATCTGGTTTCATTACTTAATATGAATTTGATGAGGGAACTGAATTCTCCTTTTCAAGATGGGCAATGCCAAGTTTTGCCATCAGTCCAGTTCTGCCCTTGATACCAAGACTAAAACCTAGATCTGATTTCCACCAATAAAAAGCACCAAACATATCAGATTACAGGAAATATCAACTCTCACCAACTCTACCCCAAATAACAAAGCAAAACAAAAACTCCACCAAATACATTTTGAAAGATCAGTGACTTGATATGTCTAAACAGGTGTGTGAAAAAGATACTCTGGCTTCCCATTTCTGTTTAATGAGAATGTACACCAGTGACACCTGCAGACTCTTCATCAGATCCTCGAAAAAGTAATTGGATCAAGTTTCTTTAAAAAGAAGAAGAAAGAAAAATCAGATAGCAGAAGTTATACGGAGACCCAGATGAGTTTGGGATTGTGCTGAATGAACTGAGCCAAACTTTGTGATGAAACAAACAACATTCTAATAAATCAGGTCCTCCCGTAAAGACTAGGACGGTGAGACCTGGAAAACCGACACTCTGTGTTGTGGGTGGGTATGATTGGTCAGCCACAACACCCAATTGGTAGGTCCCTCGAAGATGGGTGCAATCTGGCCAATGGGATGCAGTCCAAACGGTTCGAGGGACCTATTTATACCCATGCACGTGACCCAGAGCTTCCTCTTTCGGCGCATGCATTTGGAACACCAACAGTGTGTCCTCTGTGAGCCGAGAGAGAGAGCGATGTACCTTCGATGGATCGTCCTGGTGATATTTTTCCGTTATCCCTTCTTTTAATTCCTTTCACCCTCTTCCGTTTCCCTCATTTTAATTTTAAGTTAATCCTCCCCATCGGATTCCTAAGTGCTCCCTTTTGCGGGGTTTGCTACGGATTCCGATTTTATATTTGTGGCTTTGTGTAGCATCTGCTATTTCCTCTAAGGGCCTTAGCTTATGAGTCGGTTGATCCGGGGGCTCCCGGATCATCACTGCGGCCCAGAAAAAACCTCTGCTCAGCGGCCCCTCTTATTATTTGCAGAGGTGATTTCGCCCACGGGGTTTTTGCCTTTGGCACTTTTGGCTGTGGAGTTTCCTCTGTTTTCCTGAGTTCTGGGAGCAGCAATTTTGAGCAGTTATAGCCATGCCTTTATTTTAAAGAGCCTTGAATTGAGTTTAGTGAGGGCGAAAATATTTTGAGTTATAGTGATTGTTTTGTTTGCTGTTTCAGCTTTTGAGAGTTCCCTCTCTGTAAGCCTGGTGAATTCTATACCCCCGCCTACCAATTTTAAGGCTGGTTGGGGGTAACTACTGGGGCCGGTGGCCATTTTCCCTGGCTTATTTTGGTGGGAGCGCCATCTTGTTTTGGCAGGAGCGCCATTTTAACGGTTAAGAGTTAATTTATTTATTTTGTAGTGTGAGAGAACTAATTGAGATGCCTGTTAAAAGGAACCCATGTCCTTTAGGACCCATCTCAGTCGCTGCGTTCAGTGCAAGCCCCAGCAGTTCCTCAGCAAACACTGGATCGTGTGGGTGCTATCGTTGCCAATATTGACTCGGACACTGCAGCCTTGACAAGGTTGAATTCGGAGCTAGAGTCATTGGCTCAGCAGTTTGGGAGGCAGCCTGATCCCCAGCCTGGCCCATCCTCTTCTTCTACTGTTTATGAAGCCCATGGTCCCTTCGATGCAAGTGAAGGGAGCGAAGCTTTTGATTCCTCTGGGGCTTTGTTTTCCCAGGATTTCAGTCCCAGCTAGTCCCAGGGGTCGTGCCAGGAGTATGGGTGGAGTGCTAAAAAGTTGCAACATGACTTGGGGATTCAAAAGATATTTTGGTTAATTTAATATAATTTAGTATTTCTTGGGAAGTAACATTTGTGTAAAATTGCATGGAAATAATAAAAAACGATTGCCAAGTATTTGCAGTTATATTATATATTAATATTATTTGTTATTTGATGTTGTTATTATTAAGTAATGCCCGGCATTTTAAGAAGGTAACATTAACATTCTTTGGTTTTCTGAAAGTTTGCGTGCGTCTTCACCAAATGCAGACTTATCAAGCTACGTGTCATCCAGTCACAAAAATAAAAGCAGATCTGAATTCCTCATACCCAAAAACATATTTTGAATACCCTTCCCTGAAGAAATTTGCAAAAATTAAGCTTCACCGCACTAAATGACACATTCCATGGACCCAAAGGTCTTTTCCTTATCCCATGCTTTCAAATCACAGGTCCAAGTGGTTTTCCTTTTGCTCCATCACTTATCCCAGGAAAAAATCACTGCTTTCCACTGAATGCAACAAATGTCAACCCACAGAAAAAGCAATTGATTCCCCACCCCAATTCATCAGAATACAGTGGGTTTCCTGGGAACGGAGGGGAAGTGGGATAGGCCCTCTATCTTCCTTTCTCTTTTCACACAAATTCATACAACTAGATTGGTAGGCGAAGGGATGTTATTTGGTTTCTTATTTATTTAAAACATTTCAGTTTGCCAATGGGAGAATCCTATCTCAAAACAAATAATGCTTGTGATTTGAGATTTCCCTTAGGGCCCTGCAGAAGAGAAAGGATTAAACACACCCTCCACACTTGACCTGATCGTGATAAGCCCCCCAGATTCAGTGCCCCACCCAAAAATGCATTTTAAATGTAATGCCACTTTCAACATCACCACTGGTTTGCCTCTAAGACCACAATGTAGTTCAAATCAGGATAAAAGCAAGCTGTCACCCCCAGCCCAATGATCCGCCCAGCGCCCCCCCCCCCCCCCCAGGTTGCCCAGTCCCAGGCATGCAGGAGGGCAGAGCTGGCCAGCTGCCTCAGTGTCTCGCTGGCTTGGTCACCCCCGAACTCACGGTGCAGAGCCGCCTGCAGCAGAAAGGCCCGTCCATCAGTCAGAGCACCTGGATTCAATTCTCGGGCCCTGGACTCTCAGCCTGGCGCCCCTGACAGCCTGGCGCCCAGGTGACCCACACCCCTAGCCCTGCTCAGAGTTGTTAAGAGACTCCTATTCCCGTCAGAGGAAAAACACATACATATCATGGTTAATGTGCACAACTCCCTCTACAAAGGGCCTGCCCAAGGCATTTTGGCTCTTGAGGTAAAGCACAAAATGGAACACACACATACACACAACACACACATACACACATACACAGAAGGGGCAAGTGAAGATCTACATCAGGAACAAGAGAGGAATAAAGATCAACATCAGGATCTGCTTCTCCTCGGGATCCTGCTGCCTGAGGCGGTCACCTCACCTTGTCTCATGGGTTCTCTATGGTCAGAAGTTGTGCATATTCCCCATGAGGCATGGTGAATGTCTCCTTAACTGATGAACTCGCATTACCCCAAACAGGTCCATGTGTATGCATCTAATTAAAGCTTCAAAATTATTTACTTCACAATAATTTTCCATCATTGCTCTAGGTAATAAGCAGGTTGCCTACTTCTCTATAAATTCGTGAGAAAAAATGTCTAAGCTCACACTTCAGGAAAAGGCTGTATTTCATGTTGTGCTTCCTTGATAATGTCTCCATAATGAAACCTTCTGGGAAGCCTATCTACCGTTGTACCTGCATCTCTTGATATAAAAGGGAAGAGAAAGGTTTCTATAAAACATGCAACACTTAGTGTAGCTTGAAAAATCTGATGTATTTTTTGGTTCTCTTTCCAAAGATCCTGACCTTGTGATATATATAATTCATAAACACAAAGGTAAATATTAAATCGTAATTGAGCAAGGCAGAGTAATGAAATATCTGTGAATCCAAAATTTAAAAGAACTGTGCAATTGCTTTACAGATGCCTACATATTATTTCTGAGGGGTTTGATATATTGCAGAAACATATATATATATATACACACACACACATATACACAGTGGACCCTCCAGAAACGAATTAAATTCGTTCCAGTGGTCCGTCCGCAACCAGAAAAGTCCGTAGGCAGAGGCGTCTCTTCTGCAATTGAGTGCTTCTGCGCATGCGGCGAAACCCAGAAGTATACACTTCTGAGTTTGCCGCGTCCGTAACCCGAAAGTTACGTATCCAGAGCAGTACGTAACTAGAGGATCCACTGTGTATGTATGTGTCTGTGCGTGTGTGCGCTGACATAAAGACTACATCAAGGTGAGTCAGGCATCTTTAGGGTTATCTCATTAGTTTTGTTTCATTGTATTGATCCAATTTTCTGCACAGTGAAAATTCTGGGTAAAGCTTGACAACCTCGTCATATTTCTGCTTTCCTTCCTATTCACATACTTTGGCACTGGCTGTAGAAAGACATTACTTTGGGAGCTAGGGATCTAAGATGGTAGTGATTTCCATTCCAACCTGTATTTGTCACAATCAGCACTGTTTCCATTTTGCTGTAGTTCAGTTTCTGCCAAATATTAAGTTGTTGTTGTTGTTTTTCCTGTCTGCTATTTAAGGTACATTATGTAACAATTTTCATAACCGACATTCATTTCAGTGTAAAGGAAACATCAAAACAATGTTAGAGTCACAAACGGCATATTGTTCCTGAACTTAAAAACAGCAAAGATATCAATTAATACTTCTTGCATTTACTTGACTGATTTTCATTCCTGACTAAAGACGAGCATACCAACTCTAGCAATTTCTGCTTCTTTTTCCACTGGAATACTTTGACATTGTTACTATTTAAATGTTCTTCCTCTGGACAGCAACCCCACCACCACCACAATCCACACACACTGTGTATGTTGCTAGGAAACTGAAGTAGTCATAATTGTTACCTTCCAAATAAGCATACCTAATAGAGAGTTCACTAAATTACTGAAATTTATATTTATATCAAGAAGAAACAAATATCAGCATTTGGGAGTGGGGAGATACATACCTATTAGGGAGCGACTACATTTTGATAGTTGTGATGTGCAAATATCTGCGAGCAGTTTTCAAAGCAATTTCCTCATTTACTTTTCAACATTATCGAGTAATTCAGAGCAATGATGATTGAAGTTGGGAGGCTGTGTATCAGCTGGAGACATTTTGCAAAAGAAATACGTTGCATATACTATTTTCTTTCCCTTAGTAGTTGTAGGGGAGGATATATTGGTATGTGTCTAGAGGCACTGGATCTCTCAGTTTTCCTTTCACCCTTACTTTTCCGAATGTGAAAGACAAGTGAAACCTTTGGGGACTAGTGGCTTGGGACAGTAGTTCCCCATGTTGCAGGCTTCTCTAGACCCTGGTCTTTCTGACTGAGAAAGAAGAGGAATGCGGACAGTGGTGAAGTTGCAGCACTCGCTTGAGTCACCACTACATATTGGGAGCTGAGTCACTGCTCCTTATTAGGTAAGGAGTGAGGTGTCAGGGAGGTCAGTGTGATGCAAGTATATCAGCAGGGATGCCGGATTGACTTCACTTGTGCATTTGTACTATGCTAAATTTCCTGCCCTCTTGCCCTTCCCCTGTCCGATAGCAGCAATGACTCAGATGTCCAGAGGCCAGGTGAGCACTGCCACCCCACTGTCCACTACTGCTTCAGAAAGTCCTTTTGGACTGCTGCTAAAAGAGGTTGGCAAACTAGTTGTGTGGGCCAGATTTGGCCCATAGGAAACCAGCTCCCGACCTCTGCATGTTTGTTTGTTTTTTCTCAGAAAAAATAAAAGTAATTCTCAGGTATTTTTAAACACTCAAAATTCAAAATCTTCATATGGAAAATTCAGTGATCTCAAATGTTGATGGCAGGATTAATTTTCAGCCATCTCCCTTAGGGGACTGCTGATTCTGTCTAATTTTTCCTGAAGTTCTTTAGCCCATTACCATCTCTTGATAAGTCCCCCCGAAGGTCTGCCTTTTAAACCATTTACCAAATCTGTCTTTCAATCATCACACTGCTACAGCCATTTTCTTATGGACATTTCATAAGACTGATCCCCAGGCACCTACCTGAATTCCAGCACTTTGTATTAGCATCAACCGTGCAACTCGACATTCCCTATCACAGGAACTGTGTTCGGTCTCAAGAAAGATGAACATATCATTTTTGACAGGGCGCTCAAAAAGGCTTGTTTTGTGGGTTGAGGGATAAGCCACGATCCAGGGGATAAGTTTTGTTCCCTGTCTTCTTTGCCAAGATTATTGCAGAACTTCTGCTTAACAACAAATTACATTCATAAATACAGGCTGGCAATGGCACTTGAAAGACAGCTTGCATACCACGACAAGACAGAAATATGCATATATGTATATGTGTGTGTGTATATACATATATAGATATACACACACACACATATACATATACAGTGGTACCTCTGGTTACGAAAATTCATTCCGGCGGTCCGTTCTTAACCTGAAACCATTCTTAACCTGAGATACTATTTTGGCTAATGGGGCCTCCCACTGCTACCGCACGATTTCTGTTCTCATTCTGAGGTAAAGTTCTTAACCCAAGGTACTACTTCCAGGTTAGTGGAGTTTGTAACCCGAGTTACCACTGTGTGTGTGTGTGTATCACAGAAACGATCCTCCCACTATACATTTTTTCCCAGTGTAATTACAGTATGGAATTTGAAAATGGGGTGGGGGAAGAGATGCTGGTTGAGACAGTGAATTCCTTTATAGCAGCACAATGAGTAGGACTGAAGTGTTGCACAACGGTAAATTAATCAACACAGAGTTTTCTTCATAAACAGAATAAAACTTTTACTTGAGAAAATAAAGTTGTTCAGAAACAACATAGTTAAAGAGCATACACAGAGTGCTCATAGCAGCTATCTGACTCTTCACAGAGGCACAGTCTTAGTTACTGATTTACTAGAGTCCTGGAGCCACTCTGTCTGCAACAACACAACACACACACTGGCTGAGACAGACACACACACACACACACACACACACACACACACACACACACAGACACTGAGGCCCACAGAGAGGCTGGCTACTTTTATAGGGAGAACAAGTCATCACCCAAGATGAGTCACGAGTCACAGTGGCTTAGCAGTTTGCTGTTAGCAGGCTTAGGCTTGAATGATTGTGTAGACCTTGTAGGCCTTACTGCTTCTGCTCTCAAGAACCTTTGTCTCGTGACATGAAGTGTGTGTGTGTGTGTGTGTGTGTGTGTGTGTGTGTAAATAATCTCTATCTGGGATGCAGCAGTAAAACTCCAGTAGCATCCAGTAAGGATCCTTGAACAATTCTCGTTTTGAAAAACAATTATCACCCCAAAGGCAGAGCCGAAGGTTTTACTTATTCATTTATTTATTCAATGCCTTTCCATTCTGCCCTTTTAAAGCAAAACCTTTCCAATGTGCTAACAAAACATCAATACAACACAGATATACAAGGATAGAACAAGGTCAATAAATTAACAGCTAAACAGCAGCAATTAAAACATAGAACTTAGCATGAATTCAGCAGTCAAATGCCAAGAAGAACAGCCACGAAAATATGCTTTAGTTATTCTTTTTCTTTGCAAAAAGAAATGCAAAGTGGCTTACAACAACAGCACATACATGAGTATGCCATCAATATATTTTTCTCCAGGGAAGGTACTTCCAAAGAGGTGGGCTACTCCTGCAAAGCCCCTATCTCTGTTACTTTTATTCCCCCAAGAACTTTTGAGTCTTTTTAAAAGAGAAGAATCATCGCCTGGAGTACATCTAGAGTTACCTATCCCACTTTCACACCCAATATGCAGGCATTACAGTTTGCATATTTTTTTAGCAAACTACAAAGCCTATTTCAACCACCAGCACCATTCAGACCAAAACAAGGGGGGGGGAGGTACCATACCATGTGAAGCAATGTCTCTCCTGAGCTGCAGTTAGCTAGGGGGAGAGCTGTAGCTGAATGATTAAAAACAACATGCATGACATGCACAAGATCCTAGTTTCACTTCCTGGCGTTAATGGGTGGGGCTGGGGAAGACTCCCATTTGAAACCCTGAAGAGCCACTGTTTGTGGCCTGCTGGAACCCATAATACTATATGCTGTTCTCTTGTCTGGTTTATTCACCCTTAGGGAACTGAAGGGTAATGGGGTCTTGGCATGCAAATGGATGGATTTACTTACAAATGGAAAGCAAGGCATCTCGGAGGATGAAGCACTTGGCTGAATTGAAGGAACAAAGTTGGGTATGGCGAGGCAATCCATTTCCCCTAAGGAGGCCCTTTCCTCCTTTGCTTTTTCACCTCTTCCTGCTTCCACAACTGCTTGGCAATAAGGTCTCATTGCTTTCATTATTCTTAGAAGAAAGATAGCCCAGAACATCACAATTTTGTTTAGTAACTCATTCTAGCCAGACCTCTGGCTCTACTCCTCATCTTCTGGTCTCAACAAACATGCCTTGGTTCTCTGTGTCCAGAACAGCAGTCCATATATTGATGAACTATTCCTCCCATAACCCCTGATCATTGACCATGTTGTCTATTGTTGATGGAAGTTGTAATCCAACAGTATGTGGATGGCGCCACATTGGAGTCAGCTGCTCTAGAATATTGGCTGGTTTCACCAACAGGGCCTTGTCTGCACAGCTGATGCCAGCTTGTGAAAATAGCATTGATGAACTAGAGGAATGAACACAGCAGAGTACTGGTTTTTGTTCAAAGAAAGGAGAAGGGAAATGAAGATGACGGATGAACAAAGATATGCAGAGAGAGGATTTTATGTAAAGCTTAGCCCTAAATGGCCTCAGTCCAGTATACCTGAAGGAGTGTCTCCACCCCCATCGTTCTACCCGGACACTGAGGACCAGCACCGAGGGCCTTCTGGCGGTTCCCTCGCTGCAAGAAGCCAAGTTACAGGGAACCAGTTAGAGGGCCTTCTCCGTAGTGGTGCCCTCCCACCAGATGACAAAGAGAAAAACAACTGCCAGACTTTTAGAAGACATCTGAAGGAAGCGCTGTTTAGGGAAGCTTTTAATGTTTAATAGACTATTGTATTTTAATATTCTGTTGGAAGGGCGGGATATAAATAAATTATTATTATTATTATTATTATTATTATTACCAAAGTAGGTACCATCTAAAACCCTGAAATCTCATGAGATGATCTTGGAAATATAAATTTCATATCCATACACACTACCCTGGTTTTCTTGTATGTTGTTATTCCTTCACAGTAAAATTACTTTTGTAGACCTTCAACATTGTTAGAAGTGTAATCAAACTTTGTTACATAAAGTTTTTTTGTTTTGTTTTTTACTTAGATGGATGTTTGGCTACTAAAATTAGATGCAACATTTTGGAACGTTTACTAATCAGCCATCTGCATAACGGAGGCCTATTTTGCAATAGCAGGGGTAATTACAGCTTTAAAAGGTAAGCGGTCACTTTGTCACCTTTGTGTTAATTAGTTATTGTGCTCAGTGCCGCCAAACTTGTGGGAAGATTGTTGGACCTCTGATTTGCTGATGAAGTAATTAATTTACCTAATTATCAATATCAGTGGTATAAGGAAGAGGGGTAAAGTGATACTATTGCCATATGTAGCACCCTTTCATAAGAAACATGAATATGCTCGTGGGCTAATAAAATAATTTTACAATGTTTATGTTTTGTTGACCTATCTGCTAGTCTAGGGATGTGGAACTTTGAAAATGAGTTATGTGTGGTTAAGGGGCATCAAATGTTCTCTCCAGTCCACACTTAATTTAAAATGGCATCTCAGCCTGAGAAGGAATGGAAATAAAATGCTAACAAAAGAGTGATTGCAGGTCTCGGTGTTTAACATGTAAGATCTCTCATCTTAAAAAATTAATTAGTCCATAATAGTCCATCCTATGAAAGGAAGTCAGGGAAAGTAATATTAGTTATTATGAGTTGGATGGTTCATCATGCACCAAACGGCTATCAAGACACATGAGGGCTTGGAAGAGATGGAAAAAAGGCTTTGGTATACACAACAGTCTTCTGGTCTGTAGCTCAAAACATATCAAGGGGGCAATTGTCAACCCTAAACTTTTAGTAATGGTATTTCTGTGTTTGCCTTTGACAATGGCATAGTTGTGTTTGATCCCACATTTTAAGAGTGAATTTGGAACTGAACGTCTCCATCTTTGGTCACATGTCACTACCCAACAGGAAATGGGAAGGTGCTACTCCACCCACCCCATTCTGCCATTGCTGCCAAAGCCTCCTTTATCTGGGATGCATGATGGTGTCTGAAGCAGTGGCAGCTGGTTCTGCAAGCTATTCTGTTAAAGATATATTTGTTATTTATATTTCAGGAAAGCTAACATAGTGTACATCACAAGGCTCGGGTCTGTTTAAAGTGGCATTAGCTAACAAGGATGTTGGCTGCTACGGTTTATAAAACTAAACAAATTAGATGGCAACTATCAATAATTGAGCAACTTTCTCTTCCAGGAGGAACAACTTTGCTTTCTCAAGCTGCTGCTATAAAATGCAAAATAATGACTTTTTAAAATTGGGGTGGGTGATTCTTTTATCCTCAGTGCAGGCCTGGTAAACAGAGAATCTGATATAATGTTCCAATACACAAAGAGATATTACAGAGCTGAGAAGAAAATGTGGCCATTTCACCCCTCTTTACAATGACCGTGAAAAATTACAGCAGCTAATTAAATAGCCACTGCTTCTTCCCTCCCCACTTCACTGCTCAACCTCTGTCATTTTAATAAGCCATTCTTCAGAACAAAATGCTGTATTCATAATGGATGATATTCAGTTATGATCAATACTCATGCAAGATTTAGCATCCGATTTTAAACAGACGGTTACAATGCTCAGAAATAAATAGTGCATGGAACAGACACTCCCTGCATGATTCAGAGCACAGAGGAAGGAAACACTATTCTTTTTAGGCGAAACACCTCTACTACATAATGCCTTCTTCCTTTTCAGAGGTTGGGATCTGACTTCAGATTCACAGCAATTCTGCATTTCTTCCTTTGAATCTGTACACTAAAGTTTAAAAAGTTGACACTGTGAATGTCTGCAGGAGGGGAGGGGACAAAGGACCTTTGGATATGTAAAGAGATCCATCTTCACTACGCTATAACAAGGTTCTATGAGCCTTCTTTGCTATATTTATATCCAGCACAAGATCCCAGATCCACAGTCTCCCTCCCCCAGGGAAAAAGCATGTGGGACAAGCAAAGCATTTTTTTTATTTTTGCTCTTGAAGTCCTTACTAGTTATTGCTGTTCCATAATTTTTCTGGGGAGGTGCAAGGGTTGCATTGAGATGTGTTCAACTGCCATCTATGGTCAGAGACCGAAAGGTCTACTCACTTTGTTGGAAATATCACCTGATAGAAATAAGTCTTGAAGAGGAAGAGCAAGAACTTCTTGCATTACTAGCTACTATTTGGAGCAGATAGCACAAAAAGTAGGTGTGCAAAAAGGCTGGCATAATAGAAATAATTTCCTTTGTACAGGGGTACCTCTGGTTGCGAACGGGATCTGTTCCGGAGGCCCGTTCACAACATGAAAAGCCTGCAACCTGAAGCGCTGTATCTGCGCAGGTGCGTGGTGCGATTTGGCACTTGTGCACATGCATAAAGCACAATTTAGCACTTGTGCGCATGCACGAGCGGTGAAACCCAGAAGTAACACGTTCCGTTACTTCTGGGTCGCCACGGAGTGCAACCCGAAAGTGCTCAACCTGAAGCAACTTCAACCCGATGTATGACTGTACTTTTTTTTAAAAAAAAATAGACTGCAGAGGTGGGGGGGGGGGCATTCATGCACACAGCCCTAGTACTTTGTGACCAGCTGCAAAACTCAGTACTGCTCATACAGTTTCTCCTGAGCCCCCACCCTGAGCCAGTTTTCTGGGCCTAAAACCATCAAATACCATTAAAGACACATCACTAGCTATTAGCTAAGCAAAACTCTACCAACTGTTAACTTTCCACTTGACATTGCCCAACAACATTTAGCAGTCGAAGGAAACAGATTTAGAAATAGCGCTAATGGTGCTCAAGAGATGGCTGACTAGAGAGCTATTGTTTTACAGAGTCTCTTTTGAGACTAAGGACACTCTTGACAAATTGGATATTGGCTTTTTGGCAGCATTTCTAGCCTCAGCATCCACACAAGAAAGGCACGGAGGAAGAAATTTGCACAGCCCTTCAGGCTTGCTCATGGGGCATCTCTTCTGCTATTAAATATCAGAGTGTGTAACTCACAAAATCAATGAGTATGATCAGTCTTCTTCCTTTGTACGAAAAGCTACCACCTGCCACCTTCAGGCCCCTATGGGCAGATTCTCCTTTTCTCTCCTAACTTGAGTTCTCATAATGGGGACAAAATCTTGCAGGGAAATGCCAGCAGATCATAATTAGGCATCCGAGTTCCACAATTGGTACAGCATTGGTTGAGGCATAAATGGTAATTGCACCATGGCTGCTACACAGGGAACTTGCATGTGTGTGTTAGGGCTCAGCATTATCTAATCTATTTAATCAAATTCTGCTTACTTCCCGCATTTATATAAACCTTCCTGTCCAGGTACTTCATGCAGTTACAGTTTAAAATAATAGCCTTTAATATATTGGAAATGATACAAAGGGGGGGGGGAGGGAAAGGAAAACCAGAAAATATGGGTACCAGTTCCATCATTTTCCTCCCAGATGATGCTACATAATGAACAGGCGGAATGACCACTGCAAAAGGTGATTCTGAGAAATGCTTTCCCTTCTTACCATACACAATGCATCCCCTGGAAATTGTTCATTAGACAAGCATTTGCATAACGAGTCCAAAATTTCCACTTATTCCAATGGGAACATTTATAATCTGTAATTTGTCTGATCTCCCCACCTTCCATACCCCCCATTGTTCATTTCTGGAATGGCTGCAGACAACCACCAAAAGAGAGACAAAGGAAAAACTGATTTTTCTGATGTCTCCTGCTCTTTGATTTGTCCTCTATGTTTCATCATGGTCTCTGCCTGAAAAGGGCTGCCACCAACCATCAGAGCACAAGCAAGTAATGCAGTGAGGAAATAGGCATATTCCAGCTGCTGCAATATTTGAATCTGTGGTGTGCATAGCAAGGTTTGGGCATCATTCTCTATGTTGGGATAACTGTTTTTTTTGTAGTTGGACCTGCATGTGGTCAAATGAGATATTGGTCCATTCAATGGGGGGGTGTTCACTGTCTAATTTCTCTCTCTCTCTCTCTCTCTCTCTCTCTCTCTCTCTCTCTCTCTCTGGACTCAGCTAGATGGGTAAAGAAAAAGTGTTTTATATGCATTGTATATGCATTATAACATTGTGATACCAGATGGCACTGTGGAGTTCCATTTTTACCAACACAATTTCTCATACAAAGTTTACAACACATTTTCCTGAAATGCTTCTTTGCTGTGTCTAGATCCAGCCTCTCTCTCTCTGTCTCTCTGGCAGCCAGGTGGAATGGATACTGATGACAAAGGTTCTTGGAGAGGAGAGGATTCTAGCCAAGCTGATGGAGAAGGCCACACTGTCTCATCTCTCCCTCTGCAGCAGCGAGAGATTTGACTCCTTGGCCCCATCTGCACTACTCATTTAAAGCAACATTATATGGTCATAATTCCCCAGCCCCCTCCAGCATCCTGGGAACTATAGGGGAACTGAGAATTGTTAGGAGACCCCATTCCCCTCATAGAGTTACAAGTCCTCAAGTTCCTTCAGAAGAGGGATTGAATATTAAACCCCTCAGAATTGTAACTCTGTGAATGGATTAGGGGTCTCCTAACAACTCTTAACACTACTAACAAACTCCAGTTCCCAGCATTCTTTGCAGGGAGTCATGACTGTTTAAAGTGGTATGATACTGCTTTAAATTTTATTTACAACCCACAACTTCTAAGTGCTTCAACCATCTCAATGATGTTTAAAAATTAAAGTATACACAATTTACATACTATATGCTCAGCACCAATTAGTGTGTTTTCAAACTATCATCTTGTATCAACTCAGCCTCTTTTTCATTTCTTCTGAACATCATTTATTCAACAGAAGAAGCTCACAGAACGATTTTGACTTGATCTTTTGAAGCTGACATGTCACTTTACTCTAGAATGCAACTTGAAATTCTCTTTATTAAAGTTTTAGCACCAAGCTCCCTGCTAATCGTTTCATGCAAAAAAAATGTGAAGAACCTCACACTTTGTAAAACTCTTACCGCGATCACAAGAAAAGAGGAGAGATCAATGAAGGGTCTCAAAGATCTCTGCCTTATTGCTTCAAAGCAACAAAGGGTGTACAAATCAAGTCTGCAAAAATCGAATCGTCCCAAACCCTAGAGGATTTGTGTTAAACAAAACTAATCAGTTCTTCTAATGTTTTGGCACTGATTAACACATAAGTCTGCAGCTCGAAAGGTTCGTTTTACCTAAAGGACTTTTCTTTGAGGGCCGACTGCAGTAAAGACTTGAATCCCTACCATGGGTGAAAGCACTGGCGGAGGAAGGGGATGCGGTAGGTGCAGTTTGCCCCAGGTGTCATCCCTGAGGGGGAGTGACATTGCTGCGCCACTGCCCCCCGGGACACTCGCTGTGGGCAGCACCTACCTGGGACACTTGCTCCGCCCCCCGGGTGCACAGCATGTGCACCTCTCCGGGTGCTGGAGCAGCTAGCTCCGCCTCTGGGTGAAAGGTACTGAAATCACATTCATAGGCTCCATTGATCTCTATTCTCTATTCCATTACTATTCTCTCTCTGGACACGCACACATACCATTTTGTTCCTACTTTTGCCTTTTCAGGATGTCTAGATAAAATGCAGTTAGTGTGATCCACTGGCATTATCAGTCTTCAGGGTTCACCTCTCCTGCTAGAAGTTAAATTTCTGGGTGGGGAAAGTGACTCTAATGCGGGGGTGGTCTATGTAGTGCCCTACAGATGTCGTGGGACTACATTGTCCCTGACCATTGGTTATTCTGGCTAAGACTTATGAGAGTTGATGTGGCATCCTACAATATCTGGCACTCAGGATTTCCCTCCTGTTGATGAGCTTAAGCTATTGGAAAAGCAACTGCCCTTGATTAGGTATATCATTTTAGATAATAAATTATAAAGGAAAACTCATTTTGAATCTGACCAGACACAGGTAAGAGCTCAATGTTGAGCCTACCAAGTAGCAATAGTGATGGCAAAGAGAACTTTCTTCACCGCCTGTATTGCATCTGCAGAAAATAGCAGGAGGAGTCCCTTTTAGGTGGTTCACAATTTAACGGAACCACCTTTGCCATCGGGGCCTGGTAAAGACCCCAAGATCTCCTGCAACGATTTTGCAGTTTTTTTGCAGATAAAATCGCTCAGATTCGGAAAGAGGTAGACTCCACCATGGAAGCAGGGCTGGGGAAAGAGAGTGTTAGAGTCCTATCTAATCAATTCCAATCTGTTACCTCCAAGGATGTGGACAGGCTGCTTGGACGAGTGAAACTGACCACCTGTCTCCTTGATCCTTGCCCATCATGGCTAATAAAAGCGGACCGGGAAGGACTGGGCGATGGGCTCTGCGGGGTGCCTTCCCAGATCCGCTGAAAGAGGCGGTTATTAAACCGCTTCTTAAAAAAAAAAAAATCTTTAGACCCGGCCAATATGGCCAATTATCACCCAGTCTCAAATCTTCCATTCTTGGGCAAGGTGATTGAGCAGGTGGTTGCTGAACAACTCCAAGCATGCCTGGAGGATGCGAACCACTTGGATCCCTTCCAATCGGGATTCAGGCCTTATCATGGGACTGAAACTGCCTTGGTCGTGCTGGTCAATGATCTCCGGTGGACTAGGGACAAAGGTGAAAGCTGTTCCTCTTAGCGGCCTTTGATACCATTGACCATAACATCCTTCTGGGCCATCTAAAGGAGCTGGGAGCTGGGGGCACTGTTATACAGTGGTTCTGCTCCTTCCTCCTGGGCCATGTCCAGAAAGTGGTGTTGGGGGATGAGTGTTCAGACCCCTGGTTCTCACTTGTGGACTGCCTCAGGGTTCCATTCTCTCCCCCATGCTTTTTAACATCTACATGAAGCCGCTGGGAGAGATCATCAGGGGGTGTGGGCTGGGTGTTCATCAGTATACAGATGACACCCAGCTCTACCTCTCTTTCAAATCAGTATCAGTGAAGGCAGTGAAGGTCTCTTGTGAGTGCCTGGAGGCGGTTGGAGGATGGATGGCAGCTAACGGATTGAGGTTGAATCCTGACAAGCCAGAAGTACTGTCTTGGGGGGGGACAGGTGGGTGTGGGGGACTCCCTGGTCCTGAATGGGGCAACTGTGCTCCTGAAGGACCTGGGAGTCATTTTGGACTCACAGCTGTCCATGGAGGCACAGGTCAATTCTGTGTCTAGGGCAGCTGTCTACCAGCTCCATCTGGTACGCAGGCTGAGACCCTACCTGCCCGTGGACTGTCTTGCCAGAGTGGTGCATGGTCTAGTTATCTCCCGCTTGGACTACTGCAATGTGCTCTACATAGGGCTACCTTTGAAGGTGACCCGGAAACTACAACTAATCCAGAATTCGGCAGCTAGACTGGTGACTGGGAGCGGCCCCTGAGACCACATAACACCAGTCTTGAAAGACCTACATTGGTTCCCAGTACGTTTCTGAGCATAATTCAAAGTGTTGGTGCTGACCTTTAAAGCCCTAAATGGCCTCAGCCCAGTATACCTGAAGGAGTGTCTCCATCCCCATCGTTCAACCCGGACATTGAGGTCCTTCTGGTGGTTCCCTCACTGCGAGAAGCAAAGTTACAGGGAACCAGGTAGAGGGTAGTGGCATCTGCCCTTTGAAACACTCTCCCATTAGATGTCAAAGATATAAACAATTATCTGACATTTAGAAGACATCTGAAGGCACCCCTGTTTAGGAAAGTTTTTAATGACTGATGTTTTAATGTATTTTTAATCTTTTATTGGAAGCTGTCCAGAGTGGGCAGGATAGAAATAAATTATTATTATTATCTTCATCATTATCATTAATATTAATATTATAGAAAACTTTATAAGTATTGTGCAAAACTTACTATATAAAAACAATGTAAAACAATCCCTGCATCCCTATAATAACAAATAAAATAAAAGTCAAAATTTCCAAATTCAGGGTATAGCTTAAACAACCAAAATGCACATCCCATCCACCAATTTTATTATAAGTAGCGCCATAGCGAATAGCAATTCCATCTCATTAAAAAGTGAGAGAATAAATATGATTCAGATTTTCCACATGATTTCATTCGCATCCTTTCATGGTAATCCTGTAACAGACCATGTTGCACAGCTTTAACAAGCTGTTGCAAGCTGTTATGACTTATATGTCATAAGTTCAGCATCACATGTTCAAAATCATATGTATAAGAAAAATGAGATCACCCTGCAATCATACATGTAGGTGAGTGCAAATGAAGGCTTAAGTTCCATGCAGTTCCCACTGTCCTCACCACTAAGACCCCAAGTTCTGCAGAGGGCTTATGCTGGCATTTACTTTGCCATTATTGGGATCCCCAATTACACAGAAAGTTATATTTACATTCAAGTGAATATAAGACCAAGCTCCCTACAAACCTAACACCCAGGGAAAATCTGAGACTGATGCACTGGACTATTGGAGGTAGGTCTTATATGGATGCCCTTCTCATTCATGGATTTAACTTCACATCTTCAGGTGAAAATTTCCCCATTGTTTCCCAGTGTTCTGGTATGTTATTTGCTTTGGCCTTTGGTCTTTATTGTATCTTGCTCAAAGGCTTCTGCATCCCAATTCACTTCAAATTCCTTTCCACAAGCCAGCCCTGAAAAAGGATATATTAGAGCCCATCTTTGTGCTCAATTCATCCACCACTGAGATGCTACTTCTATTCTCTAACATGAACATATCATGTATGTGTCCATAAATTATCAATAATGGAGGCGGGGAATCAGCCTGATATTAACAGCTAACAATGTTATTGCAACTATTTTTGGACAATGTTACATGCTCCAGTATTATATTTATTTTGAGAGAGGTTAAAAAGAAAACGGTCAATCAAAACTTTCTTCTACTCCGAACTAGTACGGTAGGGTGCCTCCAGGAGGTGTAAAAATATTGATGTAGTTCACACTATGGGGGGAAAGTACATTCACAATTAGCAGTATCCCTGAAGCCAATTTCCCGCACTGTTGGATGTCCTTTCTCCAATGCTACATGGGGTCTAATTTTAAGAACATACAAGAATTTATCAGAAGTTTTCTATGGGTCAAAAGAAAGAGAGTTGCTTTTAATAAGAACCAAAGCTTTTCTTCTCAGAGAGTAATGAGACCTTTTGATATTTGCATTTTCTTTAATTTGCTCTGAGCTTTGTTTCGGAAGCAGAAGGAGAGGGGGAATCCTTGCATTTCATGTATACCCCCAATCCAAAGTTATGCATTTGTAGATACATTTTCTCTAATAATATTGATTCTACACACACACACACACACACACACACACACACTTTTCGAGGGTTCTTTTTTGGCGAACTGCATTGCAAAATTCAGAGAAGTGCAAATTTCAAAAGATAGGCATGTTTCTGTTCATGAATTATTCTGGGGGTGTTCTAGATAGGTTGTTTCATGCGAAAATGTGACCTAAACCAGATTTCCTTCCTATATCTGGCTTGCTGTGATCCATACATGGGCTGCATTTAACTTTGTAGATGACAAGTTGTGTGGGCCCATTCCAAACAGCTGGACCACACAAGCAGTTTGATTGTACACAATAAAAGCAATACTTTTAAGAGAGCAGCAAAGCACACAGAACATTCCTCCCTAATCCCTCCAAGGCTTTCTGAACTTACTGTTTAAAAAGTGTGATGCAAATAGGATAATCTTTGACATTTTGCTTCTGTCATTAGAAAGTATTGATTTTATGACATTTTCCGCCTCTTATTATGTGACAACAGGAACCCTGGCTTCAGAATGCTAATATCCAGTGATATCCAGGGACCACTTAAATTCATTTCAGCTGTGCTGAGTTGTGTGCAGCAATCACACCAAGGAATCCCTATGGATAACACTGTAGTTAGCAGATAAACAGCAATTTGGTGAGCTCTTGATGAAAATAAACACACTCGCACATATGAACCATACAATATCTTAATCAAGTATTCAGAAGAACATGTGAGTGCTTAAACTGGGGAGAAAGAGTAGGCGTCTCCTTGCACACAGTGGGCACATCTGCTTCCTATCCAACCTTCCTACAATGTTTGAAGGGACCTTGTAAACACAATTATTTGCATGTGCTTAAAAGCCGCCTCCTCGTGGTAAGTAAGAGTTCCTGTTCACAGAGAGACTTTAAATATACTCAGATATGATTGCAAGGCCCATCGGTACCTTCCTTGTGGGGAGGCTGCCTCTTGTGCTCCTGACAATTACCATATTTTTCTGTGTATAAAACGATATTCCCCCCCCCCAAATTTTTTAAGTTTAAAATTGGGGGTCGTCTTAGACACAGAATGTTGCAATTAAATATATAAATAAATAAATGCATGCTGCCATTCACATACTTTCCCCCCAGCCTCCCCTCACTATTGGCCTCACGACAAACCCTGGTCAGGTACTCCCCACCCACCCAGCAGCCCCCACTCTGGACATTGTCCCTTCCACCTAGTTCCCTCAGCCGCCCCCTGGCTACCCAGACTCCCCCCCCCCATTCCCCAAGCGCACTCGCTCTGGCCGTCGCAACTCCCTGATCAGCGTTCACATCTGCCTGCGCTCGTGGTGTAAGTACGGTACATACCGTAAATACTGAGACAAAAGTGCAACACACAGGCAGGACAGCTGGAACTGCAGCTATAGTGGAGTTACACTGAGCTGATAGGAGCAGCCGCCATTACACAGCTTGCCTCCCTGTTTGATCTTTAAATATATGGTACTAAATATACCAGTGTTTTGAATATTTAATAAAATATCGAAGTTCTGTTTGGTGTTTAAAATATTTATTTCTTAATGTTGGGCTCAAAAAAATAGGGGTCGTCTTATACATGGGGGCATCTTATACATGGAAAAATGCAGTTTTCATTCTTGTTTTTTGAAGTGAAGTATTTATGCTGTTAAAGAAATCAGTGAGTAAATGTATTTTTGAAAAAGGTAAAAGGAGTGATGCCCCTTAACAACAAAACCAGCAAGCATGCCATCCTCAGCTGCTTGGTAGCCAGCCTCTTCACTTGCCCCTGCTTCAATTAAAACTTAAGGTAAGATGTCATGAAGTAAACCTCTACATGGGCCTTTTTTGGGATCAGGAAGCACAGGCAGCCAGGGAGGCTGCAGAGGGCAGAAAAAAATGTTTCATGATCAAATCAAAGGCAATTCTAATGCACCCTGAGGAGGCTGGGAAGTCACTTTCACAAGGGAGGAAACTGGAAAAAATTGGACGACAGAATTAATCACAGAATTAGCTACTCCTCACCTGCAGTCTGGCACTTGTCCATTCCAGCTCTCTAATACTCTGGTTTTATCTCATTACAACATCTGTGTAGATACAACCCCAGAGATCACTAATTTTTGCCTTTATAGCATATGGCTTTGACAGAATTTTTACAGGAACGTATTTGCCTTACCACATACAGTAGGCAGAAAAATATTATCAGACTTCCCGGGGATGGGAGGTAAGATGTGTGGTGGCTGATGCTGGCCGGTCAGCAGAGACCTTGCGTCACCCTATAAAAGGATGGTGCCACCCAAAATTGGCTTCTTTGCTTCAGTGTGGCAGCTCACCCATCCCCCTTTGAGTAACATTCAATTAACTAGTGTCCCTTACAAGGGCAGTTGAATTTGATTTTAACTGACTGTTGGAGTACCTTCTTCTCATGAAGAAGCTGATCTGCATGGATCTCTTTTCAAATGCCAATCTTGTCCTTTGATTTCAGGGCGAAGGAAGTTATTCCCCTCCCCCATCCCAATTCTCAAATTTATGTACAATCTCAAATATATACAGTGTTCTGTGTATTCTATATGTTCTGCTTTCTACTGGTAAACACAGAACTTTGACTCTCAGCTCAATTATTCCCAAAGGCACTACTCAAAAAAAATCACTACATGGCTTAAGCATAGATCGGGTTACAGGTTACACAGTTAAGGAGTCAAACTAGAGCTCTAAAGTTACATGGCTGGACATAAGCAAATATGTTGTCCTAAATACCTGATATGCCACCTTTTCCCCTCATTTAGAAGAGTGGGGCAGTCATTCATGCATTTCATGGGCTAGGAAAGCAAGCATGTAGGTTGGGTCTACTTGCACCTGTACCTTCCATGCCTGAAAGTGGACGTGGGGTCTGCTTAGGCTGTTTATCTGATGCAGGCTGAAAGATCATGCTAGTAAAAGATGGGGTGGGAGCTGATTCAGGTGACTTTCCTGCCAGGACATCTTGCATAGGCAGAGGGGGAGAATGTTTCCTAGGGAACTACTCAGCCCTTCCCCAACATCTGTCTCAGTGATCTTAGTAGTATAGTGGTATCTCTGGATATGCACACCTCCAGTTGCGTATCAATCAGGATGAGAACGTGGCAAACTCAGAAGTATTTTTCTGGGTTTTGCCATGCGTGCATGCTCAGAAGCTGTCCCTCTGGTTCCAGAAACCTTGGGAGCTCCAGAACGGATCCCATCTGCAACTGGAGGTACCACTGTACCTGCCCGCTCCCCAGCATTCAACTCAGCACTCTCCTCCCATCCCTGTTTGCAGAGGGCTCATGGCAAAAATCATTATAAACATTTAGGGCCAGCCCAAGACATTTTGGCATCTGAAGTGAACCACAAAATGGTATATCCCCTGGCAAGGCAACAAGGGGGTGAATGAAGACCTACATCAGGAACACGTTTGGGGGGCGTAAAATCAACCTTACCCACTGGTTGAAGTGGGAATCAAAGGTCATTGTGGGAGGGAAGGGCTCCACTCTGAATCATGCCAGGTTGGTGCATAGCCTAGGAGACTCCAGAGGGCACCAACCACTATTTCCTCCCTAGGGGTAGGAGCAGACCAACATCACCTTCTATTTGCCAGGAGGCCACTGTAGAGGCATCATTTGGAGGGTGGGGGCAGCAGATCCAGCCTCCAAGGAGTGTGTTACAACTGTTGTTGCTTCTGCAGAGGCAGCAGCAGTAGACAATGCATTCCCTGGAGGCCAGATTTTATGACTGTGGATCTTTCCTAGTCTGCATCTGCACTTGCCTTGATTGTAGTTGTTCATAGAAGGGTAGGGTATAAATCAATAATAATACTGATAACATTCCCATGAGTATCAGTATATAAATGTTGGTCTTCAGCTAGTGAGTTGAGTCCCATCATGGCCTGATCTAAGGAGGGCCTCAAGAGAAGTACTGCCACCATACATAGATGGTAAAAATAATAGCAATATTAATGAGAAATACGTGCCCAAATACATGTCTGGGTTAAAGGTGAGTCTTGGTCTGCAGGATTTGAAGACTCCTGTCCCAAAGCAACCAACACAAGAAGGGATACAGGCAGCAATGCATATGCCTGTATAAAATATTTGTATGAATAGAAAACTGTGCTACAGAAATATGCCTCATGGGCTTTGGCTTTCATATGCATTATACATGTTATATATGTATTTCTTGCTTGTAATTTTACACACCATCACTTGGACAATCAATCAATCAATCAATCAATGAGTCACTCTAACATAACCAGGCACTTGATGTGAGCAAAACTCAGCTGGTCAAAGTCACAAAATTCTGTGTAGAAAGTATTTAAAAATTGATTCCTTCTTGATTCCTACCTTACACACTTCACCCACAGTTTCTAAGGGTTAAGCTTTCCCTAGTTTGGAAAAACACACACAGGGGAAATACTCGCTAAACTTTGAAAAGTATTTTTTACAACCTGTCAAGAGTGTTAAATTCTACCATAATCTGATTTTTTAAATAAAAATAAAATAAAAAAACCAGCAACCAACAACAAATAAATAAGCGTAACTCTCAAAAACTAACTTTAAGGACACACTTCTCATGAGAAGAAATAGCATCCTTATGATGAGTTGGCAGGAGTATGATTAATTTATATAATATATGCAGTTTGTCAACATACACTTGTATCAAAAATACACAAGATGCACTTGGAAAGCTGCAAGTCAGGACTTAACCATGCATTTATAATGAATGTTTCTGCAGTCTAATGAGCAAGTTTTTTTTTTTTAATTTGAAAGAAAAACAGTGGGTTCTTTTTAAATGTTAAAACTATCCATGAGCTAAATACGGTTGTTAAGTTACAGTGCATAGCTGTACTCGTCTTAGCTTCTTGGACTAATATTGGCACTCAGTTACCACCTGCGCCAAATGCGCATTGAAATGCAAGTGTCTTGGCCTGCCCGAGGGAGCCAACTGGAACAGGCCAAATGGATATTCCATTGCACAAAGAAACTAAGCCCATATGTTCCGTGGTCTTCTGGCTAATGGAGGAGGCCAGTGGGTGCTGCTTTTCAGTTCTGTGACCCAGAATAATTAGCAAAAATTAACTTCACAGCTCCAACTGAATCCCTCATGAGTGATAAGGCTCAGGACTGGCTCCATGATTGAACCCTCCTCCGCCTTCCCACAAAGTGCTGTCTGATGGAACCCTGATGTCTGGTAGGCCTCCTGACATCAAAAAAGATTCTGTGGACAGGGAGGACTTGGGTCTTTCAGGTTTCAGCAGCTCCCTGTGCAGGCCAAAATTGGTCTCTCCCGCCTCTCGCCTTCCGTTCTGCTCAATTCACTACATCATAGTTGCAACACCATGTGGTGCCCCCTAGCCTTAGCACCCAGTATGGCTGAACCAGTAATGCTGCCCTAAAGCTGCCTCTGCTGTGGAGTGCTTACTGACAGTGGTGGGAAGCAGCAGCAGCACTATCTGCAGTGGGCGATTGCAAGGCACATGCCATTTTCTACACCTCCCAGTGCTCTCGTGTGGAACATTGGACCATGGAGGAAGGGAAATAAATGGCTGGAGGCTCACAACAGCCTGCTGGTAGATAAGAATAGAGATGAGAGAAGCAGGTGGGTTGGTCAGTCAAGTCCGAGCAGACATCAGCAACAATGCACCCTTAGCAGCTGCCTAAGTTTTCCAGGTGCAGATGTTCCATAATAAACAAATGTAGCAATAAGTGTTCCTCTACTTTGTAGAAGAGGAATTCAAGGTTAAGAGGCTCGGTACACAGATCTCTAAATAGAGATGTAATATTAAAACACGAACTCTTGGTTTCCCTATCATTACTTAAACACTATTTTCTTCCCCTTATAAGTAAAACTGTCAGGTGGAAATGGGGGAGAAATGCATTCAATTCACATTTCATTTCAATGCAAATCAATTAATTCACACTTTCCAGAACAAAGTGTTAACTGAAACACTACTATCCTACTAAATCTGCAGAATTTGGGGATGCAGTTATCCAAGCAAAAAATGTGTATATTGGGGGGGGGGGAGTACCATATATGCTACAGTAAAGAACATACAGAAATGTGTTAATTTGGAGGGAGGGACTTGCTTGCAAAGCAGTGTATAATTAGGCAGAATACCATACAGAAATATGTATATTAGAAAAAATCTGCCGAAGAAATAACAGAATTTTTATGTATGCTCTTAAAAAAGAAAAGAAAAATAATTTATGGCATAATCAAATCTGATCCAGCAGCTGTTGCTGAAAAATTAACTCGAGAATTAAGGTATACTAGAGGACAAACAAACAAAAAGATTCATTTTCAACTACATGGCAAAAAAAGAAGATTTTATATAACAGTGATGGTAATAATGTTCAAATGCCTCCTGTGAAATATGCTGCTATCTGAAATTCTTAGTACTGTATCTTTAAAGCTTTAAATGAGAATACCATAAGATCTTGAGGGCAATACCCTAATATTTATAAATAAAACATGTTACTACCTACTCCCAACACTACAAACGGTGCTAATTATTTCCTGGGCTTCTGAATCATATGACCCAAATTTATATTTTGTCTGTATGCATGCTTCATTTTCATTCATTTTCATTGTTTTTCTTCATTGTTTTTCTTTATGTCTTTGTTCTCATATGCTATTGAAGTATATGTTATTGTATGTGTGTGTGTGTGTGTATATATATATATATATATATATATATATGAATGCAACCTAATGCAGACATGGGGTGAACTGAACTTATGATAGGACACATGAGAAAATGAAGTTGGCAGATTTGCCAATCCCTAGTTGGCATTTTGGCTGGACAGTGTTCTCGAAGCCACAAACATGAGTCTGACCAAACTGTGGGAGGCAGTGGAAGACAGGAGTGCCTGGCGTGCTCTGGTCCATGGGGTCACGAAGAGTCGGACACGACTAAACGACTAAACAACAACAACAAACAACAGTTGGCATTTTGTTACTGTTTTCTTTAACAGTGCTCTAGAAGGTACTGGTAGCATATCTGCTGAGCCTTCTGGTTTGGTAGTGCTGCAGTGGAAAGCCAGCTTTGATTGTGGATGAATGGGCTGATTTGCCTTACGTTAGCAAGACTTGGGAGAATGAGCTGAGTAGGCCTTAGCTTAACCAGCTGCACCCATCTGAGTCCTTGGCACATCACCAGTCTAGACTGGGGGGGGGGAGGGTTCTGCTATTGTTCATAAAAGCATTATCTTCTTGGGCAGAAAACCTCTTTATGTTGGAACAGGCTTAGAATGTCTACACCTGGTGTTAGACCAGAGAGACTACCAGCATTCCTGATAGGGCTGGCTGAGATACTCTCTGGGGTAATGTTGACTTCAGTATCCTTGCAGATGCTGCCGCTGGGCTGGCTTGAGATTTCAGGGCTTCCATGGTAACCATGGATTTCCCTCAACTGGTCATTGGTTCAACAAACCAGGCAGGGCACATCATTGTGGTAGTATGTGACCCAAGGGACACTACAGTGCATTCCCTTGTCATGATCAGAGCAGGTTGCAGTGAGGCAGCTGCAAGCATTCTTGGATGATACATATTATTTTAGCTCTATTCCAGTCTAGATTCAGGACTGGCCATGGGACTGCGTTGGCCTTGGTTGCCCTGATGGATGACCTTTACAGAGAATGAGACAGTGGGAGTGTGGCCTTGCTTCTGCTTACTGAGCTCTTTTTGGCTTTTGATACCATTGACCATGATATCCCCCCCCCCCCCCAGACTTGCTCCAGGGAATGGGAATGTGGGAAGGTGGGCAACTTGAGGCACAGACCAAGCAGTTGGTGCAATTTTGCATGTATTCCAAAATTACACCAACACTGTGTGCCCCTTACCTGGCCTGCCCCACCTCCCACACTCTACCTCCCCCTACCCTGAATCACTGTGGTTGAACCCCTACCCCATCCCTCTTCTATATTAAGCTGCGAAGAGTTTGGGGGCAAGGTGCCATTAGTATGCCAATAAGTCTCAGCTGAGGTTGTGAAGTTCCTGGGCCAGAGCTTGGATGCTGTGGTGAGACAGATGAGTTTAAATCCTGGCAAGATGGAGGCACTGTGGGTGAGTAGTTCTTGTGTCCAATAAATTGGTAAATTGTCTATCTTGGATGGCGTTGCACTCACCCTGTAAGAATAGGTTTCTAGTTTGTGGATTTTTCTCAATCCACCTTTGCCACTGGAGGTCCAGGTAGCCTCGCCGGCTAGAAGTGTCTTTTACCAACTGCAGGTGATACAACAGCCATGACATTTCCTGGCCCCAGAAAATCTTAGCCATAGTAGTTAATGCATTAGTGGAATGTGTTCTATATGGGGCTTCCCTCGTGCTTGATCCAGAAGCTGCAGATAGTGAAGAATGTTGCAGAATGGCTATTGACAGGAGTGAGACCTTGTCAGCATAGAACACCCGTGCTCAGAAACCTGCAGTGGTTGCCAATTTCTTTTCGGGCCAGGTTTGAGATGTTGCCTTGAGCAACTTGTAACTGGCTTACCTGTGACATCACCTCACCCCAATATGCCTGCTTGACCACTTTGATCTGTGGAACCAGTGCTGCTACAGGTGCCACATAATATTTGTTAAGAATTCGTAAGAAATAATTCTTTTTGTGTGGCAGCACCTGTACTTGGGAACCCTCTGCCTAATGACATCAGGCAGGTGCCTTCACTGTATACTTTTTCAGCACCTGCAAATAATTTTATTTTATTTTTTAAAAAAAGACAATTATGTGTGTGTTTTAATCTGTTTTAAGATTATAACTGACTTTAATTTTTCGAATGTTTTTAATAGTGTTTTTTGTGGTAGTCATACTGTTTTATTATTTTTGTGCCTTAAGGGGTTTTTTAAAAATCAATGGGGGGTGTGTGTGTACTAACTAACTAAATAAAACAGAACTTGAGTGTACGTTAGCAAAGGTTGCCAAGGCCCTATGCAGCTTTCAAAAATATGCTTGTAGTACATACAAGTGGTACTCCAGAATCATAAAAATAAGTACAATATTACAACTAATGATATATTTTCATTATCTCCAATGCAAGAAAGTTCTTGGAAGTGGTGGAACATCTGTAGCAAACAGACAAGGCATGTAGTACATATAAGCAGTGCTTGAGAATCATCAAAACAAATATAATACAGGTGCCTCGACTTGTACCTAATGTGGGCCCTTGTTAACCTCACAGGCTGAAGAAGGAGTTTTTATTTGAAACTGGGATCACCATGTTCCAGTCCTGTTTGCTGCAGCTGCTCCACCGCTTCCAAGAATTTTCTTGCATCAGAGATAATGAAAATATATAATTAAATGTCATATTGTACCTATTTTGATTATTCTGGAGTACTGCTTGTACGTACTGCATGCCTTCTCTATTTGCTACAACTGTTCCACCGCTTCCAAGAATTTTCCTGCGTCAGAGATAATGAAAATGTATAATTAATTGTAATATTGTACTTATTTTGATGATTCTGGGGTACTGCTTGTATGTACTTCATGCCTCGTAATAGCGGGTACCTTGGCTGAGTACATTTTGTTTTTTATTTTGATTGCCATATATTGCGTCTTTGTATGTTGGCTTGAACCGCTGCTTTTCTTTTCCTCTATTTGTGGTTGCTTTTATACAGCGGGTTCCTTATTTTTGTGCGTCAAGAATATGCTATTGGCTATCCATGCTATAATAATTTGGGAACATATAAAATCAAAGACTTCTAAAAACTTTTCTCCATAGAAAGAAAGTGCATCTCTCTCTCTCTCTCTCTCTCTCTCTCTCTCTCTCTCTCTCTCTCTCTCCTCACTTATCACCAGGAATGTGATTTATAGGCAAAATGTCCTTTTTCTCATTAAAATTCAAACACAAATGAGATTTGTTGGCATGACCAACAGGCATGCTACCCTGGGTTGTGATCTTGTCAGATCTCATAAGCCAAGCAAGAGTGGGTCAGGCCGACACTTGGATGGAAGACCTCTAGGGGGAAACCAGGTGTTGTGAAAAGTGGCAGTGCTGATTCATTAGATGTCATTTTTTTCCTTGGAATCAGTGTTTGAGTCAATGCACCAGCTTGGCACAAGATGATTCCCCTCCCCCCCCCCTTCCCGGCAAAGTGCCACCTCCTAGATGAAATGTATAGCCAAGGTCCTGACCAGCTGTCATTAGAAGTCCAGTGGCACTTTTCATGAGAGCAAGGATGTTAACCTGGTGTCATGGCCAACTTCCAATCTCATTACATTCAGAAGGTCTATGTCTTTCCCTCTCACATTGGTATGAAAAAGTAATCGTCCCCTATGCAGTTCATAACTATTTAACAACAGCTGTGTTCAGCATTGCTACAGCTTGCATCGTCCTTTATTATATTAATTTAAGGCCACTTATTAGCATTATATCCCTACTGGGTATTCAATCATACACCGCAATCCATTTAGGAAGTAAAGATTTGTATGTCATTCCAAAAATTACCATAGGTGTATTAAAAATTACTATAATGTACCATTGGTGGTAAAAAAAAAAAAAAAAAATTACTACCAATTTTTAATTTAACTTCTTTCTTATTTCTTTCTTCTCATCTAAACTAAGCTAATATCTGTTTATATGCTTAGGACTTCACAGGAAAAGCTACTGATTCAAAATAAAACATTCTGAAACCTCCAGTGGCTGCAATACCTGTACTTGCTTACCTAGAAGTACGGCTCTTTGAAATCAAAATGACTTATTCTGAGTAGACTTGCATAGTCTTGAGTTGATGAAATATATAAATGTGGAGACTGAGTGCAAAGGATTATCACAGTGGTGCAAGGACATAAATATTGGTTTCATAACCTTAGTGATAATTGTTCCATGACCTTGCTCTTATAAATCAATGTAGGTAAATTTCTCTTTTCTGTCAACAGCTGCTGCCACTGGGCTCAGATTTTCCACAAAGTCTTTTCAGATCCAGTGGATGTGTGGAGGGGTTGTTACTTTCCCAGTTCATTCCTGTCCTTCCCAGGTTCATCTGATCTTCTGAACAGCCCATGTGTGTGTACAACTTGTATAAACATAGGCACATAGGAAGGTGTGTTATGCAATGTCAAGCCAGGGGTCTACATGGTTCAGTATTATCTCCACAAGATGGGGGGATCTTAAGCCTAATTAGGCCTTGTATGGGTCCCATTTCACCCATACATCCATCATCCCCCAAACCACACCCACATCCACTACACCTGATGTCACATGTGAAGGCAGACATATGAATGGCATGCACATGGCTTCAAATGAACAATGGGAGTTTAAACTGAGCTTCCTGTTGTTTCTTTGTAAAGTGGGGCTCAATGACAGTGCTGATCAGCTGAGCCCTCAAAGGTAATCAGCTGCCCTTGTGGGTTCCTCATTTGATAAGGTCCCTCAGTGTCAGCGAGCACTGTTGAAGGGATGCTTTGTCCACTTGCGTGTTCAAATTGAGACTTTGCCTCTTCTTTGTTTGCTAGAAACAAAGGAATACAAGAAGCTGGCTTAGACTGAGTCAGACCAATGGTCCATCAAGCTCAGTATTGTCTAATACCCTGTCTATGGGGTTTCAGATAGGGAATATTCCCAGTCCTACCTGGAGATGCTGGGGATTTTAACCTTCTGCATGCAAAGCAGATTACCACTGAACCGCAGCTCTTTCCCAAGGAACAATGCTAGTCTAACACAGCAAATCTGTACATGTCTACTTAGAAATAGGTTCCATTGATTTCAGTGGAAGTTACTCCCAGGTGAGCACAAATAGGACTACAACCTTAAAGTCTCTTGTGGACATATTCCTAAAACGTAATAGCTACCAATAGTGATCTCTCATATTACAAAATATAACAGAAACATAATCATTTTATCCAAGGAAAGTCAAATAGAGTTAGAGCAATTTCTGAGGAGTGTTTAAAAACAGCAAGAACAACAAATAAATAAAATATTTTTTATTTTATTTTTGTTTTGGTTCTTCAGATGCGAGTTTTATTATTTAAAGACTGAAGTACAGGTAGCTGCTGCATGGTAATGAGGTCAAAGGTTCAGAAAATAGCTGCATTGCATGAAGATGAAAAGCACTTTGGAATCTCATAAGCCTGAATATTGTTCCTTCAGGTAATCAGAAGCATTCAAGATTTATCAGTCCCAAGCGAGAGGTCTTTGAAATGAAGCTTACTCGGTTTGTCAAAATGCTCCTTATATGGAAAATACTACAGTCGATGAGAAAACTATCCTTTTATACTGGGATGACAAAGCAACAGCATATAATACAAAAGTCTTCGCGTGCACACATATACTGGAGAATTTTTCCCCACCCGTACTTCTCTTTTCCTTCCAAAAACAGGTTTCCTGGGTCTTATCTGATTTGTGGAGCATAATTGTATTGATACCTTTTTTTCTCCCATGTCGTAACAATAATCCTATAAATATTTCATATGTACATCCTTCCCCCCCCCCCTTTACACCCCTTTCCCCCTCAACATAAATGCCTTCATTTTCTCCGGATCACAATTTGATCTGAGTGCAAATAACTTTTCAACAGCAGGGGTTCAAACTAAAGAGAAAGATGTGTTGGAACTACCCACTACACAGAGATCCTTGAAACCAGCCTGTGTTACTATTAGGCTGGGGATGGAAACATTTAAAATTTGTCATTGTAGGTGCACACAAAGGAAAACAAACCTGCTGTTGTATAAAATCATCATTAAATGAAATCCCTTCCACAGTGGCTTCTCATAACTTTCCAAAAGGGGAGTTATGCATTCAAGTCTTAAAATATATGCACACAGCTCAGTTTATAGAAGCACAAGGGATGGCAGAGAAATTTGATTCAGTTCACATTTAAATATCAACATTTCACGAGGATTTTTTTTTTTTTTAATGCAAACTGATATGGAAATGTGTGGGGGAGAAGAATTTAAGATGGGTCAATTTCAATTCCTCATTTTTCCAATTTCTCCTAGATCTAATAAGCACTTTTAAAGGTATAATAATAATAATAATAATAATAATAATAATAATATACATAGGAAGCAGTTCAGATCAATGAGGTGATTTTCTTTTGGGGGCAATTTCTGGCTTTCAGGTCATGCAAATGGAGGAAGGAGAGGCTTCTTTACTCTTACCTTTTGGCAATAGGAAGGGGCCAGGGAAGCAAGGGATACTATGCCAACACATAGTTGCTGACTGTCTGGCCACCTTAATGATGTCAGGAGCCTAAACGCACACTGCGAAAATCTTCAGCTACTCTGCCTCTGTCCACTACATGTCATGAGCCCTGTGGAGATGTCATGGCAGGTTGGTGGTAGAGGGAGGAATGGTATGGCAGTGCTGAACCTGATCTTGGAGAGGGGCCCAGCGCACTGGAAAGTGTTGAGTTGGATGCTGGGAAGAGGCTGAGCTGGTTGTCAGGAGAAAGCCTCTCCTCATTATTATCAGATGCCCTAAGCATTGAGGGAGAATTGTTCAACTTGCCTCTGGCTCTGTCTTTGGACAGTGAAGCACTTTCTACCCCTGGGGAGGCACCAGAGCTAAGGCTGGACAGTGAACATATAACACTGTCCCGTTTTCCATCTCCAATGATATGGCATTGGTTGTGCCAGTTTGAACAGACCCACCCTACTCATAGAAGTGCTTGCTTGCTTGCTTAAACCTGCGGCTTGGGACAGAAGCTGCACAAATGACTGTGCCCACCCCGCTCTTCAAAAGGAGAGCTCAGGGTCAAATGCTGAGATGGTATATTTGCTTACTGATCTATACACCTTTTTTGAGCATTGCAGTGAATTCTGGAATAAAGGTTTTTGAAATAATCGTGCTGACAGTCCAGGTACCATGCCCATACATGGGAGCCAGGACACTCTTCATCATCCACTGCATTCCCAGTGATGAAACACATTCACACATAAAGCCCATTCACACATTGTACTGAATACAAGCTGTCTCCACACATGTACAATGGTTTATGTGGAAGAGTGTCCATTTGATGATTTGTACAGTTCAGCTATTGTGTCTCCAGGGACACCAGCTGTAGACTTGTTGAATGTAGCAGATTGGGGCAGGGAATTTGGACTTTGCTTCAGATGGTGGTATGCCTTGGGCTTCCTACCCTGTTATTAGGAAGAGTCACATTCCTCTTCTACAGGTGATGGCACCCAGGACTCCAAACCAAAAGGGAAAAGGCATGCAGGATCAGGCCCAGAAATGCTGCTACTGCATAAGCCTGTGGAGTCAGTGCCCCTCCAGCCTGAGGACATGTCACTGATATCCTAGGAGACAAACAACTCTGTTGCAGATAGGCCAGTAAAATGAGAGACTCCCTTGTTCTGTTACAGTAGGAGACTACTGGAGAAGTCCAGGCCATTAATTAAAGCAGTACCTACTGATGTGAGCAACTGCTGCTATAATATTGGACTCAGTTTGTTTCTTGCTGAAGCAGCATTATACGTCTGTGTTCCTAAAGAACAGCTTGTGCCTTGTCTTGTCCCCCAGTCTCACCACAGAGCAGGACTGGTATGTGGAATGAGGGAGGAGTGCCATTGTGCCCATCTCATGCAGCAAAGTGTCTTGGGCCAGTCATGGTGAATTTAAGATTGAAACAAAGTCTCCCGCACCAGCCTCACCTACGTTAAAAGCCACCCCTTCTCCTCTCTTTCTGCCCAGCATCTATTACTCCACATCTGTTCTGTATTCTCAACCAAAGTGCCTGGCCTCGGTTACAGCTCTATCCATCTGACATCAGTCGCTGGAGAATTCTTAGAAGCCATTTTACAGGCTTCAGTAGCAAATCCCTTAGAAATGCACAGCTTGATCAACAGCCAGTGTGTGGTGCTAAGGTTTTGCAGAATATATATATATAGAGAGAGAGAGAGAGCTAACTGGCATGCTTTAAGCACATTGCAATCCTTTGAACAAACTATAGCCGTGTTGGAGACTTTTAGGAAAAGCACAGCTGAGATATCATTTTAAAGAAGCGGTTATCGGCATTAGAAATCAGAAATTAAACAGCTAAATTAAAAAGTCATTAAAGGTTAAAAAATTACAAAGGAATGCAAATGGTAACTTTAACTTGAAAGGGGACTTTTTTTTTTTTTATTTGATATGGAGGGGCAAAGAGTATCGAGGAAAAGGAGTAGGAGTGTGGAGCTCATTATTTTAAATGAGTTTACTAACATATCTGTCCTTACAAAGACAGAACATCTTTCAAAGTGGATAAGAAGGGAGCAGATTCCTTTTTAGAGTGCTCATCTTCTGATAGGCTTCAAAAGAATAAAATAACCCAATATTCATTTTTCTCTCTCCCTCCCTGCTTTAAAGCTAATAATAGCAGTTCCAGAAGAAGAATTGGGGAGGGGGAGAGAACAGGCAAATATAATAAGAGTTGGGGGATAGGCACAAGCAAATATAGTACAACCTATAGAAGATCATGCCAGATTGGAAGATACTTCTCCCATGTGTGGAGAGAATCAAGAGAATGGATGGGTACCATACCTACCCACCTGCTGTGCCTTGCCCCAGTGGTGGTGCCAGGCTGTTTTGAACCCTAGGCAGCAGTGCCAATATGGCCCCAGGACCATGGGTGCCCGGAGCCATGGGAGCCATGCAGCGTGCATGACCCTGCCACTGAAATTTGTGGGTGCCTGGCCCCTTCATGGAGAATTTTGTGGGTGCTCCCCCAGGGAGTTGGCACCTATGACCTTAAAAGGTAAAGGGACCCCTGACCATTAGGTCCAGTCGTGGCCGACTCTGGGGTTGCGGCGCTCATCTTGCTTTATTGGCCGAGGGAGCCAGTGTACAGCTTCCAGGTCATGTGGCCAGCATGACTAAGCCACTTCTGGCAAAATCAGAGCAGTGCACGGAAACGCCCTTTACCTTCCCGCCGGAGCGGTACCTATTTATCTACTTGCACTTTGACGTGCTTTCAAACTGCTAGGTTGGCAGGAGGAGGGACCGAGCAACGGGAGGTCACCCTGTCACGGGGATTTGAACCGCTGACCTTCTGATCAGCAAGCAACCCACAGCGCAACCCATATCCCACCTATGACCTTAGGCAAGGCTAATTATTTGTCCCTCACCAAAAAAATTTGTTTTAGAAAATTGCTAACTACAATTTTCAAAAACAGATGTCTTACAGAAAAAACAAAAAGCACAAAATTTGAAATGGCTAAACGTGTTTTAAATTGTAAGAATATGTAATACAACCATATCTGATTATCCTTCTCAAATACAGAAGATATGTTTTAGCACACACATCATTTTGAATAATCTTGTGAATTCTGATGTTAAAATGTAAGCCTCTTAAAAGTTTTGATTTTAAACATATAAAAATCTCACCTTGCATACCTTTTTCTTTGCAAGTTTTGTCGCCAATTCCTTCAGGTCAAGTACTGACGCATGTGCATGATCAAAGATATAGTTGCCAAGCCAACTAGTCTCTTTTGCAACACCTTTGAGCATATGTTGTAGGTCTGAGCTTTGAGAAACTGCATTCAAAATATAAAATAAAAGTAAAGTATCATCAGAAATGTATAAGATATGACAAAAAATAATCAGTATAAAACTGTGCCCTTCAAAGGTCACTACTCTGCCCCTCTGAGGTCTGCACCTAATTGGCCTAATAGGGAGCGGATGGCACTGTGGTCTAAACCACTGAGCCTCTTGGGCTTGCCTAAGCGGTTTGAATCCCTGTGACGGGGTGAGCTCCCATTGCTCTGTTCCCAGCTCCTGCCAACCTAGCAGTTCGAAAGCACACCAGGGCAGGTAGATAAATTGGTACTGCTACAGCATGAAGGTAAACAGCGTTTCCGTGTGTTCTGGCACTCATCATGGTGTTCCGTTCCACCAGAAGTGGTTCAGTCCTGCTGGCCACATGACCCAGAAAGCTGTCTGTGGACAAACACCAGCTCCCTCAGCCTGAGACGAGATGAGCGCCACAACCCCATAGTCGCCTTTGACTGAACTTAACTGTCCAGGGGTCCTTTATTCAGTCTGCATTTTTTGAATATGGGGTATTGTCAGGATGCTGCCACCAGCTCCCAGCTGGTTGCCCAGGAAAGTATAAAGACAAGGAAAAGTTTCTTACAGTCCTTTTTTTTTATTTCAAACTTTACAGATAGAGGCTATAGAACCCAGCCTCTTGGATAATGGCATTGTCCCAAATGCATCTCCACCCCCGTCTTTCCCCCTTGCTCATTTCTCATCATCATCACCTCTTCTGGTTCTGTATAGTTTGTGTTTTGTTTTTAAGGGGCGGGATCAGGGCTGCCTGGGAGTGGCTCCCCAGCCAACACGATGGCTGGGACAAGTTCCACGGGGGGGGGGGGAGCACTGGGACATCCGATCTCGGTGATCATGGGCAGGAGGCCGAGTTACGCTAAGACCAGACCATGTCATTACCGAGGAGGCAGGTTTAGTCATTGTTTGAAGACTATCCCTGCCTCCGGGTCTGGCCTTGACTGGATGGATACTGGAATCAACAGGGGAAACCCACATGACCTGAAAGTGTTGCTGTGCAATGCCAGGTCAATGATGAATAAAACCACTGCCATCCACAACTTGATTGTGGATGGAGGATTTGACCTGGCATGTGTGACAGAGACCTGGTTGGAGGAAACAGATGGGCCTGTCCTTGCCGCTGCTTGCCCACCAGGTTTCTCTTACGCACAGCAACCCAGGTCATGTGGGCAGGGAGGGGGGGTTGCAGTGATTTTTAGGAAGTCACTAGCTTGCACCAGGCATCCTACTGGGAAGATCCAGTTCTCTGAGTGCATGTTCTGGAAGTTGGGCAATAGGGGCAGTACAGGATTCCTTTTGGTGTACCGACCTCCCCGCTGCACCAAGGATTCCCTGTCCGAGCTGCTTCAGGTCGTGGCGGATTTTCTCCTGGAGACACCTAGTTTGGTTGTCCTAGGGGATTTTAACATCCATGCCGACACGACCTTACAAGGGGCTGCTCGGGACTTCGTGGAAAGCATGGCCTCCATGGGGCTGTCCCTGAATAAGTTTGGCCCAACTCATAGTCATGGACATGCCTTAGACCTGGTGTTCACCTCTAGTGACGTGGGTGATCTGACACTAAGTAAAAGTGAAACAAAAGAAGTGCCATGGTCAGATCACTTCCTGGTGCAACTGGACTTCTCCGCGACCCTTCCCCTCTACAGGGAGGTGGGACCAATTCGGATGGTCCGCCCCCGCCACTTAATGTATCCAAATGGTTTCCAGAGAGTGGTAGGGGATGCTTTAGCCCATGTTGATGGCCTTTCAGCTGATTCCCTGGTGGCCCGCTGGAATGCGGAGTTAACCAGGGCTATTGACTGTCTGGCTCCGAAGCGCCCTCTCCGATTGCATGGAGCCTGGACTGCCCCGTGGTTTTCTTCGGAGCTGAGGGCGATGAAACAATTGCTGAGACGGCTAGAGCATCAGTGGAAGAAAACTCACTCCGAATCTGACCGGACACAGGTTAGAGCTCAACGTCGAGCCTACCAAGTGGCGATAGCCACGGCGAAGAAGACTTTCTTCACCGCCTCTATTGCATCTGCAGAAAATAGTAGCAGGAGACTCTTTCAGGTGGTTCGCAATTTAATGGAACCACCTTTACTACCGGGGCCTTGTAAGGACCCCAAGATCTCCTGCAACAATTTTGCAAAGTTTTTTGCAGATAAAATCACTCATATTCGGAAGGAGCTAGACACCACCGTGGGAGCAGGGCCGGGGTGGGAGAGTGCTAGAGCTCTGTCTGGTCAAGTTGCATGGAATCAATTTCAATCCGTTACCCCCGAGGATGTGGACAGGCTGCTTGGACGCATGAAACCAACCACCTGTCTCCTTGATCCCTGCCCATCCTGGTTAATAAAAGCAAGCTGGGAAGGGCTGGGCGATGGGCTCTGCGGGGTGGTGAATGCTTCCCTCTGTGAGGTAACATTCCCAGATCCGCTGAAAGAGGCGGTCATTAAACCGCTTCTTAAAAAACCATCTTTAGACCCGGCCAGTATGGCCAACTATCGCCCAGTCTCAAATCTGCCATTCTTGGGCAAGGTGATTGAGCGCGTGGTTGCTGAACAACTCCAGGCACGCCTGGAGGATGCAGACCATTTGGATCCCTTCCAATCAGGATTCAGGCCTCACCATGGGACTGAAACTGCCTTGGTCGCGCTGGTTGATGATCTCCGGCGAGCTAGGGACAAAGGTGAGAGTTGTTTCCTGGTTCTGCTGGATCTCTCAGTGGCCTTTGATACAATCGACCATAACATCCTTCTGGACCGTCTAGAGGGGCTGGGAGCTGGGGCCACTGTTATACAGTGGTTTTGTTCCTTCCTCCTGGGCCGTGTTCCGAAAGTGGTGGTGGGGATGAGTGTTCAGACCCCTGGGCCCTCACTTGTGGGGTGCCTCAGGGTTCGGTCCTCTCCCCCATGCTTTTTAATATCTATATGAAGCCGCTGGGAGAGATCATCAGGGGGTTTGGACTGGGTGTCCATCAATATGCAGATGATACCCAGCTCTACCTCTCTTTCAAATCAGAACCAGTGAAGGCGGTGAAGGTCCTGTGTGAGTGCCTGGAGGTGGTTGGAGGATGGATGGCGGCTAATGGATTGAAGTTGAATCCTGACAAGACAGAAGTATTGTTTTTGGGGGACAGGGGGCGGGCTGGTGTTGAGGACTCCCTGGTCCTGAATAGAGTAACTGTGCCCCTGAAAGACCAGGTGCGCAGCCTGGGAGTCATTTTGGACTCACAGCTGTCCATGGAGGCGCAGGTTAATTCTGTATCCAGGGCAGCTGTCTATCAACTCCACCTGGTACGCAGGCTGAGACCCTTCCTGCCCACGGACTGTCTCGCCAGAGTGGTGCATGCTCTAGTTATCCCCCGCTTGGACTACTGCAATGCGCTCTACGTGGGGCTACCTTTGAAGGTGACTCGGAAACTGACTTCCGGGGTGGCGCCATCGGCAATGGCAGACTCCCTCTGAACTGGAGGGACTAGCTCCGCGCGAAACGGGTCTTTCCGCTACGGCGAAGCAGGGACCCTTTCAAAAATCACAGGTGGATGAAGCCTGTGACCATGGGACTCGGCAGGCACCCTTAGCGCCCCCCCAACCCGCAAAGGAACCCACTAACGGGCTCCGAAGTGAAGAGGGGGAACTGGCGCGGTGCTGTGAGTCAACTGCTTTTTCCGTGGAGCGAAGCCGCATAGCCGTTGCCGGAGAGCGCTGCCTTTTTCCTGGGACAATTTGGCTTCTAAAATAATCACCCGTGAGTACTTAAACTTTGGACAATTGGACTTTAAATAAGGACTTGCGAGCAGAAAGGAATTGGACTTAAAAATTTACTGCAATTTGGTACTGAAACGGGAAGGTCTAAACAGGAAGTCAGCCTTCCGTTTCTTTGTAGACAGAATAAAGCAAAGACAACGTAAACTAGAGCTCAGAAAATCGCTTCTAAAGGATTGGCTTTCATCATTTAAAATTGTTGAACCCCCCCCCCCCCTTCGGTAGCAGGAGAAGAAGGGGGATCTTTTTCGGACTGTTTAAACCTGCAGAAGTGAGTTTAAAGTAAAGTAACTTTCCACCGTCCTGATCCTGGAGCGGGGTGTCAGGACTGACGTTTGAAGCTCATTGACCAGAGACAAACGTTTTTGACAGATAGCTAAAAGAAGAGAAACATAGTGATTCCACTGTTTCCTTTTGCATTTTAAAGGAATAAATATTGAGAAAATATCTCAAAAAGGAAACTTTGTTGCCAGATTTGTCCTTAAAAGAAAGAACAAATAGAAGTTTTCCCCCTAGAGGGAGACTGTGAAACTGTAACTAATTCCAGGGAGCTTGCAGCTGTCACAGATTACGATCGTGGGAATAGACTTGTGACCTTGTAGGACAATGTATTCAGAAGCTCTGTTGTGTGCTCTCTGTAAAACAAATGCCCTACTGGAACAGTTAAATGAGAAGACGGATTTGATGACTAATGCGGTCAGAATTTTTGAACAGGCAGTGGGAAACTATATGGAGCCCACCCAGGAATTAAATCAGGAGTGTGCCCTGACAGAACAGATGAGAGAAGAGGATGCTGCTGAATCTTGGGCGCCAGAGATGGAGGGAGCTGCGGCCCTGCAGGAACATGAGCTTTTGGATTTGATAAATGAACTTGGAAAAAGCCAGATTTGGAAAGATAGAGTTTGGACTGGTTTGGAAATGGGGGGTTGGATAGACCCCCCCTATGCAGGGATGTTTGGACTTTCCGAATCTGGCAATGGGCCGTGAGATGTTTGGAGCTGTGGGGGCTCTCAATTTTGGAGGGATTCTGAAACATGTTTTTAAATACCACATGGAGTTGAGTCTGGACTATGGAAAAGGGGCTGATTTGTTGAAAAGGGTCAAAAATATTACCAAGCTGGAGTTCCCATGAGTGAGAGGAGAATATGAAGAAGAGCCGCGGAAGGGACATGGAAGAGACTTAAGGGCCTCGGATATAAGGTTACCAGGTTAATGCGCTAGATCAATGGGATAAAAAGGACTGACAAAACCCGGGACCAGGAGGAAGGGACGCTGGATGAAGATTGGATTGTTTTTATTTCTTTTTTTTTATTACTAGGATTGTTTTATAAAATTGATGAATGTTAGAAAAATGTTGGAACGAAATTACTTGGCTCTAGCAAAAATGTTTAAAGAATTAGGTAAGAATATTATGGTTATGAGAAGTTGGTAAAAATAAGATTTAAGTTTTAAGTTTTAAGGTTTTCTATAAGATAAGATGAAAATAGATTAAGGTAATGTAATGACAGAATATTATGAAATATGGAAAGGATTTGCTGCGATAATTATTAACTAGGATACAAAAAAAGGGAGGAGGAGGAGGAGGTCAAAGAAAGAAGGTAATGAAAGTTGAGAATTTGAGAATGATGGATTTATTTTTATCTGTTTGTGGTGTATTTTTGTTTTTTGAATTTGTATTGTTTGATGTAGTTTGTTTTCTCTTTGTTTTTTTCTTTTTTCTTTTTCTGCTTTGTTTTTTTCTGTAATTCTAAAAATTTTTCAATAAATATCATTTTTTTTTTTTTAAATGAAGGTGACTCGGAAACTACAACTAATCCAGAATGCGGCAGCTAGACTGGTGACTGGGGGCGGCCGCCGAGACCACATAACACCGGTCTTGAAAGATCTACATTGGCTCCCAGTACGTTTCCGAGCACAATTCAAAGTGCTGGTGTTGACCCTAAACGGCCTCGGCTCAGTATACCTGAAGGAGCGTCTCCACCCCCATCGATCTGCCCGGACGCTGAGGTCCAGCGCTGAGGGCCTTCTGGCGGTTCCCTCATTGCGAGAAGCAAAGCTACAGGGAACCAGGCAGAGGGCCTTCTCGGTAGTGGCGCCCGCCCTGTGGAACACCCTCCCATCAGATGTCAAAGCGATAAATAACTACCTGACATTTAGAAGACATCTTAAGGCAGCCCTGTTCAGGGAAGTTTTTAATCTGTGATATTTTACTGTATTTTTGGTTTCTATGGAAGCCGCCCAGAGTGGCTGGGGAAACCCAGCCAGATGGGCGGGGTACAAATAATAAATTATTATTATTATTATTATTATTATTATTATTATTATTATATTCTATGGGTTCTGCTAAGTGCCCTGTCTTCAAGCTCTTTGCTCTCCTACTTTTAAGGCTCTCAGGGTTCCGGGAGATGGTGGGTCTGGAATGCTTTCTAATGACATGTCAGGCAGCTGTTGCTCTGGCTCTCCCATGATTTCCCAACTTTTCCCCTCATCTGCCTCTGAACTGTGACCTCCCACCAACCCCTATTGTAAATCTATACTGTCTTCCTCTTCCTCCTCCCTGGAAGGGTCAGGATGGGGAGGCAGTCTCCACTATTTATCCTCTGCCCAGTCCCTGACAGGTATGCATTTAAAAAATCCAGTATTCCTAAAACAGTTTAGTGTGGGAGTTTTCCCAAATGAATTTGGGCAATTAATCATGTGTATATTGGATTTTACAGCCGCAGGCCATATTTAAATGTCCCTCTCCCCCCATAATTTTTTATTGAAACTTTTCCATCACACTACAATGAAAAGCAAAGTAATCTGAAGAAGAAGAGAAAGAGGAGAAGGAAGAAGAAAAAGCAGAAGAAGAAGAATGAAGTTACCATTCTGGAATGTGCCCTGAGATGTCTTGCAGAAGAGTGCCTTCGCCTAGATGAAGAAGAGGAGCTGCCCAGGCCAAGAGTTCAGATGTAAAGAAACATCAAAATGATCCCTTTGTTGTGGTGATCTGGGCAGCAAAGGAGTAAGCAACTGGAGGGCAGCTGTGTGTGTACAATATGGCCCATCTTGTAGCTCCTAACCTGGTCTGCTGCCTCAAGTGCAGTGGAAGATGTTGTCTGTCAAAGTAGGGTTTAACTGCCAATCTGGGTGGTTTTTGTGCATAGAATGTGATGGAGGGCATCATCTCTTCCTTGGCTTCAGGCAGCAGTGATGTTGAGACAGCTTTGACAAGAACATATCTCCAAGCCGTGTGCTCTGCTATGTGGCAATGTCATGGGGTGCTGTCTTTCATGTACAAAAACTCAAATAGAGCTAGCTCCAGTTAGCTTTAATGAATAAATGTTAAAACGGGTGATGAAGCTTTTTTCAACTTGAAGGCAACATTCCCATCTGGGCATCCATCTAGGGGCCACATTCACACACACTCTCCTCCACCCAGGCAAGCAAAACACATCGTCATAATTCTAGGATGCATTTCAGTCAGGTAAAAACACTTGAGGAGGCAAGGGAGGGTCAGTGAGGACTATAGTCTTGGGACACGGGTGTGGCTGTATAGGGATATGCCACATAAGCCCAAATAGAGAAGGTGGGAGGGCCCGAGGTTCTCTACCACTATTGTAAAATGACACCATCTGCACAAAGATAAAATTTCCAGAGCTAACGTTTTCTGGGGCAACAAGTCTTCTGCAAAGTCCTGTCTTGTTAACCTTTCAGAGTTTTTGAGATTGTCAATAAACCTCCTACGGTCTACTGTGTTCCACTGGTGCCCTTCCAATATTACCATCATAAGCAACATCCTAGGTTGCAGTTTTTGGAAGGGAGCATCAATGGATCTCAATCATATGATGGACGATGGCTCAATAGCTCCCAGCTCAAGGGTGTCATAGATAAAGAGCTAACACCATTCAAGCTCAAGGGGCATTATCTGTTTGATGGAAATTGAGTCCTTGTTGCCCTGTCTTACAGCAGAAGAAAGTGATATTGCAAGCTTTCTCCTTTAAAAGAAATACTATTCTGGGTATCAATAATTTTGAGGGAGGGGAAAGAATTATTTTCTGCCCAAAATATAATGGAGAAAAATGGAGCAGCTACCTTGAGCAGACAAAATAGCAGATCCAAAGCTGAAATTATTTATATAGGAATAAAATGTCAGATTTTTCTTTTCTTTTCTTTTTTGCTCTGCTTAGGCTACATATGACTAAATGTTTGGCGGCAGAGATGAAAATAAGTCAATTAAGTCTATCCTCTTTCGTTGCTTCATGCATCTTGTGTATTTCCTGGGCACCCTGTGATATAGGATTGTCAGAAGGCAGAGGTAAATGGATGGGAAATTGTCTCAGGCCCCAATGGTTCTGGTATATGATTATGTTACAGGCTAGCAATCATAGAAATTGCCTCGGAAAGCCATCTACAACTCACCCATTCAGTAAGCAGTTCATGGAAGCCTAGGGAATTGGTGGGCTCCAGCAAGGTGGATGTTATAGAGGAGCTATTTATAAGAAAATCTTGCAGATGAATCTCATTTCTGTAACTCCTTCACATGGATTATAGCTTTCAAGGACAGAAGAGGGAGAAAGAGGGGGGGACGACAGGATGTTATAAATTTGCCATCCCATCGCAGACAAAGAAACTATATGTTGCAATGGTATTATTACATTCAGGACATAATTAGTAGCATTAAACTGCAATTACCTATTACTTCTAGGGATGGCTGAATCGGTAAATTCTGGTTTCTCTCAAGTTTCGCATTCCCTCCACTCCAATTGTAAGTTGAGTTCTCCACATTTCCACATCAGTTTGCCATTAAAAAAAAGAAAGAAGAAGTCATCATGAAAGTTCATCAGCATTTAAGTATGAGTATCTGCTAACATACACGTTTGTATGCAATTATGCATCTTTGCAAAGCAATTTCCCCTAATATAATGCATTTTTGATGTTATTTTAACCAGCATTTGTGTTTTGTGTACACTTTACCGTTTTTTTCTACACGTTACTTGCTGGAGAACATGTTACTAGCTGGAGAACTACATTTCAACATTCAGAGAAGTGCATATTCCAAGGACAGCTCTGCTTCAGTTTGCATATTGTTTTGGAAAGTATGAATAAAGTAACGTTGTCTTTAAATGCAAATTGAATTGAATTTCTCCCCCATTAATAATTACTACTGCTATGTCGTCATTTGGATAACCAAGAAGAGAAGAATGGAACGACATTCTGCCTGAAGAACCTTTCCTTTTCCTCATGGACAAGGGAGAAAGAGCTGAGAATTCAATACTGAGACTCAACAACAGGGGTAGCCAATCTGGTTCCTTCCAGAAGCTATTAGCCTACAATTCCCATTGCCCCCAGTCATCAGAAGTGTTGGGAACAACATCTGGAAGGCACCGTGCTGGCTGCACTTGCTGGGAGATCTGCTGAATAGAATCAGGTCTAGCTAATGCTTCAGAAACATTTCTGAAATTCTTGTCTCTCGACTCCCACACACCCACACCCCGCCAGATGTTGGAACTCTGAATTACAGTTGTACCTTGGTTCTTGAATGCCTTGTGACTCAAACGTTTCGGCTCCCAGACACCGCAAATCTGGAAGTAAATGTTCTGGTTGGCGAACTTTTTTTGGAAGCCAGAAGTCCAACACAACTTCCACAGCTTCCAATTGAGTGCAGGAAGCTCCTGGAGCTAACTGGAAGCCACGCCTTGGTTTTTGAATGTTTTCGGAAGTTGAACAGACTTCTGGAACAGATTCCATTTGAGAACCAAAGTACAACTGTACCTGGTTTCACTTCCAAAATGGGACTGACCCATTAAGGAATGTTGGTTGTTCCAATTATTTTTTTCTGCATTTTGTACAGAGCGTTGTGCATGCAAAATTGGGCATAGCTTTCAGATCCTTTTGTTCAATTGTATTTTCCCCTTCTGTGTGACGACTGTGAAAAAGTGCACTGATAAAGCATTACATGTGAGGTGGCAATATTGATGAAATTGTGTATGCTGTTCCATCCAGACTCCTTGTATGCAATGTTTTGCTGATACAGTAAGTTAGCAAAACCTGTCCCTATCAGCGCTCCTTTAATAGCAATTTGCTCTACAGAACTTATTGAATGTACAAGTTTAGTTCCATGCTATGGAAAGCCTTATCTGCTGTATATGGGAAAGGATCAGTGTTTGGTGGAGGGATAAGTGTTTTGCATATAGATGGTCCCTGGCTCATATCGAAATTGAAATGATCTAGTAATAGGTATCATGAAGACCTCTGCTAAAAAACCCAAAGAGTCAATACTAGTTACAGTACCCAGTTCTGACGTCGATGGGCCAGCTGTCCATCTTTTATATTATTATTATTTCATTGTTTGCTAAAAGGTTTGGAACAAACAAAGCTCATTTCTATCTGGCCAGTTGGCAACTCTAAATGGCAAGATGTCTCTTCATAACCACACAGGTGAAGCAATGAGGGCTTTAATTGATTAGCTTGGGAGGTATTGATTCTTTAGATTCCTCTGAGTGCCTCATCAGAAAAGTTTAGGGCCAGACAGACAAAATGAACTCCAAAACAAAAAAAAATGCTAGGTCCATTGTACAAAAACATTAACAGAAACTCCCAAGACTGGAGAGGAAACTCAAATGTAAAATAATGGCCTTGAACAGCATATAATTATAACTTCTTGGAGTGACCAGCTGACCCTATCAGCAATTTGAGTTTGATTGCATTACAGTCCATTAACTGCCCCAGTCATAGTAAACATGTCTTTGTCTTGAGCTGAAAGTAGTGGATTAAGCAAAGATAAACCAAAAAATAGTGTGAGGATACTTCCCCTGCCCCTTGAATTTTATTGTGCCTTTTTATTGCAGAATCAGCTTAGATGAAATTAAATTGCCCCGATTTTCTTCCACAAAGCTTGACACATAAAAGTAAGGTTAAGGGGAAAAGACTGAATTTTATTTTGATACTGCTTTTGATACTCAGATTTAGAGTCATTGCCGCAGGGGACTGGTCCCCTTAGGAATATTCCAGGGTCCCTCTGTAAATGTTTGGTTTTCATTAAAAATGCCTTCTTACTTTCCTTCTTTGGATTGTAAAGCCCTTCTTTAAACTGTAGCCCTTTGGGAAGAACTATAGTATCTCTAGACTGTAAAAACTCCTGTCTGAATTCCTGGAAAGCTGCTACTAGTCATTGTGGATCATGAATAGCTACCCATTGTGCCCTCCACAAGTTGACTCCAACTCAAATAAATACCAACTGGCATGGTCAATGGTGTATGATGATAAGAATTCCAGTGCATGGGGGGACGGGACACACCACGTTGTCCATGTTAGTGTAGATAATATTGAACTGGGTGGACAGATGTTCTGACCTTGTGTACTGCAGTTTCTTATGTCCCTATCATGTAAGCTGCACCATTCTATATAATAAGTATATAGGTATTTAAGTATAATAGTATACATTAAGTATAATAACAAACTCATTCTCTGAATGTTGTTTCTCATGTAGCATCAGCAGAATACAAGAAAACTATAACCTTGCAAAAATAAAGAGGGGGTGGAAATAAAGGGGTTCCCTTCAAAACAGCCCAATGCTTAGTGCACAGCTAATGCTGGGAAGTGGAGGTGGGAATGGAAGTAAGGATGGAATGGGCTGGAGTGCCCTAGAAGATTCGGCAAGCGGCCCCAGAGGATCACCAAGACACCACCATGCTTCACTGTAGGCAGAACCTTTTTTTCAACATATGCTTCATTCTTCTTTCCAAGAGGACTAGAAAACCATCAAAACACAAACACACAGGTATCGTCAACACTTGTTTTATTATTTTTCACAACAATTATGATTTTTAAGCTTAAATAGCACCATCACTTTTCAGATATTAAATCCAATCAAACACAGAGTAAGTGTGATAAATCTCTCTCTCTCTCTCTTACACACACACACACACACACACACACACATTAAATTCAAATTAGATTTAAAATCACCCAAATTTCCACCACAAAACTTAATTCTTGTTCCATTTACCTGGAAATTATAGGAACTATTTTCAGGCGTAATACAGAGATATTACTACTACTACTACTACTACTACTACTACTACCACAGTGAATTCATTAACCTGAATTAGTTCATTTCAAGCACTGCTCTTATAAGCCAAAGGCTTTGCAGTTGAATGTTATAGGGATGGGAGAGATATACGTCAAAGGCAATTCCAGTTTTCCAGTAATGGGAGAGATAGCAATGAATATTGTGAATGATCTCCTGCTGCTACTCATCTGTCTCAGTCCGAATATTTATTTCAAGTACCCTGAATCACCAGCTTTGTCTTCTTTAACCCTCCATCAGGGAAGCTGTGGCATCATATGTAATATTGCACACAAAACAATATCAAAACCTCATCATGCTGCACTGGGTGGGACATAGTTTACATTATTTCATTCCATTCCAAAATCCATAAGGAGGAAAGAAAGAATTTGTGTGCATATTACTAAATGGTTTTGCACTCCTAAGGAAAGTGCCTTTGCATTACTTCCCATGATTATTTCTTTTTCTTTTTCTAACAGTAATAAAACAGATGCTAGTCAGGACAATTCAACAGCCACCCCCACCCCCACCCCAATCTCTGCAAAGAGCAGCCAATACCTAAATAAATTTCAATAGTCTTACAGTTAAGGAGATTCTGTTATCAGAAACATGCATAGTTCTGAAGCACACACACGCACACACACAAAGAGAGAGAGAGTTGGGTGGAAGAGATATAATAGAAGTATAGTTTATCCATGTCTCAACCACTGGCCTTATATTGTGAGGACCAGCTCCTATTTTGGGTGCAGTCCTTAAGCAGACCCCAACAGTGTGAGTCACCCTGCATCCCATGAGCTTTCAGGGCAAAAACCATTGGAAGAGTTACTTGCCTTTTTTGTGCCCTTGAGGGAGTAAGCAGAGAGGGGAATGCCTGATCGCCAACTTGAGTAAACTGGGCAAACTGATTCGGAAGAAGGTGCCCCCAGAGAAAGACTTGTAGCAGAACTTTTATTTCAGTTTGAGGCAGGGGTTGAAGTGGATTGGCCCATGGGCAGCAAGAGGAAATAAGATGAAGGGGACCCCCAGTGTCATAGGAACCAACTCCTAGGGTGCCAAGGTCACTTTGCACCCCCAATAAAATATTTTGAGGGGCCAATGCCCCCTCAAAGTTAATAGGCATTGTCCTATAATTGGTACATGTGCTGCATAATATGATTGATTATGCAAGTTGGGGCTTACCTCCCCCCCCCCCAATATTTTATTCAAGTTGGCACCCCTGCCCAGTGTGCCATTGAAGAATCCGATTTGGTCCTGGAGTTGCGTCTTGAGTCCCTGTGTGCAGCAACAAAGATGGCTTTAGAACAGAAGTGTGAGTTTGGAGCCTCTCATCCACAACCAGAGGGGAGGCCAAAGAGAAATCAAGGACTCCACAGAGACGGAAGCTATGATTTGAGCCCGAAGTAGCTGTTGACCAACTTGAACTAAAAACTTTGTGAACCGGCACTGCAAATAGAGTTGGAGGATAGATTTTATTTGGTTTGTATTGAAAGGCAAACCTACCTAATTTTCTTTTAGGCAAACCAAAATACAGCTGTCCTTCAAAATCTGTACATTTCTGAATTTTGCAAGGCAGTTTTGCAAGGCAGCAATTAGTACAAAAATGCATATATTATGGTAAAGTTTATATAAAATACACATATTAGTAAAAATATCATATAGAATTTCATATATTTGCGTAAATGGCTTTGCAAAATATGCATATTAGGAAAATGCATATAAAAATGTATAAAAAGGGGAAAAAAATCCTAGTGAACTTTTCTTTTTTTAAAAAAAATATTATCACAAACTGATATGGAAATGAGACGAGCTGGAGATTGGAAAAATGAGAAAGTGATAGAAACCAAAATGGATGGATTAATCCAGGGGTAGGCAACCTAAGGCCTGGGGGCCGAATGCAGACCAATTGCTTTCTCAATCTGGCCTATGGATGGTCTGGGAATCAGCATGTTTTTTACATGAGTAGAATGTGTCCTTTTATTGAAAATGCATCTCTGGGTTACTTGTGGGGGCATAGGAATTGGTTCATCCCCCCAAAAAAAATATATAGTCCAGCCCATCACATGGTCTGAGGGACGGTGGACCGGCCGCCTGCTGAAAAAGGTTGCTGATCCCTGGATTAACCCATGCCTGACTTCAAAAGAGAAAAATGAGGGCTGATCATGCTAAATGAACATGGAAGGCTGCAGGGATGCTGCATGTGGAGGGCAGGGGGGCCATAGCCCCAGGCCCATGGTTTTGAGGGGGGCACAAACCAGGTGTCGCCTTGCTGGGATCCCGCTGCTGGAGGTTTCTGGGCCTGGCCTCGCTGCTGTGTCCCTGACCACTTCGCCATCCAGCCAGTGTTGGGTGGATTCACCTGCCAAGGGCCACAATGGTGGGCATGCAGGCAGCACAGAGCGGCCTTGCTTGGCTCTGGTGGCAAGGGCTGGGCTGGTGTGGCAGGCTCCATGAACCCTTTACGTCCCACCTCCACCAGGAGTGTACACCCTGGGCACCAGCAAATGATGCAACACCACTGGAAGGCTGGCTGTTAGAGGGAAATAGCTATATGGGGGAGGAGAGTGGGAAAGGGCATGTCCTGGATGGATAGTATCACAAACAGGAGCATTTCACACTGCTATTATTATTATTACAGTGGTGCCTCGCAAGACAAAATTAATTCGTTCCGCGAGTTTTTTCATCTAGCGAATTTTTCGTCTTGCGAAGCACGAAATCCTATAGGAATGCATTGAAATTCAATTAATGTGTTCCTATGGTCAAAAAAAGTCCAAACAAAGCCAAATTTGGTACAACAAGAGTTTATTAAGTGCTCTTTAAAGTCACACATACTGTAAAGAGCATTTCAAAAATTGAAGGAACAATAAATTAAGTTTCTAAACATGACAGAAAAACATTTAAAAATCAACAAAGTGTACAATACATTTTCTAAGACTCTGGGGGACAACTCAAAGAAGGTTCCTCTTCCACTCTTTGCTTCTTGCTGAAGAACCTGAGCAACCGGTCTGCTGCTTCATCCGCCTTTTCAGCACCGCCCTGAAAGGCGACATGACCCTCGTATCAAAAGTGTTCGCAAGGTCACGTGCCACGTGCTTGTCAGGGTGGTGCTGCTGTGCAAAAGCCTGCACATCCTTCCACTTCAGGCAAATGTCCCTCAGTTCTTTGGAGGACAGCCGTTCCTCAGTTGCTTCCTCCTCTTCCAGCGAGGCCTGCTCCTGCGCAGCCTCTGCCTGCAGTTCGACCAGCTCCTGGGTGGTCAGCTCGTGGTCGTGCTCCTCCACCAGCTCGCTGATGTCCTCCTCTGTGACCTCCAGGCCCATGGTCCTCCCCAAGGCAACAATGTCCTGCACCACTGTTGACTCTGGTGCATCAGAGTCACTTGGTGCCACACAGTCTGGCCACAGGCTGCGCCAAGCGCAATTCAAATTTCTCTGGCTGATCCCATTCCAGGCCGTGGTGATCATATTCAAGCAGGTGACGATGTCAAAGTGGTCCTTCCAGAATTCCCGCAGGGTGATGGTGGTGCAATCAGTCACCTCGAAGCATCGCCTGAAAAGCTCCTTGGTGTAGAGTTTTTTGGCGATGACCTGCTGATCCATCGGCTGGAGCAGTGGTGTGGTGTTAGGCGGCAGGAACATGATGCTGATGAAGCTGAACTCCTCCAACAAGTCCTCCTCAAGGCCTTTAGGATGAGCAGGAGCATTGTCCATCAGAAGCAAAGCCTTCAGCGGCAGGTCGTTGTCCAGCAGGTACTGTTTGACAGCAGGGCCAAAAGCAAGATTGACCCAGTCCACAAACAGCACACGTGTGACCCAAGCCTTACTGTTGGATCGCCACATGACACTCAGCTGCTCCTTGTCGACCTTGTGTTTCTTGAAGGCCCGTGGGTTCTCCGAGTGGTACACCAGCAGGGGCTTGATCTTCAGGTCGCCGCTTGCATTGGCACAGAAGAGCAGGGTCAGACGGTCCTTCATGGGCTTGTGGCCAGGCAACTTGGCCTCCTCCTGTGTGATGAAAGTCCTTTTGGGCATCCTCTTCCAAAACAGCCCGGTCTCGTCGCAGTTGAAGACCTGCTGTGAACGTAGCCCTCCGTCTTCACAACCTCCAGGAACTCCACTGCAAAGTCTTCAGCCACAGAAACATCAGAACTGGCAGCCTCTCCATGCCTGACCACGCTGTGGATTCCAGATCTTGCCTTGAACCGGTCAAACCAGCCTCTGCTTGCCTTGAAGACTTCTGGCTCGCCTGAGGTTCCTGGCGATTCCTGAACGAGGTCTGCGTGCAAGGCCTTGGCCTTCTCACAAATGACGGCCTCAGTCACTGTGTCCCCTGCACGCTGCTTCTCTTCTAACCAGATGAGCAGCAACTTCTCCACCTCCTCCAGAACAGCTGGGCGGTTCTTCACGATCCTGGTGACTCCCTTGGCTGCATCAGTCGCAAGGATCTTCTCCCTCATCTTCAGGATGGTCCCGATGGTCGATGGATTCCTCCCGTACTACCTGGCGAGGTCTGTCACACGCATTCCACCGTCGTGCTTCCGGATTATCTCCTTCTTCATTTCCAGCGTAACCTTCGCCTTCTTCCCCTCGCCGGCCTCTGCAGCAGCAGTCTTCTTGGGTCCCATGGCAGCACAGTCTTCTTGGGTCCCATGGCAGCACAGCTCCTACCTTCGCAACCCCCCCCCCAAAAAAATCAGTGCTTCACATCCAAAAAATTCAAAAGCACCCAGCCACCCACCACACAGAAATTCAAACCCAGAACCAAGTCCTTGAATTCCAAGCACCCCAACCCAAAATCCAAACCCCCCCAAAAAAGTTTTAAAAGTTTAACTTACCAAATGGCTGCAAAAGAAGTTTTGGAAAAGCTTCAAAAAATCACCAGTCTTCAAAAACCTCAAAAAAGGCTACCACATCGCGTGCTATGAGTTGCTCCTCGAAGTCAAGTCGCAACTGCACCTCTTCAAGCAATGCACCCTGGGTATTAACGGTTTTAAGAAAAAGGAAACAAACTTGCAAGACGTTTTCGTCTTGCGAAGCAAGCCCATAGGGAAATTCGTCTTGCGAAGCAGCTCAAAAAACGCAAAACCCTTTCGTCTAGCGAGTTTTTCGTCTTGCGAGGCATTCGTCTTGCGGGGCACCACTGTATTATTATTACTTACACTACCATGAATTCATTTCAATTGCATGCTCTTAGGCTCACTTACAGTGAAGTAAAGGGCTTGAAGGCTTCACAGAAAATGTGGGCTTTGAGAAGGGATTTGACGAATGGCACTGCAGGTGTTCTGGGGGGACAGTTCCAGGCATAATGGGCAGGAAATTGGAAATTAAAAAATTTCTTGTACAATCCTAGTGCGAGTACTAGACACTGTACTGATTGCTAATTGCTTTGCAAATTAGGCACAATATAGAAATGATTAATAGGAGCAAGAGATCTTTTCAAACATTGGTCATTAAGGCAATATGATATTAATATTCATCCAAGGCACCTTATTTGCTTCTTAGATGAAACTTGCACAAATACAGGGGATAACTAACACCAGTCGCTTCTACAACTAACTTCTACTTTAACATTTTGTTATAGAGGGAGGTGAGCAGAACAGAGGGCTTTTGAAGCACTTCAGTGTGTGTGTGTGTGTGTGTGTGTGTGTGTGTTTAAATTATATTCAGTGGACAGGATTTGATCTCAGCTGATTTGGCCAGCAGGGACTGGCAGATGTCCATAAGCCATGAACTATGTTGTCATAGGAGAGAAGATCCAGCCATATGGTGCTTGCAGTATAGGCGGGATAAAAAGTCATATTGGCAGGGGAGGGGGAGGAGGAAGAGAATCCAGATGGGAACTGGAGAATCAGTTCAGATAGGAGGTCACCATGAATGGATTTAAGCTTGAAACAACTTGGATGGCTTTAAAGAGGATTAAATAAATTCATGGAGGGTAAAGCTATCATTGGCTCCTTATGTTTTACCTCCACTGTCAGATGCAGTATGCCTCTGAATATCAGTGGCTGAGAATCCCAAGCGAGGAGAGTCCTGCTGCACTCAAATCCTTGCAGGCTTCCTGCAGGCATTTAGGTGGCCAGGAAGCTGGGCTAGGAGTATGTGCCTTTAGTCTGATCAGCAGGGGCGTTCTTATGGAGCTGAAGCATTAGAGCTAATGGGCTGGAGCTGGCACAGTCTCAATCTGCTTTAAGAATTTATAACCCACTTAAATATAAAATATCTAAGTGGTGAGCAAGAGTATATAAAGATAGATAAGATAAAACCCATCATACAATAAAATTAAAAGCATAATACACATCCTTCATTGTAGATCACATCGGATGCAAACTAAAAGCCACAATTCAGGAAGGGCTGAGAAAAAAGGGGGGAAAGGTGCCAAGCACTCATCCAGAGCATGGAATAGCAAGTGCTTATCTAATCACCAATGGAACATAGTTCCATAATGTTTGTGCAACCACGCTGAAGGCCCTGTAGCTATTAGCCACATGGTGAATTGACCACATGGCACTGTCAACATGACTCATCAGCTGTGGGCAGTCGCTGAGCAAGGGATTGGAAAGGCAGAACCGTCAACATCTGGAGGGCCAGAAGATCCCTGTTCTATGGTGATTACGCTGCAGAGTAAGTACAAAAAGCATAAAGTACAGGTGAGATGTGAGGGCAAGCCAGATAAAAGAAGTTTCCATTCCACCATTCTCTTTATTTTTTAAAAAAGTACCAGTGCTTTGGTCATCTATATCCTCTGGACTCCAGACACTGCCAACATTGGGGCTGATGATGTATAGCACCAGTATGTCATTGGTGTGTTCTGAGACCCTATTATGCAGCTATATATCATCACAGATCCATCTCTTCCAAGACAGATTATGATTATATATCATTAGGAGCAATGGCAGGATGGAACAGGAGTCCCAGAAAGGGATTCTGAAACTTTTATAAGAATAAAATCTATCGTTTCTTAGGTGAGATGAAGAAGATTTTAATACAATGGATAAGATCCTAGTAATTAATCTGCACTTGGCATTTCAGCCCACTGAGTTTAAAACCAATAGCTTTTTTTCTGTAGCATGTAACTGATGAGGGCTTGGAAGGTCAGAAAGGTGGGTCAGAAATGTAATAAATAAATAATACTGATGCAGTATTTAAAACAGCAACAACAACTCATATTTCAATGACAGAACAAAGGGCCAGCGGGAGGGCTGCCCTCTGGAAAGAACATCATACACTGGGTTGTGAAGGCGCGTATGAGGTTTATAGATCTATAGTCCCATCTGCTCTATGCATGTAAAGCAGTATCACACCATTTTAAACAGTCCTGGCTTCTCCAGAAGAATCCTGGGAACTGTAGTTTGTGAAGGGCTCTTGTGGGAGACCATTATTCCTTTCATACAAAGGAATCAGTCAATGCCTCTTTCCAGGAACTAAGGAAAATGTTGCCCTCTGAGTAGAGGGGGGGGGGCATCTCTTAACAACTCTCAGCACCCTTCACAAACTACTGCTCCCAGAATTCTTTGGGGGGGACGGACAATGATTCTTTGAAGTGGCATGATTCTACTTTAAATGCATAGTACAGATGTGGCCTACGTTATTACATATTCAACTGCAAATCAGCAACCAGTGCTAAAGTGCATATTGCTGTGTGGGTTCTTCTTAGGGCTTAAAAGTGGCATATAAATACTTTGAAATTAAATAAGTGAATTAAATTATGGTGTCATTCCCAGATGACTTAAAGAGAGGGTGGAAAGTAGACGGGCTACCAACTGGTAGACTCTGGGTAGAAGCCAGGTTGTTTCCACTAGTACTGCGAAACTGAAGCAGTGGGTGGAAGAACTGAAGGAGGGGCATTTGAGCCCACATCTCAGCAGGGGGACCATTGGCAAGAGCCTCATGAAACTCCTGCAGTGAGGAGGTAGACTTCCTGAAGAAGAGAGAGTCAGGGAGAATGTCTTCTCCAAGTTTCTCCCCAAACCTGGGTTTGACACTGAGTAAGGGGAGCAATTAAATTCTCCCTTTTACATTCCTTCAATTTCAAATGGTTCAGAGCTCTTGACTCTTCCCTCACCATCAGTTCTTCATTGAGGAACAATCAAAGGAACACCAGCTATATTTCTCCCCTTCGTTTGTCTCTGTTAATTTGGATTTCATTATGCAGCAATTCTCTGAGCGAACAACACAGACTGCAAGCAGTCTCTAATGATACCTTGCATTTTCATTGCATCTATCATCAAGGCTTTTTACACAGATTAATTGATTGGGCTTCATTATTGGACTTAATCTTTGCAAGGTAGTTAACACCCCTTGGAGGAACAGGAAATAGTTGAGGTGTGATTTATTCACAGCAGCACAGCCTAGTGGAGGGTATCACTCGAAACGGAAGCCAACTTGTGAAACACCCTATATAGTTGCCTTTATTTATATTCGAGATTACAAAAATACAGGGTTTTTTTTAAAAAAATGACAAAAGTTTAACTAATTTGATTATGGAAAGTATTTAAAAGGTGAGCACACATGTGCATGCACGCACATTCACGCACACACAGAGGGGAGGGGGGAAGAAAAGAAATGCCCTAAATCTGTTCTTTCCATTTGGTCTCCTAATGTCTACCTTTTTTGCCACTGCCACTTGAGCAGCTGTCAATAATTAAAAGAAGAAACTATTTTTGTGCTAAAATCTCATTGTCCCCATTGAATATTGATGACAATAGGAATTTCAAGTCATTATCAGTATCCAAATTCATTATTTTTATATACATTATTCTGTAGCACTATCACGGAAGGTCATTATTACATTACGTCCATGCTACATATTGAAATACATTCCACCCCTTCCATGACCCCTCCATCAGTAATTGCTCTATAGATATTGCTTATCTGCTGTGGAGTAAGATACCAACAAAACACAATTTTGATGGAATTCCCTGGGTTTTTTTGCTGAAAGTGATCTAAAAGAGCTCTGTAACCATGTTTTCGACCAGCAGCAGATGGCATGGTGGATCTGCGCCACTCATTTGACCTCCCTCTAGCTGAGTTCCTGCTGCATACCAGCATGGAGACAAGGAGGGGAATTGGGATAGTGCTGACTTTGCCTCACCCACTCCATCCAGTAGAGACACAGTCAGAGGGAGGCCAGATGAATTTTGCTGTCCCACAATGCTCTCTGCTACAGTTTTCGAACACTGGAAATCATGCAACAAGGTATTCAGATCCTCCTCTATCTGTATACAGTGGTACCTCAGGTTACAGATGCTTCAGGCTACAGACGCTTCAGGTTACAGACTCCGCTAACCCAAAAAATAGTACCTCGGGTTAAGAACTTTGTTTCAGGATGAGAAGAATCATGCTCCAGCGGCGCGGCAGCAGCAGGAGGCCCCATTAGCTAAAGTGGTGCTTCAGGTTAAGAATAGTTTCAGGTTAAAAACGGACCTCCGAAACGAATTAAGTTCTTAACCAGAGGTACCACTGTATTACAACTTTTTAACACCAGACTTTTCATATATATGAGAAAGAGACCCCGTTAACAATTCAAAATGCTTAAGATGTACGTGCTGCCTGACTGCAGAGCTTTGGTATATTAATATAAGTGCACTAAAAGATGCATTATAGACCAAGGCATCAATACATGTCAACAGTAACCTACCTTTTGGAGAAATTTCAATAGGTATGTTCAAGCTCTCCAAGGCTTTTATTTGTTTCCATATTCTCTTTTGCAGGCTTTCTGCGTAAGAACTCAAAAAACAATCAATCCAATGAAGTCCTACCCCTGTTTATTACTGAGCACTTTCACAAAAAATGGGTGGATTGTGCAAATAATCCCTTTGGGAGTACTGGGAAATTAACAATTCCCAGTGCTCCTTTTGCCCAGGACATTGCTATGTTGCATAATTTGGTGCTGTAAAGAAGAAAAAGAATGAGGGAATGAAGAAATCAGAAAGAGGGAGAGAAGAGGAGAAAGAAACAGCTTGCCAGCTGCAACTCTCACACAGATTTGGAGAAAGGAAAGGAAATGCTAGGGAGGGAGGGGTAGTAGGCAGCAATGGTGTAGGAAAAAAATTGAATAGGGGCATTTACAATAATGGATATCTTAAGGCTGGTGAAGTATGAGCATTTCCTTGCTGATTTTTCTGTTTCCCTATTTTGCTTTGGTCCTTGGGGAGTGTCAACGGTAAATACAGAAAACAAAATAAATGGTTGGTGCAGTTACTACGTACCTTGGTACCCTGCTTTCTTTCTAGCAAATGTTGCAATGCATCTTGTTATTTTATTGCTGCCATATGTGTTTAACCATTAAAAATTTAAATAAACAGATAATGGAACCCCATATATGATGCAGTATGAGCCCAGACCCGAATCCAAAAGGGTCTGGTCTCACTTCATTTTGGTATGGATGGGAAAACTTGTCAATTTCAGTTTTTCTCAGTTTCTCATTTTTCCAATCTTAAACTCAGTGCTCTTTGTATTTCCACATCAGTTTGCAAATTCATTTTTCTTTTTTCTTAAATATATATTTTATTTCATAATATTTATAAACCACTCAATTGTAAAAAAATTAAATAAACCAACCTTCAAAGTCATTTACCAAAAATAAAAAGGGAGGGGCGGAATCACAATGCTACTTTAAAAAAATACAATAATTAAAATACTAAAACAGATTGAAATTACCTCAAATTTCTAAGCATCCGGGTAGGTTTTTCTAAACAAGAATGTTTTTAGCATCATATTTTACCCTAGTACAGTGATGGCCAAACTTGGCCCTCCAGCTGTTTTGGGACTACAACTCCCATCATCCCTAGCTAACAGGACCAGTGGTCAGGGATGATGGGAACTGTAGTCCCAAAACAGCTGGAGGGCCAAGTTTGGCCATCACTGCCCTAGTATATTCATTTTTGCACATAACGCTTGGTTGGAGAACTGGATTGCAAAATTCAGGCAATTGTGAATTTGTAAGGTTGACTGTGTATCAGTCTGCATATTGCTTTACAAAGGAGACAGGTCTTCCTTTAATTACAAACTGAATTGAATTTCTTCCCTATCAGTATTGTAAGGAAGGCATTTTGAACTAGTAGGAGTTTGTATTTTGAACTCCCCAGCTCAAAATTGTGCCTCCATCATTAAATTTCTCTGGAGTTCTGGAGTTCTTGTCGATATCATGGCAAGTTCAGATCCAACACTGCTTCTTTCAAGAAGGCCCTCTTCAAAATTATTTCGCCTTCACTTTCTTTATTTTCTGAAGGTAATGGATTGACACATACTCTTTCAAAGCCAACCACAAGAAAATAATAATCCCCTTTATCCTTTTATATGGGAGCAGGGGGTGGGGTGGGGGTGGAAATACCATTTGATTCAATATCAGTCTTTTAAAAATTAATTTTGTTTCGGTGTGTCTCCAAGAGTACGCACTGTTCAGAAATTTGCTGTCACTTGATGACAGCCACTCTTGATCTAATGCATAACTCGAGACAACGCTGATAAACTGTAAAACTTTTTTGCATCCCTACAAATTGATAGTGAAGGCGACAATGCCTGGCAAAATGGGGAAAGAATGATTGAAATCAGGCCAGGGCGTTATCTCTGCACCTGATCACTTCCCAGACGTCCACAAGATATATGTGGCTATGCACATTGGGTATCGCTTTGTATTTATATACCTTCTTGAATTTGTATGGGTCCGTTTGATTTCCTTTCATCCTTTCATATATTCCTGCAGTTCACTGTAGATTATGATTGCTTTTCTACCTCTCGGCATCCCACCCCCTCCCTGCGTTCTCTTTCTTTTACTTCTGGCTGGTGATGTCTGAACAAAGCAACACGTCAGCATGGACTTTATAAGTGTGTAAAAATAGTAACACTTAAATGTTTTCAGTCCTTATACCCCCAATTTATCTCAAGCTGTCAGCATGCGACAGGGGCCACCCTGTCAACTAGCCAGCTAAACCACCCAACTCGGACTGTCTATAAATGGCTACCCAGCTTCCCACCACCGCCAGCCATTCTTTCGTTACACGCCTCCTCCAATCTTTGAGCAATGCAAGATTTTAGCAGTTACCCAGTGTTATGTACTGAAGTTCTCACCCTGGGCCAGCAGGGGGATACTGTTGATAGTTTTCACTCAGGTCCACATATGCAAATAAGAGATTGAAAGTGACGTTCAGTGATTGGATAGTTACATAAAATGGTTCCTGTTGCGTTCTAGTGGAGCTCTATATAAGCAGGCTGGCTGAACCCTTCAGTTCAGTTCTCTTCTGGCCTGTGAATAAACAAGAGCTGTTTGAAGAATCGCTGTGTCGTCTGATATGTTCACCCACGACTTAATACCCAGGAACCATTTTTCCTTTCAGAAGTGAGGCACAGTAGAAACTGTGGTGCCTTTATGGGATATGGTTTATGAAGCCTGCATAGGAGGGGTTCATAGCATTACCTCTCCAAGAGGGTCTTACTTCTCCCATAGCTGCAGTCCTGTATTCAGACAGACATCAGCCATTGAGCTCTCTGTCCCAGTCTCCACTCCACTGCTTTACTGTCTGCATTACCTCACTCCTAACTTCCTACTCTAAGCCTCCAGTTCACAGTGCTTCTTAGGACCCCAGCTATTTGCCATCTCTGGCAAGTTAATGTGATCCACTGTTATCTTAATGGGTCATTACCCTTTAGGCCATCACCTCACACAAGAGGATAGTCCTGGCTTAATAAGCTTTTGACCATCACAGGAAACACCAGCTTGGGTTAATTAGCTTTTGACACATGCTGATTCTAGAGAATCAGAAGCATCTAATATATAGCTTAAATACATACGGCTCTAGTACAGATTTAACACTTAATTAAATTCTAACACCTACTGAACCCAAAATTTAGTGGAGTCTCGCACTCACAGACACATAACACTATGTACAAGAGGGGGACCCTTTCTGTCAGCTTCCTCTTCAATGCTGCCTTTACAGAACTAAGCAGGGAGGAGGATGGGAACAAAAGGAGAATTAGTTGGCTCTGCCTGTTGTAGGCTGTGGTTGCATCTGTCTACCTCTGCCTACTGTAAGCTTCCCTCTTCTTCCAACTCACCAGTACCAATGTGCAGCATCCACCACTCATTATGAAGCAGACAGATTTGGGACCTCTGATTCAGTTCTGCCTTTTCCCCCTTTCTTTTATTATAAAACTTATTCCTATTGCCGTCTTAATGACATTCTTTCATAAAAATGTTTCCCCACAATTCATGCTTCAGTTTCAGCAATGCTGGTTGTCTCTGCATTTGATGGGGATTCGTTTTGAAAGAGATTTCATAACACTGTATCATAATGGTAACATCAAAACAAACAAATTGCAGCTGCCATTTTCACTGGAAGCAACATTTCTTAATTCAATCAAGCAGATAAAGAGAGAGACATGTGTCTTGTCGGATGTCTTCCATCCTTGAAAATAATAACAGAAACAAGACAGCATGCTTGGGGAAAAAAAACTCAAGCATAATTTAGTATTTAGTGGACCATTCCAAAGACAAGATGTTTACTAATTACATGCTAATGATGGTAGGGGTGGCATCAAGGTGATGTTATGACCTTAGGATGATGTGAAGGCAGATTGTATGTGATCTGCTTGAAATCTACTCATGTCATTATTATAGGCATTGCTGAAACTAATTCCTGGACTGCCACTGAAACCTGCGTAAGGCAGTATTAGCACCAGTGTATCAATGCTTCTAGGTGCAGAGTAATGCCCAAAGAATCCATTGTTGTGGTCAGGATTTAGCAAGTCTTAGAGCAGTGAAACCTCAGGCTGAGGGACCAAATACAGTGGTACCTTGGGTTAAGTATTTAATTCGTTCCGGAGGTCCGTTCTTAACCTGAAACTATTCTTAACCTGAAGCACCACTTTAGCTAATGGGGCCTCCCGCTGCCGCTGTGCTGCCGGAGCACGATTTCTGTTCTCATCCTGAAGCAAAGTTCTTAACCCAAGGTACTATTTCTGGGTTAGCAAAGTCTGTAACCTGAAGCGTCTGTAACCTGAAGCGTATGTAACCCGAGGTACCACTGTACCTCTTTGCCCTTCAAAACTCTCCCCAGACCCTACCACTTTTGCCCCTTCCCTGAGTGCTTTTGCCTGAGATTGGTATGTCAATGAACTGTAATAATAATGACTGTTACTGGATAGAGGTTGTGTGTGTGTGTGTGTGTGTGTGTGTGTGCGCGCGCGCGCGTGCGTGCACACACACACACACACACACACAGAGAGAGAGAGGTGGCTTGAATGGCTTGAATGAAGCCTACTGTATGTAGGCAAGAGTCATTTCTGTCAGGAGCTCAGTCTACACTCGAGTAGGACCCTGGCAGAGACACATGCTTGACTGGCATGTTTCCTCCCTCCTGGTCGATCGTTCAGGAGCTTAAAAGCTTTCTTCAGCCCGAACATCACAGTGACCAATGCCAACAGACAACGGCACACTTAGGGATCCGCAGAGTTTGCACAACTTGTGTAACAGACCTCAGCAACTCAGCATTTTGGCTAATCTACTTTATTTACATATAAACGCACACGGAGCACTGCAACATGGCTCCCTCTCTCTCTAGCATCAGACAGCAAAGAGAAAAAGAACAAAGGACAAAGGACAATAGTCCCACTTCACGGAACACAGTAACACAAATGTCCTGCCTCTGTCACTTCCCACTCTGTGGAGTCAAAACATACACCGTCATGTGAAAGACAACAATCCTATGCCTGCAATCATAGAGCAGGAGTTCTAACAATTTCCACTGCTCTGCCCATTTTTTACTCTGGTCATGCCCACATGTAGCCCCCAAAAGGTTTCACCATAACACAATGTGGCCCCTGAGCTGAAACAAGGTTCCTCACCCCTGCGGTGGCACTTCTGGGTCTCACTGTACATGAGTAGAGACCACCATTGTATCACACAAACATTCATTTAGGTGGAGCACTCTCAACTCCCCAAGCAGTGAGTCATTCCTTGGGCACCATAGTTACCTAGGCTTGGTTTCCTTTGAGAGCACTCCTTATTGCTTTATTTTGTTTTCAATTTCCTTTAACAACAAGTATGTACAATGATAGCATAAGTGGAAGAAAAGAGGGCACTCCTGTAAGGTAGATATGCTGTCCTGCATCACATCTCCCTGGATCTATTACTCTTCATCACCTGTGCCCATTCACCCAACTCTTGCTCAGTGGCGGTGGTGGAAAGGGGCAGCAGTAGATGCCAATGCCTCTTTGCTCCCTGACTCTCTCCCAGTAGCAGCAGCTACTGGTGGATATGAAAGTGAGGAGTTTGAGTCACTAAGGGAGGGAGGCATAGAGGCATACACAGCATACAGAGATACCCTATACCTCCACAGGGTTGCTTGAATAAGTCTTCCTTCATACAAACGTAGGAGGCTGCCTTATGGCAAGTACCAAGTCAGACCACTGATCCATCTACCTCAGTACTGTCAACACTGATGGGCAGAGTTTCTTCCAGCCTTACCTGGAGATGCTTGGGATTGAACTTGGGACCTGCTGCATGCAAAACAGATGCTCTGTCACTCACCTGCAGCCCCTCCCTCTCACACTCTCTCCATTATAATGATGGGTCTTTTACTAATTGTACATAAAGACCATCCCTATATCAATCAACATTCCATAAAGTTTCTCCTCATTACTGGATGGGGGGGGGGGGAGTCCTAAGGAAATACATGCAGAGGTCAGGTTCGTTTTATGCATGCTTAGCCACTGAGAAATAAAAATTTCAAGGCTTAATTTAAAAATCAATTCTTGAAAGGGAGAGTAAATGGCAGGCTAGTGCCGTTTGGTCCTGTTTTCCTGTATTCCTCTGGCATCACCATTACACCATGGAGAGCCTCTTTCTTTCACACAGTTCCCCTCCCTACTGATGCAAATGAAGGTCTTTGAGCCTTGATAAACCATTACTCATGTTTATGCTTCCTATAAGCTGGAGAAAGCACTCCTCAGCATCACATGTCCAAGGGCATCTTTAATTTCCAGTCATCTCCATTTATGACCCTTGTTCTGATTTGTAGCAGACTGTAATTCAGACTTGCATTATTTATACCCTTTAATATCCCTAGGTCACATTGGTCTTATTTGGTTTTCCAATATCAGTAGAACTGTTGCACTTATAATTAGGGTAGTCTCTCGGGGTGGTTAGAATTAGCCTAATTCTATGCCCCTTTGCCCAGCTGATCAAAGAAGCAGATAGGAACATTAGTATGCTAATTATTACCTCCATAGTCATGTTAAAACAAAGTTTTGTTGGAGTGTTTATAGAGTGCCTATCTTTACCCAACCAAATGCTGGACTGTAGTTGTGGAACAGAGAGAAGCCCTCTCTGCATTCAGCATTCAGGCCATGATAGGCATGGATCAGTAACTTCATTGATCCAATGCAAGGAACCAGCTTAGATTTGGCTTACAATTAGATGGAGGGAAGCATTCCCCATCTCTTTTTATTCTGCTAGACTGCCTGCACTTGGCATTATTCTTTTGGGTGCTCATTGCTTGCTGCTAAAGCCTTTATTTCAACAACGTGATCCTTGTTTCATTTGTGACTCATGTCTTCCTTCCAAGAGAAGAAGGGCAAAGAGGCTTTCAGGTTCCCTGATATCTTTGCTGGTTATATGACCCCAGCCAATCAGGGATTCCATAGGCAGCACGTCACAATGCCACATAGCTATAGATTTTTATTTTATTTTTTACAAATAAATATGTCACAAAGGCAAAGAGTGAAGGCTGTGAGCAATCACTGTGACACCTTGAGGCCAATCAGATGTGGGTTCATGAAGATACTGCAGTACCAGTTAAGAGGGAAGGCAATGTTTTCTGTCCTTATTATGACTGAACTAATATTTTCACCACACTTTGCAGACTACCAGCTCCACAAACACTTGTCAGTTCATTAAGACTACTAATACTATTGACTGCAAAAGGGATGGTTCACATACCTTTTATTTTGTTTGTTTGTTTGTTTCCTTCTTTTTCCTTTTCATTATGTGTGCATGTGTATTTCCTGCATGTTATGACTCTCAGGAAAACAATAGCCTTTTGATTTGTTTTGCATTCACTACAAAAATTGGCATCCATTTTTAAGCTTTCCGCCAGTTCAGTTCTCACTGCTGAACTATACCGAATAAATGCAGTGCATGAGACAATGGGGTGTAGAATATACAGTTAAATGCACCTAACAGGTTGTTAGTGACTGACTGACTGATTCTATTTTTAGCATGCTCATCCTCCAAGGAGCTCAGGGTAGATCTCTTATCCTCACTGCAACCCTGTGAGGTAGGTCAGGCTGAGATGTGGCAAGGTCAGCAAATGAACTCAGTGACCAAATAAGTTTGAATTAAGGTCTCAAGTCAAAGTTTAAAAAATATTCACTACACCAGTTGTCACCAATGTGGAACCTAAAGGCAGCAGTTCACTCAACAGTACTTCCTCTATTACATCTAGGAAGAGTTTCAGGAAATATCCCCTCAAAAATCCATAATACTTGAAAGAGCATGTTTGATCTTCCTGCTCAAGCTCCCCTGCATTGAAGACATTATACTATGCCCATGGCAGCCATTTCGTGTTAGGCCACACCCAGAGCAACCTTTTAATGTTATGCTATGTACCCACTGGCCCCAAAAGACTGGTGACCCCTGAATACACTGTACTCCCCCCAGCATTTGGGCACCCCCATATGCAAGCCAATCATATGCAGACCCAGCACCAGTGGCTGATCATCTTGAACATTGGCTAAGGGTCTCTAACTAGCACAGCATTCCACTAGGCCACCTGTTTCAGTAGCTGGAAGGTGACAGTACTGCTTTTTAATGCAGGCCCCACTTGGCTCTCTCATCTGCGGTGGACACCCGCCATCTTAATTTACCCAAAATGCAAAGCCTCAGCCTAGATACAGATTGCATCGATCTATGCCCAGGGCACTGCATTTTGAGTTGATTAAAAGGGCAGGCAGATGGGAGCTGAAACTGGCTTCTGTTTGAAAGTGGAGCCACCACCTGCCCACCACTAAAACATTGCTCCAGGGCCTGGCAGGAAGGGCAGTGAATAGGGTTTCTAGGTTAGGAGCATCTCAGACCCTGAGATTTCAGAGACCAAGCCTGAGGCCTAGGGGTGGCCCCTGGTGATGTCACAGGAGACAGGGCACTTGACCCCTGATGATTCTTACTCTGCACTCCTTCCCACTACTGAGCCCTAGAGACAGATATTATTATTATTATTATTATTATTATTATCATGTGCCATCCATCTGGCTGGGTTTCCCTTCCGCTATGGGCAGCTCACAGCATATATCAAAACATAATAAAACATCAAGCATTAAAAACTTCCCGATATATGGCTGCTTTCAGATGTCTTCTAAAAGCCAGATAGTTGTTGTTGTTTTTTTTAATTTTCTTGACATCTGAAGGGAGGGTGTTCCACAGGGAGGGCGTTACTATCAAGGAGGCCCTCTGCCTGGTTCCCTGTAACTTTGCTACTCACTGTGAGGGAACCAGCAGAAGACCCCCAGGAGAGGACCTTGGTGTCTGGGCTGAATGATGGGGGTGGTAGATGGGAGGAAGAGAGGTGGGCAGTGAAGAGAGTAGAAACCCAGAGAATCTATGCTATAATTTTCAGCTGGCTCCTGCTAGACTGAAGCTTGAAAGCTCCACACAAAGCCACAACAAACAACATTTTTAAAAAGGCATTCTTGCCCACCTGGAAATTCGAGATCACCCACCAAGACCTAAAGAGGGCCAGGGAATCCTAGATACTTCAGCTCAGCTCTGGGAATCTGGCAACCCTATCAGAGAGTGATGTTGCAGCTGCCGCTGTGGTCATGACAGCAAAATACTTTTTATTTTTTTTAAGTGCAATTGAATTGAGAGCATGCAGTTTTTCCTAGGAGGTGGGGGCCCATGCCAAGGCCCTCTGAAGTCTGGCACCAGCTCTTGTTATATTAAATTTATTACAGACAGTATTATAGACAAAGGGTAAGAGCAAGAAGCTGGGGAGGGAGGCACAGAAATTAATATGCCCTTAAACAATTGTGTTACTGTGATTAGATCTAAAGAATGCCAAAAGCAGCAATATCTCAGGAAGACTCACTGACTAGGCAGCAGATAGCACTGCCTCACTCTGACATCCCTGCAACTGCTAATACTGCTATCTTCATTTGCAGTAATCATCAAAAGGAAGGTTAACTTTTCTAATCCTTTGTGTGAGTCTAATCAGTGACTATATCATCAGAGCCAGCTATCTTTATCTCGTATTCCCAGTACAACAATGCTATCTTTGTCTTGAGTGGATTTCTCAAGCAATTTAACACAGTAGACCACCCTCATCCTAATCCAATGTGTATAGGGCAGCAGGCTACTTTCCAAGCTGAATGTCCTAGCCAGTGAAATAGAGTCAAGGGGAAGAACCCTTGCAAAAGGCAGAGACTGGCTCAAACCAGATACCCTTCCACTAGCAGCAGGGAGTTCAATATGCAGGACCTTTCCTTATGCTCAAATGGACCATGACAGAACTCCAGTGCATGGGAAGAGTGTTCTTCCCAAAGGCATCTGATTGGCCACTGTGAGAAAAAGATGGACTATTTGGACTGATCTCTCAGGCTCTTCTTGCATTATTATGTATTTGGAGGAAAAGGCCACCAGCAGCAATACCCTCCAACATTCCTCAGATAAAAATAAGGACATTCTGTTCCACATCAGTATCACTGCTTGAGCATTTCCTCCTGGTCAAGTGCAAAAGTTATTAAAGGAAACACACAAAATTGCAGTATATTAAGCACAGAAATCTCTGAATTTATGTATTGCATTTAGGGAAGCTGAGGGAAAAAGAAAACCCCAAATCAATAAATACAGCTAACTATATGTGTGTGTGGACGACTTTGCAATGTCATCATGCATTTATGAGCATTTTGGAAGCATGATAACTTTGAACAACCATAATGTTTGTGATTGTGCAGGTGTATGATATGTTTATTTTGGAGTCCAGGGACACATAAACCTTTGAGTTTGGAGATACATAAGCTTCACTTTGTTTTAGTGTTTCAAACTTCTGAGCAAATTGGGAATGTGTAAGCAACTGCTGCATCCTGATGGTGTGGTGGATCCTGACTGAATCAGCTACACACCAACACAGAGGGAATTCCCTACCCCAGCTCCCCTTGGACTCACCCAAATGCACAAAATGGGGAGACATCAGATTTCAGAAGGCACCGCCAATTCAGCTCATGGGAGACATCAATGCCTTTTCTCCATCCACATGAGAAGCCAAACAGGAAGGGGTTTTGGAAGGAGGACCCCTCCCCATCTCCCCAAATCCCCTTCCTCTCTAGAAATCTAGTCCAGTTCATCTTAAGCCGCACAGAGAGTGAAGCTACAGAATCAGATCTCCCTCAAAGCAGGAGCAGGAGCTGAAGAGGAAACACCTGTTATGTGTGTTTAGCAGCTCAGTGGCACTTCAGGTTTCCAGACAAATATAAAGAAACTGAGCCTTTCTCATTTCAGCCTCCCATCTAATCTACCATCTCCTAATTTCAGATGGGATGGTTCCTATGAGGGAACACAATTCTTTACTCATATTCACCTATCCTGCAACTGAGGCAGAAGTCTTAAGAGTTTGCTTTTTGATGCCCATGTAAGCTCCTGGACAGTATAGAATACCTGGAAAGAGCAGAGGGCCTTTGAAAAGCTGTGTGCATTTCTCACCCATCACTAGGTGGAATAATGTGCTAAAGCAGCCTCAGTCAAGGTCTAATCCACAAACCAGTTAGTTCGGAGTCTAGTTGTCACATTTATTTTACTTTAGAGCAAGTTTGGAGAGCCTTAAGTGAGACATTTTCGACAATTTCAAAGAAATTTTAATTTTGTTAATTAAAAGATTAGTGAAATTTCTCAGGGCGGCAGTGGTATCTGCCCTGACCCTCACGTGCAATTAGATGTGAATTTTCAGAAACTGCTGCTCACCCAACTTGCCACAACCTTAGGCCCCTGTAAAGAACCCTTTTGTGGCTTCTCTCAATAGGAGGAATGTGGGTAGACATGTGGGTACTCTAGTCCATAAGGAAGAGGTGAATATCATTTAAGGTGGCTCCACCCCCATACTCTTCCTTCTTCTTTCAAAACCATCCCTCCTCCCTTTATAGTGTGGGCATAGCTAGTTGCCCTATTTATGGGGCTGAGAAGAAATTACCGTATTTTTTGCTCCATAAGATGCACTTTTTTCCTCCTAAAAAGTAAGGGGAAATGTCTGTGCATCTTATAGAGCGAATGTATGGTCCCTGGCAGTGGCGGAGCTGAGGACTTTGGTTCCCAGAGCGGTGGGGGCATGGCACACCACCCACGGTGGTGTGGCACATCACCCATGTGAGCATCCTAATGGTGGCGCATGTGTGAGCATCTCCCACCCGCGTTGGGGGGTGGGGAGAGGTGAGGCGGGGGAAGAGAGCTTTAGAACACTATTTAGAGTTCCCTCCATTGGAGGGGCTCTGTGACTTGCATGAAAGCAGCCAGGAGCCAGCGCGGAGGGGGATTTATCCCTCTGTCAAATTGGGACAGGGAGGTTTTTTCTTGCTTTCCTCCTCTAAAAGCTAGGTGCCTCTTATGGTCAGGTATGGAGTGAAAAATGCGTATTTAAGGGAGCCCCTAGTTGACCTTGGGACTCTCCTTTTTTGCCCGCTTCACACAGTGTGAGTTTTGCATGGGCAGAGGCTTTTATTCCTTTAGCTCACTGATGTGAGCACTCTCAAGTTCAATTTCCTTTGGCTTCAGGGTACTCAGTACCTTGGGGTTGGTCATGCACAAGGGGGCGAATGCTGGGTCAGCAGGGCTATGCTGTGTGTGACAGGTTCCAGTACCCAACACGCACGCATTAAGGAGGGAGAATTTCCTTTCAATTTTTTGCTACATGGCCAAAGAATGAGACTGTAAATCTGCCCATTATTTTCTGGATAACTCTCCTGCCTGGCCTACTTTCATTTGGCTAATCAGTTTAATTGGTTTGTTGCAGATGCTCTAAGTTGTTTTGCTATATTTTATTAAATATGACCTGCTTCACCATATTTACGCTTCTCGAATCTTCTTTCTGGGTATAATAGCAAATTTAAAGAAAATTTGTACTAATGACATTTCCTGTGGGAATGTCTATCCCTATTCCAAAGTGGCTTTTCAGTTGCTCATTATACACATCAAGTACCATAAAAACATAAGAATAGTACTGCTGGTTCAAGCCAAAAGCCCATCTGGAGTAGATGTTTTGTAAACTGCACCCCTTAAGGTGGCACGTCAGTGAAGCCTCAGTTTCCTGGACCCAGAGGTATTCCACAGACCACAAAATAATTTGTACTAATGACATTTCCTGTGGGAATGTCTATCCCTATTCCAAAGTGGCTTTTCAGTTGCTCATTATACACATCAAGTACCATAAAAACATAAGAATAGTACTGCTGGTTCAAGCCAAAAGCCCATCTGGAGTAGATGTTTTGTAAACTGCACCCCTTAAGGTGGCACGTCAGTGAAGCCTCAGTTTCCTGGACCCAGAGGTATTCCACAGACCACAAAATATCTTTGCTCTGTCAGAAACCCTCCCTCCACTGCCTTATCAACATTTGCTAACTATTAAAAAAAATACACCTTCTTAGCCAACTCCCATGTTGTTAACAACCATTTGATCAGCAGAGGAAGTTTTCCATGATGTAGAAAAGAACATAATCAGTTGATACTGTCTGTAGACCAAACCACAATTATAAGGAAGAGCAGCAGCAGCAGCATAAAAGTTGGTAACCCACATCTGATCCTTCTCCATATCAAATGCTGCCTTTCCCTTTCATCCCTTCCCAGAAGTGTGGGAAGTTACCCCTTATCAGAAGTTCTCCACCCGTGACATGAAATAACATTATAGTTGCTTCTCTTAGACTATTATATCTGCAAAAGGTAGCTGTGTATGATAGTGATGTAAGCAATCTTTCTGGCTTTTTGTTAGTTTGATCCCTCTCCTTCCCCCACCCCCAACCCACCATGCAATCTGATTAGGATACTGTTATCATGACTTTGTACATTGCTTCTACTCGATGCTTAAACTCTGGAAAGGCATTGTGGTACGCAATACTCTGTTGAGGTTGCAAACCTTTTTGACCAAGTTCTGCTCCTGGGTCTTTAACAGCGCTATAATCAGCAGACATAATTGTGCTGCTAAAAGCTTCTCCTGCTGGTTTCAAACTGCTCATCGAACAGCTGTTTAACATGGTTGTTTTCTGATGAGTTGACAAGGCTAAACAACATTGCAAATATAAGAAGTGTCCTGCTGGATGCAACCAAATGTTCATCTCCTCCAGCAGCCCGTTTTCGACACAGTGACCAACTAGATGCTTCCAGGGGTCGCACAAACAGGATATGAAAGCAGCAACCTACTGCTATTACTCAATAGCATCTGGTATTAGTGGCTTTCTGTGGCTGACCCTGTAGGCTCTATTTAAGCCATCATAACTCATGCTCAGGTTCATTTCTTGAGCCAAAGGGTTACTGTCTCAATGGGTACCTCGCCTGATCTTCAGGAGCATGGAAACTGAGGCTAGGCGTTAGGTAGCGGGCAGGACTTTGCAGGTCTTTTGCAGTGCAGGTCTTTTGTAGTGGGTCCCAGATTTCCTGATCCCCACTTTTATTTATTTTAAATGCTTGATGGCCAGCTGAGCACATTGCCAATTAGCCCTGAGTCACTGCCATCTGAAAGATTTGAGTGCCTAATTCACATACAGCTTACCGGGTCCAGAAAATACTGTTGACACTGTTCACAGTAAGCCAGTTTGCTTTCCCCCTCCCTGAAATTTGACCAAAATTCATGCATATAAATCAGCATATGCAATATGCAGATTTGTGCCATGACCCCAAGTCTTTCAAGTACCTAGCAATGGCTAGGCTTGGAGTAGGTGCTCTGTGACTCTTCCCGGTGACATCTCCCACTGTATCCGAAGGTAAATGATATGTGTCCCAGCATGAGGGCCTTTGTCTTTTTACTCTTTGAATCCGAAGCTGGTGCTTATTGGTACATGTAGTGTGGAAGGCAGGGAGGCCAACAGTAGGTGGAGCCAGCTAGGTTCTACTTAAAGTTTTGTGTGTGTCCTCCGCACTCCCTGCAGAGTTCTGCAAGGGCAACACAGAGACTGAGGAGGAGGAAGATAATAGGTGGTACCACCCCTCAACTGGCTGTAAGCAAGAAGGCAGGAAGGTCAGTAATAGCTGAGGGTATTCTGAGCCAATACTTTGGGTTTATAACACACAAACTCTATCATGCAAAGTTTGTATAATAGCAGCTCTTTTGCAATGCACTGGTGACAATTTTATTTATTTTCTGTTGTTGAAGTATGCTTCACAGTTGCCTCTTGCTTTGTGGGGCAGCATGGGATCATTTCGGCTAATCATTTGGGCTTTGCAGCAAGTGCAACACTAGACCACTATGTGTCCTTTTTCTTCCCCTTTCCAGAGAGAATCTGGAGGGCAAATATCTATCTTGGAGAGACCTTACAAATGCTGGATCTACTTTCACTCAGCTACTGCTTCTGAGCGGAACAGGCAGCCTGCAAGCCTCGCATCATATATTTAGAGCAGCAGGTGGCATTGTTACTTGAAATAAAACAAGCACAAGGACTGTACCGAGCATCACAAACACAGTTTCATTGATTAATTGATTCAAATAAATTCAGAAGGAAGCGTCCCCAGATTATATTGTACATCTGTTGCCACCACGCTAGTGGGAAGGGCGGGCAGACGGCTGCGATCGGAGACCAAAACACAACAGATTCCATTTGAATTAAAATGCCATATCCCAAATTTAGCTGAAGTGGTGCAGACATAAAGCAGCACAATCGACAACAACAACCCCACACACATATAGGAGGCAAGCACACATGTGTAATGCATACATTTAATTCCTAGGTAACCAACTTTTCCACCCATTCCCATTTCCCCTCAGCAGCAAACTAACATGTGCAGGCATCAGCAAGTGATCATGCTTGTCTTTATCCTGTAAAAAGATTCATTTTCTGGTTTCTGCTTGGGTCAGTCACATGCCTACCCCAGAGCTTGAACCACATACCCCACAGGACAATGACTTGAAACTTAAAACAGAGGATCATCTTCGGGATCCCTTCTCTTGATACTTTATAAAGAATCCCTAGAACTAACAGAGGATGAGGTGCAACTACCCCCCCCATCCATAAGAGTGCTTGCACAAAAAGCTTTGGGTCCAGGGTGGAAAATATATGTCTATGGGCCCAGAGTCAGTCTACTTATGATTAAGCAATCCCTGATATTCCCTCACTGCCTGCCTGCTGCTGCTGCTGCTGCCCCACTGCCCCTGCATCATTGCAACCGCCCTTACTTGGGCTGTGCAGTAGCACCCACAAAGCGGTGGCACTGATGGCAGCTTCTAGTGAGATCTTGCCCAAAGCAAGCACTGCTTTCATGGTGCAGTGCCCATGAGGGTGCCATCTCTTGACCTGCTGCTTGAGGTGGCTGTCTCGTCGCTGGGCTGCCCCTGTTCTCTGCCAGCAGCTGTGTTTGGTGGTTGGTTTAGGAGGCCAAAGTATATAAGATTTCTAGCTACTGAAAATAACATAGGTCTCTGCTTTCTTGTTACTGGGTTCCTGTCTTTATGGCACTTGGTTTGAACTGCCTGTGATGTTGCTTTTTGGCTTTTTCTCTCTCAATCACATTTAGACCTAGATTGATTGTCTGCACTTGACCTTGGCTTGCTTGGACTGTGCTGCATCTGAAACCCTGCCTTCATCGATGAGTACTTTGGTGTTAGTGTTTCCTGTATCTAGAACCCTGGTCCTAGAGGAGACCCCTGCAGAATGGCAGCCAGGATCAGTGTTTTCCATTGGGACTGGTAGGGCAGAAATTAGGGCAGTTAAGAGTAGATAGATCCAGAGCCAACTAATTATTGTGTTGTCATCATCCTTTTTCCTGAGTTTTGCAAAGGCAACACGGAGACTAAGGGCTTGTCCACACTTCTACTTGTCCCATGCCTTAACACCAGCCCCTAAGCGGTGTGTCTGTCCACTGTTTTAACTCCAAATAACCTGGGTCTAAGCTTTCAGCCTCCTTCCATAAGATTCTGTTCCCATCACTTGAGGCTCATGTCCTGTATCATCAGAGGTAATCTCATTCTGCACTGTGGGTGTAATAGTAAGTGTGAACCAAGCTGATTCATTATGTTTATTTGTGATTTGCTTTTCTACAACAATCTGCATCTTTTAGAGTGTCCAATCATATTCTCTGGATTTGTGTTTAATAGGAAACAAATTGGTTTGAATAACTTTTCAATGAAATTGTAGGGTGGCTGGTTGCTAAAAATCAGGGTTGTGCACCAGATCTGGCCAAATTCTAGGTAATGAACCAAATCAAGGCATATTCCTTTATTACCTTTTATGTTCACCTTGGGAAATCAAAGCAATTAGATCCAAGCAGAAGCTTATCTTCTAGTGCTACTTTCTCAAAGTTGAAACTTGTTCTTGGCCCAAATACCCCCCCCCCCCCGTTGTTCTTCAGTCACTGAAGCACTGAGTGGGGGCGGGGAGAGATAGGAAGAGAAAATGCGATCAGATTGTGAATAAGGATGTCTCCTTGTTTGTGTGGCTTCACTGGGCAGTCAAATAGACTTTCTAGATCTAGAAAGTGCACTGAGGTCTAATGGAGAATTGGATAAAGGAATTTGTCAGCAGCGATCAAAGAATCCCATTGCTACAAGGGAGCCAGCAATTTTCTAGCCCCTCATGCCAAAGCTTTGATCTGTGGTATTGGAAAATGTGAAAGGCAAGCCAATGACACATAACAAATACTTCTTATCTTGAACTACAGGACAGTAGTGCAAAGATCTTACTCGTTCCCTTTTTTTTGAGATGGCATATCCAGCTTTCTCTGTTTTGTAAAATAGCAAGCCATTGGCACGATCACTACCTCCCAGTGATGAACATGGAAACCTCACAGCCAAGTCAATAGAAAACAGCCTGGTAAGATCACATTTTTGCTTGGTGGAGTTGATCCTGGGCTATTTAACATCCAACATTTCCTAGAAATGCAATGAGTGATATTTTACCTTTTTGGACATGAATGCCTTTTAAAACACATTTCATGTTTTGATTACAGAATCAAAGAATTGTAGTGTTGAAAGGGACACCGAGAGACATCTATTCCAACCCCCTGCAATGCAGGAAGCTCAGCTAAAGCATCCATGACAGGTGGCCATCCAACCTCTGCTTAAAATCCTCCAAGGAAGGAGAGTTCACAACCTCTCAAGGGAGTCTATTTCCACTATCAAACAGTTATTACTATTGAACAATTTTTACTGCCAGAAAGTTCTTGTTTTGCTCATTCTTGCAGTTGGCAGGCAGTAGCCCTATACTAAATACGTATCTTTTTGTTTTGGAGGCCATGCACCTTGGTGGTCATACATCAGTAGCAGAGCATCAGCTTTGCATGCAGAAGGTAATAAATTCAATCTCCAGCTAGGACTGGGAATCTCTCCAGGCTGAAGCCCTGCAGCGTGGCTGCCAGTCAGTGTAAACAATGTTGATCTAGATGGTGCAATGCACCTTATTCCTAAGGTAAGTTGGCACATGGTGGTTATAGAAGTAGTGATGGTATTGAGGGTGTGAATGTGCGAGAAAACGTATTTTATCCAAGTAACCGCAGCTTATGGGGACTTCTCATTGCTGGTTTGTGAGAGGTAGTGCTGCACTGAAAAGTCATTGTGCATTTTCCCCAACCTTTTTTGAGGAACAAAAGTTGCACTAAATATGATAAAAGTGGAGAGAACATATTCCTCCTCTCATTCTACAAATCTGGTGGTCTGCACTCTACAGCATCCCTGGTTTTCCACATTCAACTTAAAGGCGAGGGCAAAACATCACAAGGTATCTCCTCCCATGGGGCTTTTTCAGAGCAGGACACACAGTCAGCAAGGGAGGCTGCAAAGTGCTGAGGAAATGTTTACAGTGGAGATATAAGCATAACACCATCAGCCACCTTGCATTGATAAAGTAAGCTCAAAACTCCACACTCAAAGAAATTATAAAGAAATTCCGAAGTGTCTTGCAGATGAGACAGGAAAACAGAAAACAGAACGCATACTCCTTGCCCCCTTCTATTTGTAGAAGAAAACATTTTGAGAGACTGAAAGATTGATTTCTGCACAGTGCTAGTCAGAAGTGGGAAATTGTAGAGTGTTTCTTCCCTACAAAACATGCAGTTTTGAATCTACAAACTGCATATCTGATACAAATCTTGAGCCAAGTCATATGCATCTCCACAGACTTTATTAGGCCTGAACCTCTCCTCTCAACTCTGTGCAGGCTTCCAAATTTTTGTGCACCTGAGCAAGTGAAACGATACACTCTGATGAGTCTGATGAGTCACAGGCTTCTCTTCCAACCCTGGAGTTGCAGAAGTGAATGGGGAATGTATCAGCAGTTGTGCAGTGATCTTCTCATCCTCATCCAGTGGCTCCATGTTGGAGATTGGTTTTTTTATCATTGTAAATTGTTTTGAATATTCTGTATTAATGTTGTAACCCACCCTTAGGGTGAAGGGTGGGTAATAAATAAATAAATGTGGGTTGCTTGGCCTGCTGAAACTCCTGACCTCAGAGGGGTGAATCTTTCAGGAAAGGTGGGTTATTTATGAAGAGAGACATCAAGCATGCCTTGTGTAAGAATTGGCAAATGGAGGAACCAGGTCCCGATCAACAGTTTTTAGTTTGGCTAGCAAGCCAAGCTGAAAATACACCTGGACCCCTAACTATGCCTTTCCTACTTGTTACAGCTTTCTACAAACTTTCAGTATCACTTGTGTTCTGTTACTCTGGAACTGTATCTATATGGAAATTGGCATACGATAATAGCAGATTGAGAAAGTGCTGTCAACCATCTCATTTTCTTTTGCATTAATGCCATTAGTCACATACTATCTTTAAGGGTTTTTGTGCTCTTAAAGGTATGAAGAATTTAGCATCAACTGAAAATGTAATAAGTCCAGCTTAACCCTTGAATACCACAGTTGGGGAGAGGAAAGCAAAATGTCATTCATTAAAGTGAATAGAAAACAATTTTATTTTATTTTTTGGTTATGTGAGATAAACAAGCTTCTTGTATGCCTTGCTTGCTGAACAGTTTTTTGAAATCTGAATGTCAAAATAATGCTGTTTCCCTAGAGCTAAAAGTAGACATTTTCACATTCAGGTGCCATATAGTTTGTTTTTGTTATAACAATCTATATGAAAATTGTTTAGATTGTAAATCCCATGCACTCACGAAAATTGAGACAGCCAGTCCCAATACAACACTGTATATGCCTCAGTGTTTAGTCCTGTGCCAAACTGAATTGTCAGAGTTAACACACAGGATTACCCAGATAAGAGGAGACATGATAGCCATCTTCAAATATCTGAAGAGCAGACACATGGATGATGGAAAAAGCTTGTTTTCAGATGCTCTGGAAGGTAGGATCCAAACCAGTGGATTGGCATTACAAGAAAGGAGATTCCAACTCAATATCAGAAAAGTAAGAGCTGTTCAACAGTGGAGTGGACTACCTTGGAAGGCAGTGGGCTCTAAACAGAGGTTGGATGGCCACCTGTCAGGGATCCTTTAGCTGTGATTCTTCCATGGTGAGGAGTTGCAATAGATGGCGCTTGGAATTCTTTCCAACAAATCTAGGATTGGGTCTGAATGCTCTCATTCTTTGTGGTTTAGCTCATCTCCAGAATCACCATTGTAACCAGGCACATCTGGCAAAGTTAGGGCAGTGTTTCCCAACTGGGGGCCAGAATATTCCAAGGGGGCTACAGGTGAAAATCACATAAATGGGGGGGGGGCACAGCATAATACTAGGGGGCCACAGAAGGAAGTGAGAAGTGAAGAAAACAAAGAAGTGACTGAGAAAAGAAAACAGAGAAGTAGAGGGAACAGAAAAGTGACTGTGCTTCCCAGTGGAGGGAGTGCCATGCGGACTCTACAGCAATATTGATTCCACTTCCTTCTTCCTCCCACTTCCACACTCCACCACTGCATGCACCAAGCTGTCTGCATCTCGTTTGTCATGGGCAAGGTGTGTGGCTGCAGCAGTGTTAGTATGTGGGGTGCTGTTTCTTTGTGCAAGTTTTAGTGCAAAAGAAGGTATGTTTCTTTTATCAGTCAGTTCTATGTTTTCTTCACTTCTCACTTTCTTCTGTGGCTTCCTAGTCTCATGTAATGCCCCCAACCCATTTATACAATTTTTACCAGTGGCCCCCTTGGAATATCCTGGGGGCATCTTGATTGTGGTAGTGCATGTTTGTTTATTTATTTTTATTTATTTTTGAATTTATAAGCTGTTGTTGTTGTTGGCATCAAACCAGTGGAGAATCACAGCACCTGCTGTGGCTTCAGAGACCAGTAATTTGTAACTGCTGCCTCCCACAGTATTTTTGCTGCATTAGCAGCACTGAAGTGACCTCCCCAGGGTGTGAGCCCAGGCAGTGTTTATGGACAACAAGACCCCCCCCCCATCAGTCTTGCTGGTGTGGTCCAAAGTAAAGCAGAGCAATATATTTGGTGTGAGCTTAGCTGTAGGAGTGGCCAGAAGGAGGCGTAAAAGGCACCATCCATCCGTCTTTGGGACTCAACTCCAGATTTGTGTAGGGTTTACTCCAGGCTTCCTCAACCTTGGCCCTCCAGATGTTTTTGGCCTACAACTCCCATGACCCCTAGCTAGCAGGTCAGGGATGATGGGAATTGTAGTCTCAAAACATCTGGAGGGCCGAGGTTGAGGAAGCCTGGTTTACTCCTTTGCCTTTTCTTCTCCTGAAGATGTCCCACAAGGCAGCAGGTACAGATATTTCCTCCCAAAGCTTTTCTCATGAATGAGTATAGCCTCGTAACAGTGGAGTTTCGGATCAGAGTTTTCTTTCTCTAGATGGGCTACCTGCTCAGGTTGAGTATCCCCACCTGCATCATATACACACACACACATACACATATATATACATACATACATACATACATACATATATAACAAGGTGGTCCATCATATTGAATTGTGAAAACAACTCGTATTGAATTGTGAAAACACATGAAAACATTGGAAATATTATTAAAACATTAATAAATACTGATAGGATTAAAAGGAAAAAAAATATTTATATGCACAGTAGTATACCATCTGCCACTTTTTACACTGCAACATCTCGTGTGTTCTTTGAATTGTGGCTGTACATTATCAGACAGCTGTGTGTGTCCCTTCCCCCAAATATTCTTAGGTAAATAATCTAAGCGCCATCTTCTTTTTTTAAAAAAAACAAACCCTGGTAGAACTGTGGTAGAGTAAATGAACGATTTGTGTGCAGGCATTGTAATAAATGAATAATTGAGAAGGAAGTGCCACACAGTGATTGTTGGCACTATAATAGAGGTGCAATATGTATGCCCCCTCCCATTTCATCCGAAATATGTTGGGGATACACAAGCATATCCCAGTTTTTGTAGCTCTTAATGAAAACGCTCTGCGAAGGTACAGATACATGACTATTTCCAATGCCTACATTTTCTACAACTTTGTTCTTGTGATGTCAATGAGAGATAAATTCTTGTTTAATAAAAGGGAGGGAGGAAAGTTGGCATCTTTTACATGCTGTAGTGTTATCAATTTCAGGTGTTCATTTCTCTTCCAACTTATTTTTCTTCCAGCAAAGAGAATTCTCTCTTTCGGTTTGATGTTTCTTATCAGCCGCGTACCGGCAGTCTTTTTCTCCTTTTTTTAAAAAAAAGAAAAATATCTAGGCACTTTGTTTGTGTCATTAAAGATACAGAGTCTGGAGAATTGCTAATACACCTTGTCATCTCTTTTACTCCTCCTTTCATTTTAAAGTTAGCTAAAGTTCCTCCTAAGTATCGTCTATATATTTCTTCTACATATATCACCCTGTTGCAAATTAAGACAAAATGGGTTTTGTTCATCTGCTATACCAAAACAAAGGTCCTATGGCATATTGAAGACAAACACATTTAGGGATGGGAGAGGAATATGTGGTCAGCTACATTGGCAAAAGAAAAGCACTTTATATGCATTGCTAATGCATTCTAATACTGTGACACCAGATGGCACTGTGGAGTCCCGTTTTTGCTAACCCGATTTCTCATACAAAGTTTGCAACGTGTTTAACTGAAATGCTTCTTTGATGTGTCTAGATCCAGCCTGTGTGGACCATCTGTTACCCACAAACTTGCTTGTGGATTGGAAGACAACTCCCAGTCTGCTTATGTACTTCTGTGGATTTTTGCAATGTGTTTTTGGTGAACCTAAACGTGTGGCCCAAAATACGTGTTTTACATAAATTGATGCAGTGTTTGTGGTGCAAAGTGTGTATTTTACATTTTAAAACGTATAGCTAAAAATGTGTACAGTGAGAGAGAATGGGGCAGTATTGAGAAACCTATGACCCAACCCATATGCAAATACATCACAATGGGGGGGGCACATTTGCATGTATTTCTGATCCCTGTATTTAAAATGTTAAGGCAGGGTTGACATCAGCTCCAAGCATCCATGGGCAGCTGCTTAAAATTTTGTTTCTGGCCCAGCAGTCTGGGCAACTCCAGGCAACTCTAGATTTCAAATAATGCCATTGACCCAACACCAGTCTGAGGCACTGTTGGGAGGCAGTATTAAAACCCAATGGTCAGGTGTGATAGAAGTTGTAGTCCAACAGCTTTTGGGGATCCAAGGCTGAAGAACACTTCACTAAACTATGGTTTCACACTATGTCCAAATTAGGCTAGTAAACCATGGGTCAGTGGTGATTTTAACCTGGGCCTCTCCAATCCTAGTCCAATAATTCTAGTCCAATGACACTACATTGGCTCAATTTTAGATAGTTCACTTGGTATAAAGTTGAGATTACTTGCTATTAGGTATGGGGGAAAATAAGAAGAGAGTTTGAGGTTTCTGTAAGAGATGGATGAACGCTTCCAATCCAGATGGTAGAATTACTGTTCAGCTCAGTTGAGGTGGACAGATCTCTCTCTTTCTAGTCTTCATGTGTTCACTCATTTGTGATTCTTTTTTTAAGTCCTCAAGAAAACACATTAGCATTTTTGTGTGAATTTCTCCTAATATGTATATTTTTGTATGTAATTTTGCCTTAATATATTTGCAAAGAAATTTTCCTTAAAATATTGTATGCCTCTGTTATTTTCATTGATATATTCCTTTTCATGCACACTTTGTCCTAATATATGTAGTTTCTGTACCCATTACGCACTTGGTTGGAGAACTCTGCTGCGTAATTCAGAGAAGTGCTGATTTTGAACGAAAGCTGTTTGTTGCTTTACATATTATTTTTATTATTTCGGAAAGTGCAAATTCGGTACGTTTGGGATGGGATTTGAATCCAATTTCTTCCGCATCCCTAATATATGTACACATAGATACATGTGCGTGCACACACACATATTTTATGCTGCTACCATAAGGCTTGGGTAAACCAGGGGACATTAAGTATCTGCAAACAAATATTGCAGTCCTCTTCATAAGCCCTCAGGAAATTTGACCATAAAACTCCTCCTGCTCTAATTATATGTGTTTTAGTCCATATTTTTTATGGGGACTTAGGGGAGGGACAGGTTGTTAAATTGCATTGCATTTAACAAATCTATATAAAAATGGGGAGCTGCAAGAGCTGAAACAAGGATAGCTTTATAGGAATATTTATTTCGAAAGGTACGCTATTGGGATTTCTGTGTTTCTATCTTCTGGGCCTCAGTGAAAGGCAAGGCTCGTGGATTCAAAACTACCGTACTGTGCATTTCCTAGACATCTGTATTTCTAAGCAGGTTATTAAACAAGGGCTTATAATTGTTCTGTAATATTTTCATTAGTGTTATGGTGCAATTTTGCTAATGAAGATGTTTATCTTCATATGGTTTAATACTGTTTAGCATGCTGGCTTTTTTAGTGGGCAGCAATCAGGGATGCTTCTAAAATTCTCCTTCTGAAGTTCTCTCCTGTTTCTGGAGCTCTAAAGTGGTGGTGCATTAGAAAATCCTCACCCTCCCATTTTTCTTGTAATTTCTGATTTTGCAATTTCATGGAAGACAGTGCATGCACAATTTGCCACAGCTTTCAGCTCACATGGTAAAACACTGTAGAAAAGCAGTCTTGGTAGGGCTTGATGTGTGACTGTCCCAAGATTATTTGTGTGCCATGCTTTAGCAGTGTGCAAGATCGTATGTTCACTTCAGTAAAACACTGGAGGAAAAGAGTAGTGGTGCAATCATACACACGGCCAAACACTTAGTCAAAACTGCTGCTTGGATTTTGCAGCTTCTTTTGCAGATCATGGTAGGGTGTCCAGCTTTGCATTGTGAAAAAGGGGGGGGGGGGAAGAGTTTTGCATAATCACAACCACCGCCATCCCAAGCAAAGGGCATCAATTTGGATAAAATTTGCATATTCATATGTACAGATGCACAATTAGAAACAATTGCTGTAATTTAAATAGAAATCCAATACATGTCACCATAGTGACGTGTGCCTACTCATTCTCCTGAACAGGTGTTGCTAACAGATGATCAACAACCTCAAACCCTATTTATGGTTCCTTATTTTTAAATCAGATTTGGATTGGACACTCCTCCAGCATAGGGCTGTTCTCTATAAGCCCTTCAAAATGGAGAACTGTGGTCTGTGGAGTATGGTGCATGGTCACCCTGTGGCCCAAAGCCCTGTGATCTGCAGTTCCCTAGTGATTAATAAACACACAGACATGAGTATTTAGGTTTATGGGTTCAAATAGGCCACAACTTTATTGGTTACAGATGTGAGGGATTTGGCTTAGGCATTGGGTGGCTTAGGCATTGAGGGAAGCCAGGCTGTATCTTGACTCCCAGCTGTCTGCAGGGAATCCATGAGGGTAAATCACCAATAGGGGGAGCCCTATGACTTACATCAAATAGGGGCACCCCAAGGGGTCCCCACTGGGGTAGCGGCATCGCCCTAGCCCACATCCAGGCATCAGACAGGATCCATACCCCAGATCCCTTTAACAGGATACCCTTAATGAGTAATACCCTTAACAGGATATCCTTAATGAGGAGTGCCTAACTGCTACTCAAGCCCAAACAGCTTGCTGCCAACACCCTCACACCTGCAACCAGTCCCCGATGCCCTCTGTAATTCTCAACCAGATATTGTTGCCAACACTGGAAAGGTGTAACCTGTCATTACGGAACAAGGCCTCCTGGTCGAAGGTGATGGCAGGGCAACATATCACACAGCCTTTCAAGTGTTGCACCTTTTGCACAACTGTGTGGTTTGCTTTCTTTCTAGCTCTATTAATGGCAACTGGATCGGGGCAATCACACCAATAATGCCTCTCCAGCAGCTGGGACCAAATTACAGTGGAACCTCGGGTTACGTACCGTCCTTCTATGAACACTTTGGGTACTGAGCTCAGCTAACCCGGAAGTAGGTGCTCCTAGTTGCAAACTTTGCTCCAAGATGTGAGCAGAAGCCACGCGCCGGTGGCACAGAAGCAGTGGGAGGCCCCATTAGCGAACGCGCACCTCATGTTAAGAACAGTTTCAGGTTAAGAATGGACCTCTGGAATGAATTAAGTTCGTAATCGGGGGTACCACTGTATGGTTAATTCTGGGTACAGGGCAGCAACCTTATCAAGAAGGTAAAGGTAAAGGACCCCTGACAATTAAGTCCAGTTGCAGATGACTCTGGGGTTGCGGTGCTCATCTTGCTTTACTGTCCAAGGGAGCCATCGTTTGTCCGTAGACAGTTTTTCTGGGTCATGTGGCCAGCATGACTAAGCCACTTCTGGTGCAATGGAACACCAAAACCAGAGCAGCACACGGAAACACCGTTTACCTTCCCGCCAGAGCGGTACCTATTTATCTACTTGCACTTTGAGGTGCTTTCGAACTGCTAGGTTGGCAGGAGCAGGGACTGAGCAACGGGAGCTCACCCCGTCACAGGGATTCGAACCGCCGACCTTCTGATCGGCAAGCTCTAAGCTCAGTGGTTTAGACCACAGTGCCACCCGCGTCCCCGCAAGTATGCATACTGGCCCATACCCAACATCCTCATGCAAGGTATGCCACAAGAACTTGAGTCAATGGTAAAGTGAGTGATTAAGTCCTAAACTGGCAGTCCTCTGCCTGGTGAATGGAGGGGAGGCACTTGCACCCTGCTTCTTTTTATCAGGCATAGCAACCAGTTTAGATTTGTTAATATGTCTTGATCATCGATAGCGCAGGGGAGGGTTAGATTGATATTGCATGAAAACCCAAACTGGAGGTAGCAATGCCCCTGGCTACCAGAACCAAGCACAATAAAGCACTGTATGGGAAATGCCACTCCAGCAAGATCAGATACAGAATTCGAATGCAGCCCCTACAAAATGAGATGTAATAACGACAGTACAATCCTGCACAATGAAATGTGGAGTGGAAAAACAGACAACCCACCACACAGGTACCAGAATGTGGCAATGAGTATAGCTCAGTATTGTCTACACTGACTGGCAGCGACCACCAAAGGAGTGCAGCTAAGTGTATTTTTATCTCCTTGACTGTTTTTATGGTGCGCTTTAGTTTGTTGTTTTGACTATTGTACTTCCTAATTTTTAAAAAAAGGAAAAAGAAAGAAATTGTCAACCCACCTTATGAGTACTGCAGTAGATAGCTCCCCAACCAATATCCATAGACCTTGAGCCAACCTGCTTAGTCCATCACATAGCAGCAAGCTTCTCACATGTGCCAATCAAAAGTGAGCACACAAGGCAAAGAGTGCCAGCTACAGTTCCCATCCAGGGCATAACACAATGTGTAGGAACCTCATGCTGCTTAATATATTTTTTTTAAAAATTGCTTATGTGGTTTACAACAAAAATACAGCAATGATTAAAAATGCAATCAACTTTTAATAAATTCACCCTCAGCAAAGTAGACAAAGCCACAACTGTATATCGCAAATAAAACTAAGCACAATACAAAATCAAAATTTAAAAAGAGAGAGTCAGTACCCAGGGAAGCTTGGGTAAACTTTTTGATACAAAAGTTGGAAGCTACCCCCAATCTCTGCCAAGTTATGGTGAGATTCTAGGGGGTTCCAGGCACTCACCAAGGACCTGGGTTCCTATGAGAATTAAGACATGGCAGCAACTGCTGTGCCTTGAGAAATATGGCTTAATTACACATATTTACACCTTTAGTCTACATAGATAGAATACAGTGGTGCCCCGCAAGACGAATGCCTCGCAAGACGGAAAACCCGCTAGACGAAAGGGTTTTCCGTTTTTGAGTTGCTTCGCAGGACGAATTTCCCTATGGGCTTGCTTCGCAAGACGAAAATGTCTTGCGAGTCTAGAGATTTTTTTTTCGCTCCCCCCCCCCCTTTATCTAATCTGCTAAGCCTTTAATTGCCTTTAATAGCCTTTTAGCAGCTAATCCCCTAAGCCTTTAAGCCTTTAATAGCCTCTAAACCGCTAATAGCGCTAATCCGTTAAGCCGCTAATAGGGTTGCTTCGCAAGACGAAAAAACCGCTAGACGAAGACTCTCGCGGAACGGATTAATTTCGTCTTGCGAGGCACCACTGTACATATCTTCCAGCATGGTCATTTCAAGAGGGACTTGTTCCCCACAGCAGTGCAGCACTTGAGTCCAAGATATCTCTTCCTGCTTGCCTTCAGCCAAAATCCTTCTGGCCTTTTCTCAGCCATTCTGAGTCTCCTGCCGAAAGCCCCAAACTCTTCCTGTGACATCATACCCAGTTGCACAGGCAACCTTCCAAATCTCCTGTCTCTGTTCACACCTGGGGGGGGGGGGACACAACCCATTTCTCTTGCACTGCTAATGGACCTCAATAGACAGGTATTGTTTCTCATTGACCCTAGCTCAGCCAGGTCATTTCGCATAGCTAGCCCAGGAATTCCTATGCAGATTGTATTTTCCCTTCATATCCCAGTTAAAATCCTAAAATTTATTAATTTCTGCTAGTCACTAATAGACACTGTTATCTCATATCTTTAACAGTATAATACTATGAAGAGTTTCTGAAAGGTCATTGTGGTCTCTACCTCATGAATTACCCAAGGATTGATATTTTAGAGGGTGAGAAGGTATTCCATAGCATGGTTGCTATTGTTGGTGGACTTTTATTTATTTATTTAGTGTGTTTCTATAATAAATCAGCATAAAACCTACCAATAGTAAATGCTGGGGAACAGATTCAATACGGAGTCAGTTGCAAGGGGAGAGCTACTTAATCTCCATTACTACTGCCTATAAAATCTATACACTTCTTGGAGGACTCCAATCTAAGTACTTGCAACATACAAACTCTGGTAATTTATGGCACTAGATGTAGTGTTGCTAACACTGCTCTGGTCATTTAGAAATTATTCTAGCCTCTGCAGTCCCTTCATCTCCACACCCCCTTCCTTAAGCAAAAACAAAAACCAAAACCCCTCAGTACGTCGCTTTTTCTACATACAATATGTGAGGGAGCACGAAAGAATATAACAATATAAGGATAACAAAATAAAAACCTACATTTCATCACCTGTCAAAAATGTCTGAATTGCATAATGAGCTGAAAAATTATGGGGATGCCAGAAAAAGCAGAGGGTACCAAGTGAGTCTTGTTATGGGGTGAGTAACTGTGTTGAAGCCTGAGAAAAGGTCTTCTCCTGGGTGCAAGCATGCTTCCTTGTGCAGCCTCCCTACCCCATCATCCTCTTCTGGATAGTCTCCAGAAATCATGAGAGAAATTCCCACAGATACTCAGGTCTAGGACAAATGGTGGAGGCAACACTAAGCATGCTGAGGGGAATTAGATGTGAAATCAACAGATACGAGCCCCACTCTTTTGAAAAAGAAAATAAAGAGGTATGAGGGAGCAGAGATATAGGAAGGCACCATTCACCATTCCTACCTGCATTTGTCTCATACAGCATTGTTTCCGTTCCACTGCAGTTCATTTTCTGCAAAAAGCTGTTATTCATCTTGCTGTCCACCATGGCAAAACTGTGCAATTTCCAAAGCTAATTAGATTCTCATTATGTTATTCTACCCCACTGACCTCAGCACAAAGAAAATGCAATACAAATGAGTTTTAAAACATAATCTTTGAAAACAGAAAGCAACAACAGCAAATACCAATCATATTTGCTGGATTGATTTCCACCACAGACCTGGGATTAATAAATGAACATCAGCAATTTTTGTTCCCATTTCCATCTGAATTCCCCAGGGGGGAGAGGAGAGATTTGGATGGAGTCCACAACACTGGAAAGGAATTATTAATTCTACCCAATAAGTCTTATGTTTTTCCTCTTCCAGGAGCTGCTATTTTGTCCCCAAATGTAAGTTTTTTCCAGCAATGAAAATAGGTTTCCTCCTCGCACAGTACTGTGGCCCCAATCCAAATAACACTTCCTATAACTGCATCTTCACTAACAAACAACAACAATTTGTTAACTGTGAAGCATTACCATATATCTGCTGGTCACTTGTGGTCATAGCCTAACTAACCTGAGAAACCCTTGGCTTCAGATCTCTAATGCTATCTTTTGAAGTGACCTTGGGCTATTTCCTCTGCCCTCTTAAATTAGCTAAATGCTCAAGGAATTAGTTCAGGCCTGTCCTTCAATTCCTTCTGGGTACCAGCTTTAGAGAGAGAATAAAATTCTACCTTTCAGTCTCATCTGCAGTAGCAACAGCAGTAAATATTCTAAAATTACCGCAAACAATTTCCTATGGCTTTGGCAGGCTGTGCAAAGAGGACTCCCTGGGGCCTCCTTGAGCAGAGAAAGAACTATCTCCTAATCTCTCTAAAACTTTTGAATTGAAACAATTATCAAAGTGGGTTTTTTTGGGGGGGGGCGGGATTTTGTATGAGTTCCTATTTGGTGTACAGTCAAACCACGGTTCCCAAACAGCTCCGTTTTGCAATGTTTCAGCTCACAAATGCTGGAAACCTGGAAGTAAACGCTCCGGTTTTCCGGAAGCCGAACATCCGACGTGGTTTCCACTTGAGTGCAGGAAGCTCCTGGAACCAATCAGAAGCCGCGCCTCGGTTTTCAAACATTTTAGAAGCCAAATGGGCTTCCAGAACGGATAATGTTCAACAATAGAGGTTTGACTGTAGGAGAATAATGCTAAATTCCTTCACATCAGTAGTTAGTCTTTAAATGTCTTGGCCAAGAAGAAATATTAGAGTGGGGTAGATCATTTCATGAATTCATAATAGCATTTTTTAAAATAAAAAAGCTACTTCTATATAGAGATACTGTATTTGTTTGCATTGCTCCCTAAAGGTAAAGGGACCCCTGACCATTAGGTCCAGTTGTGACCGACTCTGGGGTTGCGGCACTCATCTCGGCTCTATGGGCCGAGGGAGCCGGTGTTTGTCCGCAGACAGCTTCCGGGTCATGTGGCCAGCATGACTAAGCCGCTTCTGGTGAACCAGAGCAGCGCACGGAAACGCCGTTTACCTTCCCACCAGAGTGGTTCCTATTTATCTACTAGCACTTTTACATGCTTTCGAACTGCTAGGTTGGCAGGAGCAGGGACCGAGCAACGGGAGCTCACCCCGTCGTGGAGATTCGAACCGCCGACCTTCTGATCAGCAAGTCCTAGGCTCTGTGGTTTAACCCACAGCGCCACCCGCGTCCCTGCATTGCTCCCTAAACAATGTAAAAACAGGACACCCAGCAATTCTTTGATATTTGCACATCTCCAGCTTTTGCAATGCAGTTCTCCATCCAAGTAATCTGCAGAAAACTGCATACACTAGGGTAAAGTATCCATAGAAGTGCATATATTAGCGAAAATGCGTAATGTTAAACAAAAAATGTTATATTAGGACAAATGTGCACCATTACAGGAAGGGAGAGGATGTTTACCATAATGGCAACCACTGCAGCCCTGTAATGTCCGCCCGACATGGCAAAAAGAAAAGAAAATATTAAAAGCTGTTGCTACACAAGGCAAAGTAACCCCAAGTGTTTGAGCAATGTTCCCTCTGGTTCTATAGAAAATTTCACTGAAAAGATGCCCATTTCAGATTGCGAATGCAATGGTGACTTTGTGTGGGTTAAGGGTAGGTCACTTTGTTTTTCATTTTCATTGTTCTGAAGCAAAATCTGTTGTTGTTTTTTTTTTTTTTGTAAGAATTTTTATTGGTTTTACAGAATAATTTTAAACAATACAAACAAATAAAAAAAGACATACAAACATGTAAAATTTCATAACCTTTTTTTCATGTCCCTCTCTTCTCGGACTCCCCCAAACCTCCCCTTCCTACATCCCAATTTCCAAAATTTATTTCAGCAAATTCTAATTAATTTTATCAAATATATTTTTCCTTATTCTTTTCTTCAACTTAATCTTATGTCACTGTAATCTCCTTTTCTTTCTCCAAACCTCGACATTTTAACATTCCTCAATTTTATAATAGTTCTTAAGGTAAATTTTAAATTTCTTCCAATCTTCTTCCGCCGTCTCTTTCCCCTGCTCACGGATTCTGCCAGTCATCTCAGCCAGTGTCATATAGTCTATTACCTTCATCTGCCACTCTTCCAAGGTGGGTAATTCTTCTGTCTTCCAATACTTTGCGATGAGTATTCTTGCTGCTGTCGTAGCATACATAAAGAAATTTCTATCTTTCTTTGACACCAATTGGCCAACAATGCCCAAGAGAAAGGCCTCTGGTTTCTTAGGAAAAGTACATTTAAGTACCTTTTTCATTTCATTATATATCATTTCCCAGAAAGCCTTAATCTTCGGGCACGTCCACCAAAGATGATAAAAAGTACCTTCCGTTTCTTTACACTTCCAACACTTATTATCAGGCAAATGATAAATTTTTGCTAGCTTGACTGGGGTCATGTACCACCTATAGATCATTTTCATAATATTTTCCTTTAAGGCATTACATGCCGTAAATTTTATACCAGTGTTCCACAACCATTCCCAGTCAGCAAACATAATGTTATGACCAATGTCCTGTGCCCACTTAATCATAGCTGATTTAACTATTTCATCTTGTGTATTCCATTTCAGCAGCAGATTATACATTTTTGACAAATTCTTAGTATTGGATTCTAACAGTTCAATTTCTAATTTTGATTTCTCCACCTGGAATCCAATTTTCCTGTCTTGTTTATGTACCTCCATTATTTGATAATAATGGAGCCAATCTCGAACCTTGGGTTTCAATTTCTCATAGCTCTGTAACTTCAATTTATCTCCATCTTGTTCCAAAATTTCCCAATACTTTAGCCATTTAGCTTCCATATTAAGCTTTTTCAGCGCTGTAGCCTCTAAAGGTGACAACCATCTAGGGGTTTTACTTTCCAACAAATCTTTATATCTTATCCAAACGTTATATAATACTTTCCTGACAATATGGTTTTTAAAGGCCCTATGCACCTTAATTTTATCATACCATAGATATGCATGCCAACCAAATGTATTATTAAAACCTTCTAAGTCCAAGATATCTGTATTCTCGAGGAGCATCCATTCTTTCAGCCAGCAAAATGCTGCTGCTTCATAATACAGTTTTAAGTCCGGCAGGGCAAACCCCCCTCTTTCTTTTGCATCCGTCAGTATTTTAAATTTTATTCTGGGCTTTTTGCCCTGCCAGACAAATTTCGAGATATCCTTCTGCCACCTCTTGAAACAATCTATCTTGTCCAGAATTTGTAATGTTTGGAACAAAAATAACATTCTAGGCAATACATTCATCTTAATAGCTGCAATTCGGCCTAACATTGACAATCTCAAATTTGACCATATTTCTAGATCTTTTTTAATTTCCGACCAACATTTTTCATAATTGTCTTTATACAAGTTCGAATTCTTAGATGTCAAATAGACCCCTAGGTATTTCACCTTCTTTACCACTGTCAAACCTGTTTCATTCTGGAACTTCTCCCTTTCCATGACTGTCAAATTTTTTTCCAAAACTTTAGTCTTTTGTTTATTCAATTTAAATCCGGCCACCTGACCAAATTCTTGAATTAGCTCCAACACCCTTTTTGTACTAGTGTCTGGCTCTTGTAAAGTAAGTACTAAATCATCTGCAAAGGCCCTTAACTTGTAATGTTTGGCTCCGACCTGTACACCTTTAACCTGCTGGTCATCTCTAATCATATTAAGCAACACCTCCAGAACAGAAATAAAAAGTAAAGGGGAAATTGGGCACCCCTGTCGTGTCCCTTTTTCTATTTTAAATTCTTCAGTTATCACATTATTTACAATCAACTTAGCCTTTTGTTCAGCGTATATGGCACCCATACCATTCTCAAATCCTTGGCCTACCCCCATCCCATGAAGATTCTTTTTCATAAAACTCCAAGAAATATTGTCAAAGGCTTTCTCCGCGTCCACAAAGATCAGAACTGCTTTAGTGTTTATATTCACCTCTAATAATTCCAGAATGTCTATTATGTTCCTCACATTATCTGATAAATGCCTTTTTGGGAGAAAGCCTGCTTGGTCCTTATGAATCTTCTCCATCAACACTCTTTTCAATCTTTTTGCCAGAATGTCTGCAAAAATTTTATAATCCACATTAAGTAATGATATTGGGCGGTAGTTCTTAAGTTGAGTCTTTTCAGTCTCTGTCTTTGGTATGAGTGTAATATACGCTTCTTTCCACGATTCTGGTGCCCTTTTCCCCTCCAAGATCTCATTACAGACTTCCTTTAATGGTTGTACCAACCACTCCTTCAAAGCTTTATAGTATCTGGAAGTCAGTCCATCTGGTCCTGGAGATTTGCTCAGTTGCATATTTTGAATGGCACTCTCTATCTCTTGATCTGTTATTCTCTGGTTTAGATCCACCTTACTTTGGTAGGAGATTTTTTGTAGTCCATACTTTTTAAGGAATTCGTCTATATCTTCTTCCTTCTGCGGTCCTTGTGAATATAGCTTTTTAAAATAACTCAAAAAACAGTTTCTTATCTCGTTAGGTTTAGAAATATTCTTTCCATCCACTTCTAGACTTGTAACTGTATTTAGTTTCTGTCTTTTCTTCAGTTGCCAAGCCAGAAGCTTACCACATTTATCTGCTGATTCAAAAGTCTTTTGTCTCATTTGTTTTATCTTCCATTCAATCTCTTGATTCATCAATTCCATATATTGTGTCTGGTATAACTTAATCTCTCTCAGAATCTCCTGGGACTTTGGTTTTGATCTCAATTTCTTCTCTCCTTCTTTTATCTTTTCCAAAATCTTATCCTTCTTCTCATTTTGCTTTCTCTTTTTTACTGAATTTTGTTGAATTAAAAATCCTCGCATCACTGCTTTGCTTGCGTCCCATATCACTCTTTTTTCTACATCAGTTTTTAGATTTATTTCAAAATAGTCCTTTAAAGTTTTTTGGGCCTTTCTATGGATCTCCTCGTCTCGAAATAGATTGTCATTCATCCTCCATCTGAATTGACCAGTTACTGTAAATTTCATCTCCATCTTCACGGCGTTATGGTCGGAGCAAGTCTTTGGACAGATTTCCACTTTCTTAATCTTTGGAGCCAACCCACTAGTAATCCAAATTTGATCGATTCTGGTCCAGGTCATCATTGCTTCAGAGAAGAAGGTTCCCTCTCTCTCGAGAGGGTTCCTTGTTCTCCATATATCAATCAAGTCCATATTTTCAGTCATTTCAAAGAAAGTCTTTGGTAGTCTCCCATCTCTGGTAATTACCTGTCTTTGTGCTTTATCCATATTTGTAGATACCACTCTGTTCATATCTCCCATCATAATTAATTTGTAATCCAAATAGTCCAACAATGTCTCATGCAGCTTCTTAAAAAATTCTGACTTCCCTTCATTAGGTGCATAGATCCCTAGTATCAAAAATTTTTCACCTTGAATTTGCACTTCAATTGCCAAATATCTTCCTTGTTCATCTTTAAATATAAACTTTGGGGAAAATTTTTCTTTTGCATAGATTACCACTCCTCTTTTCTTAACTTTATCCGATGAAATAAATTCTTGGCCTAATCTCTTATTGACGAGTAATTTCCTATGCAATCTTGTTATATGAGTTTCCTGTAAACAAATTATGTCCAACTGCTCTTTTTTCAATAAATGGAATATATTTTTCCTCCTTCGCGGAAGATTGAGTCCATTACAATTCCAGCTTAGAAGTTGCAGGGCCATCCTGAAGCTATTTACCTCCTGTCGCTCCGAGTAGTTGTTCTTCTTCTGTCGGTGATTTCAGTCCAAACGTCAGGTTTAAAATGTCTGTTGCGTCTTTCGTTTCTGATGTTATTTCCTCTCCGACTGTTCCTTTCAGAAGGTCTTCCCTGTAGTGATTTAAAAATTGATCTCGATCTTCTACTGATCTTATCCTTATTTTCCTACCTTTGAATTTGAAAGATAGGCCTTGCGGGAATTCCCACCTGAAAGGTACTTCGTTCTTCTTCAGCAATCCGACCAATTCTTTATAGTATGTTCTTGCGTCTAGAATTTCCTTTGGGATATCTTTAAAAATCTCCACAAAAGACTTTTCAATCTCGAGTGTTCTTTGAAAATGCAGGCTCAATATTTTTTCTCTTTCCTCTCTTGATCTTAATGTTATTAGGCAATCCCTTGGCTTCTTCCTGCCTTGTGCTCTTCCCAGTCTAAAAGCAGTGACTATTTTAATTTCTTCCTTCTCTAACTCCTGTTGCCAAAAATCAGAAAATTCTTTAGAAAGGAAGTTCGCCAAGTTATCTCCTTCACTTTCAGGCACCGCTCGTAGTCTTAAGTTTCTACTTCTCCTCTCCAATTCAAGCATAGACAGGGCCAATGTATGATCTTCTAGCTTTTTGCAAACTGGTACAATTTTTTCCTGTGTAGCATCCGCCGAGACTTTAGCCTCATCAGCAGAGACTTTGGCTTCTTCTGCGATTTTACGTATATTAGCAGAGTCCTCTAATATTTTATTAATAGATTCTGTATTAGATGTCACCCTTTTCCCTAATTCATTCACACTTTGTGTATTCTGATCAAGTTTAATTGAAAGTTCTGTCAATTTTCTACTATTTTCCGCCCCCTGCTTTGTCAAAGATTCCAAAGACTCATTTATTTTAACCAAAGCTTGTGTTACAGGATCTGATGACATTGTTGTTCTTGTCTGACCAGTTGCAGCTGGTGCCACTGGGATGCCTGGGACTGAAATTCTTCGCTGTGAAGATTTTGTTTTGTATTGTCTCCCAGACCTGGTTGTTGTCTCTTCTGATGCACCACTCATGCCTAGCCAAGGTCACTCTCGCAGCTGTTAGTTGTTTTTCAAGGGAAATTTCCACTGCCTTAATAGTTACAGCCCAATTTGCAACAGTTATCAAAGTGTCCTCTAGGGGAACAAAGTTTCCAAAGCTACACAAAATGTCTTACAGTCCAAAATTCCCCTGAGGTTTCCCAATAGTCAGTTGTAACAGTTCTTATATTTTCAGAGTTCAACAAACCAGTAATTTAATGTCTCTCCTGAACTGAGTAGTTTGAAACAATGTAATAATCTAAATGACAGCTCACTGACAGTTCTCTCTCTCCAGGTTCCTTTGCCCCGGCAGTCCGTTTCAGGGGTATTTGACACAGCGATAAAAAGTTTTAAAATCTTTTTCTGGCAGGTTCTAATTCCAAATTCCTCCCCCTTTTGCTCCTGCCTACCAAAAGGGGGAAAATTCACAGTTTATGTCTGGTTCTCTTCACTCTTTGCGATCTCTCAATGGTTGCAGCTTTTAATCCTTCTTTGCTTTATCCTTATGCAGTCCGGGAAGGGCTGACTTCCTTACTTTAACCAATCCCGTTTTCAGCCAAATTTCATGAAGATAATTGTAAATCCCAATTAAGTCAGTCTTACTCACTGGTTTTACTTTGTAGTCCAATTTTCAGGAAGGAATCCAACTTGCAGCTGACAAAAGTCCTTTTAAGAACTTTCAGCTCTAATAAAATGTCATATAATTGCTGAGAGTAGGTAGGGGAGACTCAATGTATCAAACATTTTAAAATGCTTTCTCTTCACGACATGCATGTAATGTAGTTGTCAAAATATGCATTCCTCTCACTTAGTTGGGAGATGTAAAGGTCGTACCAATTTGAGGAACAATGCAATGTCAGGTATTCAGAAGCTTGTTAGTGGCATCCTGGGAATATGAATACACACACACAACTCTTCAACTGACAGAGTCACGTGGTGATAAATAACACCTGAAGGCACCTTAAAAACTATATATTTTAATTTTTAAAAGAGTTCTGAGACGAATTAATTCTAGGAAGCAATTAAAGGTTAGGATAGCTCAATATCGTATATAAGACCTTCTGGGAGCTCACCATCTTGCAATTAGGATACTAATCAAAACCTATTTCAGATTCATTAGGCTTATTCTTTCTTGTAGTTTGGAATGATTGCATCCCAACATATTTTGAACATTATGCATGAATCCCCGTGTTAAACCCCTCTTAAGACCAAGACATATGTGTGTCAGATTTTCTGCAGCGGCTTCCTCCCACCGCCTCTCATCTTCTGGAAAATATTTCAGCTCAAGAATGGATTTTTATAGGTATGGACAAATAACAGTCTGTGCACCAGTCCGTTCCATTCAATATCTACATTCCATCCCACCCATCTGCATTTAAAAATTGGGGCGGGGTGCTATTTAAAAGTTTGCATTTAAAAAGAAACTAAATACTCATGTTTAGTTCTTTTAAAAGCATTTTCTCTCAGTGTGAATGTTTTTAAAACTGTTTTTAATAGTTTGTCCCAGGCAGAAAGAGGGGCTTCTCTTCCTTCCACCTCAGTACAGAGAAACCACTTCCTAGGCATTCCACATAATCAGTGTGTGCATGTTAAAAAAAAGAAAATGTTATAAATATATAAAGTTCTATTAGAGCAAAAAACACCCTGGTGGGTGGCCCCAACAATGGCAATGTCAACCAAAAGAATAAATATGAAAGCAAAATGGCTGATTTATAGAGATTTAGTGATTTAGAGAAGAGAAATTAAGACTTAAAATATTATGATGAAATAAAAGACTTGGTCTATGATTGGCTGCAACATCGACAACTAAATGAGATTTTCAAGGAAGATAATGAGAAAGGATTTAGTTATACCGTATCTAGATTCCAAATAGAAATAATAGAAGAAAATAGTAAATTATTAAAGAAAACTTATAGTTTATTGTTAGAATGGGAGACAAAAGATGAGGAGGTGAAATCAGTAATGATTAAATGGGCACAAGATATAGGACATAATATACAAATTGAAGATTGGGAAAAAGTTAAGGAAAAGTAAATTAAAATGTACGAATTGTATATTGCTGAAAGAGAATTATATGTAAATGATGTACAGATGGTATGTTACACTGGTGAAAATGGCAAAAATGTATAGAACAAGTTCCAACAAGTGCTGGAAATGTGAAGAAAAGGAAGGTACCTTTTTTCATATGTGGTGGAATTGTAAAATAATTAGAAATTACTGGGATATGACTCATAATGAAAAAAATGTTCAAGATAACCATTGTTAAAAGACCAGAAGTGTTTTTATTAGGTATTGTAGGTCAAGATTTACCAGGAGACAAGAATAATCTATTTGCGCGTTGAGGTCCCCAAGACACGCCCCCAAGAAAAACACAATTGACACTTAATTTTTGTTTAAGGTTTTTGGCATAATTTTGGCCACAACTTTATTCAAATACAGCAATGTGAGTGGTTGCTTAGGCATTGGTAGCACTAACTGACCCCGCACGGGGACAGCTCTGACATTTGCACCCCCCGCGAAGTCAGGAAGGGTAAGTCACCTGGGGAGAGAGACGGGACTGGGAACCATGCCTCACCTCTCCCCAGCATGCTCCCAGGGGCTTGCGTGGCCCTAGCCCCTTGCCAGGGGGGTTCGGACAAAAGCATGGGGGAGCCCCTGGGTTCCTTTAACGGTAAAACCCTTCAGCAGCAGCATTTTGGAGGGGCAGGCACAGCCGAATCCATACCCCTCCACCAGCAGCAGCATTTTGAGGGGCAGGCACAGCCGAATCCATACCCCCCAGCAACCAATTCCAGACCAAAGCCTAACCGCCAGCTGAGCACTGAAGCTCACCGCCAAACCACTCACAAATGCAACCCTTCCTTCAATCCCAAAGCAACCGCATCCAGCCAGGTGTCGTTCCCCATAGGGGAAAGATGCACCCCATCTGCCCTAAAGAGGGCAACAGCCTTGAAGGAAATAGCAGGGTGCAATATCACAGAACCACTGTTATTTTATTTTATTTTATTATTTATATATATTTTATTTTATTTATTTATTTATTTATTTTTAATTGTATTTTATTTTATTTTCCACCGTCTTATTAACATGCTTTCTGGCCTGCTCGGTGGTAGTTTGTCTAGGCATTGGTTCTGACTATCTGCACCTAACCTCAGCAGGGCAGCACTGACAACTGGGCCCCACCATATCGTCAGTACAAGCAAACATCGTGGGGGAGCAATGAACCAGGATCAGACTCAAGCACACCCCAAATGCTCCAGGGACCCTTGCATGGCCCTACCCCTCGAAAGGGGTTGACAAAAGCATGGCGAATCCTTGGATTCCTTTAAAGGATTACCTTTGCGCATTGGAGGGGACAGGTGCTCCACCCCCCCCCCTCCAGACTACCTTGAACCAATGCCTTAAATTATTTTGAGTCCAGGGAGAGCTGCCATCAACTCATCCAAGTCCTCCTGCATGCAGGAACGCAAACTTATGCTGTAAGAAGACAGCAAGTCATTCTCGTCCAGCTGCACCACTAGCACTGCGGGAGGACCTGTACAGGTCACACTCAACCGCACCAAAGGAAGGAACTCCTCCCAAAGCATTCCCCATCTGGACACCCAGTATATGTTCACTTGGGCAGGAAGACTGAGATGGCGCCCCAGTCCAGACTCGTCAGCGCGCTTGCCAGCCCAGTGTACAATGCTTTTTTTTGTTTTTGTTTATTATTTATTTATTTTACTTTATTTTATTTTATTTATTTTCCACCGCCTTATTAACATGCTTTCTGGCCTGCTCAACTAATGTGCCAATCTAAATGTGCACAGCTGCTCCTATGAAAAAAGGAAATGACAGACAGGCATCAGCACAGACATCATTGGTGACACTTCCTGATGTAACCCTTGTCAGCATCAGACTTCCAATGACCCGTATTCGCAATCCTGTCTACTGACAGGCCCCCAGTGTGCAGCCTTTGCAGCAGCCCTATTCGGAAGGAATGAGGCGTGTTCAGCGGTAGGCAAGCCGCAGGCCGTAATAACTGGTGCACGACGTAAGCACATTGATGCCTGGCTAACGGGAACCCATTTTCATGCACTAGGAGCGGGCCAGCCCCCAGGGGAATGAAAAGCCAAATATTTCTGGTATCCATAACTGGGCAAGGGCCCTCCTCACCTGTGAGGGGAAGCCTGATGGTGGCACTCCTGTCCACTAGGTCTGTTTTAGAGTTCCCCACTCTAATGACCAGCTCCAAAGCAGATAAGGAAAAGTCCTGAAGCAATAAGCCTCCAGACTCTCAGCCCCGTGCTGGCTCCAACACAATTTCCCCAACCCTCAGTGCACCAAAAATGCAATGGAATACTGAAAGGAGTCTCGCCTTGATCTTTAACCAGCAGACAAGTTATAACTTGTTGCAGATATTGCATAGGTAAAAATTGACCGACTTCCTGCCCACTGTCCTATGAGGTTGGAGCAATGCAACTACACACTCCATGCACTGCACACACCCTCCATTCAATGCAACTACACACTGTGCAATGCACACACTCTGTGCAATGCACACACTCTGTGCAATGCAAATACACACTCTGTGCAATGCAACTACACCCTCTGTGCAGTGCAACTACACACTCCGTGCAATGCACACACACACTCCATGCTATGCAACCACACCTTCCGTACAATGCAACAACACACTTCGTGCAATGCAACTACACACTCCGTGCAATGCAAATGCAATCTCTCACGCAATGCAAATGCAGTCCGTGCAGCGCCATGCCCTGCAACGCACAGAGCAAACTGCAATGCGGGCACGCAAAGGTGCTTTCTCCCGCTTGCATATTGCAAACGTGGCGCCCGTTACATCCGTCGCAGTGAGGGAACCACCAAAAGGCCCTCGACACTGGACCTAAGTGTCCAGGTAGAGCAATGGGGGGCATGTAGCTGTCCCATTCAGGGACCAATCCTGCAACCTAGGCATTACCGGCACTATGCGCTGACCAGCTGATCTATCCAGGATGATCCCTAAAGACCCAGGACAGCCTCACCCTGACCCCTGTAGAGGTCCAAGGTGATGTCTGAATCATCATCCCTGCTCCTCTTTGCCCTCCTCCTGGATCGCAGCCTCCAAAGATGCTTCCTTATGGAAGAAGGCACCTGAGGCGTCCACAAGTCATCCTCTGCAGGAGAGGCAAGCTCTTGAGGCATCTGCAAAAGCCCTGTCATAGTCTGCAAAAAACTAAACAATGTAAGGAACTGGTGAAACCAATGCTTCATGCACCACATGGGGACACTATTCAGGCCAGAAACGCTTCCAGGCCATCGAATTCTAGGGCAAAGCCCTAGGATCACCTGCTAGGCCAGGCATAAATGTTTCCAGTGAAATAGCAAGCTCGAGGCAGCCCACCGCCTGTCCAGGTACCCCTGCTTGCCCTTTTAGAGGGAAGCACCTCCTCAAGAAACCCAAATTTCTTTTTATTTCCTTTCTTTGGGGGGGGGGGCAATGATATCACAAATGGGCCCAACTACCCAGCCACAGAATAGTCCAAAAGGAGCAGTTTGTTTTGTTTTATTATAACAATGGCTAAGAGGGGGAAATGAACCCTGTCTCCCAGGACCTAGTCCTGTCCTCTAGCCACTAAGCCACAATTCCTCTCTAAAATAGTGGTAGCCACTATCAGGGCAAAACAAACTTGAAGAAAATAAACTTGTTCAGAAACAGCATAGTTAAAGAGCATACACAGAGTGCTCATAGTCATTGGAGGCACAGAGACCCTGGCTCTACTCTGTCTGCCCCAAATATACAATAGCAACTGAGCCTGCAAGCAAAACATACATTCTTAGAGAATGAGTCACATGTCACAGAGACTTCACAATTTACTGCTAACTGTAGCAGGCTTAGGCCTGAATGTAGGCCTCACTGCTTCTGCTCTTAAAAATCTTTGACTCATTGCAATATTAAAGGAAGCTCAAAATGGTGCTCCTGCCCAAGGCTGGATTAAAATTCGGCCAACAGCGCTGCACACACCCAAAATAAAGCCACCTTTGGGGATACTAAAAACGAAAGTGATTCCAGCTAGGCTGGGAACAGTCCTGACTAGCCCCACAATTAACAAACAGTTAAAATGAGGGAAACCTTTCTGCAAAAGAAAGCCCCTAAATGGGGGCTCTCTCCCTATTGGGAAAGGCAAGCCAAGGAGGATTATGCACAGGCAGCGCTCACAGGTACAGGGAGGATCTTCCCAAAGGGCAGGGTAAGGGGTGGGGTGGGAAATCAAAGAGGAAAAGAAAAGGGGTGGAATTAAATTAATTAAGGGACTAGAGAGGATTAAAGAGAAGGGGGAAATAAAGAAATGTAACCAGACAATGAGAAGATAACTCCACGGTCCAAGTGCTTCTGGTGATCCGAAGCATGCAGCGAAAGAGGACGTCCGTTGCTGCGTGCCTTGTATTTAACAAATAGGGCTGTCAATCAGTAATTGGCAACATCTACGGTAAATTTCCCCAGTAACAGCCCGCCCCTGCTTACAGGATGGCCAAACCATTTGCCTAGTAACAGTGAGGTGTCTTGTCAGCCCCACCTGCAACCTGTGCTCTCCATGAGGGAGAACACACTTTATGTATGAGACAACAGCGGCGAGAAATTTACAAGCTCAAAGATGGAAAAGCGATGAAATATCAGTTGATGGAATATGCTGAAATGGTGAAGCTAACTGAGAGACTTAAAGATAAGAACAACAATGACTTCAAAAAAGATTGGGAACCTTTTATGACATATATACAGAAACAATGCATGGAAATGAACTCACTTGCAGGATTCGAGTAACACATTTACAGTGGACAAATATAAATAGAATATATAAATAGGAGGTAAAAATGTTAGAATAGATTGATAAGGTATAATTTTACTTTTAGTATATAAGGTATATAAAATTATAAACAGAAGAAATAAACACACTATAAACAAGAAAGGGAAGTAGGGGGGAGTCGTGGGGAGGAGCTAATGTAAAATGTAATATGTAATTTGAATTTTTGAATACATTAAAACCTGTTGTAAAATCTTAATAAAAATATTTTATTAAAAAAAAAAAAGAATGCTCTAGAGCAGATGGTAGCCAACGTGGTACTCTAAAGCTGCTGCCGGATTACAACTCCTGTCATTCCCAACCACTGACCACACTTGTTTGGTAGGAGTTGTGGTCCAACAACACCTGGAGGATACTGCAGAGGCTATCTTAGAGCAAACCAAGGTGAAATGCCTTCACAGACAGAATCTGTACCAATATGGTGGTTGAATGAGCAGATGGAAGTCCATTTGTATGGAAGTCACTTGCCAGTCAATTTTCAACAGATTCCTCTGACATTCCTACTATGAATAGCATTTTCTGGGAATCTGAAGTTGGGAGACCTGCTTGCAGACTTCTCTTGGGGACATCTGGTCAGCCACTGCGAGAACAGGTTGCTGTACTATATGAGTCTTTGGTTTGATCCAGCAGAACTCTTCTTGGGGTCATAAGGAGTTGGTGCTCCCAGACCCTCATGTGAGTGAGATACCAGGACAACCCTCTACCCAGTCCTTTACACACTATAATGAGTTTGTGGCAGGATCACTAAAAATATGATAATATGCTCAGGTTGTTAGAATCATAGAATTGGAAGGGACCACTAGGGTCATAGGGATAAGGGTGGCGCTGTGGGTTAAACCACAGAGCCTAGGACTTGCCGATCAGAAGGTCGGCGGTTCGAATCCCTGCGACGGGGTGAGCTCCCGTTGCTCGGTCCCTGCTCCTGCCAACCTAGCAGTTCAAAAGCACGTCAAAGTGCAAGTAGATAAATAGGTACCCTCCAGCGGGAAGGTAAACGGCGTTTCCGTGCGCTGCTCTGGTTCGCCAGAAGCGGCTTAGTCATGTTGACCACATGACCCGGAAGCTGTATGTCGGCTCCCTCGGCCAATAAAGCAAGATGAGCGCTGCAACCCCAGAGTCGGTCATGACTGGACCTAATGGTCAGGGGTCCCTTTATCTTTACTTGGGTCATCTAGTCCAACTTGGGGCTTGAACCAATGACCTTGAGATTAAGAGTCTCATGCTCTACCGATTGAGCTATCCCAGCCATTGCTATTAGACTGTGTAGATAGATAAGTATTAGGGGTGCTTTAAAATGATCCTAGCATCTAGGAATCTGCCTTTTTGATAATGTCCTAAAGGAATTGCAAAGCTTGCTCATGATGACTTTACCCACCAGGGCCTATAAGACTAAATTCTGACTTTGTTAATAGTGTTTTGCAAAGAGAGAGTTGCTAAGGAACCAAATGGGTAAATGCACTTACTTATATGTATGTTTTTCATCAGCCAAATCAAAGGTTGAAATGCAAACTCTGAAGCTCAAGGACATCCTGTGGATTTGTGACATTTCCTGAAGGAATTGCAAGCCATAAACCAGCAAAAGGATTGATACAATGGGACCTATTGTAATTGCCATAGCTTCATCTGTGACAGATAAAAATATCTCCTTTTGAAGTTGTCATCTTTGTTTAAAGGGGGAAAAATGCACAGAATTACTCACACTCTTTTTAATCCCAGATATATCTATATATCTATATATAGATCCTTTGCAATCTAAAAGAGGAATAATTTTTCAATGATGTTCATGCAAACATCTCTCTTTTCAAATAAATGTTACACTTTGTGTTGGAAAGGTCTTATTTACACTTGCTACAATATCTTGCAGTGGCATGTATGGAATACATTAATGTTTTAACAATCAGAGAACTATAGAACTATGACAGTGTTGTAAATAAAAGTGACCCTCACTGCTTTATTCTTTATCCCTTTTCTGCTCTCTTTTCAAATGTTTGCTTGGTCAACTTTTTGTGTAAGGTGCCAGCAGACTAGGACCAGAGAATTAGTGAGAATTCCTTTACTCTCAATAGCACTGGGACAATTTACACATGGATGGGCTGTCTGGTTTGAGTGTTGGTGCTCCATAATCCTTCCCCCAAACCAGTGACTGTAAGGCAAACTGCACCCAGGAGGTACATAAGGATTCTGATAACCTGGGGTGCTTGTTATATGAGTGCTTGAAGGTGCTCCAGCTTTTGGTCATGTGCAGGATTCCTTCTTCCTATATACATAACAATGTAAAGTGTCGTCGTGCTCCAATTTGTGTGGCTGCCTGTTGGTGGCCATGCAAAATACAGTGTGATGACACCAGGTAGAGTGAGTGAGCAAAGGAAGTTGGCAGGCAGCATGACAGGCAGAACTAACAAGGGAGTGGGCGGGTAGGTAGCCCAGGTGGGCCTCCCCATGTTCCTTGTGTTGTCACTGCAACTTGTCTACCTGCTGGCATGCACACACAACAGTGAAGCCCAAACTCTGAATGAACAGGTGGCCCGGCTGAGTGAGGGCCACATCTCATTGTTGCTGCCACCCCCAAGAACTCCCCCATCCCAACATAACTTGTCTGAACCCCAAGATCCCACTGTCACTTGCAATGGGAAGAAGAATCAAGAGGAGAAAGTATTTTACCCTGCACCACCACCCACTTCCTTCTGACAGTGGCATTAAGGAAGGGGAGAAATACTTTATCCTCTGCATTCCCTTCTCCTCCGTGAGTGGCAGCAAGAGCTTTGGACTGGTGTGATCAGGGTGAACCATCCATGGAGCAAGCTGAGGTGATGGCCTCAAGCATCAGGATCCACTGGAGTGGCAGATCCCAATGTAGATCTTTATTTTTCCTCTCTGTTTCTGATGTAGATTTTCACTCAGCCCTTCTTCCTTGGCGGGGAGGGTGGATGCCATTTTCTGGTTAGCCTTAGATGCCAAAACATCTGGAATGGCCATGGGTGTGATCAATGAAGGGATGGGAAGGGAGAAGTTTTGTGTGAATTGGGATTGTCAATGGGGTGCGGGTAGCAGGTTGTTGTTGTTGATTTTTCAATGGAAGACGCTGTGGGGGTTGAAGGGTGGGGGTGGCTGAGGGTTCAGCAAGTGGGTTGCAGGCACGTGTGGTTGATAAGCAACACAAGTATATGCCTGAATGGCTTCCTATTGTGGCCAGGTTCATTCCCAAATGGCATTGCCTTAAAGCACAAAGTTATGAGACTTTCTAGCAGATTTTGGGTTATATCCAATGCAAGTACTACTCAAAGTAGGTCCTTTCAAGTTATGGAACATTAATAACAATAAGTCTACTCTGAGTATACTTTCATAAGGTACAACCCAACAGGTTTGGGGAGAAGTTAGTGCATGCTAGACGAGGGCTGGAAAACAACGTTGGAGAATTTTACTGACTCCCTGAAGAATTATTTAACAAAATCACTCCTCCAATTTTGCCAGCCACAAACAGGGTGGAGAAATTTGGGAGGCTATTTCTGCTCAGCCGTTACTTGATTTGAGACGGAACCATATGTTAGTATTACTGGGTTAATTCATCTGTGATTAGAAAGAGGACTGTTTTCCACAGAGGAAAAGAAAATTGCTTGAGCGTGAAGGTTGGGGAAAACAGAGGAGATACCTTTTCTTTTTTTTCTTTTTTTGTAAACAGGTGTATATGTTGTAAGACAGTGGCATGACAGGACTGCGTGTTAGACAATATATATTGCATGCTCTGCAAATGAATTAGGAGTAAACTTTCCAAATGTCACACTCTAGACTCTTATCAATATGTATCAACATCCTCAAGCTACTTCTGCGTCGTAAATGTCAGTTGAAATTTTTATGGCTTTTACAGCTTCTGTGCAATTTGTAATAAGCTTTGTGCATGACCCATTATTTTATGAGAGGGGAACAACTGTCAAATGAATGCATTTGTAATGTCAGGAGTTCCATTAGAACATGACCAGGGGCTGAAGGCAAGGGGCTGAGCTACCACCTAGTTTACTTCTTTTGACCGCACTTTGGCGGAAAGAAAAAAGGAGCGTGCATCTTCCAGCTTCCATTACTTTTTGTGGTTACCTTTTCAAATTAATAATTTAACTTACATTTCTTATAGCCTCATTATCACTCCACTATTTCATTAACTAATCATTACAGCACTGCAGTTTATAGCTTTTTCCGACAAAGGGACCAGGAGCATTAACTGGTAGCATGGAGTTACAGAGAGGTAGCTCTGATTTGCAAGTTGTGCCTGCAGCACTGTGGATTTTACACCATTAGAAAATCTTTTTATCTTTTTTTCTTTAAAAGAAAAAATTAAAACAGGAAAGATTTTTAATTCTTTCTCCAGTGATTCATATCCTGTGGATTTTTCCTATTAGGCAATGAAGCTATGATATTAAGATTGAGTATATAAATAATTCCCATAATTCCTGGAGAAGAAGAAAGTGAAATAATTACCTTCCGATCATTTCATTATGAATGGAGTTCTGTCAAAAGTTTTAGAAGAGGGCATTAATACAAATTAAGGTCTTTAGAAACCCATTCTTTCAAGATACATAAAATCAGGATTAAGTAACTCTGACCAGGCCAATGAGAGGTGTTTCATGTGCAAAATGGATTGGGTTGTTGGAGCTGGGTAGGAATAAAATATTAAAGATACCATTTTGAGGTTTTGCAGATATTTTATATTTTGATGGTTTGATAAAGGAGTGAATTTGTTTAATCTTCTGAACTCTGAAAAAAACAACACCTGCAATGATGGATGTTCAGGAAGTCCATATTATTTTGTCACACAATCCTGAGTTCCATGAATAGTCCTGAGTAGGGCTCATCCACATTCCATTCATGCTGTGATTTCTAGGCACAGGTTTGTGACTCCCAGGCGTGAGGGTTTTTTTAACCCACTGCTTTTCCTGGGAAAACACACTGTTTACCACTGAATCAGAACAAACATCAATTGGCTGGGGCGCCCATCTGCCCTGTTGGTCTTTGTCTATCCTTGGAGTAACAAAAGGACCCTTGTGCAGAGTACAGGACATAATGCCTGTCAGGAAACTACATGCAAACAATGTTTTCTCCGTGTCTCAAAGTATTAGTACTTGCAAGACATCCAACGGAATTGATCAGTGGTAAAATTCAGGGCAAACAAGACAATTGTACTTCACATGCACACACACAGCTGTATTCAACTAATTCACACTCAGAATATACCAATTAATATCAGTGGACCTGGAAAACCTAACCCCATTGATTTTAATGGGTCTATTCTGAGTATATCCTTAGTTGGATCCAATCAGAATTGTATATCTGGGAGGGATGGAAGGGTCCTCTGGTCAAACCCCTGCAATGCAGGAATCCTTCCCACAGCTGTCCTTAGGCGGGCTCAAACCACCAATCTTCTGGTTAATAGCCAGACACACTGACCCATTGCTCCACAACCCTTTTTTTTTTTTTTTTTTTTTGTAATTAGTTGCCACAGATGTGGTGCTGGCCTCTAACTTAAGCAACTTTATAATGGGACTCAACAAACACATGGAGGAGAATTCTATCAATGTCTGTGAGCCAGGGTGTCTATGAAACATCCACGTTCAGAGAGAGTATACCCACAAACACACACTCTTTGATGAGCAGCTGTAGAGGAAGGCTGCTGCCCTTTGTGCCCTGCTACTGGGCTTCTGGAGGCATCTGGTTGGCTTTTGTAGGATTCAGGATGCTGGGCTAGGTGCACCTTGGACTCTTCTAAAGCTCTGTACCTTAAGGAGTCACCTAACACACACAACAGCCTCAAGGCAAATTTTTGCTACCTCTGAATGTCCACCTTTGCTCAGCCATTTCACATTTCTGATCCATCTGGATCTGCCCAATGTCCAAGAAGCAAACAAATGAATTAAAACCAATCTGCAGAAAGAAATACTCTACCTTGCTAAGCAACAATCCCAAGCCAGCCATACTGTTGTGCATAGTTTTGCCAGCTATCAAAATTATTTTTTGTACAGTTCAGTGCATTTGTAATTTTTAAATCTGACAGCTTCGGAGATGAGGTTGAACAGGGTAGCCAAGCTAATGTGCAGAAATTAGCTATTATAGGTAGGGTCACACGAAACCATACAAATTAACCCCCTATAAGTGCTGCCTAGCATTGCATTAGATTAGATTAGTGGGTGCTTGTCGGAGGTTGGTGTTGAATGACAGGGGGAACTCACATATTGATGTGAGAATCCCATTTGGATTACCGTATGTCTGGCAAATGTGCCAGTGAGTTCCATCTTAAAAAAGCAAAGTTTCTTTTAAGAGGCTTTTAAAATCATTCCCAGATACATTTTTTTCATCGAGCACACAGACTTATTTTCTTGATGAAATAGCTGCCCCGTGCTTTTGCTCAGTGTTCCTTTAAAGCCCCTTTGTACTAATATCCCAAAGTTCAGAATATCATGATACTTTCAATCCTTTGACGTACCCTAACTGTAGCTGTAAAGTAGTACAAGTACCAATAAAATTGAACTGAAATGAATTTGTGGAACAAAGGCAAATAGTCCTAGTGTGACTTTTGCTTTAAAAACAAACAAGAAACCTTTCCCCAGTATTTCTCAGTTACTAATACTGTTGCATTTAATACTTAGTGCTCGAAGCACATTGTTTTATGGAAAGTCATTTTGGTATAATGATATTCCTACCTACCTTCAGAGAGGGCAAAATTGCCTTACTCCCTCTGTCTTGGGAGAGACTTAAGTTGGTCTCTTCCTGTGGGAGAAGGGCAGCAGACCATGTGGGCAGGAGTGCTCAACTGGATGAGGTGATCCTGCTAGGTTATGTGGCTGCTCCACCTCTTCTCTTCCCTCAGTTGCAGCTGCAGCAACCTCCCCCCCCCCCCCGCAGTGTAGGTGTGGGCTAGATGCCATTTATGGAGTCAAATAGGATTTTGGGGAGAGCCCCTGACCATTTCATGTGACTCTGATATTTTGCCTACTTAAAGGAAAATTGTTGCATCAATTTGGTTTGTTTCACATTCAGTGCAGGCAGGAAAGATAAGGGAAGACCTTATGTCACTGGCACCCTAAGGCATTGTTGGGTTAGGGGGCTGTAACTGAGCCATCACCCATAGCCTGTGGGTGCTTGGAGTGCCTTACGACCTGGTATGCATCTTGGTGCACACTAGACTGCAGGGCCTGGGTGCTCATGTTGGGTTGACATATCAAAGACTCACTTAGCAAGGAGGGAGCATCTTTTGCTGGAGAGCCAACAAGGTGCAGGAATTTCCCCCTCTTACAAATGGATTCAACCCCACCCACCCTCACTTACTGATTTGGCTTATGAGCAGATCCTCTGATCTATTGTATTTAAATAAGTATAAACTTTCCCTTCAATCAGGTGTGTTGAGTCATCTCTCAGGGTGTGTTGGCAATGCTTTACATTGTCATACGGGGATAAGGACAACCTGTGTTCAAATCCCATCTCAGCTGTGAAGTTCACTTGATAACATAGGAAGTTGCCTTATAATATCAAACCTTTGGTCCATCTGTCTGACCCTTCCCTGAGCTATTGCCCTTTGGGAACATCAGTATACATAGCTCAGTGGTAGAACATCTGCTTTGCATGGAGAAGACTCCAGGAGAGACTCCCTGTCTCAAACCCCAGAGAGCCACCGCCAGTCAATACAAACTGTGCTGAGCTAGATGGACCAATGCAACATAGTATAAAAGCTTCCCATTTCCTATGTATTTCCAACAACATCAAGCTAATTTTGTAAACCAAGCATAAGTCTGGGTGCAGTAATACTAGGAGAGTCAGGGGTACAATGACAGGATGGAGGGTCTGCTTTTCAGTGTATGTGGTGCTTTGGAATACTGGGGAGTGTGAGACACTGAATAAATTATGGAGGAGTCTGTGTGTTTAGGAGGGCTTTGTTGGCTGCTGCCTTTGCCAACAAACCTGGAACCACTGCCAGCGTGGTGCAGTGGTTAAGAGCGGTGGACTCGTAATCTGGTGAACCGGGTTCGCTTCCCCGCTCCTCCACATGCAGCTGCTGGGTGACCCTGGGCTAGTCACACTTCTTTGAAGTCTCTCAGCCTCACTCACCTCACAGAGTGTTTGTTGTGGAGGAGGAAGGGAAAGGAGAATGTTAGCCACTTTGAGACTCATTTGGGTAGTGATAAAGTGGGATATCAAATCCAAACTCTTTTCTATTCTGCTTTTTACCAAGTATTTGAGGACAGGGCTGGTGGAGGAGTTTGGTCTGGAGGAGCCTGTGTGTTTGCAATACTGGTTGATGGAGCTGCATTTGAATTTCTGAGATTGGCAGCATGGTTAATGATGAGACTCATTCCCCTTATTCCCCACTGACCTGATGGTGAGCTGGTTGAAATATGTTAGCTATGGCACTGGCTACTTCAGGGTCTATGTTTTGACTGTTACTTTTCTTAGCACGTCCCATTTCTGTGTTTCCCATCATTTTAAATTTGGAATTGCTTTTTTATAAGTCACCTTTTTTGAAGTGGGGGGGGGGGTTGAGCTAAATGTAAAATAAAAATATATAACACAGAAAATGGTCTCTTATAGCCAACAGAGCTATGATGATGGATATAATGCTTTGCCCACTTTTCTTTCACAAGCAAATCAAAAAAAAGAGATAAGGCCCAAAATTGTGTGTGTTTCTGAAATGCTTGTGTTTCTTGTGGTCAATAAGTTGTGCCAGTTCAATTCTCATCGTTGATCAAAAATTTATGGCAGCAAACAGCAAAGGTCATTGAAATGCACACAGTGTGTACATTTCCCATTACTTTTGTAGTCTCAGTTGTGACAGCTCTGTGCAGCGCTCATGCACATGTTTTCAAAAAGGACATGAAACTTGATTGAGATAAACTTTACTGCTCTTGCTCACACTCCTGATCTTTGGGTTCACAGCTTTTGTTTAAGTTTATTATGAACAGTTGAGTTTAACATGATTCTTAAACTAATCCAGACATCTGTAGATGCTGCCTGCCACATCTCATCAATATTCAAATTGTGTTTGGCTAAGAGTGTGGGAGAAGATCTCTTCTATAGCTGTGCTAGATTTCTCTGGCCCATTCTGCCCAAAGAAGCCTGGTGCCATATTATATTTAAAAGCTTATTTTTAAAAATAATAATAACAAATTATTCCACTACCCTATGTTTTAATAAATTCCACACAGGTCTTAAGTACTCTGCAAGCAGCCTCATAGACAGTCATACTTCTTATCTGATGAAGCCTTCTCTGAATCTGGTAGCCCGGATTACCATATATAGGGTGGTATTCAACTAAGTTTTACTCAGGGTCTAAACAAAAATTAGCTGAATACCACCCACAGTGTTTCAGGATGTGGGGAAGCCTACCAAAGTCTAGGCCAACAGGCTTCATAGAAAGTTGTCTTATACCAAGTCAGGCCATTGGTCCATTTGACTCCATATTGACCACTCTCCAGGATTTCAGGCAAGACCCTCACTCAGCTCTACCTTGAGATCACAGGGATTGAACCTGGGACCTTCTGCCATTGAGCTACAGCCCTTCCTCACCCCAGACATCCATTGAAATGTGTGGGTAGTGGAACTAGGTCAGTGGCAGACCTTGGTAATATGGCATCCTGTGCAAGGCCAAAATTAATTGCCCCCTCCCACAGCCCTTGTGCATACCCTCCAAATGTCTTGATTTTCCAGGGATGGTTCTGGGATTATGAAACCATCTCAGCTTCTGATTTGATCCTGGAATGTCCCTATTTTCCCTGTCAGCACCATCAACACTGAGCTCAGGGAGGAGGAGGAGCCAGCGTTTGTCCTGAGTGGCGGCAGCAGTTGGGGCTGCCAGGGAGCATCCCACTGCGACTCCATGATCCTCTGTTGGGCAGCTTGTAGCTGCTGCTGAATAGTGTGTGAAGAGGAGGCGAGGCTGCAGCCACTGAGGCCCAGCCCCACGTGACATGCAGGGGGCAGGCAGAGGGCAGGGCCTCCCTGCGTAGGAAGAAAGGGAGAGCGGAGTGCAATGAGTCTTGATTTTTTAAAAAAATTAAGAAAACATGTTGTGTGTCTGTGTCTAATCTTGCCCCTTTCTAAAATTCATTTATTGGTGCATTTTATTTTATTTTGTAAATATACCAAGGAAAAAATAAAATAAAATCAGTGGAGGGCTTGTGTGCTGTGTCCCATTGGTGTAGTGGTGCCCCTCTTCTGATAGGGTATGCTCTGAGGGGTGGAGAGCAAAAACTGGGAGATGCTGAGGAAGGTCAGTTGGGGGGAAGTGAAAAATGCCCCTATTTTCATCTGATGAATGTTGGAGGGTATGCTCGTGCTGCCTTCCCAAAGCCGGCTAAGTGAGGCACCAGGCTTTGGAAGGATGTGTGATAATCTGGCAGGGTCCTAGAGGTCTCCTTTCTCCTTCCCAAAGCCGGACACATGCTAACTAGGCTTTGAGAAGGAGACAAGGGGACTCTAGAACTCTGTTAGAGCCCTCATGTCTCCTTCCTGAAGCAAGCTCCCATGCACTCTGAGTGGGGGAACCAGTCATGCTGCCCTAAATACATCTTTGTCCAGGGCTGGAAGAAGCCACTGAGGGCAGTGCTACAAGTATGATATCATATGCCTTTACTACGCACTTTATCGTTTTAAATGAATAGCACGTGAAGGGATCTGTTGTCTTTAATCTTGAGTTCTGGAAAATGCAAACTTATTCTGCTTTGACCTTCTGCAGTATGAGCAGTGTAGGCATTGCCTGCCAGCTTCCTCCTCCTCAGACTCAAGTGTTGCCCTTAGCAGGGAGGAGGATGTGGGCAAAATGAGTTGGCTCTGCTTGTCATTGGCTCTGGATCCACCTATTGTTGGTCTCCCTGCCTTCTGCCCTACCAGTCTCAATGGGCACCAGCCTCCATGGAGGACAAGCTCCCATAGTGTGGATTTTGCCACAACAGTGTCTCTCCTGTCTTTCTTCTCCCTTTCTTCTTAATGCAAGAGGCAATTACCATTGCTCAGGCTCTCATTTTAACCTTATTTCACCCATTTATGGTGTTGTTCTGCATCTTATAATTGTGGAAGCAGCTAAAGTGGTTTTGTGGGGCTTCCCCCCTGCTTTTCTTTCCCTGTCTCTGTGTTTTTGGTGGACTCCTTCTTCATCAACAGCCTAATGAGTAATTTCATGCTTGAATTGGAAAAGCAAAGCCTATTTGGATGAGTGGCAGTAAAGCTGCACAGACTAAAGAGTGGTGCCGATCCTGTTTTTGAGAACTCCTGCAAGCCTGCTCTTTGGAACAGAATAGTCTGGTAAACAAAGGTGATGCTCAGCTAACACCATAATTTTAAAATTATTGCATCATGTGAACACTCTTGTTTTGCTTGTAATTTGTGTGCCATAAAAGAGAAATCTTAGTTTTCTTAACGGTATTTTGTTGTACTACCTTGACATTTTGCAGTGACTTTTTCTGCTGGATTGGGAAAGGACCATTGTTCATTGGCAGAACAGGAGCCTCGTGTTCAGAAAGCTGCAGGTTTAATGCCAGGTATCTTCATTTAAAAGCAGAGACTGGGTGAGGCAAACACAATATAGTGGTACCTCGGGTTAAGAACTTAATTCATTCTGGAGGTCCATTCTTAACCTGAAACTGTTCTTAACCTGAGGTACCACGTTAGCTAATGGGGCCTCCAGCTGCCACCGCACCGCTGACGCGTGATTTCTGTTCTCATCCTGAAGCAAAGTTCTTAACCCGAGGTACTATTTATGGTTTAGCGGGGTCTGTAACCTGAAGCGTATGTAACCTGAAGCATCTGTAACCCGAGGTACCACTGTATGCTTGCTTTCCAGTGGTGTCTCACTGCTGCTTGCCAAGAGAAGGACACTGTGTTGACCTCCCTGTCTCATTGCCCCTCTCCCTCCTGGTAAGCAGCAGGTAGCCACTAGGAAGTTAGAATAGTGGCTGTGAGCTAGCCCCTTCTGGTTAGAATTCTCCCAAGCTGTAGGACTGGGAAAAGGACCGTGCCTGAGGCGTTAAAGAGTCACAGTCAGCTGAGCGAGACATATCATGCAGGTGGGTAGAGTTGCATGTGCTGCCCCTGGGCCAATGTCCACTACACATACTGATTCCCCTTCACTCCTGAGAGTTCCCAACTGAGAGGAAAATTCAAAGATCATTCAGCAGTTCTCTAGCCAGGTAATGTGCCAAAATGTATATATATTAGTGCAAAAGCATACAAAAGTGCACTGGTGAAATTGGTTTGCAAAATATGTCTATAGTAGGTGAAATCACATACAACAATGTATATATTAGGACAACTTTGCACTAAAATGCTGATTAGTTTTAATGATGATTTGTTTTTAATTTTTAGAAAAATAAGTATATCGCAGACTGGAAATTTAAAGAATGAAACTTAAGATTGGAAATATGGAAAACTGAAAGCCAGCCTAATATTCCTATCCCTACCACGAACCCAAGCCATTAGCGTTTTACAGCTAATAACCAGGACTGAATAGTGTTGATGCCTCTCGATCAACCACATTGCTCCAAAAGTCTGACACTGCCTCATGAACTTAGCTTGATATACATCTGTGTCAGTCCAGGTGCCAATTTTTTTTCCAAAGAATACAACGTCTTATTGATTTTTTCTTTTTTTTTATTTCTGTGCACACGCTCTTCCTCACAGTCAAAATTAACTTTGATTTACAGCAACTTGCAAGAGAACAACTGCAATGCCCATGGCGGTAAGCTGGTTGACAAGACTTTCTGACCTCTGTTCTTATTACAGGAAACACACCTGGAGTCAAGGTTAGCAGAACTGTGGGTACAACCTGATTGTGTCTTGTTATAATCCAGAAATGACTGGACTGCATTTACTTCCTACTGCTGCCTTCAAAGTGATTTCCTGTCTTAGCATTGAAAACATTTCAGCTTTTTAATTAACATTGGACCTTCATCCTTATGGGGTTTTTTCTTTTCTTTTTCTTTTTAAGTATTGATGATTAATCCCATAGCAACCTTTTAATTGCAGTGAATTTTGAACAAATGTGTAAACCTGGTTGGTACTTACGTGTTAACGTCTTGTTCAATGGCATATTTGAATCCTAACAACATAAAATATTGATATGCTTATTCAGAGTTGTTATGGAAGAATGCCAGGCAAATTTAATAATAAATAATACATTTTTGATAGTTTTCTACAAATGTCATAACTCTCCTACCCTAAATCTGAAATACAGTAACTAGAGTATCTTATTGTTGGCATCCACCTGTCTCAAGAAACAATGAACCATGCCTCCAGGGGCGAAGTCAACCACTGCATTAGCAGCACCAAAGTGGTCTCCTCAGGGTGCAAGCCTGGGCAGCATGTATGGACAGTGGCGTAGCGTGGGGGGTGCAGGGGGGGCCGGCCGCACCGGGCGCAACATCGGGGGGGGGGCGCGCTGGCACTTGCAGTGCTAAAATCAGTGCTAAAATCCATGGGTTAGGGGGCGCAAATTACTTGCCTTGCCCCGGGTGCTGACAACCCATGCTACGCCACTGTGTATGGAGATCCTGAGCTGCCCAGACAACTGGCTGCAGTAGTTGCTGGAAGGAGACTTACAAGACACCAACCAACCATCTTAGGATTCCACTCTATATTTGTGTAGGCTTTACTCCTTAGCCTTTGCTTCTCCCAAAGATATCCCACAAGGCAATGTAGGTTTAGTATCAGCGTTTTCTTTCTCCAAGTTGGGCTACCTTCCCAAGTTAATGAGCCCCACTTGCTGCTCATTTCCCTCTACAGCACATGCCAAAACCACCTTCTTGTCTGTTGGACCCACCATTGGTCTTGTCCGCTCAAGCAACCAGAGCCTGTTTTTGCATGCAGGGGAAGTCCCTAATTCATGGAGGGTTTAAGACCCATTGGCTACCCTCAGTCTGATTAGAGAACTGCATTGAAAAATTCAGATAAGTCTGAATTTCTAAAGAAAAGAAAGGGAAGGAAGGAAGGAAGGAAGGAAGGAAGGAAGGAAGGAAGGAAGGAACCTCCCTGTATGGTCAGATGGGGTGTATAAAATTATGCATGTGGAAAAAGTGGATAGAGAGGCACTTTTCTATGTTTTGCAATTGGGAGATTTAGGGTAGACAAATGGAAGTGCTTTTTTCATGCAGTGCATAGTTGAACTATGGAATCTACTGCCATTAAGTTGTAGTCATGGCTAATGGCATGAATGGTTTTGAAGGGGAGTTAGTCAAATTCACTCTGGATAAGGCTATCTGTGGCTACTAGTCATGATGGTGATGTACTACCTTCCGTTCTCAGAGACAGTGTGCCTCTGAATGGCTGTTGTTTAGGAGCACAGGTGCAGAGAGTGCCTATTGCGTTTGGATCCTGCAGGAAGGTTTTCAATAGGCACCTGGCTGGTCACTCTGTGAACAGGATGTACGAAAAGATAGCCCTTTGGTCTGATCTGGCAGGACTTTTCTTACCTCTTTATGTTCTTATGTGGAATCGACACAGAATGTTGACTGATTCTTCAAGGAGGGTGGAGGAAAACATGAAGTGAGTGATGAAACGGAATACTTTGGAATAGGGTAGGGTTGTTTGGAACCCTGACTGGGAGCACTTCATATAATAAGTGTGTGTGTGTGTGTGTGTGAGAGAGAGAGAGAGAGAGAGAGAGAAAGAGGAGGGGATGTGCATGTCACACACACACACACATTTCCATCTTTTCGAAAGTTCTAAAAAGTAGGGTGTCCACTTTGAAGAATATGCCATTTAAACTCCCCCATTGTGGAAAGACAAAGAATACATGTGCTCTCTGGGGTGTATTGCTGCCACTGCAAGCTTTCAATAATGCATTGTGGCTGGTGCTTCAGGCTATGGCACTTCCAATATATTTGAACAACCAGCTTTGGCCATCTCTGTGGGGAGCTCTGAATTATGGATAGGAACAAACTACACCTTCTGATGGCATTGTGTCGGCACCAAAAAAAAATTCCTCCTTCAAACCTTTGTTTTTTTCAGTATGGGGGCATTAAAAAAACAAAAAGTCATGTTGTATTGGCAAACAGGGCTTCCAATAAAATGATTATTCGTGTTAAACCCAATGCATTTGGTCATTGGCCTATCATAATTTTTTTCTATGCATTCTTTTTCTTTCCTCTCTTGGGAATTTCTCCTGTTTTCTAGGGCTCCAGATACCATTTCCACTCCAATGACTCCCAATGTTGATGACCTGGTTAGTGGGGTAGAAGTGGAAGGATCATTGGGCGCGAGTGATAATGCTCTTCTGAAGTTTACTATACAGCGGAAAGGAGCAGCCAAGTATACTAGGACTCAATTTCTTGACTTTAAGAAAGCCGACTTCATAAAACTTAGGGAAGTGCTGGGTGAGATCCCATGGACAGTAATACTAAAAGGAAAGGGAGTTCGTGATGGCTGGGAGTTTGTTAAGAGGGAGATAGTAAAAGCACAACTTCAGGCAATACCAATGAGACGGAAACATGGAAGGTGCCTAAAGAAGCCAGGGTGGCTATCTAAAGAACTTTTAACTGAGTTAAGATTAAAAAAGGATGTGTACAAAAAATGGAAAAGGGGGGAAACCACCAAAGAGGAATTCAAACAAATAGCCAGCACGTGTAGACACAAAGTCAGAAAAGCTAAAGCACAGAATGAACTCAGGCTTGCTAGAGAGGTTAAAAGCAACAAAAAAGGCTTTTATAGGTATGTTCGTAGCAAAAGGAAGAACAAAGAAACAGTGGGGTCACTCAGAGGAGAAGATGGTGAAATGCAAACAGGGGACACAGAAAGGGCTGAACTCCTCAATGCCTTCTTTGCCTCAGTCTTCTCCGATAAAGAAAACAATGCCCGACCTGAAGAATTTGGAACAAATGATTCAGCAGAGGAAACAAAGCCCAGAATAACTAAGGAGATAGTACAATAATACTTGGCTAGTTTAGATGTATTCAAGTCTCCAGGGCCAGATGAACTGCATCCAAGAGTATTAAAAGAACTGGCAGATGTGATCTCAGAACCACTGGCAGTCATCTTTGAGAATTCCTGGAGAACAGGCGAAGTCCCAGCAGACTGGAGGAGGGCAAATGTTGTCCCTATTTTCAAAAAGGGGAAAAGAGAGGACCCAAATAATTACCGCCCAGTCAGTCTGACATCAATACCAGGGAAGATTCTGGAGCAGATCATTAAGCAAACAGTCTGTGAGACCTAGAAAGGAATGCTGTGATCACCAATAGTCAGCATGGATTTCTGAAAAATAAGTCATGTCAGACTAAGCTGATCTCGTTTCTTGACAGAATTACAAGCCTGGTAGATGAAGGGAATGCAGGGATGTAGCCTACCTTGATTTCAGCAAGGCATTTGACAAGGTGCCCCATGATATTCTTGTAAAGAAGCTGGTAAAATGCGGTCTTGACTGTGCTACCACTCAGTGGATTTGTAACTGGCTGACTGACCGAACCCAAAGGGTGCTCATCAATGGTTCCTCTTCATCCTGGAGAAGAGTGACTAGTGGGGTGCCACAGGGTTCTGTCTTGGGCCTGGTCTTATTCAACATCTTTATCAACGACTTGGATGATGGACTCAAGGGCATCCTGATCAGATTTGCAGATGACACCAAACTGGTAGGGGTGGCTAACACCCCAGAGGACAGGATCACACTTCAAAACGACCTTGACAGATTAGAGAACTGGGCCAAAACAAACAAGATGAATTTTAACAGGGAGAAATGTAAAGTATTGCACTTGGGCAAAAAAAAATGAGAGGCACAAATACAAGATGGATGACACCTGGCTTGAGAGCAGTACATGTGAAAAGGATCTAGGAGTCTTGGTTGACCACAAACTTGACATGAGCCAACAGTGTGACGCGGCAGCTAAAAAAGCCAATGCAATTCTGGGCCTCATCAATAGGAGTGTAGCATCTAGATCAAGGGAAGTAATAGTGCCACTGTATTCTGCTCTGGTCAGACCTCACCTGGAGTACTGTGTCCAGTTCTGGGCACCACAGTTCAAGAAGGACACTGACAAACTGGAACGTGTCCAGAGGAGGGCAACCAAAATGGTCAAAGGCCTGGAAACGATGCCTTATGAGGAACGGCTAAGGGAGCTGGGCATGTTTAGCCTGGAGAAGAGGAGGTTAAGGGGTGATATGATAGCCATGTTCAAATATATAAAAGGATGTCACATAGAGGAGGGAGAAAGGTTGTTTTCTGCTGCTCCAGAGAAGCGGACACGGAGCAATGGATCCAAACTACAAGAAAGAAGATTCCACCTAAACATTAGGAAGAACTTCCTGACAGTAAGAGCTGTTCGACAGTGGAATTTGCTGCCAAGGAGTGTGGTGGAGTCTCCTTCTTTGGAGGTCTTTAAGCAGAGGCTTGACAACCATATGTCAGGAGTGCTCTGATGGTGTTTCCTGCTTGGCAGGGGGTTGGACTCGATGGCCCTTGTGGTCTCTTCCAACTCTATGATTCTATGATTCTATGATTCTATCTCTTTTTTCCACTCCTGACCTTTCAGGCATTCTCTGATATTCTTCCTCCCACCAGCTTGGAGGCCTTTAAAAGAGGATTGAGCAAATTCATAGAGGACAAGGCTATTGATGGCTACTAGCCACAATCACTGTGCTCTGTCTTCTGAAGGCAGGAATGTTTCTGAATACCAGTTTCTGGAAAACACAGGAGGGAAGAATGCTCTTGGGCGCATGTCCTGCTTGCAGGTTTCCCCCAGGTATCTGTTGGCCACTGATTCCTGCATTGCAGGGAGTTGGACTAGATGACCTTCAGGGTCGCCTACAATTCTATGGTTGCGTGTTTAAACCTCCCCCTTAAATAAATTCAGACAAGACTCAAATTTTGGTTTGGTTTTTGGCAGAATTTAGGCCACAACTTTATTGATTACTGGATGGCCATAACCTTGAACAGATTAAATACTTCAGTTATCTAGGGCTCACATTCCATCATACAGGATCTTGGCAGCACCACTAGCAAACCTCCCTTCAAAAGGCGGAGATTACAAAGCTAGCCATACTCAGATTCTTTTTCACAAAGGGCGGCAAATATGTTCCAGCAGCCTTAAGGGTTTTCAACGCAAAACCCATTTCCCAACTCCTGTACGCTGCAAATGCCTTGCATAATGGGGACCTGCCAAAGCTAGATGGCTTTCAGGCAAAATTTCTACGATCTCTGCTGCAGGTACCCAACTGTGTCCCCAACTCCATACTTCTGTTAGAAGCTGGTGAATGCCCAATTTCAACTAAAGTATGGTGGGCTGCCCTAAAACATTGGCTCAGGATTTCAGTGTTTGATCTAGGGAAGGGTTTGTACCAACACCTGACCAATGAGGAGTTTGTCAGCAAATGGCAGAAAACCATGGCTAGAAAAGCCACCTCTATTGATCTGTCACCCCCCCCCCCAACTTTATTACCTGGGTTATGAAGGCGCCCTAAAGACATTAAAGCAAAGATTATGAGATAATACACACAGTGACTTGCGATCTCAATCACACGCAATCTGTAGTCTGCTGGCAGTAGGAGTACAAAATGGGCATGTCTTTAAGTTAACACCTTACATTAAAAACCTAACAGTACCAAATTATCTGAGGTTATTCTCCAAAGCCAGACTAAACGTCTTTCCTTCTGCAGTGTTGGATAGCAGGTTGAGAGGAGTTCCCTACCAGGACAGACTTTGCTTGTGTGCTCAAGACATTGATTCTATAAAACATATTTTGCTGCACTGTGCGAAATATGAGCAAGCCAGGGCCAAACTTATATTACCCTTGCTGGTACCTTTCCTGGGAAAATCAGAGGCTCACTATGTCAGGTTCCCATTGGAAGACTGGACAAACACTAGAACATGAGCAGTGGTGAAGTTTTATCAGTGGTTGCAAGACCAATGATCCCTATCTTTAAGTCTGAACAAAATGCTTGTTTAACCTGGAGGTAGGCTGTTTGAATTGTGCATTGCTTTGTAACGATTTGTTGGGTCTCTGGACCGTAATAAAGATTGATTGATTGATTATTGATTACAGCAAGTGAGTGGTTGCAGAGGCTCTGATTTGACTAGCTCCTTGCACCGTTGCAGGTAGTGCTGACCCAGGGCACCAGCATAGGTCAGCCAAGGGTAAACACCTGGATAAGTGGAAAGCTGGGAACAGGCTATCTCCACCACCCAAATGCCCCCCTGGACTTAGGCTTGGGCACAACCCCCTCTCAGGGGTTGACCAAGCCACCGAGTCCCTGGATTCCTTTAACGGAATACTCTTCACATAGGGAGGGCGAGAGCGTTCCCCCATCCCTATCACCTGCACCAGAGCCTATCCGCAACCTTACAAGTTGTGACAATTTGCTACTTGGCAGGCGAAACCCAAATGGCAACAGCCAATCAGCCAAGTGGGGAAAATTCCTGCTATGCCCCTGTCCCAATGACAGATGACACATGACGTCATAGCAAGGTCAAGCACAAAATCCCTAAAAGTAGGGAGAGGCGGGCAGGTGTTCCGATGCACGTGCTGAAAGAGGAAGCTCCGGGTCACATGCATAGGTATATATAGGTCCCTTGCTCTGTTTAGCTTGCGTCCCATTGGTCTGATTAAACCCTACATCAAGGGACCTACCAGTTGGGTGTTGTGGCTATCCAATCTTACCCACCCACAACACAGGGTTTGGTTGCTCACCGCAACACGTGCCCTCTTTAAGCGAGGACCCGATTCCTATGATTCTATGACTGTGAAAACAGGATGCTGGACTAGATGGGCCACTAGCCTAATTCAGAAGGGCTCTTCTTGCATTCTTATGTTCTCTCCTTGCAATCTTATTGAGCATTAGCCATGACTGTGCATTGCATTGCGTTCTTCTTCCAATTTATTTTAAAATTATTAATTTACACACCTGTTATTGCCAAAATAGGCTTCTAAATGGTTTACAAGACAAGAAAGAAAATTAAAGTGGAGATTCAGATCAAGAGATCAAGCAAATGACTCTGTAAACAGGTGCATTTTTATAAGAGAGTAGAATGTCAATGCGGCTGAGGCCTCTTGCATTTCAGAAGAGGGTGCATTTCATAGCACAGGTTTCTTGGGACCATCTTTGTCAAGACACAGGTGAACATGATTTTTGGGAGTGCCTTTTATCAGGTTAGACTGGTACACCAGCTAGGTGATGGGGCAGGCCCTTGATCTGCTTCTTAGTAACCCAGCCATAGGAGCCAACTCCAGGAAGCTGTGGGTGCCTGTATACCCACAATAATATAATTGTGGGGGCTAGACACCCCACAAAGTCAATGAGAAAAGCTGGCAGGCAATAGTGGCACTATCTCCAAGAGAGAAGCAGTTCAGCTCTGCCGTCCACAGCCAGCCAGTGAGCCACCCTTTTCTGGGAGGGGGGACTTGGACATGGAGGCAGAGTGTCTCTGCCTCCGAGTCCAAGCCCCTTCCCTGCGGAAAAGGGTGCATCTCTGGCTATGGAGAGAAGGAGGAAGAGGAGCCACCACCACAATGCAAACCTGCACATAGTTCATGTGATGCCACACACTACATTCAGGCATGTGTGTGTGACATTGCACATCCACGTTGTGGCGGTGGGTACCCACAATCCTGAGAGTGAGATGGACCCAGCAATCAGTAAGAGCTGGTGAGTCCATGTCAGAACTGCCAGCAACTTTGAGTTGTGGGCGCTCAGTGGAGATAACAGTCCAGGAAAGCAGCCATATATTACAGTTCTTTATTGCTTCTCGACATATTTACAAGCAGTTCAAACAAGCGACCCGATCATCCTGGAAAGTTGTTCCGACTGGCGTCCTTCCGCTTGGGGTGGGACCAGCATAGCCACTGTCTCAGCCCTACCCGCCTCCTTCCTCTGTGACGAGAGGCACTTGCTCTCGGAAGTCCCTCCTCCCTCTCCAAATCACTTTCCTCTGACCCCCCTTCGTCCTCCCTTTCCTCTGAGAACGAGAAGCTGCTAATCAAAGGGGATTTCTCCCGATAACCTCCCATGCTTTCCTCCCTCTCTGCCTCCAGTTCCCTGACAGTCCATTAGCCAATCAGCAGAGAGGGAGTGGAATTTAGGTTAGCTGTTAACAGTTCAATGGTCAAATGGGGTTTTTTGTCTGGGTGGGCAGACGGAGTCTTTGAGAATCAGAGTGGGCTCAGATAGGGAGTATCTTTCAGTGGGAAAATAGTGAAATTGGCTCTCACTTAGAAAGAGTGATTGTCTGTAAGCAGACAAGGCTAGACTATCTTCATTGGGTTAGCTAGGCAGGGCAACCCGGTTTTGATTCCCTGAGGGGAAGTTAAATCCTAGAAGGCGCTGAGTAGATATTGCTGATAGCCGTTCCAGGTGGGAAAAGTCTATCCGAGACTTCGCTTGATAAAGGGTGCTGTTTAAGAGTTTATATGTAAAGTGTTTGTGCCTCTGTAAAAACATTCACTGGTGCTCTAAGATCAAGACTTTTGGATTAATTCATCATCTCCCTACGTTTAGCTTTACCTGTATGCTGCTTTGGTCTGACCTAATTTCCTGATTTGTTCCTTAACCAGCAGCAGCGATACACATTATTTGCATTCATGGTTTGGCTGTGTGACTAATTGAGGAAATTTGTAATCTTGCTGTCTCATATTGGCATTACATTGTATCGCTCCTTATTAAAATAGCCTGGCTCTTTTAATCTATGGCTTACAGATACTTATGTCTTTTTGCTTTCATACTAATATTATGGTATTAAGGCTTCTTGGAGTTTTTATGGTTTTCAAGAAGGGGCACTTCTCAGTGCAGCTTATGTTAAATTTAACAGAAAATGCAAATATATATTATATCCACACACACCCCAGTCTTATTTTTATAAGAGGGCCCGTAAGGATAGGCAAATTTCTCTCTCTCATACCCAAGCCATTTTTTTAAGCATTTGTACCCGTTATTCCAGTATACTTTCTGATTCACCTGTGATTTCATTTCTTTTTATTTTAAAGCAAATCCTCTTTAAACACACACACACACACACACACACACACACACTGTGTTTAAATGCTTATTTTGATACTGAACTGTGTCACAATTGTGGAGATGGGAACAAACTTGGAAAATAGCAAAGTGTAGAGATGTACAGATGGGTCATTTCAACCAGGAATTTTCTATGTTCAGATTCATCAAATATCCTTACTGACAGATGGGCACAATCTACCTGGATGCAATCCACGGCGTCTCTACAGGAATCTTTCATTCTGCATGATTTAGTAAGGGGTTGAGAATTATCATCAATTGCTTAAGAACCAGACATTAACTATGCTAAAAAGTACCCATTTTTGCAAATGTGCCAGATAAATAAAAAGTCATGTTTCCTATAAATGCAGATCATAGCTATTTCTCTGCATTAAGTAAATCGAACAATTTCCAGCTGTGCTTCCCTGAGACATTAGCGTGTCAAGAATGCAGCATTTTGAATTTTGCAAAATGAACTTTGTACCAATAAAATATAGCATGTAGTTATTTCAGAATATTTAGCATGTTATTCAGAAGTTGGCGCAGTATACTTTTCCATTGAAAACTGAAGTTTCTGCATCCCATAATGCCAAGCATATATAGAATCACTCCTAAGGCAAATAGTATTTAATTTGCAAAAGAACAAGGAAGCGGGCGGAACTGTTAATTACAATTCAACCTGAATTTTACTAATCCAAAAGATTTTTGTAGCCCTTGGCATTAATATTACAATCGTGGGCCTAAATGGGTGTTTTTCTTTATGTCGTTGAATATTTTTTTACTATCGTTGCTTTTATGTTGCATCATTGCTCTTCTGTTCCATTTGCATTATTACTGTTAGCTGCCTTCAGCACCACTTGGTAGACAAGTGATGTAGTAATGGGACCCCCCTGAATAACAATTTCTGGGGGACATGAGTGAGAGAGCTCTTGTCAGCAGAGGCAAGTCTGGACATGGCCCCACCAACCCCAGTTGGCCCTCAGCCTACCATCTTTGTTACAGCTAGCACAGGGTGTGGCCCTGCCTCTCACTCCCTTCCTACTGCATATCGTCATTGCCCTTGGAGAACTCAGCAGAGAGAAGGAACAAAACCAGAATTAGGTTTTTTCCCCCTCCTGCTTTTCATTCATTCTGGCTGTACCTGTCATTGACTCTGGCTCAACTTACTGTTGGTCTTCCTGCCTTCTGCCCTATGGACACCAACCATTGCTGGTTCTTCTGCTGTTGTTTCCATAGTCATCTGCTGGCCATTGTAGGAAACTGGATACTGACCTAGACAGGCCATGGATGGGAGAAGTCATGATTGAGAGGTTGGGACTCAAGGCTCTTGGGACTCTTCCCTAGCCATGTACCCTCTCTCTAGGCCACACCTTTCACTGGGCCTCATTTGGACCTTACTTCAGTATTTAAGCTGGGCGGCAATGTGTCCTTGAACTCTCATCATGCTTTTTGCGAGTTTGGATGATGGACCTGCCTACCACTGGTATGCAGCCCCTAGAACAGCTGTTCTCAACCTGCGGGTCCCCAGATGTTGTTGGACTACAAGTCCCATCATCCCTGAGTTCTGGCCTTGCTAGCTAGGGGTGATGGGAGTTGTAGTCCAACAACATCTGGGGACCCACAGGTTGAGAAAGGCTGCCCTAGAAGGATGTATGGAAGGGAATGCAGCCCTCAGGCTGCAAAAGATTCTATATCTATCTATCATCTATCTATCTATCTATCATCTATCATCTATATCATCTCTATTTATTTATTTATTTATTTATTTATTTATCTATCTATCTATCTATCTATCTATCTATATATATATATCTATCTCTATTTACCTATCTATCGTCTATCTATCTATCATCTTCTGATTCCTATCTATTTAAAGTAAAATACATTGTGTCTTCTACATTTCACCAATGTGGCAGGGAATCCTTAATTTACTAGCTTAGAGAAGGCTGGGATTGCTGGGTTTTCTTTCTTTAGGTTTTTCTGTTTGTCTCTCTTCTTATATTTTAGTTGGTTGTGAATTTTCCTCACATCCAAAACCATCCTGATGCTACCATAAGTCAACTCCTCTGAGATTTGAAGTTTGACTGACACTATCTACTCTGACTAGTTCAGGGATCTCCCATAAGCCATTTCTGGATGGAAGCATGTGTCACAAATGGCATGAAAGCTCAGAGAATTTGGCATATCATTTTCTTTTCGGGCTGTTATAATTATCTCGGGGATCTTTCTTTTTGCCCGGTGACTTCAATTTCCTCTGCTCGACAGACCTTATCTATCAACGGCTTAAACCATGTTTACAAATAATGCTTGTAGGTCTCTGCTTTTGATGCCAAATTATTCCATAAGCTGTTGATCTTTATTACAGATTTGCTGTGTGTTACTAAATATGATGGTAATTATACAACTGGGCTGTCTACATCTTGTAGAATTTTCTTTTATTCTGTGCTTGATGGCTTTCTTTTTGTTGGCCTCATTCAAATCAAATATGACAGTGTATTTGCTTGTTAAATTAATCTCAGTTATTCAATCATTTCAATTGGAAACACAAGGACCATTATATAGAAATTTCTTGCACAAGTGCAACATGGCCATTTAGCAGAGGAAAAACTAGAATGTCACAGGTGCAGATCCAGAGAGCAAAATCTTGGGGGAATGTGCTCAGTCAGATAGATAGAGTGTTGGGAGGCTTTCTACAGAAAACTTGGAATCTTAGCAGCTCATGTTTTAGCTGCTCAATGGAATTATATCTAGGCTTTTGAACTGAGGTGACAGTAAGAAATAAACACTGTAAAGCTAGGACAACAGCGTCTGTAACATATCACTTTGAAACATTCCCTGTCTCTGGGTTTCATTGGCTTGGTACTTGTCAGAGGTGAAGTGGGATCTCCATGAGGCGACATGAAGTGCTTTGTGGTGCTTTGGCAATCCAGCATTGGGCGGCAGAGTACTTCTAAAGACCAGTTGCTGGCAATCACAAACGGGGAGCCTGCAGTTGCACTAAGGTCCTGTCTATGAGCTTCCCATGGGCACCTAGTTGGCCACAGTGTAAAGAAGATGCTGAACTAGATGGGCTTTTAGTCTGATTTCCCAGCAGAGGTCATCACATAAGGTAACCAGAGCAGTTTCGGTGCCAAAAACAGGCCCAAACCCTGATCGATTTTCTAGATCCATTTGAGTCTCCTCTAAGAGCACCTGGTCAGTGGCCACCCACTCAGGAATTTTGCCCCCAAAAGGGAGGTTGGAAACTAGCCAGTCATGTCTTAGGTTCTCAGAATCTATCGGTGGTTTCTTAAGAAGCAGACTTATAACTGGCTCCTTCAAACACATAGGCACCACCCCCTATTGTAAAGAGGCATTGATCACCTCCCTGGCCCGGATAGCTGTCTTCTCTCTGCAAGATTTTATCAGCCAAGTAGAGCAAGGGTCCAGAGTGCAGGTAGTTTCCCAAACTGATCCAAGCACCTTGTCCACCTCCTCAAGCTGCAGCAACTGAAAACCATACAACAAAACAGGACTAGACAGTGCTCTTGACATCTCTCAAGATTCAACTGCTATAACAGCAAAATCAAAGATGAAAATAGTTTTATCCTTAAAATGCTTTGTAAAGAACTCACAGTGAGCTATCATCAGTTCTTCCACCTCTTTCAGGCCTGACTGTAAAAGCCCCCACACTGCCCAGAAAAGCTCTGCTGGACACTGCAATGAGGTTGCAATACAGGCAGCAAGATATGCTTTCTCCAGCAGTGGAGCAAGCCAATCGGGTGCCTGGGGCAGCGCACAAGCCCTGCATCCAGGGGCGGAGCCAGTCGCTCACGGGGGCAGGGCAGGCTGGGGCAGGACTCTCCACAGGGCCTCCGAGGAGTGTGCCTGTCTCCTCCCACACAGCCAACCTACAGCTGGGGGGGGGGAGAGACAGCAGGCAGACCGTTTGGGCACCACGGAGCCTGCGGACGCTCAAGCCACTGCATCTCTCCCAGGAGAGATGCATGGCTCAGGCACACTGCAGGCCCTCCAGTGTGTGCCGCCCAGTGTTTTGTCACTCCCCCCAGTGGCGACACACAGAGCAGCCTGCCCCCACCACACCCCCTTTCCTCCACTCCTGGCTTTCCCTGATGCCATCACTGCCACTGCCATGCTCGATAATGTGTACTCACCATTGTTCGGTTGCATTCATCTCAAGTTTTCTTCCACTGGCCTTCAGGGTGTCTTCCAGCTTGTTTCTTTGCCCTAAGCTCTGGGGTATATCAAGGAGCCAACAGACACTGCAAAGTGGGAGAGGGGACTCTGGTGCAGATGCGTTAACACCCCAAGTCATCCTGATGTTGCACAGACCAGCCAGGAATGCCACTCATACCAGCCGGAAAATCGCCCAGAGCCAGCTGGAAACCAGTCAGAACCATCAACCATCCTAATGGGTTCACTGCCTCTGCTGATGGTAAAAAGTGCTGAAAGCCTAAATTTTAGTAGGAAGTGATCTGACTATGGCAAGGGGCTGATGTCAATATATCCCACTTTCAGATCACCTTCTTCCCACCCAATCTAAAAGACAAGATCCAGAGTGTGACCCATGATATGTGTCAGGCCAATGGCATGTTGGGACAGCCTTGTGGGAGCCATGAAGTCCTGGGCTGCCCCAGAGCCAGTCACCTTTGCATGGATGTCCCCCTGAACCAGAAACCAGAAGCCCTCAACACTGCCCCTGAGACCAGCTCTGTCAGCTCAGGCAGGGAGACTGCTGGGCAGCAGGGTAGGCACTAAACCAGCAGAATTCCTAATCTGTCCCAATTATTCAGCACCAGGAACAAACACTCTAGATCCCCATGCAGAAAGCCTGGCAAGAGAAAGGGAGCGTCTATCGACCACAGCAACCCCCTTCTGGCCCTCAAGTCTGCTCTGATGTTGTGCTGAGTACCCAGGTGGGCAGAATTGGTGAGACCAACTCCTCTCTGCTCACTCACCCAGGTCTCAGCAATACAGACAATCTTCCTGTAAAGTAACCTGGTTAATGCCTGTGCTTTGATTCCTTTTATTTCTTTGTGGGACCAGTTGTGGACACATATTCAAAACCTTTTCAAAGTTTCAAACTGTTTCTTCCAGCAAATGTTTTGAAATGTGTTAATATTCTAGGCCAGCTATTGAGAACCATGTATTCCCCCCACCCGCCCCAATGTGTGCATAATACATACGTTCAGCAACTTTCCTGCTTTCATCCCATTATTAAAGGAATTTGTTTCATTTTCTATCTCCCTTTTTTCATTATATTTGTAATTCTGATTTATATGCTTTTATTTCTTGACTTGCAGCAAATACAACTTGACTTGTAACCAGTATTCCACCGCCATAAAGACAATTTCCATACCACACCTTTTGTCTCTGTCACTCAAGATATGATGCCATTAAACATTTAAAACATCTTCAAAATTCACCTGCATGGGAAGTCTGAATGCTATTAATGTAACGATATCAAGTCCATTGAAATGTGAGTGCTTTTCAAATTGATAACCTTGGACTTTTAAAACTTTAATACCTAGTTTTGATCAAAACAAAAACATACCAAATGCAAAAAGTAGATTAAAAGGGCAAAAAAAAGCAAATCACCTTTGTTCTACCATAAGAAATGAAAGTTGTGTGAATATTTCAGACGCAGATATATCTGTCAGAGTTTATTTTATTGTTGTTTAGGTCTTTTATATTGCAATGTGCATATATTCTGTTTACCAGGAAACAACACCAAATCCCCACATTCTCTGGCAAGTTTAAAAGTAATATATCTGAACTAATCTGCATTTCCCAGAATGAAACTGCAGAATACAATTTTTTGTGTACCTAGTGTATTGTGAGTTTGCTACACAAATCTAAGAGCATTAAAGGTTTTGGGATAGTACTTTTGACATCACAAGACTTGATTATTTCACCTATTACAGTTGCAAAATGTGGATCTAATAGCAAATCTTTGTAATGAGTTGAACCAACTTAGAATTGGTCGTTTTGTTTTGCTGTTACTTTCTAATAGCAGGAACTTGATTAGATAATAAGCAGAATGACTTGAGGGGTGGAGGCACTGAAGTTTAATAGCCAGCATCTTATACCCTGACACTGCAAGAGGAGTATGTGTTAATCTTACAGTATAACTATCATCATTACCATGCTACCAAAGCTAATGAGGATTTTTTTTTTTTTTTTTTTGCCACGGACTTCAAGGGAAACCAAGGTTTTTGTCTTACAGATTATTTAACTCTGGTTATGCAGCACAGGAATGAATCCTAGCTGAGTGCATAATAATTATGCCATGCTTTCAGTTCCTTATGATTCTATGGATGTTTCCTGCATTAAAAAATACCGTAAATCTGTAAACAAAACACACTGTTTATGGAGATACAGAGTCTCAGCATCTTTCTGAGGTACAAATCCCACCATCTCTAGCCATTGGCCATGTTGGCTGAGACTAATGAGACTTGGATTCCCACAAATTCTTGCGGGGGCCACAGGTTCCCCATCCCTTTATTTGTAATTCTTAATTACAAGCAGAATGGTGTAGAAGCAGAATGACATACTGAGCCATAAATACCTCAAATTCCAAACAGCCATAAATATTCACAGAGATAAAAACACGTGGTCTTCAAAAATATAGAGCAGCTTCATCCTTCAAAGTAAATTAACAACCAATGTCCTATAGATGCCTGAGGTGTGTTTGGATCCAGCACAAACAAAGTTCTGGAGGGAGGGTTATTGCCAGTTGTATGGTGGGGGAGGAGAGGCATTCCATAGAAAGGAGCCACCACAGAGAAGGCCCTTATCTTTAGACACCTGAGCAATGTGAGCACTGGTAATGGACAACTAATGTTTGCCAGAACTCTAGGTCTGAAGTCCCTAGGTTTGCCAGGGCCCATCCAGGTAGCATGTGGAGGTCTTGAATCTCGAGGTGGGTGAGAGTGCATATATTATATGATGGCACATGCATCTTGCAACTGCAGCTTGGCAGGAGCTAGCTACAAATTATGGCATAGGCACTGATGCATCTGCCCTCCTTCTCAACCCCCCCCCCCCATTAACCTCCATCTCCAGGACAACACAGGAGAAACCGCTTGACATCACCAGAGGCTACCCAAGTTATCAGCTTTGGGCCCTGAAATTACAGGGTCTGGGATGCTCTCAACTGGCAATGCTAGAACAACTCATGGTGGAATGATTAGGTATATATGGTAAGAGGTGCACATGAATATGGACTGGTAGAAGTTAAATCGGGGGAGGCTTTTTGCATATGTTCAAACGCACACATCAACAGGATCTGATAGTGTAACTTGAGGGAAGGCTGTCTGCTTATGCTCTGGGACCCAAACCTCTAGGGATTGGTAGTGTGGTTGAAAGAGGCTCCTGCATCTACATAGGGGCACATATCCATATCCCAGTGATGGGGATCCGGTTGGACTACACTCCCATCATCTCTGAATGTTGGCCATGCTGCCTGGAGGTGATGGGACTTGGGAGTCCAATCTAGAGGGTCAAAGATTCCTTTGGGATGTCACCATACTGCCACCTATTGGCTTACTTTGGCAATCCCATCCCCAAAGCAAAGAACTTCCAAGTGCATGTCTCCCCACCTCAAGCATATCTCCACCTTGAGTAGTTATTTTGCTTGGACACCATCAAGAAAAGTGTCAGAGACATTTGAATTTAATTTATTTACAGGTGAAAGCTTTCATTCTGAATTTAAACTAACTCCAGTATCTCAACTGCGGCATGAGATCTATGGAAACTAAATGAACTGCTGGGTCAGATAGTTGCACAAATGTCTTGGAAGTCAGACTGGCATAATTATAATCTTAATGAAATACTGATTTGAATAATAAACCACAAACAAATTATATAACATTACTGTAGAACCTCTGCAGGTTTTTTAACTGCTTATTTTGTGATCAAACTGACTAAAGTCTTAATCTTGGGAACTATTGATAAAGTTAAATTCACAAACTAAAGAAGAAAGTAGCTTTTTTGTGTCTTGGGTGGAAGTGTCTCACTAACCAACAAAGAATGTTATCCAAAGGAAAAAGCCAAACCTTCTAAGGTGGAGGAGGAATACAACTTAATTAGATTTGACTATTATGTAAACAACCATTACACTGCTCTTCAGCTGAATAGGCTCCCAGGGTATTTTTTAATGTAATACTGAAAAGGAACGACAATGAACCAGGTAGTCCCTGCCCACATGTTTGCATTCTAAAATACACATCATGAAAGTAAATAAAGATGGGGGGGAAGAGGGAAGGTGGGGAAGCTCACAAACCAAATCTCAAAGTTACAATGTTCTCATAATGACAGCTTGAAAGGAGACAAATAGTTCAGTGAGAAGAAGAGACAAAACTGAGCTGGTCTCTTAAGCTAACACAATAAACTGGGTCCTGCAGTTCCATCTCTCCATCTGCTGCAGCTGGATGCAATCGCCTTTACATTTTTTTGTCACAACTAGGCTTTACTTTGAATAGGTTAGAACAACCAGTAAAAGCTCCTGCAGTGACATGAGCGTTCCAGTGAAATGGCAGTAGAAACCAGTGTTCTGCATGGTGGACAGAAATCTAGGAATCATCCTTATACCAGGTCAGCCATCTTGTCTGTCCAGCCCAGTGTAGTTTGCTCCATCTTTCACCAAGCCAAGGCCCACCCGAGCTTTTGGACTGCAGTTCTCATGAGCCCCGGGTGTTATGGCGAACACCAGCCTATTAGAGAAGCCAAAAGATTTGGTTAATCAGCCCCACCCATGAAGAGCAAGAACCTGTCACAGGTATAGCTGGTTTCCAGGAGAAACACTTTTTTTGCAGGGAGAGTGCTGTTGGTGGTGGGTCACTGCTGTTGGCAGCCCATCCCCGGTGGGGAGGCCCGAAAGTGCAGCTCTTTGGAGTGTGACATAGGGTACTGTCCAGGGCAATTGGTTGGGGATGGGCTGGCTCCTAGGCAAGAGACTGGAGCAGCCAGTTTGTGGGTGGCAGGGATGTGAGTTTACCTGGCTTTCAAGTGAGCAGTGGGGTACTTGGTGAGGTTTATCTGTAGTGAGAGCATGAATGCAGCTCACAGGTGCACATCCAGTGTGAATGGTGGGTATTTTGCAATTTTACATTGTTTTGATTTATCTACTGCAATTTTTGGACCTTTCTTTTATATCAATATGCTGTTCAATGCTTTGGGAACCTTTGGGTCAAAAAGTAACATATCAATTAACATATAAATGCATAGTTGTGATGTGTTGGCAAAGTTGTTTAAATAATGCAGGCAGAGTCGGAAGAGAAAATAAACCTGGTACCATGTTACTGTGCAAACGGAACAAAAACAGTGCAAATTCTGAGGTGAAAGAAACAAAGAGGTTTTGTCTTTCTCAGGTCAAACCATATACACAGCAGGGAGACATACAGTCAAACATAACAGATAAAAACTCCCTCAGAACTGTGAATGCAGGTGCCATGCAGTCCTGAAGCAGGGATTCCTGACGTATGCCCCGCCCCTACACATGGTGTGCCCTGCCCCCAGGTTGCATACCCCTCCCAGGGGCACACGCCAGCCCCACCCCTGCCTGCTCTCCGCCCCCGGTGCCAGAGCATGAAGCTCCGCCATTGCCTACACAGCCAGTTATAGCACATGCTAATTCAGTGAAGGTCATGCCACCAGTAACGGAGGAAGGGGGGCGGGGAGCAGTCAGCCCCGGGTGTCATCCCTGTTGGGGGTGATATCACCGCACACACACCCCCCAGGATGCTCGCCATGGGCAGTGCCCCCACGGGTAGCTAGCCCTGCCCTGGGTACACAGCATGTGCACCGCTTTGGGTGCCAGAGCAACTAGCTCCACCTCTGCATGCCACTCTGTCTGGTTGCTAAATAACACTTCCACTCGTCCCTGTCTTGGCTATTTGACTTGAACACTAAAAGAATTAACCCTTAAGCGACAGGCCGAATGATCCCTGCTGTTGCACTTCCAACACAATGTACTGTATATATTGTTACTCACCACCTCCAATCTGCACAGCAGTGTGAGATTCCAGGGAGTTCCAGGCTCACTTTATCCCAGGTCTGTGTTTCCTTTTGGACAACGAGGCACAACAGAGACTGGTGTCTTTATGATCTATGGTTCATATATACATATATACAACCTCAGTCTGCCATGGCAGTGTTTGGGGCATCAGCATTCCATGGAGGTCCTGTTTCTCTCCTAGGCAGTTTCCCTTGCTTTCCATGTCATATCCCAGCTTACTCCCCTCTGCACTTTCTTCTAAGAGGCCCTACTCCCTTTGACCTATTCCCTCAGGCTACCACAAAGGAAATCATCCTGACTCAATTACTTTCTAACACATGTTAATTTCAAGGGATTAGCAAGGTGTCTACTACACAGTATAGGAAGTTAACTTAATTAGTCTTTCACACATGTTACTTGAAGTAGTGCACAGCTGAAATACACACATGGATCTAACCTAAATGCATATGAATCTGGCTAATTCCTGGTTTAAATGCTGAAAGCCTTTATTTAAAATACCGCCTACAAACCTATAACTATATTCTATGTGGCATGGAGAGGTTCCTTTCTCAACCACTCTCATTGTTATGGGACCCTAATGGTAGCATTTATAAATCAATTTGGGATTCATTTGTTGTAAGGACCAGCTACCCAAGACCATCCACCCAGTGGCACACTTGTCAAAACCCAGCTCATTATCAAGTGGCAAGCAAACAAAAATCGCCCCCAGAAAAGTGCAGTTGAATAGAATGCCTATTAACTACTAGGAGCATTGGCACCCTCTCTAGTTCTTGGTTTCTAGTTTTAGAATCCTCAGCCCAGTTCCACGCATATCTTACACCTGCAGCCAGAGACCTTGCAGTTGCAAGGATCCAATTTCACAGCAAAATGACTAGTCATCCCAGCAGGACCAAAGCACTCCGCATTTCCCACTTTATTTATTACACCTGCCTTTTCATCTGGGATCTGGTCCTACATTTCGCTTCCTTGGCACCCAGAGGTTTCACTGTACATTGCCAGCAGTGGTTGCTGGAGTAATTGGAATTGCCATGCAAACGGATTAACTGTGATATTGTTCATTGCCCGAAAACACTCCTGTGCTGTCTAAGGAAAATGCACCCTTCATTACCGAGTCTGCAGCTCCTGTTCCGGGCAATGTCATGGTAACAGCAATTCTTTTTGATTGGCAGCTTACCCTTCTGCAGTCTCCGTTATCTGCATGAATATTTTAAGTCCTCTTTCTTTGCTGCCATTTCTTTTCTTTTTCTTTTCTTTCCTTTTTCTTTTTTTGTCATTGGTAGCACTGCCCCCTCCCACCTACTGCAACACAGCAGAGAAATAATCTCTCTATGATTTTATAACTTACTTGCTCTTTGCTCTCTCTGCTCCAACCTGCTCTTCTTCAAGCGTGCATGCATGACTACAGACAAGAGCCAACACAGCTACTTTGGACATGCCCAGAGGGATTTGTGAGGCTTCCCCCTGCTTTGAACAGCAGGACACCCTTCCGCCCCCAATGCCATATCACAATCTGCTTCTGTAACATCCCTCCTGACTCCCCCTCCTTTTCTTTACATGTCCTGAACAGCTGAATTGCCATCGTCAGTATAGTTGCATGTGTCATGCCTGCATCACCACCTGACACCCTCTGGCAGCTGGCAAGTTCCCACCAAAGTGGCAAGGCAGACCAGCACTGATGCCTGCCCCTACGGTTCCCAAGCCATGTGGCAAATGGCTATGAGCTCCTGTTTTATGTTTTCTATGGTGCCCTGGAATGCCTGGAGTGGCATCATTCTGGGACAGGATGGGGAGTCTTCTTCAGCAAAAGGGCTGCATTCCCCTCTGTGCAAAGTCTGAGGGCTACATGCTGGTGTTTGCTAGGCAAGTGTGGGCAGCAGAGCCTTCATAATGGAGCTCCTTTTACAAGAACTGGGAGGGAGCTTTCTGGGTTGATGAATAAAATATTAGGGGAGGGGGTTGCTAGGTCTGAGTGCCAACAGCTTTGGGGCTCCTTTTAGATATGAAGTTATTGGGTATTTTTACCTGACCTTCTGGTGAGCTTTATGCTCACATAAACACTGATGTATGTTAAATGAAGTGTATCTTGACCCTACCTGCACTGCACGTTTAAAGTAGCATTGTACCACTTTTTTAAAAATCATGGGTTCCCTGCCCTCCCCAAGAAAGAACCCTAGGAACATACCCACACTTCCCCGACAGAGTTGCAGTTCTCAGAGTTCCTTTGAAAGAGTGTCTGACTGATAAACCACTGTGGATTGTAGCTTTGCTGGGGGGGGGGCGGGGATAGGGGCATGCTAACAACTCTCAACATCCTTAACAAACTACAGTTCTGACCATTTAAAGTGGTATGACACTGTTTCAAATGTGTAGTGCAGATGGGGCCTTAAGGTAATACATTTTTGTGGTATTATACCTTTTTACAAAGTATTGTTATTGCACTACAGTGGTACCTAAGGTTACATACGCTTCAGGTTACATACGCTTCAGGTTACAGACTCCGCTAACCCAGAAATAGTGCTTCAGGTTAAGAACTTTGCTTCAGGATGAGAACAGAAATTGTGCAGCAGCAGCACGGCGGCAGCGGGAGGCCCCATTAGCTAAAGTGGTGCTTCAGGTTAAGAACAGTTTCAGGTTAAGAACAGACCTCCGGAACGAATTAAGTACTTAACCCGAGGTACCACTGTATTTTGTTTAGAATGTTTTTTGTTGTTGTTTTTTATGCCAACCAAGCAACAGAAATATGGTATTTGTGGGGATTGTGGTATATAAATGAACTGGCTATGAGCTATTAGTATGATTTCTCCTATATCTGAAGCTTCAGGGTTAACTTAAGCATCCTGACAGAGCTTGAAAACATATTTTAAAATAAAATAACCACCTGGTACCTTCTCACTGTCGTTTCTTCCAGGAGCTCTCAAGAGACTTGGAGCTTTCAAGATAGTGGAGCCCCACAAGTGGCCAAATTTTTACATAACTCAAGTAATGATTGAATCATGCCCATTTTTCCAACCAGAAAACACATTCACAGGAAAGCTTCACCCCAGGAGGATTGCACACCTTCCTGTTGTCATTTCATTTCAGGCATTTAGATACCACTTAATAGTCAGAGTTTCTAAGCAGCCTTTAGTCTGGTAGGCACTGCCTTCTGGAACACCTATCCAAAAGGAGGTGTGAGCATGCATGTTTGGTCCCCCAAAGCGCTTCTCCAGTTGGCAAATGTGCCCGCAGGCCCCAAAAGGTTGGCAACCCCTAGACTTACAATTGAACACATGTGAAACTGATATGGACTGGGAATAGGCTGGTCCGTCCATCCCTAGCAAAAACAAAAGTAGGAGTTTGTGTGGCCTTAAGAACAAAAACTGCCTAATTTAGCTATCCTCCTTTTACCTGCACAAGAAAGTTTTAGCTATCCACCTCTATTTAAGAGTAATGGATTTCTCTCCCCCCCCCCCTTTGATATACACATAAATCAAAACTCACCGAAGGCAGCCGTGCATAAAATGACAGCTGTTTATTTAAATTATCCTAGCCTTGGTGTGCTGGCATCTCTCCTTGACAGACGTATGTTAAGCTATTGCATCAGAAATAGAGGCACATATTGTTTGCCATACTGCCATAACTAGAGACTGGACAATACCAGTTGCTCAGACAGTTGCAGCATGCCAGCGACAGATTTGCCAAGCCTTTCATTTTTTTTAAAAAAAAAAGAAAGGAAAAGAAAAGAAGAAAGAAAGAAAAAATGTCTCCTACAAATAAGGATTGCATATGTTTCGGATAAACATTTTGACTACATTTCTCTCGAGTGATTCTTTAAATGACTTTTGTTAAGCAAATGTGTCAGCGAAAATAAAGGACTACTCTCAAGTTTATACATGGGGCAACAGCTAGTATGGCTTGATGAAAAGGATCAAAACAAAAATTCCTACAGTTTATTAGCTTTGATATTATCGAAGCATCAGGACCATATTGATTGTTAGCTGCCGGAAATTCTACTGTCAGTGCAGTGAAGGCTGCTCCATTAGTGGTGTGCTGCTCTCCAAGCTCAGCCTTATATTCAGTCAGCCCCTGTGTTCTTACCTGCTTACTGAAAACCAGTCTAGGGGTGGCACAAGCTGTTTGATTAATCCTCACTGATAAGTGACCTCTGAACCAGTTCTTCCAATTCACCAGCCTGTTCACTCATCTCTTGCCTTGACCCAGACAACAGTGGTGGTACGGAAGGAGGAGCAATAGATGCTGTTGCCTGTTTTTTCATTGGCTCTCTGCCTGGAAAGCAAGCAGGTGGTTGCAATGATGAGGAAGAAGAGCAGCAGGAGCAGCAGATGATAATGGAAATGAGGGAGAGACCATGAATGGTGTCTTGTCCAAGGACCCACCAGGATGTGAATAGCTCTTTTTATGTTCTTGGGGAAGGGGCATATGCCTGTGGCAGAGTATCTGCTTTGCATGTAGAAGGTCTCAGTTACAATCCCTGGCTTCTCCCTGTCTCATACCCCAGATAAAAGCTGTTCTTCAGTGCAGTGCACACCATGCTAAAGTTCTGGACAATAGTATAAGGCAGCTTATTTCCTTTGTAGCAAATATGTGAGTGGGAAAAACCAATTTCATACCATTGCTTATGTATTTCCTGAAAGCATCCAATTGGGTATTGTTGGAACAAGATGAGAACCTTTGGTCTGATCCAGCAGAGCTTTTATTATGTTCTTCTTATGCACCATTAAAGAGTGCAAATATGAAGAATTTATCAGACCCAGTATCAGTTCAGCGAAAGATTTGGTTCTGTGTCCCTACAGTGATTGGCCTCCTTTAAGCACACAACTTGCCTTCCAGCTTGCCTTCATCTTCAGGAAGTTGAATTGCCATTTGAGAATTGAGCAGAGGTACTTCAACTACAGTGGAACGTAATTACTTTCCATTCAAAGTGCTTTGAGGCAACAGAAACAATCATAAACAGTGAACAAAGGGAGGATATTTTTAGACCCAATCATGTTATAAAATAAAAATGATTGTGCAGACACTGGCAAGAAGGAAGTGGAAATGTCCAAGGGAGAAGCTTTCAAGGAGAAGCCTTATGGACCTGGATATATATATATATAATAGCATCCTGTTTTCTTTTGTATTTAAGCTGTCACCAATTTTTGCCTGTGACAGTTTCCTCCATCCCTCTTGCATTGGGTTGACACCTGAAATAATTGCCACTGGCTCACAAATAAACAAAGGAACAGAAACAACAGTCTTGAAGAAGTATTTAGATAATCTACTAAGGCAGGGGAATGGACTCTCTGACCTTCCAAATGTTGTTGGACTTCATTTCCCATGATCCCCAACCAGCATGGCTAATGATCAGGGGTGATGAGAGTTGCAGTCCAGCAACATCTGGTGAGCCATAGGTTATCCACCCCTGCGTTGAGAAGCAATAAAGCATCATGACCTCTATACTTAGCACATGCTCCCTCATCCTAATTGCCTTTCCTGTTTGTTTCAGTGGAGGCTTACCAGTCCACCCATTCCTTCCCTTGTGTGGGTCGCCTATGTCCATTAAATTGAATGTGGACTCCACATGTGCACAGGACTTCAGCCTGACATAGCACCTCTGTGGAGCAGAAGAAGCCCAAACAATGCAAAGAAATACATATCACCTTAAGAGAGTTGTCAGTGCAAAAGATGTTCATTTAAATGACTGTCATTCCCCATGATGGTATGAGTAAAGATAGATTTCAAAATGCATTAAGATGGCTCGTTAAAATACAATAAAATGCAGTGGGTATATATGGTAAAAACCCTCTGCCTTTTTACAGACTTAGATGGCAATCCTGTGTCTTCTCAGAAGTAGGTCCCATTGAATTCAATGGAGCACACTCCCAGGTATGTGATGTTACAACTGCACATTACAGCACACTGTGCCCCAGAACTCAGCTCAGACATATTTGAAATATGTCTGAGCTGAACATTTCCTTCAAATTATCTTTTCACTTGAACATATGAGCTACAGGGGTGTGAACATCTTCCCCAAACCACCCTGCCACTTACCTCATTTTGCTGCTACCACTGCCTTTTTTGTTATTCTGCCTATGACACTCCTTACAATTGTCATTCCTTATCCCCAAGAATTCCCCTGCAGCAAGGGAAGTCAACTTTGTGCCCTCCAGATTATGTTGAGTTCCAGCTCCCATCAGCACAGCAAATTGTCAATGAGGATTTGAGTTGGGAGTCTAATGATATCTGAAGGGCCACATGTTCCCATATCTCTCTGTTCATGTGGTTAAGATGAAAAGGCACGTTGGTATTTCATGACAACTGAATAGATGCCCCAGAATTCCTCACAATGCACTTGTGTTCTGTGGCTTGTCAGTCACCATTGAAAGCGGGAGCCCTTCCCCACCAGATTTATCAATGTGGAAACCAAGTGAGTGTTTTCTCAATCAGGGAAATAAGCCCATGTGTTCTTAAATATTTCAAGAAGGTGATAAAGCAGCCTAAAAAAAGAAGATTTTAAACAATAAACGGACATCAAAAAGTCAACATGATCTCTTAAAGTGCATTAGGTGCAGAAATCTGCTGAATGCTGTCCAGCAATGTCAATGTTTAGTCTTACCCTTCAGGGTTTTTTATGTTTAATTTTATAGCTTTCAGTAAAAAAAAAACTATTCTCCTCAATTGGTGAATAAATACTGTAACTATCTGTCATTTTCCTTGATTTGCTAGTCTTGCTATTTCACTCTGTTCCCTTTAATCTTTATTGAGTAGGGCATTAAGAGTGTGAGACCTTCTCTCACCTCGTCCTCATGGCCTCTGCAATTTGATCAAAGAAAATCAATATGCTGTAACTAAAGAGACTTTACTACCTTCTGCCTGCAAAACTACCATGGCAAAGCTATGACTACAGAATAAGTATGAGACTGTATACTTAAAAAACAAATGAAAACAAATGCATAATTCATTTGAGTGCCCATCGGTGAGTAGAACTTCAAATGGCAGGAAATGGCCCCTGGGAAGCTGCCAAAGAGGTGACAGCTCACAGGAAGTGACACCTCCTGGACTAATTGGCAGGTAAGGCTGACTGAGTTTGGTGGGGCTGTGCCCCATTTTCTGTAATGGACCTGGCTTCACTGGGGTCTACTAGTGAAGGCTACGGACCTTCCCTAATTATTATTCCCTGTTCCTGTGATTCCTTGGAGTTATACTACTGAGACAACCCCTAAAGGGAATCATGGGAACTCTTTGCATTGATTTGAAATAGTTATATACTTCACTTCAACATAGATTAAAACCAAAGAAATTCTAGAACACAGAGAATTATAAAATGTTAAACGAGACAGAAGCAGCAGATAGCTGAATACTATAAGCAATTAAATGCCCTGGCAGTTTGTTCCAGACAAATATGTTATAGGGAGAGATTCATTACTGAGAAGGCCTTTTCCCTGGAAACCACCACTCTATCTCTAAAAGATGGATGTGCTCAGAACCAGACCTCCAATGAAAATCTTTAAAGTGGAACAAGTTCATATGGAAGCAGGTGGCTCTTTGGATACTCTGGTCCCAGATGATTTAGGGCAGGAATGGGGGCTGATTGTCCTCCACATGCTGTTGGAGTAGAGTTTCGATCATTCCTGACCATTCACAATTCTGGCTGGGGCTGATGGGTGTTGGAGTACAGCAAGATGTGGAAAACCAGAAGTGACCCTCTCCCCACCGCCACCCTGCCTTAACACATGGAGACTGGTTCACACATGCATTTTTATCACTGGGTGATTGCAGTGTGTATATAACACCCCTAAGCAAAGGGCTTCCATACAGAGTCAACCTGGGGCTGGTCCACACATTAGTGTCCATCACTGATTACTTTATGGCAGGGATGAAAAAACCTGTGACCCTCTAGATGCTGTGGGAATCTAGCTTCCATTGTCCTCAGCCAACATAGCCAATGATTAAAGAAGGTGGGGGCTGTAATCCAACAATATCTGGATGGTCATTGATTCCCCACCTCTTGCTTTGAAGTTGTATGAAGATGACAGAGCTGCATGTGTGTGTCTATTTATTTATTTATTTATTTATTTATTTCTATACCACCATATCATGAAATAAAACATAAAACCACTTTAAAAATGCAGATAATCATTAAGATGACTGGCTAATCAAGACAAAATTCAAACAGCTGTGAAATCTTGTTGGCATAAGAAAAGGTATTCAAGAGGTACTTAAAGTCAAGAGCAAGGGATGGCTGCTGAATCTCTGCTGGGAGAATGTTCCACAGCATGGGACCAGCAGCACTAAATGTCTGACTTCTGGTTGAGGCCAGTTGGTTCTCTGTAACCCAAGAGACAAGTAGCAGCACTGCTCTGGGTGGTCTCAGTCATCAAGCTGGGATATAAGAGCTCAAATGGTCCTTAGGTTATCCTGGGCCCAAGTTCTTCAACACAAGAACCTTGAACCTGGCCCTGTAGAATTCTATGGTAAAATTCCCTGCATCCTCAGCAAATATCATCTCCCCTGGAGGCCAAATTTGCTGCCCCTGTGAATCCTGCTGCCCTTGAGTCCCCATCTTGGGGTCCCAATTTCCCCCATCCTTCATCAGGGTGCTTCATCTCTCCAAGCTCATCTCATTCCTCTTCAGGATTTGACCATCCCCTCCATGACATTGCGATGGGATTCATGGAAGGCCTGCTGAACTATTTTAAGACTGCATCTGAGGTGCTCCAGTTATTCCTAGGATAGGATGGCTTGATTGAGGGCCTCTGGATCAGAGCCATGCTCAGTCATGCTATGGACTGCCTTCTGTGCTGGAGACAGTATGCCTCTAAATAACAGGTACTGGGAATCACAAGCATAAAGAATGCTGTTCAACTCTGGTCCTGCCCATGAGCTTTCCAGAGGCATGTGCTTGGCCACTGGGACAACAGGATACTGGACTAGATGGACCATTGGCCTGATCCAGCAGAGCATTTTTCATGTTGTTATGTTGAGCTGCTGCCAGTCACAGTAGGCATTGCTAGGTGAACAAATCTGTTATGGATGACTATAAAAATGAGCTATGGTTTGTTGTTATAGGAACAAACTGCAGTGAGCCTCAGCTTTGTACACCTCCCTCTTCCCCACTTTAGTGACTGTGCGGAGGAAATTGGAAGCTTTCACCTCCATTTTGGATTAAAACAGCATCTGGTTGGTCATTGTGAAAAGAGGATGTTGGCCTAGATGATCCTTTGCTCTGATCCAACTGGCAGACTCTTTTTACATTCAGCAATCCCTTGTCTCTAGGCTTTCCATTAGACTGACCCTGAGCTTAAGGCATTTCCTTCTAAAGTTCATATCTCTAGCCACTCTTGGTTGCTCTTGTCCCAGCAGTGGAATCTTGCTGTATCTCAGAGGTCCATACTCAGTAGGTACAGACTGTAATGGAAAAGGAAGCTCAGTGTGGGCAGCTCCAACATCTACTGGGTGATTTCTCTCCACCACCACCACCACCCAAAAGTAGGTGGAATAAAATATATAGCAGTATATGGCAAAGTGGCAACTTTCCAAGGAAACAGAAAGAGGGAAGAGCTGCTGGTGACTGTTACTAATAACTGTGTGTTTATCTCAACTTCTGAAGCAGAGATTGCCACTGTAGAGTTCTGCTGCTGTTCCTTCTACCATCTATGATGGAGGTGAAATGGGGGCTCCACACATATTATGAATAAAATGGAGCAGCAATGGAGAATCATCCACCTCATTGTAAGAGGATGCTCAACTTTTAGGCAGTTATTCCTTTCTTCAACCAACCTGAGCACTTCTCCTTCTATAAGGATACCTAATGCAGCTAATATTTCTAATTCAAGTTTCAGAATTCTGACTCTTGTGTTTGCAAGGGAGATGCAGTAGCACAGAGCAGACCAGGAGTCCCTAAACATTTGGGTCTGGAGGCAAATTTGAACATCTAAAGAATTATTGTGGGCACAAGAACAAAACAAAAATCATTTCACAGAAAACAAAGTCCTGGTGCTCAGAACTCACACACACCCAGGTTAAACAAAAACCATTTAAAACATAGATATTGGGAAGGGCAAGTGGCCAAGAAGAGTGTCTGTTGTGGCACCCACGTGCACCATATTGGGAACTTCAAGAGTTAACAAGTCCACTGTTGTCTATTTTAAAAGCAACTGAACATTGTAATTCATTTCCTAGTTAACTGGCCTGGCGCTGAGTTGGTCAGATTTCTATTCTCGGCATAGAATGTTCATCAACACATTTGCAGTGCCAATGAACAGGAGTAGCTATTAGACAGGTGCCATAATCATTTTTGCTTGTAAAGAAGAAGTACACCCCTCTTCTCCAGAAATTAAATAGTTTATAGACTTCTGTTTACTGATAATCTGCAATGAGCATATGTGATTCCCATGGAGAATGAAAGGTAGATTGCTCAGCAGGTAGTGGTATTCTAATACTAAAATTAAGTTTTTAGTATGGATCTACTAGGGATTTACTTCAAATTAAATGAGAAGTATGAAAAACACACTTTATGCCTTCTGGATTTCACACTGAGTAATCTTTCTATCCAAAAATGAACCACCACATATTGCCACGTTTATAAATGAAAGAAAGTCAATGGAGTTCCCAGTTGCCCTCAGAGATTGTCACAGGAGGGGCCAGTCTCACCTGTCTGTCTGCCTGTAATAGCCAGTTCCCAACATTTGATCTCTTTGTTACACACTCTAGCGGCCTCATGCCAGAGTGTGATAGAAAAATAAAGTGGGAAGCTGGCTTTGTGAGGGGAGGGGAGGAGAGGAGCAAGGCAATGTACTGAGAATGAGTTAGATCAGAGTAGATGTACATGTTTTAGTCCAGGACCTGCAATATCTCATGGGCAACCTTCTGGGAGCCAAATGCTGGTGGTGGGCATAAAGGTAAAGGTAAAGGGACCCCTGACCATTAAGTCCAGTCGTAACCGACTCTGGGATTGCGGCGCTCATCTCGCTTTATTGGCCGAGGGAGCCGGCGTACAGCTTCCAGGTCATGTGACCAGCATGACTAAGCCAATTCCGGCACACCAGAGCAGCGCACAGAAATGCCGTTTCCCTTCCCACTGGAGTGGTACCTATTTATCTACTTGCACTTTGACATGCTTTCGAACTGCTAGGTTGGCAGGAGCAAGGACCGAGCAACAGGAGCTCACCCCATCGCAGGGATTCGAACCACCAACCTTCTTATCGGCAAGCCCTAGGCTCTGTGGTGTAACCCACAGTGCCACCCATGTCCCTGGTGGTGGGCATATCGGAATGTAAAAAGTGGGTAGGGCCAGAAGAAAACAGAGCCAGACTGGGACATTTTGCCACCTGAGGCAAATCAGGAAATGGCGCGCACGTACACACACACACACACTGCTGCCGCCTCCCCACCAGCTCCACCTGAGGTGATTAGAAGGCAGTGGGGGAGAAAAAAAGAGGCTTCTGTGTCTCCCAGCTCTCCCCAGCCTGCCACCTGAGGTGACTGCTTCATTGAGCTCCATCGGTGGGCCAGCCCTGGTGGAGAAATAGATGTGATTCTTACCCTTGCACAATATACTACCTTCTAGCTACAAAGAAGCCAGATGTTTCTACACACAGGCGCCATCTGCACTGTACATTTAAAGCAGTATCATACCACTTTAAATAGTCAAGGCTTTCCCCAAAGAATCCCAGGTGCTTAAGGGTGCTGAGAGCTGTTAGAAGACACCTATTGTCCTTACACAGCTACGGTTTAACAATCAATCCCTCTTCTCAGAAACCTCTTGAGAATTGTGCTGTGTGAGGGGAATAGGGGTGTTTAAATACTGTTCAAAAGCCCCTCTTGGGTTACCTGGAAATTTCTGTGCATCAGCTGTACTTCTGTCACTTCTTCTAGTCTGGACATGTAAACATCTGGCTGGGCCAAGGTGTGGAACAGCTCAGGAGAAGCAAGTGTCCTGATGCCTGGGGTGTAGCTGGTCACATTCTTGCCATGCGTTAGGAGGTTTAGCATTATCACCATGCTAAAAGCAGAAGTACATAGAAATAGCCCTGCTGGATAAGACTAGAGTCCCTTCTAGTCCAACTTCTTTGTATAGTGGCCTATAGGAAGCTTGCAAGCGAGACATGCATGCTGTAGCTCTCTTGTGATCACCAGCAACTGGTATTCAGAGGCAGGAATACCACCCTCCTAGGAGGGTGGGGCAAGGCGGGCAGGAAAAGCTACACCGTGTGCTAACAGTTTCTGTGCTTTCAATATACACTAAATGGAGAAGTATTTCTTTTCACTGGTCCTGATTCCCCCACCATTCAGCTTCATTGGCTAGGTCCTAGTATGGTTGCATCTGTAGGCTCCTCCAGACAACCTGTTTATTACACTGTTCACACTCTCTATTGACAACTCTTTCTGATTTGCTTTCAACAATAAGCATTCATACAGATCAGTCTGTATGATTAGAATGTCATCCTGCTAATTTTTTTGTTCATTTCCTGAGCATTTCCCCATTGCTTTCCTAAGTGCATCTTGTTTATTTTGTTTATGTTTTGGATTTGTTGTGCTCGGGTGACTTTAATTGTGCACAACTAAATATCTAGTATACACTTGAAGCTGTCCCACAAAATACTGACAGTCTGGAGGTGACCTCCTTCCCCACTATCTGTCTGGCTGTACCATTCAACTGGATCCTTTGACTGAAGCCAGTGAGAGCATGTGCCACAGAGTGCCTGCCATTTTGCTCCATTTGTGGCTTGTGCTTTGAGCAGATGGACTCCTGAAGTGGCAAGCTCTTAAATGATTGGGGGGGGGGGGTGCCGTAGCCTTCCTTGAAAACAAGCACGCAGGCTTGCTTCTGCCTTTGTCTTTGGTACACTTTAAACCTCAGGCACATAATGATAAACCAAGCATCCTCTCTCGTTTGCTGACTTACTCTGTCACTCTAGTCCTTGAGTACCTCTTAGGAGTAGTTTTAAGGAAGCAGGAAAATAAAAGTGAAATAGAGGAGGCAAAAAAAGTAAATAAATGCACAGTTACTTTTGGGGATCTGTTCCACTTCAGATAGAAAGATAAGTATATAGAATGCTGTATAGGGAACAATGGAATCCACACAACTCACACATATAGCAGCTTCTTTGAATGACTCAAGTGTCAGCTGAGATTTCTCTGTTTAATGCTTGTAAATGCTTCAAGATCCATGGATGAAAGGTGCTGAATTTTGAAAACGCCATGCCAGGCACAGTCCTAAATAGGATTAGTTTCAAGAACTGTATCTCATTTACAAATTGAGTAGCTATCTTGCTGTGGAATTGTGCTCCCTTTCTACCCTATTTTAGTTATCAAATGAAGAAGAAGGTCCTTTTTCTAAACAGCTAACAGCACAGCACAGCCATGCAACCCATAAACGGTCAATAGTTTAGAGATCAGTGCTAAGTAAGTAGTGCGCAATGAGGGTTAGGCCCATGCCATCCATAGAAGATGGTTGCTCACTTGTGTATTGCTCCTTCTGTCTTTATAGGGACCTAAGAAATATCCAGCATGTTTCATTAGATAAAGGAGAGCCACAAAACAGTACATAAATCTGTTCTCAGTGTTAGTCCAACTGCTTTGCATGCAAAATGTCCCAGGATCAATCCTCAGTCTCTCTATATTTGCAAAAAAGAAAATAAAAATGTCACTGAAATGTTTAACTGTTTCTTTGACTGAATCTTCCCACCACACAGGGGCACTGACTCCCCCCCCACACACATTGAGGGGGCGCGGCATCATGTGATGTCATGCGCCCCTCCACGCATCATGCTCCCAGGCGCAAGAGCAGCAGAAGGTGGGCTGCACAGAGGGCAATCTTCACCCACCATGCAAACCGCCCCTGCCCGGCAAGTGAGCGCTGCCCAGCAGCAGCAGGGGATGACAGCCCCTTAATATGGGGAGGGGGCGCTGAAGCCCCTTCCACCCCCTATAGTTGGCACCCCTGTCACCAAATTTGCCACACGCTTGGAGAATCATTTCTATAGATATTCCTGGGCTACATCTCCCATCTTTCCTTACCATTGTCCATGCAGGCCGGGGCAGTCCAACAATGTCAGGAGAGCACCAGGTTCTGCAACACTGCTGTAAGAAGAAAGGGCAGAGGGTGTTAACGTGAAGTGAGTTATGGGGTTTCAGGAGGAAAACTCAGAATCCTTTTCCAGCTTGGATTTTGATCTGAAGTAGAATGTAACTGCAGGGCTTATAAATCTCATTTCTAGTTTGAGGTGGCTTGTTAATAAGAACCCTTAGAATCCATTTCAAAGGCTAGCTCAGGAGAATTTTGCCTAGCTTCCTTAGCTGTTCCTAGTTTTGCTCTCCGGGCAAAAAGTAGGTTCCCTCCCCACTCCAGCCTTTCAAAAGTAAATAGAAAAACAACAGCTGCATTTTGGCTTCCTCTTCCTTTCTGGGTCAAAATGAATGAATGTCACTTACATCAAGATGATGCTGTTTTTCCTTCCAAAGGTGAACTAGGGAAGCTGCTTTCTCACTAGGCTTTTAATTCTTTAACCAGAGCTCTCCACAGAGGTAATTAGCAGTTACATCATAATTTATTAACTTGCTGGAATGGATGAGCTATTTTTCATAGATAGGAATTGTAAACTGTTGAAGAGGATAGGTGTGGATACAGAAGTCTGCTGACTTTGATCTTCTGATTCTGATCTCAAAGACCAAGGGGTACGTGAGTTGTTAGATCAGCCTTCCACCCCCCCCCCCCCAAAAAAGTGCCCTAGATGTTTTGCACTACAACTTCCATTAGCCATAGCCACTATGGGCAATTATTAGGGATGATCTAAAACATCTGGACAACAAGAAGTTGGGGAAGGCTGTTCTCAATGTGCCACCAAATAGATATATGGGTAAGAGCTATAGCTCATGGTAGAGCATACACTTTGCATGTAGAAGCTCTCGGATTCAACCCCTGACATCTCTGAGAAGGGCTAGGAGATATCTCATCTGAAAACCTGGAGAGCCACTGACAGTGTAGATCAGCCTTTCTTGACCCTGGGTTCCCAGATGTTGTTGGACTACAACTCACATCATCCCCAGCTAGCAGGGCCAGGGGTCAGGGATGATGGATGTCCAACAACATCTGGGGACCCATGGTTAAGAAAGGCTGGTGTAGACAATGCTGAGATACTGCAAATGGAACAAATGACCTAGGTAGTATAATGCAGCTTCCTATGTTCCTGAAGCCAACAGGAGCATGGCAGCTTAACTTAGTGTTATATGGTTGGCAGAGGAAATTCAGATGATTGGCTGATCTGGCAGTGGCCAAATCATTGGGAAGGTATGATATTTTCCTCTTCCAGGAAGTTTTGTATATGGTTTTGTTTTTTGTACATGAGGAAACAGTCAAAGCATTTTTCCCCCAGTCTGCAGTCTGAAATGAAAGAGGAGATGCCAACATTTTTGGACTTTACCACCTTATTGCTGTAAGCATAGACCAGCCCCACACTTACAGTAAATAATCAATAGTCTTCCCAGGGTCTGGGGATGGGTTGTAGCTCAGTGTAGAACATGTGCTTGACATGCAGAAGTTCTTGACTTCAACCCCTAACTACCCCACTAGCGGCAGCCTTGTTATCAATCTTTCCACCAATTGGCACTGAGCAGGCTGTCTGCATCCCTCTGAACTGCTAGGCCAGTTGCAGTTCTCCCTTTTCACCTGTGGTCTCACTTGCGCTGCACTGAGAAGCTGAGCCAACTGTTCCTGGGCCACTCCAGCAAATGAAGGAGCCCAGGGGACTGTTGTCTCTGTGGGGAAGAACCGGCTTGCTGGCTGGGATGTCGCTGCTGCTGCCAGCCAATAGTGCCTGCACTGGGCATGTGCAGCCAGAGAACAACAAGGAAGGAGTGAATGAGGCAGCGCTGCTGAGCTTAATACTCAAGAGGGATCGTAGGAAAGAACGAATTCTTTCAGATATTTTGAGCCTGAGTCATTTAGCGCTTTAAACACCAACATGAGCAACTTGAATTGCATTCCCCAGTCCATCTCCTTCTCTCTCTCTTCAGAGGGCTGTCTTTCACTGGAGACCTGCTGTGTGATTCTCTTCAGCTGAATCTTAGCAGCTGAATCTTAGCAATACCTGGTGTATTGTTTTTGTTCAAAATCAACCAACAACCATAGTAAGAGAAATACACAAGTGATGAGTGTGCTGGCAATTACAAATGAGTACATGCATGATGCATAATAAATAGCACATTATGGAAGCCAGATGCTTTATTTTTTGAATATATTTTTTTGCACTGCTTGATCCCCCATATGCAACTTGAAGCCAAACGCTCCGTTAGCGTGACCACCTGCCTACAGAGCGCTCCGGTTCCTTGCCGCAAAGCAGTAGTTAACATCCACTTCTACTGTAACTGGAACATCTGGTAGGTTTTCTCGGGTTGGAACCGGCAGACAAGCCTCTCACAAATTGTTTAAAGGGATGTCAGTTATGTGCCTGTTCATTACTCTTAACTGTTCACTTCTTGAAGCAATTACTCAACTGATCAATTATGCTTCAGTCAAGTTAAATGCACGGCTTAAATGCTAAGAGGTTCTGCCTTTAACCAGGTTTCCTCCATGAGTAATTCATTTGTGATGGCGTTCTATTTATTCTCCCCCTCCCTCTATGTGTGGAGAAATAACTGTTTATATTCTGACTGGTATTAGCTTCCATTCCAATTGCATTTCTCTTTTAATTTGTTTGTTATTCAAACAAATGAGGTTGTTTTACCCTGTTGCGTTGTGTATTGTACCTTATAAGATTTGAGCACTGGCTGATGATTTGATTACAGTGAGCACAAACAAAGATGAATGTTTTAGGAGGGAGAAGCGATTTCATACTGGGTGGCTGTGCTTAGGCAGATAAGATTCATTTCAAACATAATAAATACTGTAGTCCAAATTCATTAAAGCAGTGCTAATGGGGATGAGCTTAGCTCCAATGGCTGTTTGTGTGTGTGTGCTTGTGCTTTGCATCAGGCAAGGTGGCAAGAGATGGGGAACCTACTGGCAAAAGGAAGATGTTAAACTGTACACAAGCCTCTGTCATAAGGAACATAGCAAACTACCTTATATGGAATCAGAGCATTGGTGCAACCAACTCCATATTGTCTGCACTGACTGGTAGTGGTTCTCCAGGCTTTCAGACAATGGACTTTCCCAGTCTTACCTGGCAATGCCAGGAATTCAAACAGGGACTTTCCTGCATGCAAAAAGATGCTCTACCACTGAACTGCAGCCCTTAAATTACCAAATGGGAGCTGGGCCCTAGAGAGTCACCAATGATGCAATCATACACATGCCTACTAAAACGCAAGTCCCATTGAGTTCAATGCCACTCAACCCTGGGTAAGTATGGACAACCCATTTGGGCAACCCATGGCCTAGGACTTCATGTGGCTCTCTACCTCCCTTAAAGGTGTCCCCTAGCTCAGGGAGAAAGAGAATCAATGGAAGTATAATAGTGGATAGAGTATGAATGAAGGAGAGGAAAGATGTTTGTGTGGTTAGACAGGGTTGGCACCAGACTTCAGGAGACTGCTCAGGTGAGAAGCCACTATAGAAGTGAGCCAGACTTGACTGCCATTCAAAAACGATGCCACCACCCACTCACCACTAATGAGGGTGACTGAACATCTGGGCTGGCCAGTGATTACCCTTTCTAAGCTCCTGGTGGTTCTTGGCCAGTTCCTAACCTGGCCCACCACTGGAACTGAACTGGTAAATTGGGGAGGGGTTGAGAAGAGAGAAAGGGAGGAGGATGGAGAGGGATAGAAGATAAATGAATAGGTGGGTGTTGGAGGTATGATGGATGATAAAAGAATGGTGTAGAACAGACACTCTGGATATCCCACCCACTTTTTGTTTGTCTTCTCCACTGCAATCAGTATGTGGCTCTGACCACTTCCTCCCAAAAAGTCACTCACCCCGGTAAACAGAACTGCAGATGTTAAATTGTGATGATGAAATGGATCTGTGCTGTTGGAATCTCTTAGGTTAGAAAAGAAGAATGGATATTGAGGCACATGATCTCAAATGTAGGCCTGTACTGGACTGAAATAGCACTAGCTTTACTTATCCTTCATGTAATTGTTCACTAGATCCAACAAAAGACAAAATAACAGTTTGTATTATAAAATTTGAACAGGAATAGCTTTTATACTGACCAATAGAGCAAGCTGCCTTAGAAATTGTGGAATATTAGTCTGTGGAGGTATTCAAGAACAAAGTGGACAACCAGGAGTTATAGATATATTTTAGGTCTCAAGACTGAGTGAAGAGCTGAATGAGGTGCCTTCTAACTCCATATTTTCGGGTTAAGAATGTCATGGATAATTACTAAGCTATGTACCATTTGAGTTAAGAATCCACAGCAATCACTGTGGTTTGGCCTTCAACTAAGGCAGTGAGCAAGACACATGATACTAGCATGGAATTCTCTGCCGTTGTAAATAAAAGTTGGCAATTTAGGAAATACGTCTCATATTTCTAAAATGCATGACATAAAGCAGTTGTGAGGAACCTTTGACGCTCCAGATGTTGCTGAACTACAACTCCCATAATCCCTGGCCATTGGCCATGCTTGCTAAGGCTGTTGGAAATTGCAGTTGAGGGCCAAATGTTCCCAACCCCTAGCCTAAATGCATATCATACAGCCTTTTCGGCTCAACAACTCAGATGTTATCTGTCACTGTGGGCCACCTTTAACAGGTAGGTCAAAACCACCTGGCATGATTTATGACATCAGATGACAGGCAGGCTTTGAGTCTGCTAATAAAACTGGGGTTTCTCCCTCCATTTTAACAGCAGTTTTAAATCAAACTGCTTGTGTGTGTGTTGATGGAGAAAGCCATTTTCTCATCAAACATCATTCTGATGTGGTATACGGCATGTATCAACTTTGCTGATGCTAAGCAGGTCCAGGTGTAGTCAGTGCCTGGAAGGGAGATCACCTGGGTTCCTTATATAGGCTGCTACGTGTTTCATTATGAAAGGGAAAAATGGGAAATGTGTACTAAATAAGTGGTAAAATTGAGAGCTCGAAGTCACAGTAACTACTTTCCATTGTTGCCTTCTCCCTGTTTGTCAAGGTTTATAGTGCGTTACTGTTGTCAAGCATAAATTACTCTATTTGGGCCCACGTTTTGTCTGTGTAAGGCTTGGTATTGCTTTAACAAAACCATTATGTTTTCCTGAATGTAAAGTGGAACCTGTAACTGGATCTGCAAAGGTAAGTAATTCTGGCTCGGTAAATATCATCAGCCAGTATTAGTCAATTGCTCAAGGACATGTTTTCATGTGCAATGTGTGGAGTGTGCAATGTGTACTGTACGCTGACAAAAAGGGATAGTATTTAAACCAAATGTAAGACTTTGTTACAAGAGAGGAATGTTTTAAATAAAATATGCTTGTTTACAATATCTTAGCTCCAGGGAGAGTAGGCAGGCTCCAAACGTCAAATGTGGTAAAACACTGCCCTCTCCTGGCTGACGTGGGTTTGTTGTCCATTGGCTTCTTCATTCGTCTTTCCTGCTGCATTTGGTTAATCTGTGAATATGATTCTCCGCTTTCCTTTCCCCAATATCAAGCTGTAAAGAAATCCCTTGTTGTGCAGGAAATGTGAATGGGCACCAGAAAACAAGGACCATTTTCAGTGATGCTGAACTAAAATACAGAATTTGTCCATCCACAAACGCAGAACTGCCACGACCACAGTACTGAGTATGTGTCAGAGGAGTTCATATTTAAGAATTAAAGGTAAAGTAAAGGGACCCCTGACCATTAGGTCCAGTTGTGGCCGACTCTGGGGCTGCGGCACTCATCTCGCTTTATTGGCCGAGGGAGCCGGCGTAAGGCTTCCAGGTCATGTGGCCAGCATGACCAAGCCGCTTCTGGCGAACCAGAGCAGCGCACGGAAACGCCATCCCACCGGAATGGTACCTATTTATCTACTTGCACTTTGAGGTGCTTTCGAACTGCTAGGTTGGCAGGAGCAGGGACTGAGCAATGGGAGCTCACCCCATTGTGGGGATTCGAACTGCCAACCTTCTGATCGGCAATTCCTAGGCTCTGTGGTTTAACCCACAGAGCCATCCGCGTCCCTTTTATTTAAGAATTAAAAACTAGCTAATTAGAAATGGTCTGAATCAGCCCCCACTCCAAATTTGTACCAGTTGCCCTATCATCCACCGAGTTTCCAACCCATCAGCAAGAGATGTATATGAAAAGAGTGGCAATTGTGGGGAGTGGAGTAGCAGGAAGAGAATATGAAAAGAGTGGTACTTAAAAGCTTATCATGAGACAACAGTGAGATGCAGCAGCAAAAAGGCCAACACTGTCCTAGGCTGCATCAACAGAAGTATAGTGTCTCAGTCAAGGAAAGTAATTATATTTCTCTATACTGCCTTGGTAAGACCACACCTGGAGTACTGTGTCCAGTTCTGGGCACCACAGTTTAAGAAGGATATTGACAAGCTGGAGCATGTGCAGAGAAAGGTGACCAAGATGATCAAGGGTCTGGAAGCCAAGCCTTATGAGGAACAGTTGAGGGAGTTGGGTATGTTTAGTTTGGAAAGGAGGAGACTGAGAGAAGATAGCCATCTTCAGATAAAGAGTTTGTTCTCTCTTGCTCTGTAGGGTAGAATCTGAACCAATGGCTTCAAGTTACAAGAACAGAGATTCTGACTAAACACGAGGAATAATTTCCTGGCTGTAAGAGCTATTCAACAGTGAAACAGACTCCCTCAGAAAGTGGTGGACTGGAGGTTTTTAAGCAGATGTTGGATGCCCATCTGTCATGGATGCTTGAGATTCCTGCATTGCAGGGGGTTAGACTAGATGACCCACAGGGTCCCTTCCAACTTTACAATTCTATAGAAAGGGTAGCAATTGAGTGGCAATTGAGTACCAACAGGGATACTGTGATAGTGGCATGGCAGTAGAGGTATTGTATATGGAAAGAGTTGCATTTGTAGCAATGGAACTTCCACTTTCTACTTTATTGATTGACAAGCGGGACCTAAAATTTACTTTAAAAATTTACTTACTACGACAAAATGTTGCAAAGTGGAGTGTTGTTCACTGCTCCATCCATGCCCTCTTTCTGGCAACATGGTCAGAGGTACTAGTTAGGGAGCTGTGACAAGTTCAGGGCTCTGAGCTGGCTACTGGAGATCAGTGAGTTACTGTGACTGAGACTAGGGACAGGATCTTCCCCACCCTAGAGGAACCCCTTTGACTGTCAGAACCCAGAATCTCATAGGCACCTTCCCCTGGGCCTGAGCAACCAGATGACTCCCACCACACCACAAGCCCAACAACGCAGAGAGAGCACCAGGAGGGAGCCAATAAAATGTACTTAGGCTGGATGGTTGACCCTTTAACACTCTGATGTCCTGCAGTATGAGGTGGAAGTAGCCTGCTGATGGAGGCTTCAAAGGCCTCCATCTTCCCAACCTTTGTTGGAAGAAGTTACTTGCTCAGAGTTCTCTGTGGTCCTACAACTTCCACCTCACCTCCTTCCCTCCAGTACAGGACTGGAATGTGAAATTCTGTAGCCACCAAGTATGCTCAGTTCTCACTGGGCTGTTTTTTTTGGGGGGGGCAGGAGAGAAGGAGAGCGAGGTCAGCATCTGCTTCACCCTCATGGAGAAGATGTTGCAGCCCTGTGGACCTCCTTTACTTCTCTCAGTGAATATCTGCTTATACTTGGTAAACTGTCAGGTTCCTCTTAGCATGGAGATACCAGCCTCTTGCTTCTCAGTGGGCCTGTTTTTACTATCATTGGTAGTGCACTTCACCCAAGATTCCTATCAGAGGGAACAATGAGAATGGGCCATTTGATCCCCTTCCTCTATTCCCCTCCTTGAAATGTTTCCATAGAAAGTGACCTATCCACATCTGTCCACCTTGCATCCAGGCAATCTAGAGACATCGTAGCAGTCAAGGATGCATTCTAGCTGGCCAGTACTATCTACACATACCAGCATGGGCTCTGTAGGGCTTCAAACAAAGGTCCATCCCAGCCTGGGGATGCCACCTATTGAACTAGAGTCCTTCTACATGAAAGGCAGATGCTCCTCCAGTAAGCTAGAGCACTTATCCCCAAATGGGAGGCAAATAGATTTGAGGAAGGTGCAGAAAAGGGCTATTGGCATGTGTGGCCTTAGAATGGTGTAGGCCTGGGATTCCCCCAGCCCCATCTTACAGGATTCTTGAGTTTGGATTTTCTGGCCACCAAAGGCTAGTACCTGTGTGATTCTGGGATTCTTTCCCTTACCCAAGTTCTCTAAAAACATGAAGCTCTGGAAAATAGCAAACACATATTTTTCTGTTTCAAACACAGGTAAACCACCATGAGGAGATGAGTCACAAATACACTGATCTGTGTAAAACTATATTGGTCTCTGAATTCTCACGTAGCAACTATTCTCTCTCTCTTTCTGTGCTAGCTGCAAAAATGCCAAATAAATATTAGTTGATAAAATCTACAGGGTGCAGGAACTGGAAAACAAGGTTAGCAGCAGTGTCCAAGCTGTGATGCCGCCTCCTAGAAATGTCGATAAAGTTGTCCTGGCTTTCTCTTTCTCTTTTCTCTCTCCTGGAGCCTAGAGAAGAAATCTTTGCTAACCTGCTTCTTCCCATTTCTATTTTTCTCTTTCCAGAACTGCGTTCTTGTTCTTTTCTATTTTCACAGGTGGGACCTATGCAACAAAATCTTGCAATGCGAAGTGCTCCTTTTCTTGGTTACAACCAGCAAGCCAGCCATGTCTTCTTTCAGGACACCCTATTCCTTGCCGCCCTTAGTTTTCCATTTCTCTCTCTCTCTCTCTCTCTCTCTCTCTCTCTCTCTCTCTCTCTCTCTCTCTGCCTCTCAACAGTTAATCAGCATTTGTTGCCTACAGAGCATGCTGTCTACTCATTGATCTGTTTTGAGGTGCTCCCCTTACCGTCCCCGTTCCTTCCTTCCTGTATCTTATGAGTTTGCTGGCATCTCTTTTGCACAGATAATGCCTTTTTGGTTTTATCAGGATCCCAGGTGGATAATGACTAAGGAGAGAGCATGGCTGGGGAATCTGTAGCCCTCTAGATATTGTTGGACTATAACTCCCATCATCCTTGAACTTTGGCCAAACCAGGCTGGAAACATGGCAGAAGAAGAAGAAGAGTTTGGATTTGATATCCCGCCTTTCACTCCCCTTAAGGAGTCTCAAAGCGGCTAACATTCTCCTTTCCCTTCCTCCCCCACAACAAGCACTCTGTGAGGTGAGTGGGGCTGAGAGACTTCAGAGAAGTGTGACTAGCCCAAGGTCACCCAGCAGCTGCATGTGGAGGAGCGGGGAAGCGAACCCGGGTTACCAGATTATGAGACTACCGCTCTTAACCACTACACCACACTCAGAACAGCCACATTTTTAAAGCAAAGGGAAGAGGAGTGGATTTTGCAATACTAAGTTCACCTGCCCACCTGGGTAGGGGCCAGACATAAATTACGTAGAGAACCAGTGTAAATCTTATGTTTGTATAGTAGGCTAATGTCTACACAAATTCATACGCATCTCACCATACAGCCAGGCAAAAGGCATTCAATGCCATATCAAGGATGATCCTTCTTTCCCATTGTACACTCAGCAGCTCTGGAATAGAGATGTTCAAGGATTTTGCTTGCTACAGATTGTTAAGTGAACCAGCCTGATTCACTCTTCCTTGATTAATAGGCATATTAGAATGCAGATATTCCCTGATTTTCACATGTCTGGATTTTAGGTATGCATATATAAAATATGCATTTGGGTTTATGTGTCAGACAAGCATCCTCTCTTATTGTCATTTTGGAGACCTCCCTTTTTAAACAAACTTTTCAATAGGAGATTTCTTGTGCCAGTCTGTATGTGTATTGGATTTGAATTGTTTTTATTTGTTGTTATTTGCTTTAGGATGTTGCTTTAGGATGAGAATTGATCTATAAACAAAATGAATAAATAGAAATGTGCATTTTTGGATAAAATGTGTTACAAATGTGTGGATTTTGTGTGTGGTAAAGGTAAAGGGACCCCTGACCATTAGGTCCAGTTGTGACCGACTCTGGGGTTGCGGCACTCATCTCATTTATTGGCCGAGGGAGCCGGCGTTTGTCCTCAGACAGCTTCCGGGTCATGTGGCCAGCATGACTAAGCCACTTCTGGCTAACCCAAGAAGTCCATGGAAACGCCGTTTACCTTTCCGCCAGAGCGGTACCTATTTATCTACTTGCACTTTGACATGCTTTCGAACTGCTAGGTTGGCAGGAGCAGGGACCGAGCAACGGGAGCTCACCCCGTCAAGGGGATTCGAACCGCCGACCTTCTGATCGGGAAGTCCTAGGCTCTGTGGCTTAACCCACAGCGCCACCCGTATCCCTTGTGTGTGGTAGGAAATGTATAAATACAATGCAGATTCTTGTGCAGTTTTTTTTTTTTAACCAATTGATGTGGGAACTGGATGGAAAGCACTTGTGAATTAACACATAAAAAGCTGGCCTGAAGTGGAAAGAGACGGATTGGTTTATCCCTGGGGACAACCTTTTCAACCTGCAGTGCTCTTCCATTTCAGGTATGGGAACCAAAAGTATTTGTCCTTTGAAAACTCCTCCTTATTCTTCCATCTCACAGACTACCACAAAGGAAGGAAGTATAATCCCTTCTATAAGATTATGAGAACCTGACTTTCCAAATCTGGCTGGTCCTTTCTTCTTGTTCATAACTATCTAGCAAGCCAGTGCTAGAGTTATAAAAGGAGCCTCAGTACGAAATGTAGAGGGGATGAGCAGTGCTCTGAGAGCCATATAAACCATGTGCAAGAGAAACAGGCTCTTTCATAAATAACACAACATGCCGACAGCTTAGGCAAAGCATTCCAGCAGTAAAGATATTTGTTTCCTTGGCAGCAACAATAACCTTGATTTGGAGGACCACGAGAGCTTTATTTTCCATACAAACTGCAATCACTTGTGTGGGTAAGTCATGCTTGGTTCCCCCTCCCTTAAACTGCACACCAGTCAGTGAACATTAACCCATGCTAACACAGAAACAAGCAAACATGTTTTTTTTAGACCAGCTCTTGTAAAACTTCTTCACAAACGTATCAAGTGCATTAGTAATTCTCGCTCAATTAGACTATTGTTGCAACGCTGACACCAAACCCTACATACATTAAGCATAATAGAAACATTGCCACTTCATCAGTGCAGGGTCCAGTACTGGGGACCACATTTTATGAAGACATTTGATGAAACTACATCCACTACCTTTTCTCTCAGTGAGCTCTGTGAAGCACATGTGATGTTCCTCATGCCCGTTTTATCCTCATAACAAACTCATGAGAAAGGCAACATGCAAAAGTTTCGCCAGCAAGACCAGCAAGTATGATAGGAACCTAGAAAGCTGCCATTCTGAATACTTGGTCCCTCTAGAGCTATATTGATGCTGATGGTAATTAGACTTCCTTGGCTGAGTGGTGATTTGAACCTGGGCCTCCCTGGTCCCATTCTGACACTCCAAAGATGATACAAACATGGTGCGTGGGTTTCTATGAGCAACTGTGGGAGAGAGGAACTTTCCTACCATATCCTGTGTCGTGTGCCATGTTCCAGTGAAAATGGCTTTTATGAAAACTGACTCCAAAGTCAGTTGCTGAGGGCAAGTTGACTTGCTCCCATTTCATTTCAGTGTCACATACACTCAGTTGAGGGCTGGCTCAAAACATTTTGCCTCCTTTGGCAGGCTGCTTCAACAAGAGGCAGCAGGGGCAGGCGAGCCCCTCACCCAGCTTTGGGTGGGGACAATGGTGGAGACCAGTTTGGCTGAGTCAGAGGCTGAGGACAGAGAAGGGGCAGTGGTTAGTGCCTGTGCATCCTGCTGCCCTGTGACAGCCTCTGCAGGGAAGAGGTGGCCCGAGGCAAATGCAGGCACCCCAGGAGTCGATGGGAAGTGACTGGAGGTAGCAGAGATGCCATTGGGAGGGGCAGGGGGCCAAGGGCCCCAAAAATATTCAAGGAGGGGGCCAGGCTCCCTCACTATTCTGTGACGACTGTGTGTACGCATGCCATGCAACATGCTCATGCTACTCGTGCGTGTTGCGTGGCATGTGTGCAACATATCAGCACATTGTGTGGTGTATGCGAATGATGTCAGCACATTGTGCAGTGTGCATGCACAGTGCAAGCACATCACATGGCACCGACCCCCTCAATCACGGGGCAAGCCAGAGTGCTTGGGAGGTGACCAGACTCATAGTTCTGCCCAGGTTGGCAGCACCAAGGTCCTTGTCACTGCATCAACAGCTACAGGAAGAGCAACAAAGGCACACGAAGATATCTTATTTTGTCTAGACATGTGTGATTGTTTGATTATAAGCACAACATAATTACATTTTTGTTTGCTTTTTAATGCTTCTAATCCCCCAGATATGTTTTGCATTTTGTTTTGTTTTTACTTGCACATGTAAAATACCATTTCATGAAATACATTTTTTTGGGTGGGCAGTTTTTAAAACTGGAACTGCACCCCCAAATTCAGAGAAGTATATAATCCAACCAACATATAAATCAAGAATGTGCAAATTAGGTGGGTTCGTGTTAAAATAAATGGATTTCTCTTCCATCCCTTGTAAATGCAGACACTCACTAACCAGTTCACACCCTACAATCTGTAATAGCACAAGGCTTTTGCCCCAAATTGTCCCTGTTTGAACTAACCAAATGTGTGACAGCAAGTATTTTTAAAAGTGATGATCCATGCTCTTTATTTATGGAGTAAACTCCATAGGCCAAATAGTACTCTCAAACTTTATATCAACACAGTAATGTGTGAAGTTACAGCTCATATAATATGCTTATTATCTCTCTGCTTTTTATGTGACTGCTCTGGCCCCTGCTTCAGAAGGGCTGGAGTTTCTAACCCATGTTTGTTCAGTAGCCATATGGAAGTCTTTATTGTTATCATTATTATTATTATAGAGATGTTCTTAAAGGGTGAATTAAAGTGTGTGTTATATCTATGTGGGAAACAAGGTGTCAGCCCTCTGCTAATTGCAAGCATAGCACATTATAAAGTATGCTAATAAGAAATTTATCTCCACTGAGCCACAAAGTGCAACTGAAAAATTAAGGGTAGAAACATAAAATTGGTGGAAAGGGCGGAAACATGCAACAAAGAGTTGGGCTAAGTGGGACATAATTGCCGCTGCCTCTGGGTGCTGCAATCATTCAGTAGGAAAACTAGAATGGAACAAGTGAAATCCAGATTGAGCATTAAGATAGCTTTCCTCAGCCCTGTTGCATCTAGATGTTTTAGAGTACAGATCCTATCAGCCCCAGCTGCATATCCCTTGGTAGGTTATTCCCACCACCTCAGTGTTGGCTCTCTCTATGTGACTGATGCCTGAAGATGGGCGCTGCATCACCAGGAAGCCAAATAAGGGTGAGGACAATGTTTCCTGGTCTCACTCTGGCTTCTTACAGGCAGAAACCCTGACAAATCATTTCCCAAAGGCACTTTGCCTCAGCAGAGAGTCCATTTATAGGCATTGTAAGGGGAACTGCCAACCTAGTAGTTCGAAAGCACATCAAAGTGCAAGTACAGTCATACCTTGGGTTAAATGTGCTTCAGGTTGAGTGTTTTCAAGTTACGCTCCATGGTGACCCAGAAGTAACGGAGCGCGTTACTTCCGGGTTTTGCCGCTCACACATGCGCAGACGCTCAAAATGATGGCATGCGCATGCGCGGAAGCGGTAAAACGTGACCCGCGCACATGCAGACGCGTCTTAAGTTCTATTCAGGATGCAAACGGAGCTCCTGAATGGAGCCCGTTCGCATCCAGAGGTACCACTGTAGATAAATAGGTATCGCTATGGTGGGAAGTTAAACAGCGTTTCCGTGTGCTGCTCTGGTTCACCAGAAGCGGCTTAGTCATGCTGGCCAGAAGCTGTATACTGGCTCCCTCAGCCAGTAAAGTGAGATGAGCGCCACAACCCCGGAGTTGGCCACGACTGGACCTAACGGTTAGGGGTCCCTTTACCTTTAAGGGGGGGGTAAACACTAATCCTCATCCACAACTTCTCTTCTACTCCCCAACACGCAAAAACAAAACAAAACAAAACACAAGAGGGGCATGTTTGTATCCTGCAAAGAAGGTGGTGGGTTTTTATGAGGTGGGGATTTGAGCTAAGCTCTTCCTTTCCTCTCTTCTTCTTCTTCTTCTTCTTCTTCTTCTTCTTCTTCTTCTTCTTTCCCACTTTTCTTTGAAGCACATATTCTCTCTGTGTTTGAATTTAATACTGCTGTAAGGTAGGTTAGGCTGAGAGACAGTGACTGGCCTAGGGTAACCCACTTCATGGCTTGGTGGGGATTTGAACCCGAGTCTCCCAGGACCTAGTTTTTGATATTCTGGCTGCCAAAGCATAGTGGCTCCCTCCCTGTAAACTTCAGGGGACTTTATTTGCTCTCTGTTTTCCTAATAAAGTGCTTTGAGTTGAAAATGAGTTGATGGCAAGGAGTCTGCTGAGAAGAAAGGTCATCATAGGCCAAGAAAGTAAGGCAGCTAAAAGGGAAATCAAACCAACTCTGTGAATGAATTATAGGTTAACTAGCATTCTGTTCAGCAGAGCACTTGTCGGTGTTATTTATATCAGTTTCCAGGGGTGGGGAATGTAATAAAATGAACACCATAAGAATAAAAAAGAACATTACCTGCCCCTCAGGCAGTCAGATTTCCATGACTTTTCTTGGTGGGTTCCCCCCAACCTTCAGTAGAGTTCTTTAGTGCTCCACTTTGTAATAAAGTTAAGCAATTCTCTGATCTAATTTATCAGTTTTGATCCTTTTCATGCCTTGTGCCTGAACACTTTGTAAACTCAGCTGTGCAAAACTGCACACCAGACCAACAGCAAGTAGCTCTCAAATAAGCCATTTCCTGGGCTCTGGGCTACCAATGAGGAAATAAATGGATGCTTTATGGGGAAACGATGGCAGGACATCTGCTTTGCATGCAGAAGGTCTCAGGTTCAGTCATTTCCAGGTAGGCCTGGGAATGCCCTCCATTTAAACCCTGTGTAAAGACTGATGTTTAATATAGACAGTACTGAGCTAGAGAGTCAAATGTCCTGACTTGGTGTCTTGCAGCTTCCTTTGGTCCAGTGTAGTACACTCCCTGATAGATCATACTAATTGCTAGCTGAACAGTGACATTTTCAGATTGGCCCAGAATAATGGAGAATGTGCTTTCCTTTTTAATTAAGTAAATAGAGACTTGAAGTGTTTCCGTGGTCAGTTCTATGATTCTGTGGTTGACTATCTGTCATGTATGATCTAGCTGAGATTCCTGCAATGCTCAGGATTGGACTAGATGACCCTCAGGATCCCTTTCACATCTACAATTCTATGATGCATAAGGAATGTTTGAGGAATTTGATATTTGCAAATTTCTACGCAAAATTTTCTGGTTGGCTCCTTGCAGAATATGTGTGATCAGAACATATAAAGCTGCCATATACAAAGTCTTGTCCACCTAGCTCAGTATGCTAAGTATTTAACCTGTAGGCTGCATGCAAAGCAGGTGCTCTTCTACTGAGCTATGGTAACCACCAGATTTTGCACTTTCTTATATCTATTTTGAATGCAGGTTAATGCAGTTAGTGAACTGAACAAATGGGCAGCTTGCTATGTACAGATTGTGGGGAGAGTGAACAAATAGAAAAGGGAAGCAGGTCTGGTAAGCCCAGTTGTGAACCAGAAGACAGAAGGGTAAGAACAGCAAGAATGAGATGGGGGCTATCATGCAACATAAAAGAAGTAGGTATAGATAGGAGGAGGTGCTGGAGGAGACTCTTGAGAGTCCCATGGACTGCAAGAAGATCAAACCTATCCATTCTGAAGGAAATCAGCCCTGAGTGCTCACTGGAAGGACAGATCATGAAGCTGAGGCTCCAATACTTTGGCCACCTCATGAGAAGAGAAGACTCCCTGGAAAAGACCCTGATGTTGGGAAAGATGGAAGGCACAAGGAGAAGGGGACGACAGAGGACGAGATGGTGGGACAGTGTTCTTGAAGCTACGAACATGCGTTTGACCAAACTGTGGGAGGCAGTGGAAGACAGGAGTGCCTGGAGTACTCTGGTCCATGGGGTCATGAAGAGTCGGACACGACTAAACGACTAAAGAACAACATAGATAGGAAGCACTATACTGCAGAAAATGAAGTAACAAAGGGTCCTGTGGAAACAGGGATACTAAAGTCCTGGTGGTATGGGTTCCATCACGCAATCTGGAGCTCCTGGGCACTCAGCTAGAATCACCTGCTAAGTATGGTTCAGAACTTACGCCAGGTAAGCCTACCAGAGGAGGGAGGTCACCAGAGGATATCTTTCCCAGGGCACCTGCAAATCGGCAGACAGACTCATAAGCTGCCCAAATATCAAGGCAGTAGGCAGTTCCCTAGTGTGAACTTAACGGTGCTCAATAGTCTTATTATTATCTCATTGCTGCTGCTTAATTGTTGCATGCTATGCAGTTATCCTTTAGAGGCTGGTGTTCCCTCATCATTGTTTTTAATCATTTTTTTTTTAAAGGTCGAAAATAATTGCCTGCATAGAGCTGAAAACACTCTTCTGATACTTTTTTTTTATTTTTAGGGGGGAATTGATGGTTGTTCTGCTCATGCATTTCTTTGTACGCTGCATCTAATGCTTTAAAAAGGCATTTAACTGTTATGAGGCATAAAATCAATCTTGATTATTATGAGGAATAAAATAGCTTCATTTTACAGAGACAGTAAAACTTTTTAAGATTTTGGTAAAAATAAATGAAGATGCAGGAATAATAAATGGTGCTGCTTGACCCTTAATTGTTCTGAATGTCTCTGGCAGGATCTTTATTCAAAGATCATGTTCGTAATCTACCCTGTGTCAGCTTTTTTAGGACAACTCAAGTGATGCTGAATGCAGTGCTGTATATTTAATTGTCAGTCATACTCTTCATTATTGGTCCACCCTCTTCAGATGTGGAATTCTTAACATTCTGAAAGACACAACTGTATGTGTGTCACGGATCATGAGTGTGCTAAGTGAACTGGTGGGCATCCCTCTTTCAAAATCAGAGGCATGGACTACATAGATGGTAATTTCCCCATTTGATGGTTGGAAGATGCAGAACACTGCTTTAGCCAAGCCAATATATTGCTGAATATGAGCACTTGTGAGCAGCCCACAAAGAAAGGGCATGATAAAACCAATGAGCATATAAATGAAAACTTCGTGAAATTCAAGAAAAGTACTTAAACATTTCAAAGTAGCAAAGTAACCCATCACGCCCCCACTTGGGGTACAACAGGGTCTGATCCCAAACTCCTCTCACCCACTCAGCCTTCAAACCTTCCTCATACAGCCTTGTGTTTGGTATGAGCATTACAAGTCCACATGGTTTCTGACCCCAGACAGACAAATACAAGTCATGCATTGAAAGCAAGAAAGAAACTTCAAGCAAATTGAAGGGAAGATAACTGGAAAGTTCCTCACTGACCTCTCCAGTTTATTTTTTTTCTTTATAAGCCATCTAAAGCTTGACTCAGATTGTAAAGTTTGTACCTTTTTTGTGTGCTTGAAGTTGAAATAGCATCTACCATGGAGCAAACGGTCATCCATTTTAGGTTTTACTAGGCTAGGTAGCTACCGAAAGGCCAGATCCTATGGTTTCATCTGTCTGGGAAATGTCTTTAGTGCACCTGCTCAGAGGACATGTTTTCTTAATGTCAGCTAGACATATCTCCTCTTTATGGTGCCCATCTCTCCTTCACCCAAATAAGCACTTTCCTTTATGGCATTCATCTGTCCTTCCAGTATTGCAGGACCTCATGCTGAATTTTCCCCAAAAAGTTTCAGTGTTATAGACTAGTAAAGCTGATAATATATTTTCCCCCAAAAGCTTTATTCTTAGGATGGAAGAGAACTACATTTCAATGAGATGTGATAGCCACAACCCATCACAAAGCATATGCACTTAAGCCTATTGAAATCAGTACACTCTATGTCTTATTATGGTCCATGTTTCCTTGCAACAGTTGCAATGGTCAGATGTTACCAGTGTAGCAGTGTAGAGTTGTACAGAAGCGTTCCATTGTAAGGTGATACAACCAGTTGGTGGCTGATTTTCATGGTAAAACACTAACTCTTTAGGAGTTTCCTTGCATACTTTACTCCCCAATCACCAAATGCTGATTTGAGCAGTAAGAGGAGCCACAGCTATTAATATGAAAGCCACCCTTCTGGATCAGGCCAAGGAACCATCTAATGGTCAGCTAGATGCTTCCAAGAAGCACACCAGCAGTATGAAAAGATATTCACAATTCTCTCTCTCTCTCTCTCTCTCTCTCTCTCTCTCTCTCTCTCTCTGAGAATTTCACTGGGTGAGGGAAAATCTTCTGATAATTTTCAGCCCAGTTCTATAATTCATTTCTGAACATTCTATTACTGACCCACGCCCCCCAACAGAAATTTGAGAACAATCCATGGCATCACAACATCACATCTCAGGGGCAGAGAATCTCACAGGCAACAACGAGCTTGAAGCCTACTTTGTATGGGAACAGTATGTCTCTTGGTTCCCTTCACTTTTGACGACAATTCTATTTCCCGTAATTATTTCCACCGTGAATCGCAAACCACAGGATGTTTTTACAAAATAGAAGAAAAAGCCAACCTCTTCAGCGGCTGCCTTCGAGAGCCAACTGTTGCTCTTTTGCATTGATTCCAATTGACAGCTGCAGAGCAGGCCCAGGTTGGAGTACTTGGTAATTTCAGCATCTTCTCTTACACCCAGCTGGAGCAATCAAAGGAATTCAGTTCAAAAGAGCAATGCTTGTCAGAGCTGAGCTAACAGATCAGCAGAGGGCAATGCAATGGTTGCTTATGAGAGACTGTGGGCAAGTTTGTCAAACTGCTGTCAAAGTAGCAGTCCCAATTCTTCCTAAGGTGGCCCATTGCCAGTACTTCCTGGCAAACTGTTTCCTCTTTTTGTCTTCTCTGTAGAATCTGAGAACAAATAATTATGTACTATTTGTGTGGGTGGGTGAGGAGGAAGAAAACACAAAAAAGACAGTACCACTTATCGGTCTGCTGTAGCCTTCTTGAGATAAGCTTTGGAGACCACACTTTTCATTCTTTCATCTGCCATGAGTCCCATGGGGGGGGGGCAGATCTGGAGGAGAAGTGGAAGGAGCTTGGAGAGTTGGTTCTGGAAGACCCAGTCCTAGAGGGATGCAGATTGATGATCTTGAGCATCAAGAGGTATTTGATTCAAGGGGGCAGGGATAAGCAAGTTAGAAGGTGGCAATCCAGATCTGTGTGTGGGGATACTGAATATCCTCCCTCCTGAGACATCTAGTCTGCTGTGTTTTGTTAAGAAGCTGTCTCCAGGGCCTCCTCATGCCACTCAGGAGCCCTCCACGCCAGGGTGAGGTACTCACGAGTAAATCTGACACTGAGACACTGCCTCTATTACCAAGGATACAGATGTGCTGCTCCAGTATGAGCAAGCTTCACCTAGCCAGTCCACAAGGAGTGCTCATTTTCCTGATTAGTCTGGGACACCAGCTGCTGTGTTCCCACCACTGTGCGTCAAAGGAAAGGATCAATGTCTTACAGTGCATTTAATCCCTCATGCACCCGCTGAATCCTGCAGCCTGTAACTTGCCTTAGGCAGCAATCTGGTTTATGCATTAATGCATTTGGCAGAACTGGAGTTGTGTTGATCCCAGTGGGGTGGGCCAGGACAGTGTGATCCAAACCTACCACCTCTGGATGCCAGAGTCATAGAGATGGATGTCTCTTGCTTAATCCACACTGGATGGGATCCTCTGCCTGCAAATTTCATCTGCTCATGTGAAAATAGTCATAGAGACTTAGCCATTTTTGAATGTATCATGATGGTCAATGAAAGCAAAACAGAACTTTGGATTTAACAGATCAGATTCAGACCAGAATAATTAATAAAAGTGGGGAAACAATAATCAAAGGCAATTAAACAACATTATTTACTAAAACTGCTCATCCTGCAATATTAGGATGGATCCTACTTCACCCTTAAAATTAAAAAAGAACCCCACAACAGGCTATGGTAACATCATACAATATGACTCCATTAAAGAGCCAAATGCCACCATATGGGAATGCTGCCATATTCCACATCTCCCTTGAAGGAAGCACTAGATAATGAATGCAGGGTCTGGGTAGGTTCATGGTGGAGACATAGTTCATAAAGTATTGGAATCAGAGCCTCTTATACTAGTAACTAGTTCAGGGTTTTTGCCTGGAGTGAAATGTCAAAATCCTGTTTAGGGAAGGGGATATATAAAACCAGCCCAGCCAGATGGCCATGTCATCCCCTATATTTTTCAGAATGCCATTATGCTTAATATATTGTTATTTTTAATAAATTTATTAATCTTTCTGGTAGAAAATGCCGCCCAGAGTTGGGGTGCATTAGGGATTTAGTTTTTAATCCTCTTAACTTCACAAGTCTGAAGTCATTAACTTTGTAAAACAGTTGAAAGAGTTGTCATTCGGGCAACCTTGAGACAAAGAGAGAAGAAAACTCCCAAGAACTTCCAGTCAAGGCACCTGAATGTGTTTTGATGTGGATAAATAACACACATGAATATTCATGCTGTGGGTGGGTGTGTATGCACACACACACACACACACTAAGCAAATATTTGGGGTAGCAGCTATGAGAACAAATGAGTAAATATAGAAACTTAATTAAGGAAAAGAAACTTCAAGGTTGTTGTGAAGATTCATTTCAATATCACTTTTGTAGTTTGAAATAAACATTGCCAGTCACTTCTTTGACCCGCATCTGTGTGCTCACAGTGGCGTATATTGTTACTACCCCACCAATTTTATCTTTCTCAACAGCTTTGTTGCGTGAGTGACATGATTTTTTCCAAATTATTAATTAAATTTAAGTGAGTTATTCAAATTCCTATATGAAATGCCCACTGGTGGCTTGTGGCAATTGGGACTATGGAACAGATGGCAGAGTGGGCAACTGTGGATGGAGCCAGACCCAAAAATAGACACAAGCATACTTCCAGCTTGGTCCCCATCCTCCTCTGCACTGAGCTCTATAACATGGCAACACTGACAGGATGCTGGCAGCCGGTCACCCCCTGGACCAGATGTAAGTGGAAGGAAGGGAGATGGAGTGACTATGGGCAGAATGAGCATTGCAGGACCATGCTCCATTCACCTTAATGGGCCAGCCACCTCTGGAAATTTCATGGCTGGTAGCATAAATTCCAGTTAATGGAAACACTAAATTGGGGGGGGGGGGAGAGATAGTGTCCTGATGCTCAGGCCCCACTTTAATGCTTCCCACAGGAATCTGGATGGCCACAGTGAGAACAGGATGCTGGACTTGGCGAGCCATATTTTAGGCTAACATTCAAGTAAGAGCTTAGCTTTTCACCAGACTCTGGGCTTCTCAGCAGTTCCGTTGCAGTTCTTAGCAGGTTAAGTGTGTACACAGATGGTTCCATCCAGCTATGTTCTCCTTAGCGCAGACACATTGAAGTTAATGGACCCAAGTTACCCATTTCCATTAATTTCAATGGGCCTACTCCAAGTTGGAGTACCAATAGATATAAGCTGGATTCAACAGCATGAAGGTCTGAATTGTGATCATCCCAGTCCTTGTATAGCCTGCTACCCCAATGCAAGAAACTAACTATCCAAGCTTTATTGCAAACTCAGGCCAAAACATGGTCCTCTAATCAAAATGTCTTCATTCTGCCTGCAGAACGCTTGCTATCCATGCCCTCTCCTAAGGCCACACCACTCCTGTTCTGCACCCTACTTGAGTACTTTGGCTTGGCTGGAATGTTTCCTTATACTGATATAATGCCTATTGCTTGCATGAATGAAGAGCTATGTATCAACAGGGGTCTGGCTTTTGATATACTAGAAAGTACAAAGGTAAAGATCTGTTGCTCCACCTTCTGACATGTGGCCCCAGAAGGTTCCCTGTGAAGAAATGTGGCCCCTGGTCTGAAAGGAGTTTCCACCACACCTGCTTTATTGTCTTGTGGTGTTACCCAACCCATATTTTAGAAATGAGGCACCATTTGAAACTACAGTGGTACCTCAGGTTACATACGCTTCAGGTTACATACGCTTCAGGTTACAGACTCCACTAACCCAGAAATAGTGCTTCAGATTAAGAACTTTGCTTCAGGATGAGAACAGAAATCGTGCTCCGGCAGCGCAGTGGCAGCGGGAGGCCCCATTAGCTAAAGTGGTGCTTCAGGTTAAGAACAGTTTCAGGTTAAGAACGGACCTCCAGAACGAATTAAGTACTTAATCCGAGGTACCACTGTAATACATACATTTGGCCACTATCTCTGGAAACAGTTTGCACCTGAGTTCACAACAGCATTGCAGCATAAAGCTGAAAAGAGCATGTTTTCTGCACCACTTTGATTGGAAAGCAATTTTAAATGTGGAGATACCATGGCGAACCCTCACCCCCAAAGCCAGCATAAGCTTTAAAGTGTTCAGGACACCAGCTCTGTGTTTGGTAACATCTCATTTGACCACTGATAAAGGAACAAGGAAGGAAGCCTGTATCCAGGCAGCCCATGCAAAGTACAAAACTGAATGCATTGCTTTTAGTACAGTGCAGGCTTCCCTGCATGAGATGTTTGCAGCAAATAATGCCTGTTTGTGCTAGTCTTCCCTTCTGTCACTATTTTGGTCCCCACTGCATTCAGAGTATCTCTCCTTTAAAAAAAAATCTCCTATGGTCCCTTTTGATACATTCATGACTTTCCCCCACATTATGCTGGCAGCACCCTTGCTAGATCTCTGTGTGGGTCTTTCTGTCTTTCCATCCCTGCAGCTCAACCACAGAAATTTCACTGAAATTTTATCTCCCCATTTTTGAATAAAATTTATTTTATCATTAGTGGGTGGGAAATGGTGGTGGTGGTGAAACAGGGAAATAATTCAGAACTCCGATCCCAAGATGCTAGTGCACCTAGATTTGAGCCCAGTGGGCATTCCTGACCCCTGTACTACAACAGGGGAAGTTTTCTTCGTACAACTAACCTGGCCCAAACTGGATAGTTTTTTTTAGCAGCTGCCCTTTCACCCTCCTTCTCACAGGTTCTCTCTGAAGCACTCCCTTTTTTACATTCCAGATTGTCTGACTAATCAGCTTTGAAAAGGCACCTTGCACTGTCTAATGGTCCCTTTAATCAACATGACTTGTCCCACCCTGGATAATTAGAACCCCTGGGAGTATTTGCCTGGACACGACAATATGCCCATGTGTCAAAATGGTTAAGAACATTGAGACAACAAGACCTTGATATGGTTGTTTAACTGGGATGTTCCAAGTCACGATCAATTCAGTTCTGGCTTCTCTGCAAATATGAAAAGAAAACACACCATTAAGGCTGTCTGTTCTCCGTGGCTTTTTATTTCTGATTGCTCTGGGAACAAGTAATTTTTTGCACAAATCCTTTTGTAGGCCACTTGCAATCAGCCTGCTATTTCATTACATGCTTAGCATATTTTCTTCATGCTTGATGGGAGAGTGTGTGTGTGTTTTAAGTGTGCTGAAGAGCAGAAACTGTCTGCATATTTTGCCTTTATCCCTGTTCTGAGTTTCTTGCTTCATAGAGAGCTGTTAAACTAATCCAAGTCTGGGTAAAGTTTCCTGTTTATATGACATTAGAATGAAATTAGCATCCCTGTTCTTCAAGATGGCAGCATGGTCAACGAATATCTATTGGAAGCAAGAAGAAAGATGGAAAATAAAAGTCTCTTAGGGATGGGTCAGAAACTCCATTTGGTTCAAATAATCATCGACATTTAAATGTGAGCAGGCATTTAAGATGGCAAGTGTAAGTGTTAAGTGGGGGAAAAAATCCTAACTTATTGGCTTGTTTTATGATTTGTTAATGTTTGGTTTTTCATTGTTCCTCACTCTGAGATTACTTTGCAATGAAGGGAAAGCCATAAATATAAACGAATTGAAATTAATTAATAGTATCAAGAGCTGCTAGTCAACATGATGTTGAAATACTGCCACTATGTTAGGAGGCAGCATCACTCTGAATCCATTCAGGGAGAAAATTTGGAATTTTCTTATTACTATGGTGAAGAAATGGCACAGGAAGAGGACATTGACAGGCACACAAGAAGCTTCCTTAGAACTGGTAAGAAGTAAGACAAATGTTGTACATTAGATCAGTCTTAGTATTTTGGGTATGTGTAACAAAGAGCTGGGAATGCAGCAAACTTCCTATGGTTGGGATTTGATTTACAGGGTCTGAAATCATATTGACAATTGAAATTAAAGTGCATGTCAGTTTCTCAGCACTCCGGGCATATGAGTCAATTCTTCAGATATGGATTGGAGTTGGGAATATGGGTTGGAGAGGGCTATTGTACTCACATCCTACTTGTGGGATTCCCAGAAGCGTCCGATGAGCCACTTTGCAGGTAAAGGATGCTGGATAAGACAGGCCTTTATTCTGAACAAGCAGGGTTCTTCGCAAGTTTCCACAATAGGAGTAATGTAGAAGAGACTGTGTTGCTTGGGTTCTCGGAAGGCTTGCTTTCAATCTGCCCCACTCATATGTGCATCATAACTCTTAAACTATAAGTCGTTACTATAAAATGTACATCAGCTGCACAAACTTTGGTAGAAGATGGCATATAAATGTAGTAAATTGGATCTATTCCCCCACCCCCAGAATGGCAAGTATTCGTACTATGTGTGTTCACAAAGACAGTGGCTTTCCCCTGCAATCTCTACTGGATGTTTCCTTCCTGGTGTAATGTTCAGACTACAAATGTAGTGCTATGGTGGCATAGTGCCATGCATTTCTACTAGTTTACTACAGCAATTTGAGAGTGGTAGTTTAGTGCTATAGCCATGGGGTGTTTGATTAGTGTATTTTGTCCTACAAAACAGAAATACCTGGAGACATTTCCTTCTTGAAAATCCTCCACTTGTTATTTTCAGAGCTATGGGAAGTAGCCATTATTTATTTGTTTGGGCACAAAGCAAGGAGGAGTTGAATCTTTACCAAGGGTAAAGAGCACAGAAGGGAATACCTTGCTGCTGAAAATAATGTCAGACCAAAGCTATTTGTGCCTGAAAAGATATCTGAAAATGCAAATATAACTTTACATCTTGCCTGACTTTAAATTTCAAGCATGGAGAAAAGGGAGTGAATCCCCTGGATGTGTGACACACACACACACACACACACACACACACACACACATATTCTTTTCCCTTTGCAACGGTAGGATGTTGTGTTTCTCTCTTTCATTTATCCCTGTGGAAAAGCATCTCTGATTAGCGAGTGCCTTCACAGGTTGGCCTCTTTCTTAATCCTTTGACTTTCTGCATGACCTCTCTGACTGTTTGGAGGAGCAATCTGTTCCTGTTCCAGGCTGTTTCATACCTCAGTGATAGCCTGCTTAGTCTCCTTCAGGCCTGCCAAATATCAAGGTCTCTCTGTGTGACACATGGCTACCGTGTCACTCACACAGCCACCAAGTGAAACCAATATCCATGACCCCGCTGCTTCTGTTCCTTTAAAAGACCTCTGGACTGTAACGCTCTGTCTCTTCGCCAGCTGCTCTGCTGCTTCTGTGTGACAGGGCAACCACTGAGGCAGGAAAGTGGCTAGGGGAGAATCAAAATCAAAATAAGTTGGCAGCCTTTGGGCTGTAGGACAGTCAGCAAAAGGCTCTTGTACAAGGCAGAGGTGGTGGATGCTCTGCTTGTTGATTTTAAAGAACAGTATTACTACTACTACTATTGTCATCTGACACAAACTGTGGGGCTTGTCAAGCCACTTTCTTGATTTTCCATAGCCAAGTCTTCGCGGCCTAATTGCAAAGATGGCTTGGCAGAAAATTATCTGGCTTGCAAAAAAAAAAAAAACAAAAAAAAAAAACCATGGTTCTCTCCTGGGCATTTCTTGTTTAAAGGATCTCAGTTGCTTGACCTGGGAAATATTTATGCCAGCGACCTTAGAATTCTACCCAATGAAGCCATTGAGTGAACAGAATGACTTCTACTTGTACAATGCAACTTCTTCTCCTTCTCCTCCCTCTCTGCACCCCACACTCGCAAATCTATTCTGGGGTTTCTCCCGAGCCTATCAAAAGAAGAAGAACATCCCTCTTGCTGAGATATTGAAGAGGAATAAATGAAGACTTACCACTACGGCTACAAATGAGCTGTTCCCAGCTTTTGTTGGTGTTGTTTAGTCGTTTAGTCGTGTCCGACTCTTCGTGACCCCATGGACTACAGCACGCCAGGCCCTCCTGTCTTCCACTGCCTCCTGCAGTTTGGTCAAACTCATGTTAGTAGCTTCGAGAACACTGTCCAACCATCTCATCCTCTATCATCCCCTTCTCCTTGTGCCCTCAGTCCTTCCCAACATCAGGGTCTTTTCCAGGGAGTCTTCTCTTCTCATGAGGTGGCCAAAGTATTGGAGCCTCAGCTTCAGGATCTGTCCTTCCAGTGAGCACTCAGGGCTGATTTCCTTAAGAATGGATAGGTTTGATCTTCTTGCAGTCCATGGGACTTTCAAGAGTCTCCTCCAGCACCATAATTCAAAAGCATCAATTCTTCAGCGACCAGCCTTCTTTATGGTCCAGCTCTCACTTACCCCACCCCAAAGAACTCAGAAAAATCCCGCCCTCCAAATAATCAGAGACCACTTCAGCTCAGCCCTAAATATTGAACGTTACACCCCCCCACACACACATTAAGATATACTGTACATACCTTTTATTTATTTGATTTTAAAAGACTATAAAATATGGTGCTCCAGTTTAACAAAATAAGGCCTCAATAGGGGGTTCTAACAGGTAGAGACAAAATGTCAGTGTTGTACTTCACAGAAACTTTGTGCTTAGTTCCAGAACTATATGCAGTTCTTGGTTGACTCCTCTAGAAAGGACATTACTGATATAAAAAAGATTTAGAAGAGTCAGAAGAAACCAAAGCGATTCAGCATTACCAACTCCTGCAGGACCAGCAAAAGGCACCCTTGACCTTGAGCATTAAACACTCCATGTGGTATAATGTGCAGTTAGTAATGATTATGGTATAAATATGGATGTTGCAAGAGATCTTGCCTATAACCTATAATTCATACAGAAGGGCATGAAAGGTTTTCCTAGAGACTTAAGCCTATCAGCATAAAATTCAAAGCGAGGGATAATCCTGCCTCTCTCTAAGCCATAGTGGTTCAGTGTGTGCAGGATATACAGTGATTCAGTGTGTGATTCCCCAGCAACAGTGTAGCCTCACGAGCCTTGTGGCAGATCCCCGCACAACTTTTTTTTGTATGCAGAAAACAATCTTCATGGATGAAGCAGAAGGCCAAATGACATAATACACTATCTTGTGCTTTTAAGAGAAACAGAGCAGGGGCCGCGTTGGTGGCAGCAGCAGTATTCAACCCTTTCTGAATGTGTCATTTCCCCAATCTAATTCTCAAATTACAGGGCAGCAGCTCAAACTCTCCAAGTGTCCCTATTTTCTAGAGACGTCCCTGATTTAGAGAAGCCATCCCAGTTTCTGATTTGATCCTGGAATGTCCCACTTTTCCTTAAAGGTAAAGGGACCCCTGACCATTAGGTCCAGTCGTGGCCGACTCTGGGGTTGCGGCGCTCATCTCGCTTTATTGGCCGAGGGAGCCAGCATACAGCTTCCGGGTCATGTGGCCAGCATGACTAAGCTGCTTCTGGTGAACCAGAGCAGCGCACGGAAACGCTGTTTACCTCCCTGCCGTAGCAGTACCTATTTATCTACTTGTACTTTGACGTTCTTCTGAACAGCTAGGTTGGCTGGAGCAGGGACCGAGCAACGGGAGCTCACCCCGTCACGGGGATTGAAACCGCCAACTTTCTGATTGGCAAGTCCTAGACTTTGTGGTTTAACCCACAGCACCACCCGCGTCCCCACTTTTCCTTAGGATGTCCCTATTTTCATTGGAGAAAAGTTGGAGAGTGTGGAGTTATCCGACCGCCTAGATGTCTGAAGGCAATCCTGTATAGGGAAGTTTTTTAAAAATGTTTCATGTTTTATTATGCTTTTATATATGTTGGAAGCTGCCCAGAGTGGCTGGGGCAACCCAGTAAGGTGAGTGGCGTATAACTGGTAAAATTATCATTGTGGAATGGGACGTCCCTATTTTCATCGGAGAAATGTTGGAGGGTATGCTCCCTAAGCTTTTTAATGCTCCCCCTTAGCTACTGTTTTCAAAAGGGGGCAGTGGAGGTTGGTTCAGTAGGTCAAGTGAGGCATTGCCCCACCAACTTCAGTGTGCCATCACCCAGCCCCCACTTGTCTGCCTTCTTACTTACAGTTCAGGGGAAGCAGCACTGCCTCTCAGCTTCTTCCTCCTGATTCCTAGTGGTGCCCTTGTATAACTCAACAAGGAGGAACATGGGCAAAATCTAAAATTAGTTGGCTCTGCCTCCACCTACGGTTTAGTGCCTGATGGGCACCAATCACCATAGAGAAAGGATGTGAGAAGACTATGAATTGACTCAAAATAAAGACAGGCAAGGATGGAGATTCCCCCAAGTTTCTCCTCTCCCCAATAATCCGAGTGTTGATCTAAACTCCAAGCTGCTATTATCTCCACAGGGTTCAAAAATGAACACAATGCTGTTACCACTAGGAACCTCAGTGGGAGGGCAAGTTTCAAATGGGTTGAATTAAATGGGTTTCCCTTCTTCACTGTGATTGCTCCAATCCAATCCCGAGCCCCTCAAATGTTAAGCATTCTTGGACAATCTGCTCACACATTCTCTGCATCTTATGGTGTTTGGTACAGCCATAAGTGTATAAAGTAATATGAGAATACATGTGTGCACAAGCATATTCCAAAACCACTCAATAATACTGAAATTGTTCGGGGGGGGGGTGGATACTAAGCTGTAGCTCCCCCTGCTGGGATATGCTATCTAAATGTCAAGTCATCTAAAGCTTATTGTGCTCTCCACCCCCATCCCACCCAAAGGGTACTCAGAAGGTTAGCAAGTCAGTTATGTTGACTTTGCCTCTTTGTCTACATTACACAGAACAGTTCATCTCAATTAGTGGCTATTCAATCTTCTTATCTTATTTTTACGGCAAACCTCTGTCCCTGGAGATCTCAGTGCTTTTTCTTTTTAAAAAATAACCTAGGTCATAAATCATCCCTTTCTTTGTATATTATCCTACTTTTGTGCTCTAATATCTATACTTTCTTCAGAGTGTAATAAGGCATTTGCTGTTTCTGCACAAACCTACCTAGAGGTCAGCTGTAATATCTTCAGCATAAGGTTCTTCATAGTTTCCCACCTATAAGCTGAAATCTTTGGGGTGACACATGAAACTTGGGGTGAGTGGTGGCTTTCATCTTACGACTAGGATCCGCACAAATGACCTTTCAGCATTTTTCACCCTGTCTGCCACTGCCAGGCATAACAGGAAACAATCAGAGGAAGAAGTCAAAGAAAGCTCCCGATTAATGTTGCAGGGAGATCTTTGTTGAATTGAACTTCTGGAAGAAGTTGGCCATACAATGATAGACATTTCTAGGTTTATATCAGAAATATAGCACTGTATTGTAGAACTACTGCTTTAATTTTGCTTCCAGATAATTGCAGAGAAGCAGTGTCTCAGCAGCACCAAGGGACCTCAGTGCAAAAGCAGTCTTAATTGTGAGATAACAGAATGGACTTGGTGTTGGGTTTTAGCCAATATTCTCCTATTAGATTTTCTTCTTCTCCCCCACCCAACCCATTATCTCTTGTTTCCTCCTGGGTGTTTATTATATTGTTTCCTAATATAACTACCCCAGAAGAAAAAGCCATGTTATTTTGTAATTAATTAAAATCTGCCTTGACATTTTAAGGACACTGATCATCTTTACCATTTACACAACAGATAACAACATAATCCAATTTTCTGTTCTCCTTTCTAATGATCTTTTGAGAGAATGTAGCGCTTGCCACCCTGTGTTTTAAATACATGCTAACCTTAGCCTACAATCGCTGTCAATTACTAATCTTTTATTATTGGCTTCAGGGAAAGATGAAAGGAAGAGCTGAAATCTAGTTGACAGTTTAGTTATCACATCTGGAGTAAATGAAAAGCGTGGCCTGAATCCATCAGAGACGATTAGGTAAATATGGGGGGGGGGGAATTACGGATGTCCTTTTACACATGTAAATTTGAAAGCTGCTGTTTGTTGTTGTTTTTTCAAAACAACGATAACAAAAAAATTAAATAAATAAACGAAGTGTTTCACTTTTGACAGATTCCCCTCCTATTGCACAAATCTCTCGGGTACAATGCACTGCATGGCAAAAGGTAACGCGAGACATTTCTCCCCATCAGTGAAACAATTGCAATAACATTGCTTTACCACTCACCTCCAGAGAGACATGAAAAAGTCAGCTGTGAATAAAATGTACTCACTCTGAAAGTGACAAATGAGACCAAAGAGGAGCTGACTGTAGGTCCTAGTGGGACCAAATGTTAATCAAAACAGAGAGGGAAAGAGAGAGATTGCACTGATGTAAGGCTGTGTGGCATGGGGATCTTCATCTCTTTTTAGCCATTATGCTCTATGCGCAGGGCTTTTGTGGGGGGCAGAATGCCTGTGTTCCATGGTTGCGAACATGCAGAAGGGGGTCCAGGGGGCACAGATACGATTGCAGGTTGTCATGTCAATCTCACATTCTGCCCGTACTATAAGAATGGGCAGTTATAAGAACGGGTTAAGAACTTAATTCGTTCTGGAGGTCCGTTCTTAACCTGAAACTGTTCTTAACCTGAAGCACCACTTTAGCTAATGGGGCCTCCCACTGCCGCCGCGCCACTGCCATGTGATTTCTGTTCTCATCTTGAAGCAAAGTTCTTAACCTGAGGTAATATTTCTGGGTTAGCGGAGTCTGTAACCTGAAGCGTCTGTAACCTGAGGTACCACTGTAGTTTGCATTTAAAGGCAGACCTATCTAACGCTCCCCAGAGAGTTTCCTAGACCCCCAGCTTGGTTTCTATTTTCCTTCCGCTCAGACCCCTCCCTGTGTCTCTTTAGGACACTAACTTTTCAGTTTCTACTTTATTTATTTACAGTGGGAATGGCAGTGGAGGCTGGTCCATTAGGGCAAATGGGGTGCTGCCCCACCAACCTCAGCCAACCCCCCTTCCTGCCTTTTTACTTACTTACTAACTGTTTCTGCCTTTGATTCTACCTACTGTTGGTCTCTGTCTTTGACCCTCCTGGTCCCAGTAAGCACCAACCACCACTAGGAAGTAGAGAACATTTTCTTAGCCCGAGGATCACATAGGGAGGGAGATGTCATCGCGCCACTCCTTGTTGTGTGGAGTGCCACAGGGCGCAATCCTTTCCCCGATGCTTTTTAACATCTTTATGCGCCCCCTTGCCCAGACTGTCCGGAGCTTTGGGCTGGGTTGTCACCAATATGCTGATGACACTCAGCTCTATCTGCTGATGGATGGCCACACTGACTCTGCCCCGGACACACTGACCAGATGCTTGGAAGCTGTGGCTGGATGGTTTCATGGGAGCCGATTGAAACTAAATCCTTCGAAGGCAGAGGTCCTCTGGTTGGGTCAGGATGGTATGGGGATGAGGGACCAACTCCCTTCTCTTGTGGGGGCCCAATTAGTGCCATTGCCTTCCGTTAAGAGTTTGGGTGTAATCCTTGACGCCTCCCTTTCCATGGAGGCGCAGGTTACAACAACAGCTAAGGCGACATTTTTCCACCTTCGCCGCATCAAGCAGTTGGTCCCTTACCTTTCCCACCCCGACCTGGCCATTGTGATCCATGCAACGGTCACCTCCAGACTTGACTACTGTAATTTGCTCTACGCGGGGCTGCCCTTGAAGCTGTCCCAGAAACTCCAGCGGGTACAGAATGCTGCAGTGAGGCTCCTCACAGGGTCTCTGCCATGGGAGCATATTCACCCAGTGCTTTTCCAGCTGCACTGGCTCCCGGTGGAGTACAGGGTCAGATGTAAGGTGCTGCTTTTGACCTTTAAAGCCCTTCATGGCCTAGGACCCTCATACCTACAGGACTGCCTCTCCTGGTATGCCCCATGGAGGAACTTAAGGTCCATAAATAGCAACACCCTAGTGGTCCTGGGCCCTAAGGAAGTTAGATTGGCTTCAACCAGAGCCAGGGCCTTTTCAACTCTGGCTCCGGTCTGGTGGAACGCTCTGCCTCATGAGACCAGGGCCCTGCAGGATCTGATTTCTTTCTGCAGGGCCTGTAAGACAGAGTTGTTCCACCTGGCCTTTGACTTAGAATCAGTTTGATTCCCTCCCCCTCTTTCTTTTTCCTTTCTCCTCCTGTGAAGAGGCTGCATCCTAATGTTTTAATGTTGTATTCTAATCTTTTTAAATTGTATTTTAATCAACTTGTTTTTATTATTGGTTGTTAGCTGCCCTGAGCCCGGTCTTGGCTGGGGAGGGCGGGGTATAAATAAAAAAATATTATTATTATTATTATTATTATTATTATTATTATTATTATTATCTCATGGTCTGCATGCCAGAGGGAAAAAATGGGTGTTGATAGTCGCAAAATGGGTATGACTGCTACATTTGTACAGTAGGCTACATTCCAGCCATGCAAAGTCAGAGGCTTACACACACACACACACACACACACACACACACACCACGACTTATCTCCATCAAGGCAAGCAAGAGATATTTTCACAGTTCAATGGCACATTCAAGTCACGAAAAAAATACTCAGGGAGGGCTCTGAGCAGATCCAGGGAAGGGTGTGGTCTGGGGAGAATCTTAATGGACAAACAGAGGCCTGGAGCCATTGTTAATCATCTGTACTGGATTCCAGTTCCTATCAGACACAATTCAAAATTGTGATCATGATGTTTAAGAGCATAAATGACTTGACATATTCTCACACCTTATACCTCATAGAAACCTGAAATCATCTTCAGAGTCTCTTCTTCAGGTGACCTTGCCAAGTGACGTGTAGTGGCTGGTTACTGAAATAAAGGCCTTCTTGGTAGTTCAACTCAGTTATGGAATTCACTCCCAAGAGTGGCTCACTTAGCACCTTATTTGTGATTGTTGTGCCACCAGGTTTCTCACATCAAGACCTTGCCATTTCCCCAGACCTTTAAATTTGAATCCACCGAACTTTAGAGCATGTAACAATGGTCTTTATAATGCATAGTCAGGTGCAATGCATTGCATTGGAAGGAAGAATATGAAAATTTCCAAAAGTTCCCTCTCTGCGAGAAGTGAGGTTACAGGGAACCAGGCAGAGGGCCTTCTTGGTAGTGGCACCCACCCTGTGGAACGCTCTCCCATCAGATGTCAAGGAAGTAAACAACTATCTGACTTTTAGAAGACATCTAAAGGCAGCCCTGTTTAGGGAAGTTTTTAATGTTTGACATTTTATTGTACTTTTAATTTTCTGTTGGGAGCTGCTTAGAGTGGCTGGGGAAGCCCAGCCAGATGGGCAGGGTATAAATAATTCATTATTATTATTATTATTATTATTATTATTATTATTATTATTTTGAAGGTGCAGGCACAGCCACTCTATTTAGACTGGAAAAGAATATATTTTCTGGGGGAAAGTGGTTTAGCTGGCCTTTCAGCTATGATTTTCCTCTCCCTTTTCCCTGAAAGCAATGCTTTTGATGTGCCATGTCAGCCAATGATGCTACATAACACAATACCCACAAAGCACTTCACTGAATGGAAAGGGCAGAGGGAAGGCTGAATTGGCAGATATTAGGGAGGATAAGGGAGAGTGAAATTTCTCTATTTTGATGAGAGCAAACAACATTGCTGCTGTCTAGGTAAAATTCATGGGTGTCTTGACGAAGGTACAAAGACCAAAAGATAAATAAAACACACACAAGGCAGATCTCCTTGTGTGGGTATGTGTGTGTGGAAGTATGGAATAGGAATTAGAGCTGTTACGAAAAAGCTTCCTAGCTTCTGCCTTCCACCACCAACAGCCCTAAAAATAAAAATATAAAAACTAGGCTCCCATCAGCAATGATAGATTTAAAACATACTACTTTAACAGGCATGATTTCCCCAGAGAATCCTGGGAACTGGTTTGTTAAGGGTGCAGAGAGTTTTTAGGAAGACACCCCCCCCTCCAAATCTCATCACAGAGCTACATTTACCAGAATTCCCTGGGAAGAGGGATTGTCAACCACTCTGGGAGTTCTAGCTCTTGGGGGGGAGGGGGACTCCTCACAACTCTCAGCACCCTTAACAAACTGTACTTTCCTGGATTATCATGGAGGAGCTGTGACAACTTAAACTGGTATGATACTGCTTTAAATGTATAGTGCAGATGGCACCTTAGTTCTAGTCTACTTACAGTCAGACTCAAATCACTACTTTTCTCCCCGGGGCAGACTTTGGTCTTTCAAATTTCAGCAGCATCCTGTGCTAGGGCAAAATTCAGTGCCTCCTTCCCTGCATCTTGTATTCTGTTCTGCATATGCACTATGTCATAGATGCAGCAACCCCTTCCGTTTGGCACCCAGTGTTGCAGAACTGGTTGTACTACCCTAAATCCGCCTCTCACTCACCCCACAGTCTTTCTATAACTTGCAGCATGTGTCTAGAGATGGGAGTCAAATTTGGTCCGGCATGGATTTAAAAGTGGACCTGCCTAATTTGCTCCTCCCCAAACAATATGTGAACTGAAGTGCAGCCGTTCACTGGAATTCACAATCCTCTGAATTTTACGATGCAGTTATTGCCCAATGAAAGCTTAAAAAAGAGGGTGGGAGAACGTAAACCCTGTTGGAATGAACAAAAGGAACGAACTCTCTGGGAGATAATGTTCCCTGCACTCCTGGAATGAAGACTCGAGAGTAAGAACCATGGACACAGGGAGCTTCTGTAGATAAAGAGGGAAATATTGTTTCTCTACCACCCTGGGCTAAAGCACCATAGCTCAGCTCCATCCATTTAGAGAGTGTGATGATTCCCATTTCTCTTTATAGGGGAGCAGCAGATGTGCAGGATCTCATGTGTGATGTCCAGCATATAGCAAGGAATACATCTCAGAACCCAGGAGCAGTGGACTAAGCGGTCCTCTGTCAGCAATTAAAAGTGGTTGGAGATGTGTTCTTCAGCCAAGAGTGCTTACTGGTGGTGTTCATCCTAATCCACTTATGTGCCAGCAGTACATCCCAATTGAAACAACAGTGATGCAACCAAATCATCAAGCCCAAACCCACCAGGAGTGAAGCCTAAGGGCAGAGCAGAGTAGGTGAAGAAAGAAATGTCAGTTGAGGACCACCCCCCCCCCAAAAAAATTCTACTTGGCTTCTGTAAGGCAGTGAAATTGCCCCAGATGAGTGAGTGAGATTTTGTCCATCAGGATAACCCTAGGAGCCTGCCTTATACTGAGTCAGACAATTGATCCCTCCAGCTTGGTATTGTCTTCACTAGCAGTAGCTCTCCAGTATTTCAAAAGGGGCATTACTCCACTTACAAGAGGTTGAAGCTGGGACCATCTGTATGCAGAACATTGAGGCACCACCCTTCTGCAATGCTCTCATTGAGGTAAGCTCCAAATTGACAGTCCTCAGAGAGGGAGTAATATCTTTTCCATTTTTCAGATCTTAGCATAGGAGCACAGAGAGCTGTCACACACCAAGTCATACCATCGGTCTACCTAGCTCAGTACTGTCTCTACTGACTGGCAGAAGTTCTCCAGGATTTCAGGCAGGGATCTCTCCTAGTCCTACCCAAAGATGCTGGGTATTGAGCCTGGGACCTTCTACATGCACAGCAGATGCTTTACCACTGAGCTATGGCTTGGGTTGGGCTGTTGCACAGAAAGAAGAGGGAGAGCCTGGTCCTTTAAGCAGACGTGCCAGCCCTGAACTGATTGGCATGATGAACCAAAACAACTCTCAATCTAGCCTCTGCCTGACTCTCAGGAACTTCCTCTCTAAAGGATGGGGCAAATTCACTCTATGTTATAGGGACAATAATGGCAATATACATGCAGTGGGTAAGGCAATGCTGTTTCCATTCAAGCACGTCTTCTGTCTGGACAAAGAGCCCATGGATTTCTTCCTTTGTTAGCAAACAAATCATGAAGATATTTTAATCTGAGTATGTTAAGCCTTTTTGACTGTTTGTTTTTGAGGGTGATTAATTTAATAAACATTCCATTTTATTTATGTTCACACCACAGGGAGACATAATTAAGGTTTATTTCATGCAGATGTAATTATGAAGTTTTATTCTTGTGTTACTGAAACAAAATGCTTCTGGGAGGTGCTGCAAGTTGGCAATGGCCAAGAGAGAGAGATATATAAACAAACAAACAGCACGCAGAGAAGTTTTCACCCAGCAGCTGAATGTCTATGACATAGGGTAGCCAACACGGGTAGCATTGTGTCTACCAGTACATCCTAGGCACCCACAAAAGATTTCTCAGCAACTCAAAAGGGATGGCTTGGACTTCCTGCTCAGTTCCTGTGTGTAGGTTCAGCCTCTCCAGTATTGAATACACTTCTTAAGCATGTTCACATTTCACTGGATGCCAGGACTGAACACACACCCTCCTTTCTGTTTTGAACAGAAGAGGTCCAAAGAGCTGTGAGTGAGTGAGTGGGGCCATGGATAATGTAGGTGCCATTCCCCATATTGAGGGGTGGCTGATGTGTGCATGGTGTATGTGTTTGTGCCTACCACATTTTACAGTCCTGTCTCTTCTCTTCTGCTCTTTCAGATATGGTGTCCATTATGGTACTCCCCAAAAGGTATGAGAGGCTACCATATGTGGTGGCAATGTAAAGTTATCAGGAAGGTCTGGGAAGTGACATATAAAGACCTGAAGAGAGTGTTGAAAATGACCTTTGTTTTTTTTTAAAAAAACCTCAGTGCCTAGGACTTGCCAATCGTATGGTCGGCAGTTTGAATCCCCGCGGCGGGGTGAGCTCCCGTCTTTCGGTCCCAGCTCCTGCCCACCTAGCAGTTCGAAAGCACCCCTAAGTGCAAGTAGATAAATAGGTACCGCTTTATAGCGGGAAGGTAAACGGCGTTTCCGTGTGCTGCGCTGGTGCCGGCTCGCCAGAGCAGCTTTGTCACGCTGGCCACGTGACCCGGAAGTGTCCTCGGACAGCGCTGGCTCCCAGCCTCTTAAGTGAGATGGGTGCACAACCCTAGAGTCGGACACGACTGGCCCGTACGGGCAAGGGTACCTTTACCTTTACCTATGATTTTGAAAGGTACAGGACTTGATAGATTTACTGTGCAAAAGACTTTGTTCCTGCATCTGAGAACGGATGCCAGGCCAAGCCCAGACCAGCCCTATAGAAGAAAGAAGCCACCACCAAAGAAGATGAAAGAGATTGGCAAAATAAACCTATGAACTATGCAGGACATATTAGATAATTTGAAACCCAAGAAAGAAAGGACATTGGGGGGTTTTTCCTTGTCCCCCCCCCTTTTCTTTAAAAAAGGGGAATTGTTTAATACATACTTTGCAAGCTTTGTGTATAGGTTTTACATTAGCTGAACTTCTAAAGGTCACTTGTAACAACATGAATAAGGTTTTAAAATAGACTGTTAAGAATATTAGATTCTATGGACATGCACGAATAAGTAGAAAATAATAGAACCAGGAGGGGGAGTGGAAGGAAGTCAATTAAGATGTATGATTTACATTTTTGATTGTGATGCTCTCTTTTTTGTTTTTTTGTTATTATAAAATTAATAAATTGCATTTTTTAATTAAAAAAATGCTACTCCCCAACAACATACATTTTTGTGACTAGCATCTACAGTAATTTCTCAAAATTCATTGTCCCCAAAATTCAAAATGTGTTTAATTCAAACCCGATTTAAACATGTGGTCAGGAGCAGGGAAGACGGAGCAAACACATCTAGGATGAGTGAACACATCTCTCTCTCCTTGCCACCAATCTCCCTCCCTCCTTTTGGCAGCCCCATATCACTCCAGGTGGACCTGATGTTACCAGGGACAATTGAGGGCTTCCTAAACAAACTCCAGCCAAATCCTGAGTCAATCAAAATCAAACTGATTCTGTTCAGGATTCAGGATTCAGCCCTGATAACAAGCAACAACCCTTCAAATTTTTAGTGAAACTGGTAAAAATATAGCTTACTTCTCATGAAGATCAAGGATTGAGATGGGAATTGGGTGAGGGAGAGCAAGTAAGCTTGAGTTTCAGAAATTGCATTTCTAGCTGGGAAATCTTGGGTGTGCCTATCGTTGGACAATAACATAAGAAATATCCTGGGGGATCAGCCCAGTTCAAATGCCTTTTTGAAAGCCCACAAGGACCTGATTGCAGCACCACTCTGCTAACTTGTGTTTCCCAGCATCTTATATTCAGGGGCACCCTCTCATATTCAGAGGATTATGGCCATTGTCTAAACCAGACCAATTTGCCTTCAATCTCCTTTTAAACAACTGGGTACAAGTAGAGGCCAAGTAATATTACAATCAGCAAACAGGATGCATTTTTCATCAACTCTGAATCACCTGAGATCAACAAAGCTGAAGTTTAAGATGTCAAGGGAAACACCTGAAAAGGGCAGACAGACAAAGCAAACTCACCTGGAATGGATATGTTCATGACATCTCAGAGGGCTTGCACTTTTATACGTAAAGATAAACCATAGGGGGAAAATAGGGAAGGGGAGATAACTGAATCCACAAATAAAAGGTCATTTACCCAGTAATACATGCCCTCCATGTTGCAGTGGGTTTTTTTGTCTTTTGTTTTAATATCCTTGTCTGCTTGAAAAGCAAAGTGATATCTCGATGGATACACATTATTAACGGTAGTTTAAAACTAGAGGTGGGTGAATCTGTCTATTTTGGTTTCTCTCCGTTTCTCATTTTTTGCAATCTTAATGTTTGGTTGATTCCATTCTTGCATCAGTCTGCATTAAAAAAAATAGTACTAAAGTCTTCACGAAAATTTGTATATATTTTGGAGCACATTGCACTTGGTTTTGCCTAATATTTTTTTTTGCAAGCAACTTCACACAACACAGTGTATTTTTGCACATTAGTCTTGTACATATTTAACACAAGATTTTTGTTCACCTTTGGGGTTTTTTGCAAACTTCAAATAAAAGCTGATCTTCACTTTTCATATTGGTTTCAGAAGTACAAGTTAGACAAGACTGCCTTTGAAAAGTTGTGGCTCAACAGTAGAACACCTACTGTTGAATGCCCAATCCCCAGCTTCTTCAGGTTGGATTAGGAAATATTCCTATCTGAAACCTCAGAGAGATGTTGCCAGTCAGTGTCAATAAAGCTGATCTAGATCAGGGTGGCTCAACTTAACATATCAAGTGGGCTGCAAGAGTACTTCAACACTGAACCCGTGGACCACACATTGTCTTGTATCATGGGGTGTGGGAGAGCGAGCCCAAAATTTGACACACACAACTACCTAGCCCTTGCACTGCCTTCCCAAAACCATCCTAGAGCCCTCGCACATCCTTCCCAAAGCTGGGAAAGCATCTGAAGGCTCCCTCTTTTTGTAGGGACCCATCTAGGACTTCTGTAAATAGCAGCACCTATAATTTATGCAGCTATCAAGAGAGTAGCACCAAAAAGCCATGCAGGTATTAGTGATCAGAGACACAAATGTCACTTAGAACAGAACCATCCAAATGGAGTTGATTTATGAAATCATTAACAGTAATATTAGAACAACATTTCCCATTTCTTTTTGGTAAAAAGGAAATGTTAGGAGCAGTGTCACTTCCTTTAGGCAAAGATCAGTGTTACAGCTGAACTGTGTGAAATTAAAATGATCTGGTGAATGTCTATGCAAATATTTTTGGTGTTGCATATGGATATACCTCTAACGGTTTACTGGTACAATATCTGTAAAATGGCATTCCTAAATTCTATCACTCAGCAGAAGAAAAGCAGGGTGGGAAAGAATTAAAGGATCTCAGGCTCAAGAAGCAGCCCCCCCCACCTTCTTGGTTTGTTTATTATTTTGAATACATTGTTTTCTTTAATAAAATAAAAAATGCAATATATATTTGAGTGCTAGCACTGCAAATTCTAAAAGCTGTAAAATTGCAATATGTAAAATATATTTTAAAAGGTGGAACTGTTTCTAGATGAAATATAAGGCTATTTAAAAGGCGAGTAATATAGCCAGGGAAGGATGATAGCTTAAACTGGCACAATTTAAAACAAAAATGCTGGAAGGAATGCTATAAAACAGAACGAATAGCTCAGCATTGGAATATTTCTGTTCATTCTAATTTCTCATTCATCAGCTCCTGCTAATGGCTCTAGCAGAAGCCATTAGGCAGAAGTAAATCCCGCTGAATTCACTGAATTCAACTCCCTTTCATGTAAGTGTATCAAGGGTGCAGTTCTAGTGAAATCTGAATTGGATGAAGAGAAACTGGCCCTTTACCAGCACCATGAGAACACATAAGGTGATAGGATTGTGGGGATGAACTCTGCCCCTCATTCATATCAGGAATTGGATAATAATCTGAAGTGGGAGGGTGGGAGCCTCTAGTTTTCATGGAAGACTCTACCTAAATCAGGGTTCAAAAATATGTGGAGATCCTATAGGAGAGCAGAAGGTTCCCTGATCACCCTCCAACTAGTGGAGGGCAACAAAAACAAAACAAAAAACCAGGGTTGGCATCCATCTGTCTCAAGAGAAAATGGAGTGTGCCTCTAGGGGTGCAGTCAAATTACTGTGTTAGCAGGACAAAAGTGATCTCCCTGGGGCACAAGCCTTGGCAGTGTGTATATGGGCCCAGGCGATAACCCCCCCCTCCCCTTGGCTTCACTGACGTGGTCCAAAGGAAAGCAGAGCAATACATTTGGCACCAGCTTGGCTGCAGGAGTTGCCAGAAGGAGGTATGCAAAGCACCATCCAACCATCTTAGGGACTCCACTCCAGATTTGTGTAGGGTTTACTCCTTAGCCTTTTCTTCTTCCAAAGATATCCCACAAGGCAGAGGAGGTTTAGGGTCAGAGTTTTCCTTCTCCTAGATGGGCTACCTTCCCAGGTTGATGAACCCCATCAGGCCCTCACTTCCATCTACAGCATTTGCAAGAACTGGACCCACTACTGGTCTTGTCCACTCAATCCACTGGAGCCTGTCTTCACATGCAGAGGAAGTCCCTAACTCACTGAGGTCTGAGACCCATCAGCTACCCTCACCTGGTTTAGCCAGCCTGTCCAAGCTATTCTCAGGGTGTGGCTGCTGTCACATGCTTCCAGCTTCTAGGAGCCACAGGTGAGAGCTGAGTGCAGGGTGGGGACCAAAAGTGGACAAACTAACCCAGAAGGAACATGATGTGTCCCCCACTCGAAGTACTTCCCCACCCCTAGCACTTCAGACACCCCATCCGCTCCTAATGTTTCGTAAACGCAACATTATACTGTCTTATAATTATGGGTAATGGGCTATGATCTTGAGTTTTGCCAAGAGTGTTGTTTTTTGAAAAGGCAATAAATACATGCTTTTAAGGCCACACAAGATGAAGTGTTAAATGTGTGATCAAGCATCTTCCTGTGTTAACCAACATGGGAAGCCCCAATCCTTATCAGAAATGCAGGGTGGAGGGTGTCTAGCACCTCCAGCTATTTGCCCCAGGATGGCTTTATTAACCCACAGATGCATCTGACAAATTGGACAGGAGCTGAAATGAACACAGAGCACAATTAACTTAGTCCACTTTAGGGTTCAGTTGTTTAAGTATTTTCTCTCAAGCAGACAACATTCAGTTGTCACATTCACAGAAGTGTGAAATCCAGCAGTTACACAAATTCTGATATGCACAATAGCCTGAGAGATACAGAAAAGTTCATACTGTATAGCACTTTTTAACTATCCAATTCCTCTAGTTAGTCTTCACAGTACCACATGCAAAGAGCTCCCATATGAGGGGCATAGTTGGAAAACAATGAAGGGAAATGGAGAGCTATGGGTAGGGCCACTGGGGAACAGAATGATGTAGTCATCTAGTGGCAAGTGCTAAATTCACATCTTATAATATTTGCTTATGAGATTTGTTATCAGGTCCAATACCAAGGTTGCTGGTTAGGAAAATAAGGAATGCTATTAACCTAAATATTGTGCAGGGGGATGTCACCCAGGAAAAAGTGCTTACCTAGGTGGCCAATCCTAGCAAATGAAGTTTGCAGTGGATCATCTGAATTGGCCAGATTTGCATACCAAGTACATGCAAAGCTTCTACACTGTAAAGATGCTTGATGTCCATTGACAGGTTGACAGCCAAGGTAGGAGTATGGTGACATCTCAGGATTTCCCTAACAATGGAACAGGCTGGTGATTTGAGTGCCTGAGCAAAGTTCAGATTGTTCGGATTAATTAAAATGGACAGTAGTGTTGAAAGATTCCTTTTTGTACTTCCATGACATGAGTCTTTTAATTTCGTTTGAAGTGCTTACATCAAATCCATTGCAGGCTAGGCAGACTTAAAAACTGTACTTTAAACTTGCAACTGTGTGTTTCCAGATAAAGAGGCAGTGCAGTGCAGTGCAGTGGTTAGAGCATGACAACATTTCCTCTCTCTTCTTTCTCTGCACAGCACCAAAAGATCCAGTGTGCTGTAGGGACTAGAGGGTTGGACTAGGACTAAGCAGACCCAGATTCAAATTCCAAGTCAGCCACCAGTAAATTCATTGGGAAATCTTGGGCCAGTTACTCTCTCTCAGGTTGGTTGCGAGGATAAAATTGTGGGGAAGAATGGGGCCGGAACCATGTATTTTAAATTGAGAAAAGGGAGAATATAAATCTAAATAATCTGCTATAGATTTTGGAAAATTTGTATGTCTTGATGTTTTCTATGCATTTGGACACTTCTGAACTTGTCGGGTTGTATCCTGTACTAGCCCAACTCAGGTTGATCCCCATTAAGATTAATGGACATAGTTCTACTCTGAGCAGGACTTAATTGGATGCAACCCACCATAACCAAATTTTGCATGCCTGTTCCTGAGATCAAGTGGCAAGTTTTGTCTATGTTTTGAAACCATTGAAACCAGCATTTTTACTCAAGATGGTAGACTGAATCTTCCAAAACAACACTAATTTTAATCACAAGTTTCACAACTGCATTGAATGAAGTAGTTGTCTGTGGAGGGCGGTTATTAGAATTTGCAAGCAACACAGGGTATGAGGCTTTTAGTGCATAAATAAACTCAAGTACTGTGTCATGATCCTAAGCTGTAACTAATCACTTTATATCTTACATGTGAAGCACTCTGGCCTTTCAAAAAGGGAATTATTTTATTTTTAAAGTAAAAGACACAGATAACTGAGGTAATGTGTTCAGTTGTATATCCATGTTCTTCCTTCTAAAATCTAAATGTTTGCATGTTACTCTGTAGGATCTCATTGATCCTGCATTATTATTCCACATGCTAATTACTATTCTTCTTCTTTTTTAAGGAATCTATTAAGATGATGCCACTGTTAAATGCTCTGACAAACCAATTGTATTAAGTGAATAAGGTCGTTAACATTTCCCTTGGTACATTTGATGAGGTTAAGCAGGATGAATGTCACAATTAGTAATGCTATTAAGATAAAGCTCTTGTGAGGGAACTGTATATGATGTCTCTGCCTTGTGGTCCTGAACATCAACAGCCTTTACAAAAATAAAAAAATCTGATGTACAACTAGTGCAAGTGAATGAATGGCCTGTGCCTAGGACGTGTGATGCTAGCAAATTCATAACATGGTGTATTCTGCTTACTCTTCAGGTAGAACAACTATCTAAATACTTACGTGAATATTGCAAAAGCCATTTCACCAATGAACTTTTCCCTGCTGGGGCTTGGGAAAGAACATCAGACATAATGCTTGCCTGAAAGATGAGGTTAACTTTCCTAAGCTTCCAAGTTCTCCTTCTGTTCCATCCCTTCAAGGCCTTGCATCTGCAATTGTAACAGACCTCAGGATAACTGCCTGTAGCCTGCTGGGTTTTTGCAACCCACATGCATTTGATTGGTCACCGTGAGAAAAGGATACTGGACTAGATCTGCCACTGACCTGAACTAGTAGGGTCTTCTTATATTCTTATGTTCTTAACTACTACTCACACAGGGGAATGCCGAGGGGTGAGGAGGGAACAAGGATAAACCAGTGTTTTAAAGATAGATACATACCTTGTCCATAATCAAAAAAGAGGGCAAAATATGACACAATTTTGCATATATAGATTTCTATGTATATTTTCACATTTAGAACTGATTACCACAAGTTAAAGAGAAATACAGTGGAACTCACCATAGTGGAGAAGATTCAGAGCCACCTCTGACCTGAATCATAACAGTGGACTATATTTCAAACTCATCGAAACATCCTCTTTTCTGGCACAGGTATACAGTGAAGTTGCATCACAAGTGGAATTAAACTGTACAAATTCAATTACACATGCTTGAATTCAGCGTTGATGAAAGCCTTCTGGGAGACAGTTGCAGTGAAGGAGGGAGAGAGATGAAGGTGGAAGAGAGGAGGGAATCAGGCAGAGGAAGATGAAGCTCAGCTCTCTCGGCTGTCAGACCAGGGGGGAAGTGGTGGGGGCAGGGAGATGAAGGAGGAAAGGAAGAAGAGAGGGGCTGACAGAGAAAGATGCAGGAAGAAGCTGCAAGATCCATTCAAGATCAATTCCAGCCTTTTTCTTCTGCCTGCATTCTTTTCTCTGTCGGCTTCCCTCCTCGCTTACACCTTTATCTCTTCCCCAGCACCACTTCCCTGCTTGGCTCTCTGCAGCCCTTGGTCATCAAAGCCAAGGAAGCTAGGTTTCTTCTTCCTCTGCCTGCCTGCCTCTCCTTCCCTCTTCCTTTCATCTCTCCTCCTCCTATGCTGCAACCACAGTACATGCTGCCACCTGCATTACCAATCACCCCACTGCCACTTATTCACTGGTCATTGCAGCCAAGAGAGATAGATTGCTGCTCGCCACTATTTCTTCCTTGTCATGACACCCCAGAGATGAGGGAAAGTAGTTTGCTACTGCTCTCTCAATGCTACCATCATGCGTGAAGGAGGGAAGGCAGCAAAGCACAGGAAGGTCCTTTGTGTGGGACCTCATCCCCTTGGCAGCTAGCAAGCACCCAGGTAAATTTTAGCTACGTGTGATTTTGCATATATGTGCTGCCTCAGGAAGGGAACTGTGTATCAGTAGACTGCAAAACAGCAACATTGACCACAAACATTCAAAATACTAAGTCTAATCTAAGTTGCTGAAGTGCACCTAGGCTGCCTCCAACACATTTGGAAAAGGGGAGGGGTAAATAACCCAAGCTGGACTATTTCATACCATGGCTCAACCATGTGGGACTCTTCTTTGCTGAACTCAGCGATTACCCTCTTTATTTGATTTACATAAATTTTGTTTGTGAATGTTTGTTGTAAAATAGGAACTATCTTAATAGAGGCAAGCAGACACAAATAACATCCAGGGCTGAACATCCATCTTTAATGTATTAATATGTGTTATCTAAAAAGGAACATTTTTCACTGGTTGATTTAATTATGGTTTTCATGACTTTGGCACTAAGGGGGGAAAAAATCTCTGAATAAAAGTTTTATGAGAAATGAAAATATGTCTTAATGTACTCTCAGCCAAATGTTTCCAGACTGAAAACTAGCAATTTGGAAAGCCAAGAGAATGGCTAAATGGCTGGTTTTCTACTACATCACTATGTACAATCCTATGAAAGTCTTACAAGTACAATTAAATTATATTAACTAATTAATGTATTTATATCCCACCTTACCACCAAGTTGGGATTCAAAGTAGTTTCCAACAATTTTTAAAGCCCCATTAGAAAATGGAAAGTAAGAAAAGCAAACTTATTAAGAACAACAGTCAAAATGCAACAAAACACATTTAGAACCAGCATTGAAATACCAGTTGCCCTGACAGCATCCCACTTATTCCTCATCTCACAGGAAGATAATTTAAAAGTGTGTGAATACCCAAATATATCAAGGATTTTTCTAAAAGGAAGGTAATGCAAACAATTTCTAACCCAAAAGAAGATACCATGGGACACACCCATAGGTATCAAATATAGCGCTTTATTTCGTGTTATGCAAAATGACTATTTTAATTCTACCTCAAATTGCGTCCTGAAAAGCAATGCTTGAAGAGCACCAACTATTCTCAATGAGGAATCACTAATATGAATTATGGCTGGACCATAATTCAAAATACACCATCAGACCTGCAGTTTAAATGCCATCTTCATAAAGGATCACACACCCATTGATTGTATTCCTGTAGAAAACAGGATGGTTTGTTTCCTATTTCAGTGTGGCCTGCTATGCTCAAGTCTCATCTAATGAGAATTTATTCCTTGATTAACCTGGCTGTCTACCTGTATTACGGATCCTATGGGATGTCACCAGCAGTGTTATCCTGCTTATCCCAGATGGCAGGAGGTTTCAGTCAGGATTGAGCACATTTGTATAATTACCTCAGCCTTGTCTCTGTCATAAATCCCTATCAGGATTTTATTGTGTCCTCTAAATTATGTCGAGAGGCTTTCCCTCCCGCTTTTCAAATTGACAGTGTTAACCTCCAGCTTCAGAGATAATTCAAATCATCATTTATAACAGGGATGGGCAATGCAAATGGAAGGGGAACTGTCCTGGGCTATTTCCACTCATATGAAAAACATCCAAATTTTGGTGGAAAGAGTTTCAGTGCAATGGATGACATTGGTTTGCATGTGTGCAAAATTCAGCATTATTCTTTTCCTCAGCATCTGAATCAAATCCCAAAGTTACCCATGAGAGCTTTGAATTTTGAGTTTTTCACCTTCTAAAATCAACAAAGTGGTACCAATTGCTTTGATTTGTCATTTGCTCAATTATTTTAATGATGGCTCAACACTGGGGTTGCGGACAATAACCCACTTCAGATTTTTGAGAAACTGGGTACAGCAATGCAGGAGAGTGAGGTCAGGGTGAGGAGTGTGCTAGCTCCCCTCCCTTCCCCACCATCTCTGTGGCCCTCCATGATTTGGAGGGTGATTGGCTAGTGTCCCTTGCTTAGAGAAGGTTCCTGAGCAGGTTGTCGCCAACCAACTCCAGATAGTTTTGGGTGAGACGTAAAGGGGTTTCCAACTAACTTATTCTGTCAAAACAAAGATTTCCACTTGTGCAATTGAACTCCCACCACCACAACCCCGCTCCTTCGGCATGCCCCTTAAATCTGGTCTAGGGATTCCCCCAACCTTACACAGCAGATTTAAGGAGGGCATGGGTAGGGACAAGAGAGGAGAGGAGAGGAGAGGAAGAGAAATTCTGCTATGCAAGTGGAAATCCTTGCACTCACAAAGTTAGTTGGATGCAGCCCTACCCAGGTTTCTAGCTCCATGTTAAGGGGATTAAGTCTTTGTTTTGGCCCTGAGATCATCTCAGAAGTCCTATGTCAAGAGGGAAGGTAGTATGTCCCTGTTGATTCTCTTCAATCTCTCAGCTTTCCATCATCGGGAAGGTTTTATGAATGGGGTGTACTGTTTTGCAATGGTTCCACTGCTGCCGGATGACAGCTTCAGAAGCTGATATTTGGGGAATGCTGTTTGGTCTCATAGAGCCTTTAACACTCCTCAGAATTGAGTTTATGCCCCATGGTGCTTAACATCTACATGAAATTGCTGCATGGGGACATCTGGAGCTTTGTCATCAGTATACAGATAATGTGCAATTCTACTTTGTTACACCTCAAGTAGGTATGGTGCTGGATATGCTGGATCCCAGGTTGGTCTTGGTAAATGACTTGATGAGAGTCAACAAACTGAAGCTCAGTCTAAATAAGACTGAGACACAGGCTGAAGACACACAATGTTTTAGTCTAGAATCAACAGAAATTGCATTCTTGCTTCTTATATTTTCCCATGTAGTTCACATACATCTAGATTGTTTGTTTGTTTGTTTTTGTCCCTGAAAAGTTGTTATTATTGAGAAACTGGTTTCATTCTGACCAAAAAAACTCAATGCAGATTCAATATGGGTTTGTGCCTATTTGAAAATAGCTGTAGGGTGTCCTTGCAATGTGAGTGGGATGTATTCACTTCTCCCCAAAGGTGTGGGGATACCAGGATTCCAATCACCACTTCCTTCTTCTCCTTCACCTGGGACACGTGTAAGGAGGAAAAGGGATGGATAATCAAGGGATGGGTTTCCAAATGCATATCAAATACCACACCTGCCCTTGTGGTCTGAAATCAATATAGATTGAAAACAGCAGGTTGAGGACAAGCACAAATGATTCTGGACTGAGGGGCGAAAAACCTACATTTGTATGCAACACATGGGTTAGTGTGTACCCAGCCATAGTTAGTTGGTGGCTTCTCTGTTCATATGAGTGGAATGTGTGCTGTTCCAGATGAGGTTTCAATTCCCACAGAGGAGCAGGTGCCCAGTGTTTGTCACTGGAGGCAGAAGTGGCCTCAATGGCATTGAGTGTCTTCTGACAGCTTTATCCTTGTTCCATCTTAGGTAATTCAGTTCTTCCAGAATGTATGTGCGTTATATGAGAGAAGAATCAAGTTGCAAACACAATGAAACTTAGTTCTCAGGATGACATTCCAGCACATCACTGCTGGTTGCTTGGTGTGCTGGGGAACATTTATCTGTTTTGATCATCACCTTTTACTGAACAAGATGCTTACGTCATGTGAGAGGAATACCAGATAAAAAAGTGAAGACCAAAACAGGAAGCAAGAAATCAGCTGTCTGTTACATTCTCCCTTAAAATTCACTTTGGCTTAATATGGTTTAAAAACAACATATAGCAAAGCCACACCGTTCATGGGATCAGCCTTGACCACCCCACCCTGCCTCTGCCGCACACTCCTCAGGGTTCTGCCAGTCTCTGAGATCCTTCTGGCCCAGCTCCAAGAAATGGGAATTGGGGGCACTGTATTTCAGTGGTTCCAATCCTACCTTTATGGCCAAGTCCAGGGAGTAGCATTGGGAGAATGCCTTTCAGTCCTTGGAGGCTACGCTATGAGGTGCCACAGTAGACTATCTCTGTTGCTATTTAATATCTGCATGAAGCCATTGGGGGTAGTCAGTAGGAGTTTTGAGGTGAGGTGCCACCAGTATGCTGATAACACAGCTCTATATGAATCAGGAGAGGCTGTGCAGTCCCAGGGCCATTGCCTGGACACGGTGCTGAAATGGATGAGAGAAAAACAAGCTTGAATCCTTGCAAGATGGAAGCACTGTGAGTAGTCCCCATGTCCAAAATTGTTCAGATGGGGTTACACTCCCCCTAAAGGAGGAGTAGGTTTACAGTTTGTAAGTGGATCCAGCCCTGAATTCAGCCCCAGTCCCTGGAGGCTCAGGTAGCCTCAGTGGCTAGAAGGGCCATTTACCAAGTGCACTAGGCTCAACAGCTATGGCCATTCCTGGGCCAGGAAAGCCTTGCCACAGCAGTTCATGGACTCAGACTAGTGAAGAAAAAAGTGATGTATAAGTGGTATAACATTGTGCCACTAGATGGCAATGTGGAGTCCCATTTTTCTCTACCTGTTTTCTCAGTTTAAATTTACAACGCTTTAAATAGAAACCGCTTCTTTGATGTGTCTAGATCCAGCCCATGTGTTTGTTACTTCAATACTGAATTACTGCAATAAAAGGCTTCCCTTGCGCTTGATTCAAAAGTTTCAAATAGGTGGTGGACTCTCCTTCCTTGGAGGTTTATAAGCAGAGATTGGATGGCCATCTGTAATGCATGACCTAGTTGAGATTTATGCATTGCAGGCAGTTGGGCTACATGGCACCCAGGAGCCCTTCCAACTCTATCATTCTATGATATTATGATCAGTGCAGAATGCTGCAGCATAGCTGTCAACAGGACTGATGCCTTGCCAGCATACAGCAACTCTGCTCAGAGATCTGCCTTGGTTGCCATTGGCCAAGTTCAAAGTGTTACTATTAGCATGTAAAGCCCTTAATATGGATAAGTGGCAGTCCATGCATAACAAATTTGACTAACCTTCTGGTGGTTCTTTGGCAACATAATATTTTGGGGAGAAAGTTAATATAATCTCTTTATGACATGAAAAATCATTCAGCATTTTCCTGTGCAACTGTGTAAGCTACAGTCAAGTCAATCTGTTTGCTTCTGGAGAGAACATAGTCCCACAGGTTTACCTCAGTCTCTGAAATGTCATCAGTGCAAAGAGGGCTGAAAGATTTACTTCAGGCTGATTAAGACGAAGGTATGTCATGTGTTCAGGTGTTCCTTTTTCCACATCACTTCAGAAGCCTACTTTCTACCCCCTGCACTCTTCCCTTGGAGCAGTGATGGCCAGACTTGGCCCTCCAGCTGTTTTGGGACTACAACTCCCATCATTCCTAGCTAACAGGACTAGTGGTCAGGGATGATGGGAACTCTAGTCCCAAAACAGCTGGAGGACCATGTTTGGCCATCACTGTGAGGAATGAGAGAAGCTGATCAGCTATGTGCAATTTCAAAGGACCGAGTGCCCTCTCAGAATTTGCTCTCCACATCTTCTCTGAATGTGTTTGAGAAGAGGAGCTAGCTGTCAAGACCTGCTAATTATGTGCCATGTAGTAGTGATCTGCCAAACTGCAGCCTCTCTGAGAAGAACCTTCCAGATTTTTCCTTGTTCACCCCTACAGGCTGGTCATTGGCTCCATTGGTATGAATGGAGCCTTCTTTGGGGCTGAGTGTCTCTTACATCCCTGCTCATGCTCTTTGGTTCTGGTTCATGGCTTTTTCTCCAGTCTTGCCTTTTGGTTTGCTATCCTGGTTGCTATATGGTCCTGTCTTGTGCTATGAGCCCTGCTTTCTGGCTTGCCCTCTGATACAGGTTACTCTTTAGTTTTGAGTCATCTCAGCCAGCCCTGACACCATCTGACATAGCCCCATCCCAATATTGTGTCCAATAGCCCTGCCCCTGACAATCTTCTGATTGTGTGGAACAGCCTCTATGGCTGTAGCCACATAGGCTTCCCTTTCAGACCTTTGCCAAAAGTGCAGAGCTGAGGGTGTTAGAGCCAGTGTTAGGATATTGATGTTCTGTTCCACCTAAACAGATGTGTGGAGCTGTTGTATGTCACATGTCTGTTTACATTCCAGCACAGCTTGCTGGGAACTTCTGTTTGTGTATAGCTTTTGCCTTATGCTGCTTCTTGCTTAGACATGAAGGAGAGCAGACATGTTTTCTTTGTCCTGATCTATGCTGAATAAACTGCTTGTAAATATGCTTTGCATATGCCTCTGTCCGCCCTTCCGTAGCGAGGAGTTTGTTATCTCTGCTGGCTTGCATGCTCAGCTTCTGAAAGGCTCCTGAAGCTCTGAGTCGCTAATTGATGCAGAACCGAGGACTGGAGTTTGACCGGAAACTGGCCGGTGGGCTGGAGCCAGCTGGGGGCCTGCCAATTGCCCCCGTTCCCTCGGACTAATCGCAACAATAGGCTTCCCTTTCAGACCTTCGCCTAAAGTGCAGAGCTGAGGGTGTTAGAGCCAGTGGGTGTGTTAATATTGGGGATGAGCGGGGCAGCCACACACCTTCAATGAGATAATCGATTTACAATGCTGAGCCACCTTGAATAAATGCAGTCAATAAATAAGTGGAAAGAGTCCACAGAAGAGAAACAAGGACTCCAGCATCCTTCTGAACTCCCTTGGCATCCTACACTCCTAATGAAAGGGAAGGCTTTCCACACTAACAAATTCATTTTCTGCAGTTAAATTTGTTTTGGAGCTCTTGCACAGCAAAACCAAACCCAGCTCTAGCAAGCTACTCATTCCCTCCTTCAGAATACTCCATTCCATTCTACCTCTTCCTGTTTTCTAGAGCCCTCCTCTCAAGCTGCATTTTGTGGTGAATCAGTGTTCCTTAGCCCTGGGCTGCTTTTTTGGCACGTTTCTACCCATTCCTTGACATTCTTCTTCTTCTCCCCATTGGATTATTTTTTACATCTGCAAAATCGGAAATTATCCCAGCTTGCTGATACCTGGAATAGATGTTGCCATTTTGGCTGCACAGGAAACTGAGTCTGAGGGTTCTTCAAACATTACATTCAATGAATGTACAGTCTGTGTACCTGAGTGCACAAGCATTGAACTGCACACCTCTATCCGCATGTAACATTCAAATACACATGTTCAAAAGCATGTGGAAAGAACCCAGGGTTAGAAGAACACATGAGAGGAACTCCTGGTTATTCAGGGACGGTGACTTGTACATTCTCCACATGTGTACTCTTCTTTTTTAATAAGTTTTTATTACGGCTTTTTATAATACAGCACAGCACAATACAATACAAAAAAACTAATCTAAACAAAAACAGAAAGAGGAAGAAGAATGCAAAGTCCTCTCTCCCAGGTAGATCTTAACTCTTGTATCACACAGAAAGAGGTGGACCCTCCCAGTTCTCACCTGGGAGCTTCCATTTGTTCCCCCAGCCTGGGATATCTTCCCTTCATTGCCTCTGACATAGGGTCCTTCATCAGCCATCCATCACCTTCATCAACACACATGTTTATTGCGCGTTGAGGTCCCCAAGCCACCCCGATAAACACACTTTTCACACAGAATTTTTGTTTATGGTTTTTGGCATAATTTTGGCCACAACTTTATTAAAATACAAAAAATGTGAGTGGTTGCTTAGGCATTGGTTGCAACTATCTGACCCTGCATGGGGACAGACTGACATTTGCACGACCCCGAAAGTCAGAAAGGGAAAACATTTTGGGGAGAGAGACAGGACTGGGAACCATGCCTCACCTCTCCCCCAAATGCTCCCAGGAACTCTTGCATGGCCCTAGCCCCTTGACAGGGTTCGGACAAAAGCATGGCAAGCCCCTGGATTCCTTTAATGGAAAACCCTTGCAGCAGCAGCAGCAGCATTAGAGGGGCATGCACAGCCAATCCATGCCACCTTACAAGTTGTGACGATTTGCTACGCAGTAGGCGAAAACCAAATGGCATCAGCCAATCAGCCAAATGGACAAAATTCCTCCTGGGCCCCTGACCCAAAAGCAGATGACCCCATGACAGGCATAGCAAGGTCAAGCGAACAGCCCTAAATATTGGGAGGGTGGGCGGGCAATCCGATGCGCACAGCAAAAAGAGGAAGCTCAACACTGCGTGCAGGGAGTTTTAACTCTTCTGGCTGTCAATCATCCAATTGGCAACATCAAAATCTTCCCAACAACAAGGAGAGCCCAATCACAATCGTGGCCAACTAAATTTTACCCGCCCAGCAACAGTGGGGTGTCTTGTTGGCTCCCACCGCAAAATGTGCTCTCCATGAAGGAGAACATGCTATCTTCCACAGAGGTAGCTGAACCTAAGTACTAATGACTTGTACCCAGTTACAGCATAACACAAGAACACCCCTGTATTTTGCTGTGAATACTGGAGTCTGAATCCCTGTAGAGCACACCAAAAGGCCAGAAGCAAGCCAGGCTTAATTTCTCCACTGCCTTTACAAGAGTTTAAAAAACTAGTTCCAACTTCTCCATGCCAGCATTCTTTTTCTACACTTTGGGGAAAGAAACCCTTACAGTGTATCTGCCTTTAAAACAACTAATTTCAATTCATTAAGTAGCTTTTCATAGATTGAAGCTGGAACTGTTTATACATTTAAAAAGCTCTTCGTTTGATTCTTTTCTAGCATTAGTCGGAATGAAGCGATTTCGAGTTAACAAGCAATTCATTTTGGAGAGCAAACCTTTGATTTAGACTACCATTTTGGCAAGCTGCAATAAATTATTTTTAAATGTCAGTTTTGCATTTCAAAATTTGATGTTTGACTTTTCAATGGAGGGGGGAGGGAGTAAAAAGCTAGTTGTATGGGATTAGCATAATTCCTCGGATAACTCCTAAAATCTTTAAAATGCCACTTTATCATTAACTAATACAGAATTTTATTCAAAGAGAATTGTTGAATGAGAATAGTTGACTGTGTGGCTGTGAAGACATCACAGATGTGAAATTTTGGCTTCCTCTGTGGTGTTCAGTGCATTTTGAAAATCCCAAATTCTGCAGTGACAAAGACAGTGTTTCTAGACCTCATTATTCCAGTTTTCAAAAATGAGTTTTTTGGAACTTTAAACTAATTTATTATGGCATAAGCTTTTGCAGAACATGTTTGAAATGTTATCCTCAGCTGGCACATGGGTATACAGGAAAGAACCAGAAACCATGAGGCCAAGGGATCATGAAATGTAAAAGCATGTAAGAACAGGGCATGTATTTATGCAAGACTCATATATACAGTGACCATTCAAGACAGAAATAATAGCTGATAACATAATCTTCCTCTATTGCTATGCCAACTTAATACCTGCAGTTGGATAGGAGTTCTAAATGAATACCACCATACTGATGCATTTTAGTTCAATAATTTCCTGCTAGAGTAATTTCCCTTTTGAATCTTGTTTTTTTTTAAAGAACATATGAAGAGACTTCCAGAGCAGACCAAAAAACACAGCTAGTCTAGCATCCTGTTTCCTAGCTTACTTGCTTTTAAAACACGTACATTTGACATGGACATCTCAATAGTAAAAGGAGCCTCCCTGTTGGTGTGTGTTCTAATCTCTCAAAGGCTTCAGAGATTTTCCAGTCTCTTAGACAGCTGCTTATTTTTTATTTTATTTCTGCAAAGGTTTACAGCTCCAGAGTTATATCCCTATCTAGTAAAGTACCCAGGAGATTCTGTAGTCCAGAATATTGTGGCAATAGATCTAGTGGGAAATTCTTAAAATATCAGAGGGGTGTGGGTGGGTGAACACACACACACACACACACACACTGCATTAGTCATTAAGACTGCACTGTTGATTCTGACATTGACATAGCAGGTCAGTATACTGGTGCTAATTATATGTATATCAAGGTTTTGGGGCAAAGTGATTCATAATGTAGAGTGTAAAGACACATGTATACAAGGACTATACAGTGCTTAATATGAACAGCGTTTAAATTATTCAAATCCAGGAGACTGAATCAGAGTAGGAGACGTAATTCCACCCAAACTCCATCATGTACTCATTACATAGTAATGATAGCCTAATTCTACCATAAGGAATCCTTAATAATATCGTGTCATGTCTGAAAATTTAACAATTGAGTTGGAAGTTGACAAGATCCAGAAGCTTAAGGAAACACATTAAGTGAGGCTTGAATAAATAATCAGCAAAGAATACTGCTGTCTCTTCCAACCACCTTCTTCCTCCTTGAGTAACATATGCTCTGGTGGTAGGGATGGGGGTGGGGTGGCAATTTGATTCAGTACATATTTAAAGGTGAACTTACCCAATTCCTGAAACCATACATAAACCAAAACACAGCCACTCTTCACCATTTTAACTTATCAGAATTCTACAATGCAGAATTACTCCAGCCAAGCAATGTGTACCAAGATTTATATATTAAGGCAAAGTACACATAAAACACATATATTAGTGGTGCAGGACACACACACAAAAATGCATTCTATTAGAAGAATTGCTTTGCTCAAATGTTTATAATAGGCAAAAATACAAGTATATTAGGGAAAGTGTACATTAAGATGCTGATGAAATTTCAAGAGGATATTTTTTTTTAACCATACAAACAAAACAACAACCACCCTCCAACTGATATGGAGATGTGAAGAACCTAAGACTGGAGAATTACGAAGCTGAAATTTATAGATTGGCTCATTCCTACTGATGGTGATGGTTATTATGCAGCATACCATTCAGATTTATAAGCTTGGTGTTATTTTTATTTATTTGGAAAGTTCATAAACCAATGGATCAAAAAATGTTCTCCAAGAGGTGTACAAATAAAAATCCACACAAGACACAGCTAAAATCTACAAACCAAAGGGAAATAAATTGTCATAAAGACATCATTGTCATCATCATTAACAAATATAGGGAACTAAATCATGCGTCTGGCTAGACTAGCTGAAACAAAAGTTTTCCCCCAGGCGTCTCAAACAATACAGTGAAGGTGCCTACCTAGTGTTAATTTGAAGGGAGTTTCAAAGCTCAGGTTTTGCCATTCTTAAAGAAAGACCCCTTTAGTGATTATACCAGCCCCATAGCGCTTCCAGTCTGTTGCTATTTGGGGATGGGATTCAATCACATGCCAGCAAATTCAGGTTGTGCAATCAAAGCTGATTTGGATCCCTTGCACAAAACATCCCCTCCCCTCCCCACACCACCATAAGATTTTGTGCAATAAGGAAACTGTAAGAGAAATACACTGAGAAGTGTGTGATAATATTTGATTGAAGCAACATTGTTTTATCTTCCCTGCAAACAAATCTGAATAAATGCTCAATAAGTAGCTGATGTTGTCTCGCCTCCCTGTCAATTTAGAGCTAACAAATCAGGATGAATGCTTAATATTCAGGGCATCTGGGACCAATAGTACTCTGGAAGAGCTCACAGTGGCTGATTCTCATGATCCTTTTTCTTCATTCCTACTCCCACTCCCCGTCCCCCATTTTTTGCAAACCTGAGATGATTTCTGCAAGTCATCACCTTCTCTACCTAAGTGGAAATTGCACAATAAGAATGAACAATGCAATCGTGAAATTCTAAATTTGTGCAAACGAAACAAAGTGTGCAGAACTTCCTTAGCACCAGCTATCAGCAATATCTCAATTGTCTTTGGTGCCTGTTGAAGACCTTCACTTTTCAACAAGCTTTTTAACTAGATATCTTTGTCCCTGACCATATCTATATTGAATGTGTAAGTGTTTTATGCATGAAATGGCTTTTAATTGTTTGTATATGTGGTTTTTTTGTGTGTTTTTTTAAAGACATATTTATAATTGTTTTCACATGTGGAATTGTGTGGGGGTTTTTGTGTTGATGCATTTACTGTGAAATCACTTTGAAAAACCACATTGGAAGTAATTCAGAAACGGAATAAAATAAATTAATCTGTTACTGGTAACTGCTGGCACTTGGGAAATGAACCATAGTATCTGCAAATCCCTTTTCGTGTAAGCGCTGCTTTTACATGGTGCATATATGGCAGGTAGGTGTGGCTTTGACCTAATGGCCTTGTGGGCAGAATGGAGAAGCCTGGTGGTCCTAATTAAACCCACAGCCAGATCTCCACCCCTGAATTCATGAGAAGACATATCAAGAGTGCACAAGCAAACAAGGAAAAATACTCTTTTTATAACCATCCTGCAAACAAATAAGAATGAATGTCATTAAGACTGGACACAGGGTTCAGTCATATGTTGGGATTAGTGAGTTAGTTTTCCTGGTTACAGTGGTACCTCTGGTTGCAAACAGGATCCATTCTGGAGGCGCGTTCGCAACCTGAAAAGAACACAACCTGCATCTGCATGTCTGCACACGTGCGGGTCGCAATTCCCGCTTCTGCGCATGCACATGATGTCATTTTGTGCGTCTGTGCATGTGCGAACGGTGAAACCCGGAAGTAACCCGTTCTGGTACTTCCGGGTTGCTGCGGGATGCAACCTCAAAACGCTCAACCTGAAGCAAACGTAACATGAGGTACGACTGTATAATGTTAGCAGTTCTCTCCCAGTTCCTAGTGTTCCTTTTTCACTGAATTATCTGTTGTGTTATGAAGTTTTAGCTTTTCTGATCGATATACTGCCATGTCATGATAAATCTCATTCAAGCCAGTTAGTTGTGGTGTGACTCACCAGTGGACGCAATTGGACCTGATGCCATCCTTTGTGTCTTTTTGCTTCTGTTCTCCTACGACTCACCCATGAAAAGAGCAAGACAGAATTAATATGCTGGAGTGCTGCTCCAATTTTTGTTTTACTGTATAGTGATGAGAAATTATAGGTCAAAGCTCCCGTGATAATCCAAGTTAACAGGGTCACATTTATTTATTTATTTATTTTTACTGGAAGCAATTATTTAAAAAATGATCACTAAACTTCTGTTACATTTCCAAAATAGGGAAAGTATTAAATAAGGAAACATCGGGGAAATCGAATAAAGTGGTGTCTGAATGCAGCCTCAATCTAACCTCCACGTAAAGTTTGTGCATACAAATCAGGACAAATGCTTGATAAACAGGTCACCTGGAGGTGGAAAGTCTTGAAGAAATCTGGTCCCAGCCGCTCAGTTCTCCCTCTACACTTTTGCAATCGTACATTGCTGATATGCCACATCTTAAGAGTTGGTACCGCAACTCTTAAGACAAGTTCTCAGTGCTAAAGTATTTATAGCACTTTGTTCCTTGAGCCACCCTTACTTAACTGAAGATTTCTTCTTCTTTTCCCTTTTGTGAAGAAATTATGCAAGGTAAAAATTCTATCTTTGCTTTATGACAGTCCCATTAATTACAGACGGAGAGCTGAACCGTTATGCCGTTTAAGAAGTTTTCACAATTAAAAGTTTTATTCCTGGAGGAACTGGAAAACAAATGAAACACCACCAGCAAATTAAAGGCTTTATAGGTCAGCCATCCCATTAGGTCTCTTTAGGGATGCTGTTCGCACATAAAGCATGCCATAACCTATTTGCATAATGATTCTATCTTAACTGTGCCTTCTGCTCGGTTATGGTGTGTTGTTTATCCTTCTGTAGAGCTGATATTGTAGAAATGCAGGGACTTTGGAAGCTGCTATTTATGGCAGGCAGAAATGCTGCCATCTTCAAATACATTTAGCGCCAACAATAGAAGCAACTCAGGCAGGAAACAACAAATTAACACAGAGCAATCAGTTTGCATTGTTATTATTATTATAATTTTGCCATCACTTTTTCGACACGTTCTGTGGAGGACATCTGTTTTCCAAACACGTGGCATTGGGGATGGGGAAGTTCAGGGCCTGAGTACCAAATGCTGCCCTTAACTCTTTTGTAATTCGCCTTTGGGAGTCTCCTATACTATACCACCTCAACCGCAGACCCTCCCCCCAGCTGCATCACTCACAGACTCTACTTGACCCTTTAGATATAGATATATTACATTGTTTGTTTGTTTGTTTGTTTGTTTGCTAGCTTGCTTGCTTGCTTGCTTGCTTGCTTGCTTGCTTGCTTGCTAAAAGGTTTTGGCTTCCAGCTTCATCTGATAAAAATTCAGTGGTGTGGCAGCTATACTGTTTTGCAGATGGAATGCTCAGGATTCCATGCTTCATTCGCTGAAGCTAAGCGATGATGGCACTGACCTCCAAGTTGAGGCCCTATGGTATCAACGTGTTCGGTGCCTACATTCAGAAGTGCTTCCTTGCCAACAATGATGGCACGCTTGGGAGCTCTGTAACAATTTTTAGTAAGTCTGACAGGTTGTCATTCTGAGAATTGAAATGTTTGGCAACTTCCTCCATTGTACAGTGGTACCTCGGGTTACATACGCTTCAGGTTACAGACGCTTCAGGTTACAGACTCCGCTAACCCAGAAATAGTACCTCATGTTAAGAACTTTGCTTCAGGATGAGAACAGAAATTGTGCTCCGGCAGCACAGCGGCAGCTGGAGGCCCCATTAGCTAAAGTGGTGCTTCAGGTTAAGAACAGTTTCAGGTTAAGTACGGACCTCCAGAACGAATTATGTACTTAACCCAAGGTACCACTGTTTTTAATATTTAATGCTGTATTGTTTTTAACACTTGATAGGAAGCTGCCCAGAGTGGCTGGGGAAACTCAGCCAGATGGGTGGGGTATAAATAATAAATTATTATTATTATTATTATTATTATTATTATTATTATTATTACCGATGGTGAGTTTGATTATTGTTCTACTTTGGGGGGGGGGTGTTGTGTGCATCAAAATTGTGTGTAACTAGTTTATTTCATACTGTTTTTAATACTGGATTTTGAAAATTACTGGGACCCACCCTAGGACCTTATAGTGAAAGGTGGGCAATAAGACAAATAAATAAATAATATTTTGCATACTTCCTGAGCATTATTCCCTGGATAGAATGCTCCTGTGAACTCTGATCATACCCACTTGTTCCTAGGGACTGAGGCAGTCCCCCCCCCAGTCAATGTTTTTGTTGAGGGAGCCCAGCCCCCTCAATGTTCAGCAATGCCCCGTGACTCATCCTAACATCATGCATGTGAAGTCAGGATGTTGTGCGATGTTGTGACTGGGCCCCTGACTCTGATTCTGATAATGCCTCTTACATGGCTAGATGGAGGGCAGTGTGTGTGTGTACCTGTATAGACCAGTGTGGGTTTTAAGGGGGTACTCATGGGTACACAGTACTGGCACTTACTGTAGCAACTTAATGGTGAGTACCAGCACCTATTTTTCTAGGAAAAAAGCACTGATAGAACCTAACCTATCCAACACAAATTTTGCACTGCTTAGGCCACTTTTTCTTCTGACTCTGCCCACCACAGGCCACAGAAGTTTGCAAAGAAAAGAATGTGGCCCTTAGGCTATGTACACCAATCGAATCTGCACAAAAATGCATCATAGACATAATGAAAGATAGTTACAGTGTAACACAGCTGTCTAACGGTTGCCAAGTCTGGGTGTGTTTTGTTCCAGCAAAGTGCTCAGAGCTCCAGCAAATACGGCTGGGCCATGTGGATAAGCACTTATAGGTGACAGCCTGAGGTTCCACTTTGCAAAGGATCATTGATTTTCCTTTCTTAGTGGTAGCTTAATGACGGTGGTTATCTTTAGATTCAGGTAGGTGGCCGTGTTGGTCTGACGCAGACGAAATAAATAAATAAAATTTAAAAATTGTCCAGTAGCACCTTAGAGACTAAATAAGTTTGTTCTGGGTATAAGCTTTCATCAGAACAAGTGTGTACGCACACAAAAGCTTATACTGTACCCAGAACAAACTTAGTTGGTCTCTAAGGTGCTATTGGACAACTCTTTAATTTTTATTTATTTCGTCTGTAGTTAACTTTATTAGGGTGACAGCAGAAGGGGTAAGCAAGATGCTCAGTGGGTCTTTGTGTGTGTGTATGGGGTGGCACTGTGGGACATGGGTGGCTCTGTGGTCTAAACCACAGAGCCTAGGGCTTGCTGATCAGAAGATTGGCAGTTCGAATCCCAGCGACGGCGTGAGCTCCCGTTGCTCGGTCCCTGCTCCTGCCAACCTAGCAGTTCGAAAGCACGTCAAAGTGCAAGTAGATAAATAGGTACTGCTCCGGCGGGAAGGTGAACAGTGTTTCCGTGCGCTGCTCTGGTTCGCCAGAAGTGGCTTAGTCATGCTGGCCACAGGACCCGGAAGCTGTACGCCGGCTCTCTTGGCCAGTAAAGCGAGATGAACGCTGCAACCCCAGAGTCGTCCGCGACTGGACCTAACAGCCAGGGGTCCCTTTACCTTTACCTATGGGGGGGGTGGTAAGTATGAAAAGGAAGTGAAAAGCACACCAGCATATTGGACTCTGTAGATTTCTGGAAAGCACTGGTGAAACATGAAAACACATTACACAAGTATCCAGGAGGACAACACTGATTTAACTGCATCCTAAAACACTTTGGGTGAAATTCTTGAGGGCTGAGGTAGGACCCTAAGCAATGTGGGGGTATGCAAAGAAGTATGGGTTGTTTCATAGGGGTTGTTTCATAGCTTCACATGAATAGGGGACAGAACACAGACATCTGAAATACAAAAACATAGGAAGCTACCTTTGTTTCCTCTAGCTCAGAACTGAGATGCATGTCAGTGAAATTTGTTAGGCTGGTGGATACAAGAAAAAGGATATCTGGGATAATGATTAGCATGCATTTTGAACTCACAGCTGTCCATGGAGGTGCAGGTCAATTCTGTGTCTAGGGCAACTATCTACCAGCTGCATCTGGTATGCAGGCTGAGACCCTACCTGCCCGTGGACTGTCTTGCCAGAGTGGTACATGCTCTAGTTATCTCCCGCTTGGACTACTGCAACGCGCTCTATATGGGGCTACTTTTGAAGGTGACCCAGAAACTGCAATTAATCCAGAATGCAGCAGCCAGACTGGTGACTGAGAGCAGCCACCGAGACCATATAACACCAGTCTTGAAAGACCTACACTGGCTCCTAGTACGTTTCCGAGCACAATTCAAAGTGTTGGTGCTGACCTTTAAAGCCCTAAACGGCCTCGGCTCAGTATACCTGAAGGAGCGTCTCCACCCCCATTGTTCAGCCTTAACACTGAGGTCCAGCACCGAGGGCCTTCTGACGGTTCCCTCACTGTGATAAGGGAAGTTGCAGGGAACCAGGCAGAGGGCTTTCTCGGTAGTGGCGTCCGTCCTGTGGAATGCCCTCCCATCAGATGTCAAAGAAATAAACAACTATCTATTGGCAACCCTGTTTACGGAAGTTTTTAATGACTGATGTTTTAATGTATTTTTAATCTTTTGTTGGACGCCTCCCAGAGTGGCTGGTGAAACCCAGCCAGATGGGCAGGGTATTATTATTATTATTATTATTATTATTATTATTATTATTCATGTTTTAGAGCTGAAGGAGAGATCTATAGCCAAAAGATGGGGGGAGGACATTCTCCAGCATTCTAAGAGGAAACATTAGGTACAAAATAAATATTTAAGTCCCTTCTGGTGAGTGGGAGACCCTTTAAAGCCTGCAATATATTAGTTATTCCCCAGTGACAAACAGTTTAACTAGAAATTTAACAACTTCAACATGTGTGTATATTAAAATAAAAATTAAAAAATGTTTTCTTGATACCAGCAGAGCTAATTATCAAAGCATTGGGAAACTAACCTGGCTAAACATTTTTATCCCCCTAAAGGCATATCATTAGGTCACACAGCTTCTAATTAAAACAGTGTATTGTCATGCATACTACATTTGTTGTAGAAATCTCTTCCTCATTTTGAAAGGTGGGATGCTAGCATACAAACAAATAAAGCAGCAGTACAGGTTTTATTCAACTTCTATTTATTTAAAAGGAGTGGTGGTGAGGATAGCTAACCTAAGTTGGAATTTTAGAAACTACTGGCAATTATCTCTTTCTGACCTTTTTTTTCCTTTCTCACTCCTTGCCCTTACTTTTCTCACACAGATATGGAGCCTTTTTTGTTACCGTTTCAAATCTTCTCATCTCCCCCCCCCCCCCAAGTTCAACCTTATGATATGATGATGAAGCCTTGGCCCAGTATACCTGAAGGGGCATCTCCACCCCCATCATTCAGCCCAGACACTGAGGTCCAGCTCCAAGGGCCTTCTGGCAATGAGAAGGGCCTTCTGGCACTTCCCTCAATGAGAGAAGTGAGGTTACAGGGAACCAGGTAGAGGGCATTCTCAGTAGTGGTGCCCGCCCTGTGGAACGCCCTCCCTTCAGATGTCAAGGAAAGAAACAACTACCTGACTTTTAGAAGACATCTGAAGGCATCTCTGTTTAAGGAAGTTTTTAATGTTTGATGTTTTATTCTGTTTTTAGTGTTCTGTTGGGAGCCGCCCAGAGTGGCTGGAGAGGCCTGGCCAGATGGGCATGGTATAAATAATAAAATTAGTGGCAGTAGTAGTAGTAGTAGTAGTAAAAAAATAGCAAGCTGTGCTTGCAAGAGCAATCTGATGGCTGGGAGCTGCTGCTTCATCTTTAAACTCCTGCAGTTTGCTGCACTGAGACACCAGACCTCCTGGGGGGGGGGGGAGAGAGGCATTGGGCAGACTGACCAACATTCATAGCCTGCTCTTTGGAATTGAAAGATCCAGCTTCTCTACACAGCAGCAGCCCGCAGTAAAGTTACCCAACAAGCACTAATAAACCACAAGCAGCCACTTCGCAGAAGAGGTAAATCGTTCAACTCCAAAGTGGTCACCTGCACATTAGGCCCTGGCTCCTAGTGGGGAAGAGGGCAGCTGTTGAGTGGGAGTTATGTAGCTGGGCCAGGTTGGTGGGTTGTGTAGGAGTTCCTTTGAACTGGAGATGCAGGGAACTGGACTTGGGGGGACCTTCTGCATACAAAGCAAGGGCGCTATTGCTGCTCCTCCACTATTGGGGGAAGCATGACTATGAATGCCACCTGCTGGACACCGCAGGAGGGGAGAGCGCTCTTGTCTGTGGGTCCTGTATGCGGGCTTTCCATAGACATCTGGGTGGCCACTGTAAGAAGAGGGTGCTGGACTAGATGGGCCATTTGCAGGCTGTTATGTTCCCAGAAGCTCTAATTCTCATAATCTGTCGCCTGATCCTTTTAACAGGAGATTCTGATCCGTTAATTGAACTTGGGACCTTCTGCATGCAAAGCATGTGCTCTGGCTGTGAGCTATGGCTCCTCTCCAGACCGTGGGAATGTGGATATGTAGCATATTGGAGAGACATGCCAGCTAAAGTTTAACTGCTGTTTAAATTTTAGCTTGCAAGCAAAATCATGCTCCGATAGTTTCATTATTGGTTTTCAAAAGAGGTTTCCTGCAGACTGTTAAAAGGAAAAGCTTTTGCCATCCTGAGTTCAAAACCTTTGTTTAAATGAGAATATATGATAATCTAGGTGGCTTTTAGAAATGTATAAAACATGCTAGCACATTGAGTCATGCCAGAAGATGAGGAGACAGCATATACTGAAATGAAACTGAGCACAGGGAAAGCTTAATTGCACTTCTGTATGGTAATGCTGTGATATTTCAAGATGTTCTTGTTTAAAATTGAAAGTACAATTGTCAATTCGGGTAGCTACATACTTTTTACATCTCTACCTCCCTTAGGACTAGGTGTTCCACAAAACAATTATTTCACTGAGTCTTTTGGTTACAGTATGTACTGCAGTGGCAGTCGTTTAATTGGCCCCCATCTGTGTTGATACAACCCATTAAGTGACTCAGATACAAGTGTGGGTGAAAACCGGACAGTTTTATTGACATACAGGCATGGGTGGGGCTGGCAATGGCACTGAGTTTGGGGTGGGGATCTGCTGATTAAGGGACTTCTGATCTGAAGTACAACAAACTTCCTCATGGAAGTTATCCAACTTGAGGTTCCAGAGAGGTGTAAGACCAAGTGACTGAGACCACTGAAAACGTTGAGATGGTTGCTGAGCACCAAGCTAGGTCAGGGAGCTGTTTGCCTCTCAAGGACCCTTTAAACCACCACCACCCATACATTAAGCTCCCTACCTAAGTTGCGGCAGAGAAGAAGAAATGCCTAGCAAAACTTTGCTACCCACTGGGAGAAAAGCAAAAACCTTCCAGCCTACAGCCAACTGCAGTTGAAAGTTCCTTTCTGACCCTGTTGCCCAGCAGTCACTGAAAGCCTTAGTTGGTGCTGGGAAAGTTTTCCCTCACTGGGGAAGGGTCAAAGAGGGCAATCAAGAAGGCAGCACCTTCTCACCATTATGCCCTCACCCTGCAAGATCCTGCTAGGCCATGTGAGGTGTAGAGCATGTCCCCCCTATATCTGGCAAGGTTTGTTGATCCTCCCCACACTTGTAGCCATGGTGACCATTGCACCACCCTGCAAATCATCCAGACACTGTCAACAAGCTCAGCAGGTGCAGATGTTATGCATACTTTCTTCCCACACTGAGATTGCATCATGAAATACAGAGAACTTACATTCAGATCTTCAGGTTTAGTTTGCTGTGAAATGTGGTGCAAACAAATTTATCGTCCATTCCTAATCTTCACCTGGTGCCAAAATCACTGGGCAAAAATGTATGTTTATGCTTGTGTTTGGAATGGGGGGGGGGGGGATTCTGTGTAGGGATGCAGGGATCTGTGAATTTCAGTTCTCCCCAATTTTCATTTTTCCAATCTTAAATTCTGTTCTCCCTGTTTCTGCAGCAAGTAGCCTTTAAAAAAATCCTCATGAATGCTTCAGCATTTAATGCCAATTTCTCCTAACAAACACATTTTTGTATGCAGTTTCAACTAATGCACACATTGTTGCTGGCAATTTCTCATCATGTCATGCATTTTCAATGCTATTTTCACTATTATATTAATTATAATACACACTTTCCCCTAATATGGCTACAGTATTTTTTAAATAAACATTGGATAGAAAATTCTCTTGCAAAATCCAGTACGGGGGAATTTCAAAGGATGGCTGCTCTTTCAGTTCTCATATTGCCTTGAAAAGTGCAAATTGTAATAGATTAAGCTTTAAATGCGAACTGAATCAAAATTCTTTCTCACCCTCAGTTCTGTGACCTCTGTGACAGAACTTGTTGAAGCCTTGTTCAGTTAGGATGTTGCAAGCAGTAGTTCTTGGTGACAGGTTCTCTGAGGGGAGAAAGACGCAAGCATTTTAATGTTATATTAGGCAGGGCATGGATTAGATAAATTCAGTCTGATTGGCCTGTGTGACAGTGGAATCTGACTAGCTGGATATTCCAGTTGGGAGTTAACTGTTAGTTAGGGAAAGGTGGCTGACTTTTAGTCAGCTGAGGAGCCAGAAGAGATGGGAGTTGATAAGGGAGGTATGAGAAAAAGACCACAGAAAAAAGCTGAGGAGAATGGCTAAGGCCTGAATATTAATACGCAGTGTGTTGTTAATATTTGTCTGGTAAAGATCAGAAGAGAGACAGTGCCGGAGGGTGTGTTTGTATTAATGCTTACAGCAGCTCCAGCATGTTTCCACAAATGGGTTCTGTTTAAGCCAGGTTCACATGACATTAGTCAAAATCCATTTGTATCCTGCAGCTTTTACAAAAAAATCTTTTTTTGATTTGCTTATATCAAACCAGATCCCATTTGATTTGGAAACGGAAGCCGTAGTTGTGGTGTAAATGATTTGGGCAGTTTTTGTGCAGGCGCTAGAGTTCACTGTGTGGAAGGAAATGAGCAGGTGAAGGCATCCCTGTTCCCATGATGGCATCAACAGCAGCAGAAGAAACTGACTTGGAAAAAACCTTGCAACTTTTCAAGCGGATAAGGTGAACATAACCTGAGTTGGTCTCAAAGTCTGCCCTGCATAAAGATCGCACCAGAGGGAGGTTGCCAGAATGACAACCAGAAGAGCTTTGGGGTACAAAGACATCTTACCCCCATTATCTGGACTGGGTCATTGGAGTAATTGGTGTCAACAACGTCTCTTTAGTATTCAGAAGCTTTCATAAAGCACCATTAAGACCCTAATATAAGCATTGGTATTGCCTTATGTATTTAGTATCACTTTGATAAACCAACAATCTCTGTTTAAAGTTCATCCTGTCTCTAGTGTTGGTGTTCATCTCAAACCTAAAGCTGATATACCAGCTACCAGGAGGTTTTGTAAGCGTTCAGGGAGAATTGGTGGCTGTGGAAAATTAAAGGACAACAGACACCTAAACCTGTGCTTGTACAAAGTGAGATTGAGGGCACCAGATATACTTGACAAATGCCAATGTCATTGCTCTTCAGCACCATTTCAAAGCAATTTCTTTCACTCAAGAATTGGGTTGTAGTCAAGATAAAATGGGATGGGTGACAACCACGTACACTACCATTTCTTGGAGGAAATGTGGGGAATAAACATAATAGTAACTAAAAACACAAGAAGAGCCTACTGAATCAGGCCAAAGGTCATCATCCTGTTTTCACAGTGGCCAACCAGATGGCTATGGGAAGCCGGAAAGCAACAGCACTCTCCCACCTGTGATTCCAAGCAATTGCCATTCAGAGGCATATTGCCTTCAACAATGGAGGTAAAACATAGATATTGTGGTTAAAGGTAAAGGTACCCCTGACCATTAAGTCCAGTCGTGGCCGACTCTGGGGTTGCGGCGCTCATCTCGCTTTATTGGCCAAGGGAGCCAGCGTACAGCTTCTGGGTCATGTGGCCAGCATGACGAAGCCGCTTCTGGCGAACCAGAGCAGCTCACGGAAACACCGTTTCCCTTCCCGCCGGAGCGGTACCTATTTATCTACTTGCACTGGTGTGCTTTCGAACTGCTAGGTTGGCAGGAGCAGGGACTGAGCAACGGGAGCTCACCCCATCGCGGGGATTCAAACTGCCAACCTTCTGATCAGCAAGTCCTAGGCTATGTGGTTTAACTCACAGTGCCACCCGCATCCCATAGATATTGTGGTTAGTAGCCATTAAAATAAGATAGGAACAATCTCCTTCATTTTGGAGGCTCTGAGAAACAAAAGCAGGATATCCTGCTTGAGGGCTGGAACTCATGTTAAAACCCATCCAGCTTGCAACATTTTTAGTCTTGAAACCTGGACTGAGAATGCAATAGCATGCCATGCCACTTTGAAACACTGATACTGCATAGATTGCTGCATGGTAAAATTTGGTAGAATTTTGCCCTGCCGTTCCACCAGAAGGACTGTGTTGCCTCATTTGCATAAAAATGAAGAATATTACATCCCATATTCTCATTAATGCAGGAATGATGCCAGCGGAGGGTAGAGAGTCCCAGCTGCAATGCTCTAACTAGGTCTGAGCAGATGTTGTTCAGATCAAGATAGACTACCGTGGGGTACACCTCTGCCAACTGTACAGTCCTTTGTACCTTTATGCTGGAGATGAATATACTTGTGGCTTGCATAGTACAAGCCTCAAGAGGACAGTTTGACAGAGCCTGCCAAATCTTAATATTGATGTTTAAATTGGGAGACTTGCCAAAACTGCAAGCTTCTAAGTACGCAGAAGGCACAGCTGCCCAGTCTTCCAGGCTCACTGGCTCAAGTCTCCCTGATCAAGCTTTGATCAGGAAGGAATGCATTTGACCTAGGGTGGGGAAACTTGTGGCTCCTTCATCAGCCCCAGCCACCAAGGGTGTCAAGGATGATGGAAGTTGTAGTCCAGAGACATACCTGGGTAGTTACAGTTGTGTTCCCTCCCGCAGGTTAAATCACTGGCCTGAAATTGGTGGGTCAAGACCCCAAAGTAGGTCAAGCCCTCAATCTAAGGTGGATTGCGGCTGTGAGATCATCACCAGTATGCTTTCTTCCCCCATATAATATATGGCCCACTTGTTTTGGCTAGTCATCACTACTCTAGGCTTACCTTAGAAACAGAGGGAGCCATCCAGTGGTTGTCAGTGGATGTAACAGGACTTCCCTTCCTTTCCTCCCCTACCCCACAGACTCTGCACCCTTCCAATCTGCCCAGAGGCATGCAGACAACTTATTCTGTAGGGAGCATAGATAACAAACAGTGGAGACTGGCCCTATCAACCACAGTGTGCACTCAATCTGCACCCCATTTGCCTGTCATTGGCTCTGGACTCACTGTTGGCCTCCGTGCCTTCTGCCCTTCCAGTTCCAACACTGAGTGGATAGGAATCTGCCTTGTAGCAAGTCAGATTATTTATCCATTGTCTATTCTGGGTTCTCTAGAAGTCTTGGTCAGAAGTCTTTCCCATCATCTGCTACTTCATCCTTTAGGGCAGGGGTGGGGAACACTGGCCATGCTGACTGGGACTTATGGCAATTGTAGTCCAAACCAACTGGATAGATGCAGTTTCCATGCTACTGCTTTAGAATAATGCTGCTAGAGGTTTAAAGTGGGACCTCCCAGCTCTACTGCTGATCTATGGTTCCATCATCACAGGACATTTTAAAACTTGATTTAACCAAGCAGGAGCAGATTTTAAGGATGGTTTGCTGAATGTGTAGATCCTAAGTTTTTGCTTGGAGGCAAATTTCACACTTAGATTAGATTGGACTGGAAAGTGGCTACCTAAGGTCATCTTCTGTTCCATTGGCCTCAAGCCAGTTATGCAAAATTAATTGCTTATAATTGATAGATTTCCTTTGCTAAAGTAACTAATGGCACTAATGGTCAATAGTTACTGGCCATGAAGCAGGGGAAGGAGAGCCATTGTTGATGTTCTCATGATCCAGTCCCCCTTTCTGCAGTAGACCCACCAATCCTCAAGCCCAGCTATAGACCATGTCAGTTACTTTACCTATATTGGTAAAGTGGATTCTGATAATTTCAGTCTTGCATCTTTTAGGGCTGTACCATCACAAAGGATCACAAATGAAGAAAGGAGAGGATTTGGGTGATGCATTTCCTCTGAGACTAATTCCCTTTCTCTTTCATACTGTTTCCCCCATGGTATGCTGCTTGCACTCACCTTTCTCTAGGATGCTTTGAATGTATTCTATAGATTCAAAGCTGACCATTCAGATATTGTATGGAAGTTTTGAATGTGTTAAATATACCATCCTTTTCCGTGTATAAGACTAGGTTTTCTTCTTTTAAAATCATGTTAAAAAATGGGGGTCGTCTTATAAATGGGTAGTGCATAGGGTAGATGTTTGATTGGTTGCTGCGGCTGTTAGCAGCTATTGTGCGTGTTATTGGGTGCTGCGTCAGTGGGTAGTGTTGATTGGCTGACACTGTGGCAACTGGGTGGGCGATTGGCAGCTTCTTCTGGCGAGGGGACAGATGAGAGGCGGATTTTCCGACGATTGTGGCTAGAATATAGCTGGGACATGGGTGGTGCTGTGGTCTAAACCACTGAGCCTCTTGGGCTTGCCGATCAAACGGTTGGCAGTTCGAATCTCCGCGACGGGGGTGAGCTCCCATTGCTCGGTCCCTGCTCCTGCCATCCTAGCAGTTCAAAAGCACGTCAAAGTGCAAGTAGATAAATAGGTACCGCTCTGGCGGGAAGGTAAACAGCGTTTCCGTGTGCTGCTCTGGTTTGCCAGAAGCGGCTTAGTCACGCTGGCCACATGACCTGGAAAAACTGCCTGCGGAGCGGACAAACGCCAGCTCCCTCAGCCTGTATAGTGAGATGAATGCCGTAACCCCAAAGTCATTCGCAACTGGACTTAACTGCCAGGGTCCCTTTACCTTTACCAAGAATGTAGCTACATCATAAAGGTAAGAGTTACATGCATTGTTCCCCTACACTTGCCTGTGGGCACACCCACTTTTGCCTCTGGCCCTGATTACCACTGGTACATGGTCCCCAGTAGTGCCCCCCCCCCAGTAATGTGTCCCTTGGGCTGAAAAAGATACCCTGCCACTAGTTTAAATGCTAAAACTTTAAAATAGCAAATTTAAAGACTATCATCTTTTAGGTCCTGCATTTTCAATGCTGGGCAATATTCCATATAAAGGTTTATTGGTGCTGTGCCTGTTTAAGAATGACTGTACCAACTCAGTGGCATACATACAAACTTTCCTAAAGGAAGAACCATAGTGAAGCTGCTTGGGGTTTGGTTTGGTTTTTAATCCAGTGGAAATATTTATCTGAGTTGTGATCTGTTTCATTGCAATTGGGGCATATTGATAAGAAGAAAAAGAAATATGGAAGAACTAGAGATATTTGGGGCAAAAATTGGTCATGCAACCTCATTCTAATTTTCCACAGCTCTTCGATGCAGCAAACTACTGAATTTATCTCAACTCAGCCAATTTTATGCATCCACGCTAGAAACACAGAGCACCCAGGATTTCCAACGCTGCAAGTGGAAACATCAAAGGGTTGAAGAAGACCTTAGAAAATTCTAAGTAGACTTCATTATAGTTTGTCACAGCTTTGCACATTTTGTTAAGCTCAGTTTAAGAAAATAGAGACACTTTCTTCCTTTTAAGTGCAGGAATGAAGCCCTGTCTCAGAACAAATTCGCAGAGGTGCATGGCTCTGTTTAACCGAAAAATCAGAGTAGATAAAATATGCATTGAGGGAGAGGGAGAGAGAGAGGGAGAGGGAGAAGAACAAAAATCAATAAGGTCTTAAAAATTCCATTAGCCTTGGAGGCACCAGCGACTCCTAAAACATGCCAACAAATTAAGTGTTTTATTTGACAATTTGCTCAATTATTTCATAAATAAGTATGTACTTACTCGGCCTTATAATTGACAGTGCAGCAGGCGGCCGCTAGAAAGTTGGGTGTTGCAAGATCGAGGTTCTCATTAACTCGGCAAGTGGAAAGAGGAGAAGTAGTAATGTAATAGGTTGGATGCATTATGTATGGAGCAAAGAGCTGGCTCGACTTTTCTTAGCACCTTCCTCGAACATACACACATACCCCGTATATATATATATATATATATGGTTATGATTTCAAGATGGTAGCATAACAGGTGGCCAAAATAAACCAAGTAGTCCTGAAACTTGTTTAAGACTTTCTTAAACTAGTGGCTTGCTCTTTATAGCCATTTCTGCAGAGTTTTCAGATTATGTATTTCCTTTTCACAATTTTAGAGTCTATTTGAAGCAGGATAAGAAGAACTCTCCAATGTACAACTCTCTGCCACACAAAAAGGGGGTTGTTTATTTTGTCATGAGTTCAACAAAGAGGATAGGACTATCAATGGTTATCAACTTTGATGGTTATGTTCTCCTCTGCTGCCAGAGGCTGTCTTGCTTCTGAATACCAGTTGCTAGAAACTGCAGGAGGAGAAACAGTTATTGTGCTCAAGTCTGTTTGATGGGCTTCCCATCGGCATCTGATTGGCTACTATGAGAACAGGATTCTAGACTAGATACACCACTGGCCTGAGAACAGGTTCTTCTTATGTTCTTAACAGGAATTTTAAAAAGTGAATCTCTTTTTAAAATCGTATCTAGATGAATAAAGTATAGGGTGATTTGGGGGAGAGACTACTGTTCTTCAAGGTCAGCAAATAGTCTCAAGGAGAAGAAATTTGGGGTTTCAGTTGCAAAATTCAATTTGAGAGGCAGCTGAACTGAAAAAGCACCATCCCCACTTAGGATGGAGGAGAAAATAGATTCAATTCACATTTAAAGGCAAATCTTCCTATAGTTGTTTCTAATTTTTAGACTATGCAGAGCAGGCCAACTGAAATCATTGTGCATTACTTAGAGCCATTAACTTTAGTGGGTCTACTCTGAGTATAATTTAGATGGATGCAAGCGGGTGGTGCTGTGGGTTAAACCACAGAGCCTAGGACTTGCCGATCAGAAGGTTGGCGGTTCGAATCCCCGTGACAGGGTGAGCTCCCGTTGCTCGGTCCCTGCTCCTGCCAACCTAGCAGTTCGAAAGCACCTCAAAGTGCAAGTAGATAAATAGGTACCGCTCCGGTGGGAAGGTAAAGGTAAATTTCTGTGCGCTGCTCTGATTCGCCAGAAGCGGCTTAGTCATGCTGGGCACATGATCCGGAAGCTGTACGCCAGCTCCCTCGGCCAATAAAGTGAGATGAGCGCAGCAACCCCAGAGTCGGTCATGACTGGACCTAATGATCAGGGGTCCCTTTACCTTTAAGCCTGAATTCATACTTCTGCAAACAGTATGCCAACTGAAACAAAGCCATGATTAAAATGAGCATTTCTCTGAATTCTGTAATGTAATTCTCTTACTGAGTAATGGGTAGAAAAATGCACATACTCAGGTACAGTAAAAATATATATATAAAACTTACATTGGTGAAAATAACATACTAAAATGTGTTATATTAGGGGAAATTGCTGTCAATGATGTGCATATTTTGCAAACCTACATTCAAAATTGTGTGCATTAGGAGAAATATGTACTAACGCTGATAGATTTCCCATGAGAACCTTTGTCCCATTCAAAAAATATAATAATAATAATAATAATAATAATAATAATAATAATAATAATTTATTATTTCTACCCCACCCATCTGGCTGGGTTTCCCCAGCAAACTGATGTGGAAAAAACAGAAAATTGAACTTAAGTTTAGGAAAAGGGAAACATCAAGAAACTGATATGGACAGATTTGCCCACCCCACCCCCAAATTTGCTGCCACACTTTTAGCAGGTGAAAATGGAAGCACTATTTCAAAATTTTCAGAGTGAAGGAGGGTAAACAGGACTTAATGGTAATGTTTCCACTGGCCACCAGCTAGTGACTGCCACATTTATTTTCACTAACCCCAGGGAGCACACAATAGATTGGTCTATTCCCAGTGTACATAAGCTTTGCATATGTTTGTTCATAAATCTTTTATGTCCCATTTTCATATTGTAAATAATCCCCACAAAAGAAGTATGTAAACATGCATTAAATTTAATTTGCATTTTGGAACATTTGTTGCACAAAACAATAATTTGTAAACATATTTTATCTAAATGTGCACACATTTTAAAACACATTATTGCTGTAGCGTTAGAGTTGAAAATTGTACTACAAAATTCAAAAAAAATATGAAATTTGAAGGATGCATATGTTCTGATCTTCACATTAGTTTAACAGGCAACTATGCTCCAGAATTCAAAAGATCAAATTCCTGAAGCATCCATATTTGGGAATAATTTTACAGTCTGACAGAGAAAGGAAGGAGCATGATGGAGAGGTCAGCATGTTGCAAATGCTGTGGCAGGAGTGCAGGATTGGTTCTGCTGGTGCATTTACACTGCACTGACCCAACCTTTACTGCATCCCTTCCCCTTTCCATCCCAGTATGTTGCAGTGAGTAAAAGGTAAAAAGGTAAAGGACTCCTGGATGATTAAGTCCAGCCAAATTTTACTATGGGGTATGACACTCATCTCCGCTTTCAGGCCAAGGAAGCTGGTGTTTGTCTGCAGACAGCTTTTCCAGGTCATGTGACAAAGATGACTAAACTGCTTCTGGCACAACAGAACACCATCACAGAAGCCAGAGAGCACAGAAATGCTCATCATGCTGTCTACTGCTGGTGGTGATGGTGTGGAGTCAACATTCAATTGAAGGGGAAGAAAAGGGACCTGCAGAAGGAAAATCTATCATGCATCCCTTTCCTGTTTTGCTGCTGCTGTTTCTTTTTGTGCTACTCTCATTCCTTCCATCCCAGATGCCTCGGCTTTTTTCCAGTCAAAAATCCTCCTTGCTGTAAATCCAATCCAAAGGAGCAGGCGCACTTACAGGAGCATTGGGGTAGCACATACAGTACAGGTGGTCTTCCATTATGGTCTTGGCTTGGCTCTCTTCTGTTTTAAATGATAAGCTAATCCACAGTGGCATGCTGTCAGTGTCTTCTGTATCACTGCCAACATGAGAATCAGCAGCATGCTGCTGGAGATCTTTACATAAGATGGCCCAGATGTCTCATTCTTTGGCAAGACAGAGCAGAGTCCTCTAAAGGAAGCAGTCTATGTTTCACAATAATGAATGCTTCTTGCCACTCGAAAACAGAATTGGCGTTTTACTTTCTTTTTTTAGAGCTATGGAGCGGGAGAGCATAAATTCTACAGTATCCTTCCTGGACTCTTAGCCAGGATGGAGTTGGGGGCTTCTGGGATCAATAATTAATTGTGCTGGTGAAGGCTTCCTGGCTCAGAAAAGATCTTCAGAAGCTTCTAAAAGTCCACCTGGAAGGTGGAACATAAGAAGAGCCTGCTGGATCAGGACAAAGGCCCATCTTGTCCAGCATTCAGTTCTCACAGTGGCCAACTGAATCCCACAAGCAAAACCTGAACATATCAGTGCTCTCCCCACCTGCAATTCCCAGCAATTGGTATTCAAAGTCATACCATGTTTGACAGCAAAGGTAGAACATAGCCATCCTGACTACTAGCCACCAATAGCCTTATCCTCAGTGAATTTGCCCAATCCTTTTTAAGGCAACCCAGTTTTAGTGGCCATCACTACCTCTTGTTTTACAATCCCCAGAATTCTTCTGCAATTCAAATGCAGCATGAGAATAGTTGTCAGGTTGTCTGGCTGACAAATAATTTGCACAGCCCAACAAGAGCTCTCTCCTAGCCAATCAAAGGCTTTGACAGCCAGTGATTCATGGGTTGGCTGTTAGCATAGGAGATTTTTCACTTTTAAAAGCTCCTACAAGCCTCCTAATTCAGCCCTGTGCCACTCTATTACAAGGATAGGGTGAGAATCAAGTTGTGCAGGAGCAGAAACCATGGCTGAGGAAGAGGATGGCAGCTTTATGGAAGGATGCTTCATAAGGGATTGACTCCCTTCCCCCAACCTCACTTTTTGCCCCTGCAGTGATACCCCCATACACCATCAGATTGACGGCAGGTACTGCAGGATGATGGATAGTAATCTCCCCCCCCCCCAGTCCTTAGATTCTTTTTGGGGGGTGGAGGAATGCCTGAATTTGCTTTTTTTTCCTGATGGTGGTAGAGAATTTAGGGAGTTTCTGTGTTATTCCAAGGTGAATTCACCTATTTGTTGCAAGAAAAGATTCTTTGCCTGTGTAATTCTGGCTTCCCTCAGCCACCTTCTTTTGTTTCTAGAGTGCTGGTTTTCAAACATGTGCAGAGGAGCCCTGGAGTTCCTCAGTGCAAAGAACAGTAGTGGAAAATAAACTTCGTAGCACATATTGTGTTAGAAATAAAACACTGCAGTGCCCAGGAGTAGACACTTCTTTGGCTCTGAACTTCCCTGGCCCAGCTGAGCCTATAGCCTGGTTTTGCCAGAAGAAATTAAAAGTGTCATTTGTCAGTAACATTGCACATAAAACCTTTTGACGGTGGTTATGTTCATAACAGAGGAGTTACGAAGTCAAATGCAATCCTTCTAAGCCTTTTACTTTGAGAAATAATACAGATTTGCCCAGAGGGTGGGGCTCTGTTATTGTTGTGCCCTTCTATTTTAGAGAAAGATTTATCTCTTCACTGAAATTATTGTACCATTATCCTTATTGATAGTATTGATAGTAGTATTGATAGAGCAGTAAGATGTTATGTTTTGCAGTTCCTAGTTTTCTCTATCTCTAGGTAAAGGTAAAGGGACCCCTGACCATTAGGTCCAGTTGTGACCAACTATGGAGTTGCGGCGCTCATCTCGCTTTATTGGCCGAGGGAGCCGGTGTACACCTTCCAGGTCATGTGGCCAGCTTGACTAAGCCGCTTCTGGTGAACCAAAGCAGCGCACGGAAATGCCATTTACCTTCCCGCTGGAGCGGTACCAATTTATCTACTTGCACTTGACATGCTTTCAAACTGCTAGGTTGGCAGGAGCAGAGACCGAACAACAGGAGCTCACCCTGTTGCGGGGATTCGAACCGCCAACCTTCTGATTAGCAAGTCCTAGGCTCTGTGGTTTAACCCACAGCGCCACCCGTGTCCCTTTTCTCTATCTCTACTTTATCCAAAATCTGATCTGTTCTCCTGTGAGGCCTATCCTGCACCAAGAGCACCTCCACATGGAGACGTAAAAGTTTAATTTCTCACAGAACCTCAGTAAGACAGCAAGTGGTAGGTGAGGAGAAACAGGAAGCAAAAGCTGTATCTTTTCCATCAATTGATAAAAAGCTGTTTTCAGAGAGAGAACCATAATGTCTCATAATGCAGACAGACCAGGTCCTACAGTGCTCTTCCTATTATCTATTTAGTTTGCATGATAGAGCCTGTAATTTCTTGGCATTTTCTTCATGTCAAGGACTTGGCAATTTGAGGACTTGCCCTATAGGTGGGCACCTCATTAGCCTTTAGCGTCAGTTCTAGCAGAGGGTTTTGGAGGCTCCTATGAACAAATCTCCTTCTGTTAAAGCATCTATCAGGTGCCTATCCTGACCCAGAAATATTACAGGGATGGGGTACCTTTCCCAGCTCAAGAGCTATATTCCGATATTGTCAACCTTCTGGATACGGGTTGCACCAGAAGTAAAAGTGGGTGGGATAATTAATATAAATTTGCATGTATACTGGTTAGTTTCTGCACACATTCACACACCCCTTTCTATCCAGGCAAGCAAGAGGCAGTAGCTTCAACAAATGCTTTTTTCAAATAAGCTGCTTGTTAGGTATTGCAGACACTGGCTACACCAAGGCACTGTATTGAATCTCTTCTCTGCCCTGCCTAATCAAAGTTGTCTAGATATGTCCTTGGTATCCTTTCCTTTTACATTCCTTTGGGTAAATACCAGAAGTCAAAAAGAATCAAACAATCTTTTCTAATTAGTACAACAAGTAGATTGGCATTGTGGCTGGTTATATCTCCTGCAACTGGGGGAATAAACCAAATATGTCAATCTGGCAAATTATTTTGAAAAAAAGAAGAAGATGTAAACAACCTTCACCATCTGTGAGATTAAATGTCCACACAAAAATAATGTTTGGATAATTAATGCTTAGTCTTCCAAAGTCACTTGAGAAACAAATCTGTCCATACAGAATTATAGTCCTGTCAACGTTTTTTGTTAAGTGTTGAAACATCAAGAGCACCACTACATGTTATTAAGTTAGCAATCCACCTGATTATCAGGCTAAATGAAATGATTAATGGCTACACCCCAGTACATTTCTTGGCAGTCCTCTTCTGTGATCGTAACATCCTGCTTTTATAGAATCCCTGAGTTGGATTGCATGTTGCATTGCCTTTGCTTAACCTTGCTGCCTAAGCATTTTCTCTACCTTCCAACTGAAAATGAAAACGCAGCCTTTAAAACGTTAACTTTAAACAGCAGAATGTGCAATGATTTTAATTAGTTTCTCCCAACTGTGAGGTGTGATAAAGCTAAAGTGTTTAATTTACTACTATTGGTGTAACTGCTCCATCATCTTCTAGAACATAAATATCCATTCATATATGCCATGGGCCACACAGTTGCTTGCCACATTATCTCTCACTATCCTTACTCAGGTCACCAATTTGCACATGAGCCCTCAAATTTAGAGAAGGACTTGGGGCCCCTATCTTCTCTACTGTTGCCATCCAGCTGGTAATGGTACCTGCAAAGTTAGCCTATTCTGGTTGACATGACTAGACCTAATCTGCTTCCCAACATGGAGTTCTCAAAGGACAAACCAGACAGCCCAAAAGCTGAGGACCTTGAGGAGCAGTCACAGTCTCCTGAATTAGTGGTAATAGTCCCATTTAGGAGCCTTGGGGACAGGACTGCTGAAGAACTCTTGGAGCTCTCCTTGAGAATGCCCAGTCTTCAGGAACACCAGCACCAAAAGATATGGGTCGAGGTCAAAATGCGAGAGCATAGCATGTTTCTAAAGGCACAGAGTTCGCATGTGGCACGCATGCAAGGGGCCTTCTAATGAGTAAGGATTCTCCTTATGCAGAATAAATTTCTGAGATGTCTTCACTATAAGCAGCTGTGCTTAGAATGTGATATAGGAGGCCAGAGGTCTTCATAAAGAGCCTCATGGTTGCTGGAAGAAGGCCAGGTCTGAGTTGCTGTGTGATTGAGTTTTTGATGTGATCCAATTTCCTGTGCTTGAGGGTGGTTCATTTGGATGACACTGTGCCTTTAATCCTTCTGTCCTTGGTGAATGTTTTGTTAAAGGGCTTACATCTCTTGGAATCAGGACCCTAGTTCCTAGGGCACCTATGCTTGTTGCAGACCACTAAAAAAAAAAAAAACAACAGCAATCTGTGCCAAGTGCAGCTTGCTGTCTTCTGAAGCTTTCAGAGTGAACTCATTTGGGTGGAGGTTATATACCTGTGTTTATCTGACATTTTAAGATCCGGTCCTTCAAGGAAAGTAAGGACCTGATTTTAAAAGATCGTTAAGAGTTGATATGTTTTTATCCAGCATCCATGCACTCCCAATCTCCTAGGTACAGGTCTAAACTTCGGCCCATTTTTATTGAACACACCTCCAACAGTGGGCATGAATTTTAAGTTTGTATTCATTATAGTCTGTCTTAGTTTAACATTTAACTGAAACAAATATGCAATGTGATGGGGCAACAGTGCAGTAAAGGGATTACAAACTATGAAACACTCCAGCTGGGGTGGCCCAGTGCGTTTCAGCACCTGAGGTGAAATGCCCCACTGCTGCTCCCACAACGGGAGAGGGCATTCTCCCCACCACCACCACCACCACACATACAACAGTGGCGAGAGGGAGATTCTTTCCAGATTCCTCCTACCCATATCTGTTGCTGGGGCTTTGCATTAGCTTCTCCTTTCAAGAGAAGGTGGTGCAAAGACCAGGCACACCGCCACCCGGGAGGAAAGCTGGGTGCTGTAACACCTCCCCTCTCACTGACTGAGTAGTAGGGGAGGTGTTCCACAGAGCTTTGCCACTGGTCCCTCTCTGCCCCTAAAAGCCAGAGAGACTGGCAGCAAAGATGTGCCACCTCTGGGGGGCGGGGCGTGTGTCACTTGAAGCAGCCTTCTCATCCAACTTCATGGGCAGGCCAGCTCTGACTCTTGCCCAGCCCATCCTTTCACAATATCAAACCTGTACATAAATCTGCGTGCTTTTTTTTAGCGATATCCTCTGAAATTGATCAGATATCCATTTGCTATCCCATTCTGCTGCTTTCTAGAGTTGGAGATTCACGATGACAGATATAGATAGATAGATGATAGTTGATAGATAGATAGATAGATAGATAGATAGATAGATAGATGGTATAGATAGAGATATAGATGATAGATAAACAGCTCACAGCTATTTTATGTTTTAAGATTCCCAAAAGTTGTTAAACCATTGTACTTTTTAAAAAACAAACACCCTCCCTACTGTGTTGCTGTAGTTTGTGGAAGAGCTGTGTTTATTTTTGCTGTCAGGGATCTTCATGAAAATAGCAATGGCTTGTTTCGTTTGTTTTCTCCCCTCCTCCTTTCTCAATCAGAGGTGAGAGGAAAAGTGCCTCATCGAAGTACTATGCTGCTTCAATCATGATTCAGTTCAATTAAGAGGTTCAAGCAAAAAATACAAAGTTAATTCTAAGCCCATTTTTGAGCACACACAACCTCTCGAGGTAAGCACAGCAAAATAGATAGTGGTGTCACTACTGAGTTCCATAAATATAAAATTTATGACTGAGTGTCAAATGTTATGCATAGCTCACTGAAGCAAATTAAGATAAATGCAGTTCAATTGTGCTGGCTTTCGACTCCGGCTCCACTGTCAGAGTGTTGTCTCTGTTTTGTTATGATAAAGAATTACAGTGCTTGGGCAACTTCCACCCCACCCAACTCTCCCTTCTTCCACAGCTTGGCAGATTTTTCATGGGCATTCCAATGCTGCCTTTTTCTCCCATTATAATTTATGCGCATAAGTAGCATATATAATCTAAGAAAGATAGATTGGAGGGTGTAAGGGCATATACATCAATTTCTCCTGTTTGCTTGAGTTGTCATTAAACATGCCTATTGTGGGTTGAAATTTGGTATTATTGCTTTCTTTTCTTTTCTGCACCAGTCTTAAATAAAGGCAGGACAGCTAAATGTGTTATAAACACAAAACAGAAAGGGCAAGTAACTCTCTTTTAGAATCTCTTCCTCAAACACCCCCACCCACCCCACCCACTTAAGAGTCACACAAGGCAGAGAGCAGGGGTGGGCCTGTTGCCCCCACAATTCCAGCTGTGTTGTCATCACCAATATAAGATGCACCCCAGAGGCCAAAATACACTGACTTAAGAATTTTCACTTCTACAGATCCCCCTCCCCCCCAAAAAAAGGGGGGAAGAGACAAGCCCTGAAGAATGATATCTCTAGCAACTTTCATTAATAAAATTGGGAGCTGAAGTCCAACAGCATCTGGAGGGTCACATATGTACCACCTCAATCAATCAGCAATACACTTTCATCCTATCTTACCTTCAAGGAGCTCAGGGTCACAGGCATGGATTACTCTTCTGTTATTCTCCCAGAAACTCAGAAGTGTCAGGATGAGGTATTGACTAGGTTATCCAGTGGGGGCTTTGTGACTGTATGAGGACTTGAACCTTGGTTTCCCCAGTCCCAGGACTCAGCTACACTGGCAAAGAAAAAGTGCTTTATGTGTGTTGGATATGCACTGTGACACCAGATGGCGCTGTGGAGTTCCATTTTTGCTAACCTGATCTCTCATACAAAGTTTGCAACACATTTAACAAATGCTCCTTTGATGTATCTAGATCCAGCCCTGGTCTGACTCTCTGATAAATCTATATCCAGTTGCGGAACCGGAGAGGTTTAGATTCTAACCACCAAGCTGTTGTAGCTCCCAATCGAACTATAGCCACATGCCACAATGTGCATGGAGCTCAAGCAATGGGTGGGGAAAGCAACTGTGTCTGTATAGCAATTGTGGTGGAAATGCGACACACAAGCCCACTGATACCCTTCTACAACCTTTTTGCTAGGTTCACACATGCATCACTGAAGGACTCCAATGTCAAGTGACAACATGTGGTCTGAATGGGCTGCCACCGGTATAACACCACAGGAAGAACGCTTGCAATACAATGTTTTTCAATGGAGCCAGATCACACAGGCAGCTGTAACCATTTGTGTGGAGAATCAGGTGATAAGTATATGGTTGTGTGAATCAGACCTGTTTACGATATCTGCAGTGTGTTATATGTCAGGCTACCTTTGGAAGCAGCCTGGAAACTTCAGTTGGTCCAAAATGGGTTACCGATATGGGATTGGCCAAGTCACCCATAGTACATCAGTATTTTGCCTTTAGCATTGACCTCCTGTCCATTTCTATAGGTGATTCAACCTGTAACCAACCTTTAAAACCACAAACAGCTTGGGTTCAGGTTATCTAAAGGGCTGTGTCCATCATATTCCTCTATAGATTTCAAGGTCATCTTCTGAAGCCCATCTCTAAGTGTCCCCGCAAAACAATGGTGGGTGTCTCGTGGGGATAGGGACTTTTCAGTGGTGGCCCATGGAATGCCCCCATAGAGAGGCTTACCTGGTGCCTACATTACAGCCTTTTCAGTACCAGGTGAAGACAATTTGTGGTCTTAAAATATTTTTAAGATGTTTGGTACAAATGCCATTCATGGTTGCTGGTTTTCTAACTGACCAATCATTCCTGTATCAGATTTTGCAATAGAAAAATGATTAAGTTTCTATGTCCCCTTCTACCCAGATTGCAAAGGGAAACTGTTCCAGATCCTCAGATTGATTACACCTTTGAAGAATTTTTTCCCTGATTTATATACATATATATACATCCCTTCATCATAGCCCTTTTCCAATAATCAGCCAGTGGCGAAACTAATCCATGCATAATTATAATGCAGCCACTACCTCCTCATTTATTTTTAATCTCTCAACAATATGTCCAATCAACAGTTCACATTCATAACATCTAATTATGCAAGGACATTATTAGATTAGCAGCAGATTAAGGGCATTATCAATTCATTTATTTTTAAATAAGCGCATGATGAGGGTTTCTCTTGTGCCTTGCAGCAATGAACATAATGATAATAAAGTTGGTATTAGGACAGCATTCTACAGTTTTCCCCTTCATGTCATTTGGCTAAAATGACACTGAGATGCATTGATTCTGCTACACATACATACGCACATACATATATGCAACATTCAATTATCACGTGGGAGGGAGAGGGAGACCACTGCGGAAAGAGCCATAGCTCAGTAGTAAAGCAACTGCTTTTCACACAGAAGGTCCAAGTACAATCCCAGGCATCTCCAGATGGGGCTGGGAGTATGCCCTGTCTGAAATCCTGGCAAACCATTGCCAGGCACTGTGGACATTACTGAGCCTTGCATGATGGTGGGGGTGGGGGGTGGGGCTTCTGATGCAACTTGCTTGCTTGTTTTAAAGTTGCTTTCATGGCAGGAGGATCACAGGATATCCTGTTGTTAAAGTGGCCGCAGGAAACCTTTGGCTCGCCAGTTATTACTGAACCACAACTCTCATCATCCCTGGACATCGGCCATGCTTTCTAGGGCTAATGTGAGTGGTGGTTCAGCAACATCTGGTGAGCCAAATGTTCCCCATTCCTGCTTCAATGCAAATGTATTTTGAATTACAGCTGTTGACATCTATTCACATGGCCCTAAAAAAGACCTAGATTCTTAGATAAGCAAATGGGTGAGTAGTCTGCTCCCCTTCCCAGGGGGGCAGTGTTGCAGACTGGCATCCGGAACCCCCTAGTGACCCAGCTGGATGTTGAAGGAATGCTATCCACGTCACGGGGACTCCCAGCCGTGTCACGCACCCAGCTCTTCAATCAGCACAGCTGGGGGCGTGGCCACGAGCAGTTTCAACTGTGGCACGTGGGGGGGGGGCAACCTCCTTTCACCTCAAACCCAGAGCCACTCAGTGAAGTTGAATGCTGGGAGATTCAAGGAACACAGGAAGAAAATACTTGATGCTGCCTATTAGTTTAAACCATAGAATTGGCTATAACAAGTTGCAGTGATGGTTGTGAACGTGGGTGCCTTTAATGTAGGGTTGAACAAATTAAAGACTATTGCCAGTAACATAATTCCTACAGTATTTATAGCAATATATTGTTTCCAGTATCGGAGACTGTGTGCTGCATGCCTCAGGAAACCAGGTTCTGCGGATCACAGATAGGGCTGGGTGCTGTCGCCATCAAATCCTGTTTTGGGGGCTTTCCATAGACATCTGGTTGAGTGGTGTGGAAACAGAATGCTGGACTAGAAAGGACTTTCGTCCGATCCCGCAAAACTCTTATGATTATTATCTGAGGCTTTAATCTCACAAATAACACATGAAATAGCAATGTTCCTACACATGTGCACACCCACACATCTGCATAGAAAACTGGTGTGTGTGGGTGTGTTCCTATTTTACTAGGCTTGATTTCTTTTTCCTCACAACCAGACCGTTCTTTCTCTTCTCCCCCTGGAAAAGAATGAGATGTTGAACAAGGAAACATTCCAGATGGGCATTAAGTAAGGTAGACTGCTCCCAACACACCAGACACCAATTTTCTTATTCCAATAACACCTTGAAATTAAAACTTGTTAAAGCACTTGTTACTTTTTACTGCTTAAAAGGAATGAAATTACTGCAATGCTCTTGAATATGCAAAAACATTTTGGTCCCCGGCAGCTGAAGATAATGTTCTCCCAGGAGGTTTTCCAGAAGAGTTTCAGTAAAGGGTTTGATATGAGAGTGTTCTATCACTCCCATCTTTTTATAGCAGCACAGTGTGTGTTTATTTTATATATTTATTTATTTTGCAAAACTTGGGAGCCAGCAATACTTTTTTTCACAAGACCCCTCCCAATGTTTTTTCTTCTTCTCCTGGTGTTGTTAATGATACATTTGTATGCATATTAGATGCTCATGCACCGCTTTCCCTATATAAACAGAGGTCAATAGCTTTCCAGACAGTATGGTAAAGGTAAAGGAACCCCTGACCATTAGGTCCAGTCGTGGCCGACTCTGGGGTTGAGGCGCTCATCTCGCTTTATGGCTGAGGGAGCCGGCGTACAGCCTCCAGGTCATGTAGCCAGCTTGACTGAGCCACTTCTGGCGAACCAGAGCAGCGCACAGAAACGCCGTTTACCTTCCCGCAGGAGCGGTACCTATTTATCTATTTGCACTTTGACGTGCTTTCAAACTGCTAGGTGGGCAGGAGCAGGGACCAAGCAGCGGAAGCTCACCCCATCGCGGGGATTTGAACCACCGACCTTCTGATCGGCAAGTCCTACGCTCTGTGGTTTAACCCACAGCACCACCCACGTCCACGTTCCAGACAATAAATGCTGCCAAATGTGTTTGGTTTGCAGACACCTATTCTATGAGAGGGACAGTTGAATTCACTGAGAGATAAGCATACTGCGAAACATTCTTACATGCGTTTTTTTTTAAACTCACCCATCCATGAACTGTTAGTCACTTTACTTACCTGCCCTTTTTCAAAAGCCAATGAAGAACACAACATTCAGAAGAGTTTCAGTAGGCTGCCACTCAAGCAGCATCTTGTTGTGAAAGCAACTCCAAGAAGTAGTCCAGTCACTATATTCTTTTCTGAAACAATGAAGGGTACCCAGTCCTGTTGAATTCCATTTAATTGAATTGGTGCTGTCCAATACATATTTATATGATTTAGTGCTAAGGCTGAATGCCTGCTTTCGCTGATTCATGTTGCTAACATGCAAACAATTGAACGAAAGGTCAACAGCTATATTTAAAGCAGCAATCTCACTTAAGAAGTCACAGGTACTCTTTGAAAAAGAAGGGAGGAAATAATCATCTTGTCGAACAGTGACTGAAATTATGTAGTTGATTGATTAAGTATTGATTATTTAATTTCTATACCACTGAATGCATTAAAAATATATCTGATGCAGCAACAACAGAAAACTGAAACAAAATATTACAAAAATACACAGTTACATATAAAAAGTTGAATAAAAAGTTATATTCATTTCCCTTGGAACACACCCTCCCTCAGCCTCCAGATTTTCACCCAGGGTCCAAACAAACTCTCAGCTCACTCACAAAAGTATAACAATGAGAACAGTTCCTGGAAACGGTGGACATCACCCTGGCCTCTCTCTTAGACTTAGACTCTCTTAGCCCCCCCCCCCCCCCACGGTGGGCTCCCAGGAAGAGATAAGCAAGGAAAGCTCTTACCAAGTTATTTTATTCAATATTCAGAGAGAGGCTAAGAAATGCTTCATTTTGGAGTAATGGCGTTGCTCCAAGTAAACTCCACCCCCCTCTCTTCAGTCGTCAATAGCACCACTCACCTTACGGTGGCTGCTTAGGGCCATTTGCGTATGAGCCCTCTGCTCTCCTACTTTTAAGGTTCGCCAGGTGATGGGAGATGGTGATTCTGGAATGCTTTCTAGTAATAAATGTGTCAGCCATCTACTCTGACACTGCTTCCCCCCTTCTTCCCCCATTCTTTCCCAACTCTGATCTTTATCTACCTCTGAGCTGTGACCGTCCTTAAACTACTGCTGTAAATCTATACGGTCTTCCTCATCTCTGGAAGGTTCATGAGGGGGTAGCAGTCTCTACCATTCCTCCTCTGTCCAGTCCCCGACACCTAAAGAGCTGTTGCATAGAAAAGGGCAAATGCTTCTTGTCTGTTCCGCATGAGGACAAAATTATATCTAATGCAGTTAAATTACAAGGCAGATTATATTTAAATGTTAGAATAACCTTCTGGATAGTAAGAGTAGTTTGGCAGTGGGACTAATTACCTAGAGCAGTGGTTCTCAAAGGGTGTGGTGCGCCACACGGGCATGGCAGAATAGGATGGGGTGACAGGAAGAGTCAAGGACAATTAATATTTTATTTTGGGAATGACTCATGTTCTTATGTAGTTGCATTGTTTTATACTTCCTGGATGTCCCACGATTGTATTATAAAGTGGTTGTGTCCCATGTTATTAATCAAGCACTGCTGGGAATTGCTTCTTTTTGTTTTTAAATGCAATGTATTTCTTATCAATAAAAGATTTGGCAAGCAAATTTTTATTCTGAAAGAATAAAAGTAGTTTGAGACCCACTGATCTAGTGGCATTCTATACATCCAGGTCCTGCAATCCGAATGTTGGTTATGTGAAACTTCCCTTATCCAAACATGAATAATTTGTAGCCTAAAGATCTGATCCAAACTCCAACAGCAGTGGTGCTTCATCCCACTGGCTGTGCTGCCTAGAGTCCAGGGGTACTTTACCTTTACCTTTTAGGCTTGTGGGTGTAGCAGATCTGTAACAAACACACCAAGCAGCTCAGCATATCTCCCACCTTGTGTCCTTCCATTGGTCAGGCTCTTTTACTGGTGAGCACTAAGATTCTCACACCACCGACTGAAGGAGAAGCACTGAGAAGGAGACTGGACAACCAGTGGGATGTTGGTGTCTCCAGCCCAACTTGTTCCTCTCTGCTGTTGAAAGTACAGTACAGTGGTACCTCAGGTTACATACACTTCAGGTTACATACACTTCAGGTTACACACTCCGCTAACCCAGAAATAGTGCTTCAGGTTAAGAACTTTGCTTCAGGATAAGAACAGAAATCAGGCTCCGGCAGCGCGGCGGCAGCAGGAGGCCCCATTAGCTAAAGTGGTGCTTCAGGTTAAGAACAGTTTCAGGTTAAGAACAGACCTCCGGAACGAATTAAGTACTTAACCCGAGGTACCATTGTATTCGCTGCAACCTATTCATTTATTGTATTTTTAATATTTTGTTGGAAGCCACCCAGAGTGAACACAAGCACAACTGGTACAGATTGGAAGCACCTGTGAAAAACCCAATATTTCTGCACATAGGAAGCTGCCTTACCCTAAGCTAGACATCTCATACACCTTGCTCAGTATTGTCTACAGCCACTCTCCAGGAGTTCAGACAGGAAACACTTCCAACACTACCTAGAGATGTCAATAATTGAACCTGGGACCTTCCGCATGCAAGACAGATGCTCTTCCACTGAGCATGGCCCCTCGCCTGCATACAAGTGTTTGCACACATGCCCGTTAGGCTTCATCCATCAGAGTTCTTGTTTACCTTTCTGGAGTAATTAAGCCAGTTCTGGGGAAAAAATGATATTCTCTCATTGCTATGGTTCTGCCCTAATGTGATTCATTTTCTGTCTTCAGCCAAGAGCTCCCCTATGCCAAATCTCCAAAAAGTCCATTTTGTCTCCAAGACTGTGGCTTCAGATTACTTGAAGAACTTCTCTGGGAGTCATCTAACGCATTATGCAAAAGAAGCAAACACCGTTTCCCCCTCAAACAACACCTGTTTTATTGTGTGGACTTTTCGAATGGGTAGAAAACTTTAGAATATCTGTTTTAAATAAATGACTGTGCTCAGATCACCCACTCCCCCCCCCTTCATTTACTATTCTAAAACCACAAGATTTCAACTATCTGAAATGAGCTGCTGCTTAGGCCAATTGGATACAACTTATTGGTTTGCTTTTGCTGTCAAATATACATAAAATATAAATCATAGCATCAATTTACTTAGGTTGCAACAGGCAAAAGAGTCATAAAATACAACTCAATCTAATCTAGTTGAAGTCAAATATGGGGGGGGGGGGCGCGAGAGTCAAGAAGAACCCAAAAGTTATAGTAAGCACAAGAATAACTTTGCATCTTTAAGAAAAGATTGTCTCATGTTTTAAGAAAATATTATATTATACTGCAAAATGATATTTCATACCCAACACAGATTACTGAAGTAGAAAAATATTGACAAAATGGAGGGGGGGATAGCCAGTGTTTGGTGTTATTGTTCTAAAAGCAGGGATGAGCGATTTGTGGCCCTTCAAAGATTGTTGGATTCAGTGTTTTTCTTCTAGGAAAAAGGTACCAGTACTGCATACCCTTGAATACCCCAAGGGAAAAGCACTGGTTGGATTCCCATCACTGGCCTCAGCCAGAATGCTGTCATAAACATGCCCTACCCATGAGACAAGGTGAGGAGACTGCCTGAGGCATCAGGATTCATAGGGATCATAGAGTTCACACGGTAGCCCCCCTTGCTACCTCTATGGTCGCCTCTTGACAAATAGGAGAGACAGATGTTATCCTGATGTAGATGGTCAATCACCTTCTTCCCTAGCAAGAGGGATGCCATTTTGTGTTTTGCCTCAGGTGTCAAAGAGCCCTAGGCTAGCCCTAGTCACGAATTTGCATACCATCAACAGAGATTCTGTTCCAAGCTTTTGTAAACAGCAATAGATAAAGATCTTGATGTGGGCCTTGATGCAGGAGCAATAGAAATGGGTTGTGCAATTGATCTACCACGGTGGATATCATGTTTGAATTCTACTCATTCTCCAAAGATCTCCGGGTAGCATGTATGACAGGGATAGCCAACAAGGTGCCCACCAAATATTGTTGGATTCCAACTCCCATCTGTCCCAGCCAGCATGACCAATGGTCTGGGGTAATAACAGTTAGCATCCAAAATACCGTATTTTTCACTCTATAAGACGCACCAGACCACAAGACACACCTAATTTTTGGAGGAGGAAAACAAGAAAATAAATATTCTGAATCTCAGAAGCCAGAACAGCAAGAGGGATCGCTGCACATCCCTCTTGCTGCTCTGGCTTCTGGGATAGCTGCATAGCCTGCATTCGCTCCACAAGACGCACACACATTTCCCCTTACTTTTTAGGAGGGAAAAAGTAAGTCTTATAGAGCAAAAAATACGGTATTTTGGATGCTAACTGTTATTACCCCAGACCATTGGTTATGCTGGCTGGGACAGACTATGTTTGCTGTTATGCTAATTTATATAACCGTTATTGCCAGTATAGGCTTCTAAGTGATTTAGAATATAAAACCAGTCACACAAATGTTAAAATATAAACATCCGTAATTAAAATACACACTAAAAACAATCCCATTAAGACATTTAAATCTTATATCTGAGCTAGATTCAATACGCCCTAGTTTCATAAGCTCTTCACAACAATTAACGGCTTCTCTTTATATGTATTAAAAAAGAAACCTCCAACCCAAGAAATTTCATTATATTTTAAAATATTAATCTGAAGCACAACTCTTGCTATGCAAAGGAAAATGAGTGCAGGGGGTGAAAAGGAAATGTTCTTTGGATATAGGGGCTAAAGTCGTGATAGTTGTGTAAATGATTACATTAAGCAAAAAGACTTTAAATAATAATATTGCTCAGTCAAAATTTATTCAAGCTATTGCTGCTCTGCACAGTTGGAGAATAATGAAAAGGTCTGGGTGCAAATCAGAAATCCTCAGATTTTTTTCGCATAAAAGAGGAGTAATTTATTTTAACATCTCTTCTAGGCAACTAATATTTTGAGAGCTTTTAACTCCTTGTGGGTGATTTTTCATTTAGTCTTGTTCGTTTTGCATCACCCATAAAAAGAGGACTTTGGCTCCTCTTCAGCCTCCTTTTTTGCTTAGTAATTCCATGCACTATCCATTCATATAATCCATTCATTTTTAAATTGGTCTATTTCATACCATTTGTCGGTTATAACAGCTTCAGTGGCAAAGACGTGTATTTTTGGTGCTTCATAGCAGGTGTAGCAGCTGACACTTTATGCTGGACCCAATGAAACCACCAGCCCCCCAGAGATGTAGGGCTGCGTTCTGATCTTGCCAAGCTGAACCACCAAAGAATCTGCAATGAATTCCACACTGGTTATTGGCAATGGGGGATGAATTCTATTCAGTTTCCATTTAAAAAGGAATCTGTATAATTCACACATTCTGAAATAATATTTAAAGCAACAGCCATCCTTCAAAGTTTGAACATCTTTGAATTTTGCAATACAGTTCTTCAGCCAAATAGCATGTACCAAAATGCATATACTTGGGTAAAGCATGCAAAAAGTGCATATATTCATGTGGGAGGGATTACATTATATTATGGGGATTTGCGTTGCAAAAAATGTGTCTGTTATACAGAATTGCATTCAAACAATATTAGATATTAAACAATCTGCAAACTGATGTAGAAATGGGGAGAACTTAAGTTTGGAAAAATGAGAAATTCGGAGCAACAGAAATTAACTTATTCACCCATCCCTAGTCAATATAAATGTTATATATAAATGACACCACATCACTGAAGGGCCAACCATGAGCCCACACTTCTGATTCCACAATAATATAAGTACACTTCCAATGACTAGGAGGCTTTTCGCTCCTGCTTAGCCAGTCATTGAAATCACTAGCAGTAGATCCCTCCTTAGGAAACAGAGAAACAAGAGAAACAAGCATAGGAAGAGCTATGAGAGAGGGAAAGAGGCAGTATGATGCCTGTCTTGTTCACTCGGCTTCTCTCTCTCAGAAGCCACACCTGGTGGCAGAAAAAGTCTTAAGTCTAAGGTCTAATGGAGGGGGAGATAGTAGGGAGGGAAGCTGCTGGGCAGGTGGGGGAGGGAGAGACCCCCCCCACCAAATGAAGGGAGGTGGGTGTGCAGCTAAGGTCCCCCCCCCCCATTGCGAGCATTCTGAATAGCAAGTGGGATCATCTTAATAGATGGTCCTGGTTGCAGGCAGGCCCTCAACCCAGTCCCCCAACCCTGGCGTGGATGGAGCCATTACCCTCACACCAGGGTGGCACCACGATTACCCAGCACTATTGCCCAATCAATTTGAATAGGTGATCATGGGGGGAAGTATAAAAGTGGCAGCACGACGTGTGCCAAGCACCTGCTTTGCGCTGCTGACCACAGAGCTCTGTCTGGATTGTTTCCGTGGAGCCTTTTACGGTTTGCCATGACCTTTCCATTTTGCATCGTCTTGAGCTGCCTTGAGTTGCTCGTTCTTTCCAAATACGGCTTCTGTCGGGCCTGATGCCTCTCCAGTTAATTCACAGGTCCGTGGTGTGGCGTTTGTGACTTGGTCGGGGCCGTCACTTCTCCCAGTGATTCTGTGGCTCCCTTTTTGGGCTTTGCTTACTTTGCGCCTTCAATACAAGGTTTTAGGGTGCGGAGGTAAATTTTGTGGGGGCTAAATTTTTGCACCCCAAATTCACCATCAGATCACATAGCATGTCCATGACTACAGCCTGCACCAAAAAAAAATCATGCATCCACTGTTTCGTGGGGCCGAAATGACGCAAAAACGTGGTTACAAAGCACGGATCCACATGGATTCTCCAAACTCACCATCAAATCATGTTTGTGGCCACAGCATGAACCACAAAAATCATACATCCACTGTTTCGTTCAGAATATTTTTTTTTCTTGTTTTCCTCCTCTAAAAACTAGCTGCGTCTTATGGTCAGGTACGTCTTATGGGGCGAAAAACTGACGCCTTTATTATTGGTAGCAGGGTCATTTAATTTCTACCTGATCAGTCTTGTTGGCTGGATTTAATTATTTGTTACTTATTGGCTCTATTTGGTGGTTCACAATATTTAGTGTCCACTGCTGCGTCAATTCGGCATAAAAGAAATTAATTGTTTGCTTGTTGTTTCTTAGGGTCCAGCGGTATGCTGCCTAAGAAGAAAATACCAGCCAAAGGTGCTTCTGCTGCAAAGAAGCACTCAACTAAAGGTACAGACACCCAGACAAAGTTTGCGAGCTTCCACATCCACAGGGCACACCGAGGATCTATTGGGGTCCCTGATGGCCAGTATGGCCCAAGACCCCGGAGCTTTGTCGTGTTTTGTCTCTGACTTTGGTGTCCTATTTCAACGTTTTGAACCTCAAAGGGATACTCTGGGTGGAGTTTCTTGGGCTAATCTGTTAACTGCTCAGGTCCCTCCGGGTTTCATCCCTGCTACAGGTTGTGGAGCTTCCACTGTGTCCCCCTCCTGCCCTCCTGTGTATGAAATTCTAGAATAAGAAACTGCCTCTTTCCCCTCAGCTCCTATGTCTGTCTGTGACATCACAGGAGACCAAAGGAACCAGTTTATGTCTCACAAAGGGCAAAATAAATAAATAATACCAATCCCTCAACTTCCAAAGCAAGCGGTCTTGCAGTACTGTAAAAATTAACAAAATTTCGGGAAAACTTTTCAAAAATGTGTTGGGGGCCTTGGTGGGTGCTAAAAAGGGTTTCTGAGGATGCCATGGAGTCCACATGCCACACGTGTCACAAGGGAGGGGGGCTCCTCGGTCATCATTTGTTTATTAATAAATGTCCCCCTTGAGGCCTAGTTTCCCCAGCCCTGTCTATGGATGGTCTCCTGTGATGTCACAAACAGACATAGGAGCTGAGGGGAAAGAGGCAGTTTCTTATTCTAGAATTTCAAACACAGGAGGGCAGGAGGGGGACATTTTTCAGCCCAGTGGTTGCATTTCCCTCCACACAACACTAGTCAAATGCACAAATAAACAGAGCAATGAAAGCAAGCCTTATCTTTGCACAGGAAGCTGTTCAAGGAATGACATGCAGAGAGGAAGCACCACGCCCAATTAAACCTATTAAGAAATAGCTTATCGAACCCCCTGGAATGCATTTTTTACGATTTTGCTGATCTGATGGCGGTTTACCCAAACATTACTATATTGTGGTCCTCGTTGCTTGAAAGGAGGATATGGAAGGACTGTTCAAGCCCGGTCGGAATCAATAAAGCAAGAAAAGTCTTGCAGCGGGCTGTGGAGCGTAGAGTGGCGGCTCTGGGCGGGTGTGTCATCGGCCACCCTGGCAATCAGTACAGCAACGAGGCCCTCTACAGATGGGATGGCGTGCATCTTTCAGATGCTGGAAACGATATTTGGTTAGGGGACATCATAGCAGGGATTAGGAATTGGTTACAGGTTTGAAGGTATTGGCGGCGAGCTTCGCTCGAGTGGCAGTTAGGCATTGGCAGGGGTTAATTGTTATGCAAATGAATGGGGGGGAAGGAAGTGCCATCACCTTCCCCCCAATGAAAGGGGTAGTCCGGTAGAGGACTCCGGGGGGCATTGCCTTGTCCGAAACCTAGGGAGGTAAGGGCCTCTGGCACGCCCCCGAGCGGTGACACCTGTGGGATCCTAGTTGGCGTACTTCAACAGGACTCCCACGGCTTGTGGACAACGCTTCCCGGTCCCTATGCCGGGTAGTCGATAGGAGCCAATGCCTAAAGCCAATACCTTTCAATTCTGTAATCAAAGTTGTGGCCTTTTATGCCCATTAACCTTAAATAATGTGTCCAGTGTCTTCATTTCACATGGGGGAGGGGACTTGCCACGCAAATGAAGCAGCTGGTTGCCATGGTGAAATTATGATGACACTGTTACTCTGTAGTGGCAGTGCTGAAGTCCTAAATCAGATTCAAGGGAGGATTTGCCCCCAAGGCCCTGCCTACCAGTTAACAGTGACCTAAAGTTTTCCAGTAAAACATGAAATGGTGCACACGCTACATCTTGTTCGTGTGCTTATCACGCATGTCCAAAGTCCGTTTTGGGGGCCTGCCCCTTTCCCTTCAAGGGTTCAGGTGAGTGCAAAATACCTACTATAAACGCATGCAGAAAGACAAACGTATTTTATCACTCTACTTCCCATGTTAATCACAACACTATACAACACAATACAATAAAAAACCTTTATTGGCATTTCAAGTTAAGACATTCCAAAATGGCTTGAGATACAAAGTCTTTCTTCTTCCTGTTTCCTGTTTCCAAGAGATTTGAATGGGGAAATCCTTTCGATTCTTCAATAATAAGAGGCAGTGGGGTGAGGGAGGCCAGGGCCACATCCACACCATTTAACGCGCTATGAAGCCACTTTAAACACTCATGGCTAAACACCCCCAAAGACTCTGGGAGCTATAGTTGGAAAAGGGTGCCAAGAGTTGTTAGGGGACCCCGTTCCCTGCCAAGAAGGGAACCCTACCTCTACCCCTACCCCTGACGCTCACCCTAACTCTAGCCCTAACACTAACCTTTAAGCCTTAACTAGAGCTACAATTCCCAGAGTTCCCTGGCAAAAAGGGAACCCTAACCCTAATCCTAACCCTGCCCCCTAACTAGAGCTACAATTCCCAGAGTTCCCTGCCAAGGGAACCCCAACCCTACCCCTGCCCCTGACGCTAACCCTAATTCTAACCCTTAGCCTTAATTAGAGCTACAATTCCCAGGGTTCCCTGGCAAGAAGGGAACCCTAACCCTAACCCTAACCCTAACCCTGCCCCTAACTAGAGCTACAATTCCCAGAGTTCCCTGGCAAAAAGGGAACCCCAACCCTACCCCTGCTCCTGACGCTAACCCTAACTCTAACCCTTAACTAGAGCTACAATTCCCAGAGTTCCCTGGCAAGAAGGAACCCTACCCCTACCCCTACCCCAACCCCTACCCTACCCCTAGTCCTAATACTTAACCACCATTACAAGTCTCCGTCCCCTTAACCACCTACAGTTCCCAGAATCCCTGAGGGGAAGCCATTCCTGTTTAAAGCATCTTCATAGCACTTTCAATGGACGGTGCGCCTAATGTGGCCTAATGTTTCCTCCCTCATTTTCTTCTCTCTCCCCACTGCCCCATCACTTGCAATGCAGCAGGTGTCCGCCTGCAGTCTCCCTTCAAAGCTCCTTCTCTCAGGTATGGCCACGGCCTTGTCCATTGCTCACTGCCAGTATTTCACGTTCACTTCTTCTTCCTGTTTCCTGTTTCCAAGAGATTTGAATGGGGAAATCCTTTCGATTCTTCAATAATAAGAGGCAGTGGGGTGAGGGAGGCCAGGGCCACATCCACACCATTTAACGCACTATGAAGCCACTTTAAACACTCATGGCTAAACACCCCCAAAGACTCTGGGAGCTATAGTTGGAAAAGGGTGCCAAGAGTTGTTAGGGGACCCCGTTCCCTGCCAAGAAGGGAACCCTACCTCTACCCCTACCCCTACCCCTGACGCTCACCCTAACTCTAGCCCTAACACTAACCTTTAAGCCTTAACTAGAGCTACAATTCCCAGAGTTCCCTGGCAAAAAGGGAACCCTAACCCTAATCCTAACCCTGCCCCCTAACTAGAGCTACAATTCCCAGAGTTCCCTGCCAAGGGAACCCCAACCCTACCCCTGCCCCTGACGCTAACCCTAATTCTAACCCTTAGCCTTAATTAGAGCTACAATTCCCAGGGTTCCCTGGCAAGAAGGGAACCCTAACCCTAATCCTAACCCTGCCCCCTAACTAGAGCTACAATTCCCAGAGTTCCCTGCCAAGGGAACCCCAACCCTACCCCTGCCCCTGACGCTAACCCTAATTCTAACCCTTAGCCTTAACTAGAGCTACAATTCCCAGAGTTCCCTGGCAAAAAGGGAACCCTAACCCTAATCCTAACCCTGCCCCCTAACTAGAGCTACAATTCCCAGAGTTCCCTGCCAAGGGAACCCCAACCCTACCCCTGCCCCTGACGCTAACCCTAATTCTAACCCTTAGCCTTAATTAGAGCTACAATTCCCAGGGTTCCCTGGCAAGAAGGGAACCCTAACCCTAACCCTAACCCTGCCCCCTAACTAGAGCTACAATTCCCAGAGTTCCCTGGCAAAAAGGGAACCCCAACCCTACCCCTGCTCCTGAGGCTAACCCTAACTCTAACCCTTAACTAGAGCTACAATTCCCAGAGTTCCCTGGCAAGAAGGAACCCTACCCCTACCCCTACCCCTACCCCAACCCCTACCCTACCCCTAGTCCTAATACTTAACCACCATAACAAGTCTCCGTCCCCTTAACCACCTACAGTTCCCAGAATCCCTGAGGGGAAGCCATTCCTGTTTAAAGCATCTTCATAGCACTTTCAATGGACGGTGCGCCTAATGTGGCCTAATGTTTCCTCCCTCATTTTCTTCTCTCTCCCCACTGCCCCATCACTTGCAATGCAGCAGGTGTCCGCCTGCAGTCTCCCTTCAAAGCTCCTTCTCTCAGGTATGGCCACGGCCTTGTCCATTGCTCACTGCCAGTATTTCACGTTCACTTCACGTCCTGCGGTTCTCTTGATGACTTTGAAGGCTGGACTTGGGGAAAACCTCACCAGCTCCAAACATCCCTGTAAGGCAAAGGCAAACAGGTGAGTGGGATAGCCAACACCCGACAGCGTCCCCCAGATTCCTCCTCTGTTTGGCTGCCTGTTAACAAACAAGGCTTCCAAACCAGTTTACATCCATCTCAGCCAGCGTAGCCTCGCAACATCCACTAGCTTGAATGCAAACTCTTCCAACAACCATCCACCAGCTGCAACCACGTCAGGTCCATTGCCATACATCAACCAGCTTCAGAGCTGAGTGTCAGTTGCCTTCAAGTAGCGATCCCACCCGCAACTAAACTTTGTACTTACCTTCTTCTTTCTCCACAGCATCTCAGCACTGGGTGATTGCCTCCTTCCGCTTGCCAGCTTGCCAACAGGGGCAGGAGACCACCAGGGCCACAGCATCCCAGAGCCGGACGATTGCCTCCTTCCACCTGTCAGCTTGCCGCCACGGGACAGGAGACCGCCTGGGCTGAGTGCCACCGAGCTGCCCATTTCTCTCTGGGGAGGGCAACTGCTGAGGCTTGCGCCTTGGCCCACATTTATACCCGCTCAGCAGCCAAATGTTTTTGTCACATCACAATCAACCCACGGACAATGGCAGCAGCTGGGGAGGCATCACCATCACTCCCTCAGCCCTCACAATGGTGAGCACAGCTCAGCAGCCAACACACACACACAAGTTGTGCCAATATCTGTGAAGGTCACACCGGAAACCCAAAGGGGCAGGAGGGGGACATTTTTCAGCCCAGTGGTTACATTTCCCTCCACACAACACTAGTCCAATACACAAATGAACAGAGCAATGAAAGGAAGCCTTATCTTTGCGCAGGAAGTTGTTCAAGGAATGACATGCAGAGAGAAAGTTAGCATCTCAGGAAAAAAACACTTTTTCATCAGTCAATCAATCAATCAATCAATCATTTATTGTATTTGACTAAAACCCATTATAAATCCAGTTACAAAAGCACCAAACCCAATGACCCAAACTATGGCTCCCAGATTCTTGGGGGGAAGAAGCCAGGTGGATGCCATGTGAACTCAGCGATGTGTCAAAGTGATGGCTGCATACTACCTCCAGGTTATGAGGCGGCATATTTCTGTATATCAGTTTCTGAGAATCACGAGGGCTGTGGTGGTCAGATTCTGCTTGCAATTTTTGCACAGGCATCTGTGAGAATGGGATGCTGAACTTCGGCCACTGGCCTGATCCAGGCAGCTTTCTTATGTTACAAAGGAAGACTTCCAAGAGAATACTTTTAATGTAGCACTCCAAGAAATGCTGCAAGTTTCAGAAAGTCACATAATGCACTCTAAAATCAGAAATTTTGAATTCATTTCAGCACTGTGTCATTTTACTTTCTCCCTGCATCTCTTATCTGAACTATGTACTTGCAGTTTCTTTGAGTATGTTTTTTTTCCAATTTAATTTTATTTGGTAGCCATTTCTCCCTTTCTGAGGAAGGAACAAAAACATTTGTAGTTCTCAGTGTCCCTGACTTAAGAGTCTGACTCGTCTTCCCTGCCTACCAAGCGCTCACTGGCTGGTGTGCCTTTCCACTGTAGGGAGATCAGAAGAGGACCAATTCATTAAGCCTAAGCAGCCACCAGCTTGGGTAGGGTTCTTGGCAGGGAACAGGGGGTCTCCTAACAACTCTTGGCACCCTTTTCCAACTATAGCTCCCAGAGTCTTTGGGGGTGTTTAAGCCATGAGTGTTTAAAGCGGCTTCATAGCGCGTTAAATGGTTTGGATGTGGCCCTGGCCTCCCTCACACCACTGCCTTTTATTCATGAAGAATCGAAAGGATTTCCCCAATCAAATCTCTCGGAAACAGGAAGAAGAAAGACTTTGTATCTCATGCCATTTTGAAATGTCTTAACTTGAAATGCAATAAAGGTATTTGTATTGTATTGTATTGTATTCTGATTAACATGGAAATGGAATGGTAAACTGTTAATGAGGTATAATGAGGTAGACGCGATACCTCTGTAAACTGGTATGCCCCTTCTTGTGGGCGTGGAAGGAGGGACTTGCGGCTGGCCAACCAATTTTATAAAATGAGCTTTTCCTGATGAAGATGTGCCTGATCTTGGTTTACCCCACTTGTTAGTGTGTATAATAAAAAGGTTTCCTAATTGACCCATTTTGTCCAGATCACTTTATTTAAAGGATTCAGAGACCTTAAAGGAACCAGTTTATTTCTCACTAAGGGAAAAATAAATAAATAATACCAATTGCCAAAACAAACGGTCTTACAGCACTGTAAAAACTAACAGATTTTGGGAAAACTTTTTTAGAATGGGAACCTTGAAGGTCAGGGCCTTGGTGGGTGCTAAGGAGGTCTTCTGAGGGTGCCATGGAGTCCACATGCCACATGTGTCACAAGGGGGGGGCGCCTCAGTCATCATTTGTTTATTAATATAATGCCCCCCCTTGAGGCCTAGTTTCCCCAGCCCTGTCTATGGATGGTCTCCTATGATGTCACAAACAGACATAGGAGCTGAGGGGAAAGAGGCAGTTTCTTATTCTAGAATTTCAAACACAGGAGGGCAGGAGGGGGACATTTTTCTGCCCAGTGGTTGCATTTCCCTCCACACAACACTAGTCAAATGCACAAATGAACAGAGCAATGAAAGCAAGCCTTATCTTTATGCAAGAAGCTGTTCAAGGAATGACTTACAGAGAGAAAGTTAGCATCTCAGGAAAAAAAACACTTTTCCATCAATCAATCAAGCAGTCAATCATTTATTGTATTTGACTAAAAGCCATTACAAATCCAGTTACAAAAGCACCAAACCCAATGACCCAAACTATAGCTCCCAGATTCTTTGGGGGAAGAAGCCAGGTGGATGCCATGTGAACTCAGCGATGTGTCAAGTGATGGCTGCATACTACCTCCAGGTTCAAAGGCGGCATATTTCTGTATATCAGTTCCTGAGAATCACGAGGGCTGTGGTGGTCAGATTCTGCTTGCAATTTTTGCACAGGCATCTGTGAGAACGAGAAGCTGAATTTGTGGGCCACTGGCCCAATGTCTTAACTTGAAATGCCAATAACGGTATTTGTATTGTATTGTATTCTGATTAGCTTGGGAAGTGGAGTGGTAAAATGTTAATGAGGCGGACGTGATACTTCTGTAAACTGGCACGCCCCTTCTTGTGGACGTGGAAGGAAGGACTTGCGGCCGGACAAGATGTATTTTTTCTAATGAAGATGTGCCTGATCTTGGCTTACCCCATTTGCAAGTGTGTATAATAAAAAGGTTTCCTAATTGACCCATTTTGTCCATATCACTTTATTTAAAAGGATCCAGAGACCTTAAGTCAAAGGAACCAGTTTATGTCTCACAAAGGGCAAAATAAATAAATAATACCAATCCCTCAACTTCCAAAACAAGCGGTCTTGCAGTACTGTAAAAATTAACAAAATTTCGGGAAAACTTTTCAAAAATGTGTTGGGGGCCTTGGTGGGTGCTAAAAAGGGTTTCTGAGGATGCCATGGAGTCCACATGCCACACGTGTCACAAGGGAGGGGGGCTCCTCGGTCATCATTTGTTTATTAATAAATGTCCCCCTTGAGGCCTAGTTTCCCCAGCCCTGTCTATGGATGGTCTCCTGTGATGTCACAAACAGACATAGGAGCTGAGGGGAAAGAGGCAGTTTCTTATTCTAGAATTTCAAACACAGGAGGGCAGGAGGGGGACATTTTTCAGCCCAGTGGTTGCATTTCCCTCCACACAACACTAGTCAAATGCACAAATAAACAGAGCAATGAAAGCAAGCCTTATCTTTGCACAGGAAGCTGTTCAAGGAATGACATGCAGAGAGGAAGCACCACGCCCAATTAAACCTATTAAGAAATAGCTTATCGAACCCCCTGGAATGCATTTTTTACGATTTTGCTGATCTGATGGCGGTTTACCCAAACATTACTATATTGTGGTCCTCGTTGCTTGAAAGGAGGATATGGAAGGACTGTTCAAGCCCGGTCGGAATCAATAAAGCAAGAAAAGTCTTGCAGCGGGCTGTGGAGCGTAGAGTGGCGGCTCTGGGCGGGTGTGCCATCGGCCACCCTGGCAATCAGTACAGCAACGAGGCCCTCTACAGATGGGATGGCGTGCATCTTTCAGATGCTGGAAACGATATTTGGTTAGGGGACATCATAGCAGGGATTAGGAATTGGTTACAGGTTTGAAGGTATTGGCGGCGAGCTTCGCTCGAGTGGCAGTTAGGCATTGGCAGGGGTTAATTGTTATGCAAATGAATGGGGGGGAAGGAAGTGCCATCACCTTCCCCCCAATGAAAAGGGTAGTCCGGTAGAGGACTCCGGGGGGCGTTGCCTTGTCCGAAACCTAGGGAGGTAAGGGCCTCTGGCACGCCCCCGAGCGGTGACACCCGTGGGATCCTAGTTGGCGTACTTCAACAGGACTCCCACGGCTTGTGGACAACGCTTCCCGGTCCCTATGCCGGGTAGTCGATAGGAGCCAATGCCTAAAGCCAATACCTTTCAATTCTGTAATCAAAGTTGTGGCCTTTTATGCCCATTAACCTTAAATAATGTGTCCAGTGTCTTCATTTCACATGGGGGAGGGGACTTGCCACGCAAATGAAGCAGCTGGTTGCCATGGTGAAATTATGATGACACTGTTACTCTGTAGTGGCAGTGCTGAAGTCCTAAATCAGATTCAAGGGAGGATTTGCCCCCAAGGCCCTGCCTACCAGTTAACAGTGACCTAAAGTTTTCCAGTAAAACATGAAATGGTGCACACGCTACATCTTGTTCGTGTGCTTATCACGCATGTCCAAAGTCCGTTTTGGGGGCCTGCCCCTTTCCCTTCAAGGGTTCAGGTGAGTGCAAAATGCCTACTATAAACGCATGCAGAAAGACAAACGTATTTTATCACTCTACTTCCCATGTTAATCACAACACTATACAACACAATACAATAAAAAACCTTTATTGGCATTTCAAGTTAAGACATTCCAAAATGGCTTGAGATACAAAGTCTTTCTTCTTCCTGTTTCCTGTTTCCAAGAGATTTGAATGGGGAAATCCTTTCGATTCTTCAATAATAAGAGGCAGTGGGGTGAGGGAGGCCAGGGCCACATCCACACCATTTAACGCGCTATGAAGCCACTTTAAACACTCATGGCTAAACACCCCCAAAGACTCTGGGAGCTATAGTTGGAAAAGGGTGCCAAGAGTTGTTAGGGGACCCCGTTCCCTGCCAAGAAGGGAACCCTACCTCTACCCCTACCCCTGACGCTCACCCTAACTCTAGCCCTAACACTAACCTTTAAGCCTTAACTAGAGCTACAATTCCCAGAGTTCCCTGGCAAAAAGGGAACCCTAACCCTAATCCTAACCCTGCCCCCTAACTAGAGCTACAATTCCCAGAGTTCCCTGCCAAGGGAACCCCAACCCTACCCCTGCCTCTGACGCTAACCCTAATTCTAACCCTTAGCCTTAATTAGAGCTACAATTCCCAGGGTTCCCTGGCAAGAAGGGAACCCTAACCCTAACCCTAACCCTAACCCTGCCCCTAACTAGAGCTACAATTCCCAGAGTTCCCTGGCAAAAAGGGAACCCCAACCCTACCCCTGCTCCTGACGCTAACCCTAACTCTAACCCTTAACTAGAGCTACAATTCCCAGAGTTCCCTGGCAAGAAGGAACCCTACCCCTACCCCAACCCCTACCCTACCCCTAGTCCTAATACTTAACCACCATAACAAGTCTCCGTCCCCTTAACCACCTACAGTTCCCAGAATCCCTGAGGGGAAGCCATTCCTGTTTAAAGCATCTTCATAGCACTTTCAATGGACGGTGCGCCTAATGTGGCTTAATGTTTCCTCCCTCATTTTCTTCTCTCCCCCCACTGCCCCATCACTTGCAATGCAGCAGGTGTCCGCCTGCAGTCTCCCTTCAAAGCTCCTTCTCTCAGGTATGGCCACGGCCTTGTCCATTGCTCACTGCCAGTATTTCACGTTCACTTCTTCTTCCTGTTTCCTGTTTCCAAGAGATTTGAATGGGGAAATCCTTTCGATTCTTCAATAATAAGAGGCAGTGGGGTGAGGGAGGCCAGGGCCACATCCACACCATTTAACGCGCTATGAAGCCACTTTAAACACTCATGGCTAAACACCCCCAAAGACTCTGGGAGCTATAGTTGGAAAAGGGTGCCAAGAGTTGTTAGGGCACCCCGTTCCCTGCCAAGAAGGGAACCCTACCTCTACCCCTACCCCTACCCCTGACGCTCACCCTAACTCTAGCCCTAACACTAACCTTTAAGCCTTAACTAGAGCTACAATTCCCAGAGTTCCCTGGCAAGAAGGGAACCCTAACCCTAATCCTAACCCTGCCCCCTAACTAGAGCTACAATTCCCAGAGTTCCCTGCCAAGGGAACCCCAACCCTACCCCTGCCCCTGACGCTAACCCTAATTCTAACCCTTAGCCTTAACTAGAGCTACAATTCCCAGGGTTCCCTGGCAAGAAGGGAACCCTAACCCTAACCCTAACCCTGCCCCCTAACTAGAGCTACAATTCCCAGAGTTCCCTGGCAAAAAGGGAACCCCAACCCTACCCCTGCTCCTGAGGCTAACCCTAACTCTAACCCTTAACTAGAGCTACAATTCCCAGAGTTCCCTGGCAAGAAGGAACCCTACCCCTACCCCTACCCCTACCCCTACCCCAACCCCTACCCGACCCCTAGTCCTAATACTTAACCACCATAACAAGTCTCCGTCCCCTTAACCACCTACAGTTCCCAGAATCCCTGAGGGGAAGCCATTCCTGTTTAAAGCATCTTCATAGCACTTTCAATGGACGGTGCGCCTAATGTGGCCTAATGTTTCCTCCCTCATTTTCTTCTCTCTCTCCACTGCCCCATCACTTGCAATGCAGCAGGTGTCCGCCTGCAGTCTCCCTTCAAAGCTCCTTCTCTCAGGTATGGCCACGGCCTTGTCCATTGCTCACTGCCAGTATTTCACGTTCACTTCTCCAATGTAAATAGGGATGTCCTGCGGTTCTCTTGATGACTTTGAAGGCTGGACTTGGGGAAAACCTCACCAGCTCCAAACATCCCTGTAAGGCAAAGGCAAACAGGTGAGTGGGATAGCCAACACCCGACAGCGTCCCCCAGATTCCTCCTCTGTTTGGCTGCCTGTTAACAAACAAGGCTTCCAAACCAGTTTACATCCATCTCAGCCAGCGTAGCCTCGCAACATCCACTAGCTTGAATGCAAACTCTTCCAACAACCATCCACCAGCTGCAACCACGTCAGGTCCATTGCCATACATCAACCAGCTTCAGAGCTGAGTGTCAGTTGCCTTCAAGTAGCGATCCCACCAGCAACTAAACTTTGTACTTACCTTCTCCTTTCTCCACAGCATCTCAGGATTGGGTGATTGCCTCCTTCCGCTTGCCAGCTTGCCAACAGGGGCAGGAGACCACCAGGGCCACAGCATCCCAGAGCCGGACGATTGCCTCCTTCCACCTGTCAGCTTGCCGCCACGGGACAGGAGACCGCCTGGGCTGAGTGCCACCGAGCTGCCCATTTCTCTCTGGGGAGGGCAACTGCTGAGGCTTGCGCCTTGGCCCACATTTATACCCGCTCAGCAGCCAAATGTTTTTGTCACATCACAATCAACCCACGGACAATGGCAGCAGCTGGGGAGGCATCACCATCACTCCCTCAGCCCTCACAATGGTGAGCACAGCTCAGCAGCCAACACACACACACAAGTTGTGCCAATATCTGTGAAGGTCACACCGGAAACCCAAAGGGGCAGGAGGGGGACATTTTTCAGCCCAGTGGTTACATTTCCCTCCACACAACACTAGTCCAATACACAAATGAACAGAGCAATGAAAGGAAGCCTTATCTTTGCGCAGGAAGTTGTTCAAGGAATGACATGCAGAGAGAAAGTTAGCATCTCAGGAAAAAAACACTTTTTCATCAGTCAATCAATCAATCAATCAATCATTTATTGTATTTGACTAAAACCCATTATAAATCCAGTTACAAAAGCACCAAACCCAATGACCCAAACTATGGCTCCCAGATTCTTGGGGGGAAGAAGCCAGGTGGATGCCATGTGAACTCAGCGATGTGTCAAAGTGATGGCTGCATACTACCTCCAGGTTATGAGGCGGCATATTTCTGTATATCAGTTTCTGAGAATCACGAGGGCTGTGGTGGTCAGATTCTGCTTGCAATTTTTGCACAGGCATCTATGAGAATGGGATGCTGAACTTCGGCCACTGGCCTGATCCAGGCAGCTTTCTTATGTTACAAAGGAAGACTTCCAAGAGAATACTTTTAATGTAGCACTCCAAGAAATGCTGCAAGTTTCAGAAAGTCACATAATGCACTCTAAAATCAGAAATTTTGAATTCATTTCAGCACTGTGTCATTTTACTTTCTCCCTGCATCTCTTATCTGAACTATGTACTTGCAGTTTCTTTGAGTATGTTTTTTTTCCAATTTAATTTTATTTGGTAGCCATTTCTCCCTTTCTGAGGAAGGAACAAAAACATTTGTAGTTCTCAGTGTCCCTGACTTAAGAGTCTGACTCGTCTTCCCTGCCTACCAAGCGCTCACTGGCTGGTGTGCCTTTCCACTGTAGGGAGATCAGAAGAGGACCAATTCATTAAGCCTAAGCAGCCACCAGCTTGGGTAGGGTTCTTGGCAGGGAACAGGGGGTCTCCTAACAACTCTTGGCACCCTTTTCCAACTATAGCTCCCAGAGTCTTTGGGGGTGTTTAAGCCATGAGTGTTTAAAGCGGCTTCATAGCGCGTTAAATGGTTTGGATGTGGCCCTGGCCTCCCTCACACCACTGCCTTTTATTCATGAAGAATCGAAAGGATTTCCCCAATCAAATCTCTCGGAAACAGGAAGAAGAAAGACTTTGTATCTCATGCCATTTTGAAATGTCTTAACTTGAAATGCAATAAAGGTATTTGTATTGTATTGTATTGTATTCTGATTAACATGGAAATGGAATGGTAAACTGTTAATGAGGTATAATGAGGTAGACGCGATACCTCTGTAAACTGGTATGCCCCTTCTTGTGGGCGTGGAAGGAGGGACTTGCGGCTGGCCAACCAATTTTATAAAATGAGCTTTTCCTGATGAAGATGTGCCTGATCTTGGTTTACCCCACTTGTTAGTGTGTATAATAAAAAGGTTTCCTAATTGACCCATTTTGTCCAGATCACTTTATTTAAAGGATTCAGAGACCTTAAAGGAACCAGTTTATTTCTCACTAAGGGAAAAATAAATAAATAATACCAATTGCCAAAACAAACGGTCTTACAGCACTGTAAAAACTAACAGATTTTGGGAAAACTTTTTTAGAATGGGAACCTTGAAGGTCAGGGCCTTGGTGGGTGCTAAGGAGGTCTTCTGAGGGTGCCATGGAGTCCACATGCCACATGTGTCACAAGGGGGGGGCGCCTCAGTCATCATTTGTTTATTAATATAATGCCCCCCGTTGAGGCCTAGTTTCCCCAGCCCTTGGCAGCACTTGACCTCATAGGGTTCTTGGCAGGGAACAGGGGGTCTCCTAACAACTCTTGGCACCCTTTTCCAACTATAGCTCCCAGAGTCTTTGGGGGTGTTTAAGCCATGAGTGTTTAAAGCGGCTTCATAGCGCTTTAAATGGTGTGGATGTGGCCCTGGCCTCCCTCACACCACTGCCTTTTATTCATGAAGAATCGAAAGGATTTCCCCAATCAAATCTCTCGGAAACAGGAAGAAGAAAGACTTTGTATCTCATGCCATTTTGAAATGTCTTAACTTGAAATGCAATAAAGGTATTTGTATTGTATTGTATTGTATTCTGATTAACATGGAAATGGAATGGTAAACTGTTAATGAGGTATAATGAGGTAGACGCGATACCTCTGTAAACTGGTATGCCCCTTCTTGTGGGCGTGGAAGGAGGGACTTGCGGCTGGCCAACCAATTTTATAAAATGAGCTTTTCCTGATGAAGATGTGCCTGATCTTGGTTTACCCCACTTGTTAGTGTGTATAATAAAAAGGTTTCCTAATTGACCCATTTTGTCCAGATCACTTTATTTAAAGGATTCAGAGACCTTAAAGGAACCAGTTTATTTCTCACTAAGGGAAAAATAAATAAATAATACCAATTGCCAAAACAAACGGTCTTACAGCACTGTAAAAACTAACAGATTTTGGGAAAACTTTTTTAGAATGGGAACCTTGAAGGTCAGGGCCTTGGTGGGTGCTAAGGAGGTCTTCTGAGGGTGCCATGGAGTCCACATGCCACATGTGTCACAAGGGGGGGCGCCTCAGTCATCATTTGTTTATTAATATAATGCCCCCCCTTGAGGCCTAGTTTCCCCAGCCCTTGGCAGCACTTGACCTCATAGGGTTCTTGGCAGGGAACAGGGGGTCTCCTAACAACTCTTGGCACCCTTTTCCAACTATAGCTCCCAGAGTCTTTGGGGGTGTTTAAGCCATGAGTGTTTAAAGCGGCTTCATAGCGCTTTAAATGGTGTGGATGTGGCCCTGGCCTCCCTCACACCACTGCCTTTTATTCATGAAGAATCGAAAGGATTTCCCCAATCAAATCTCTCGGAAACAGGAAGAAGAAAGACTTTGTATCTCATGCCATTTTGAAATGTCTTAACTTGAAATGCAATAAAGGTATTTGTATTGTATTGTATTGTATTCTGATTAACATGGAAATGGAATGGTAAACTGTTAATGAGGTATAATGAGGTAGACGCGATACCTCTGTAAACTGGTATGCCCCTTCTTGTGGGCGTGGAAGGAGGGACTTGCGGCTGGCCAACCAATTTTATAAAATGAGCTTTTCCTGATGAAGATGTGCCTGATCTTGGTTTACCCCACTTGTTAGTGTGTATAATAAAAAGGTTTCCTAATTGACCCATTTTGTCCAGATCACTTTATTTAAAGGATTCAGAGACCTTAAAGGAACCAGTTTATTTCTCACTAAGGGAAAAATAAATAAATAATACCAATTGCCAAAACAAACGGTCTTACAGCACTGTAAAAACTAACAGATTTTGGGAAAACTTTTTTAGAATGGGAACCTTGAAGGTCAGGGCCTTGGTGGGTGCTAAGGAGGTCTTCTGAGGGTGCCATGGAGTCCACATGCCACATGTGTCACAAGGGGGGGCGCCTCAGTCATCATTTGTTTATTAATATAATGCCCCCCCTTGAGGCCTAGTTTCCCCAGCCCTTGGCAGCACTTGACCTCATAGGGTTCTTGGCAGGGAACAGGGGGTCTCCTAACAACTCTTGGCACCCTTTTCCAACTATAGCTCCCAGAGTCTTTGGGGGTGTTTAAGCCATGAGTGTTTAAAGCGGCTTCATAGCGCGTTAAATGGTGTGGATGTGGCCCTGGCCTCCCTCACCCCACTGCCTCTTATTAATGAAGAATCGAAAGGATTTCCCCATTCAAATCTCTTGGAAACAGGAAACGGGAAGAAGAAAGACTTTGTATCTCAAGCCATTTTGAAATGTCTTAACTTGAAATGCCAATAAAGGTATTATTATTGTATTGTGTTGTATATTGTTGTGATTAACATGGGAAGTAGAGTGGTAAAATACGTTTGTCTTTCTGCATGTGTTTATAGTATCCATATTGCTATTTGGAATACTCGAAATGGGAGGGGGGCCCCCTCAGCTGCACACCCACCTCCCTTCATTCTCCCTCCCCCACCTGCCCAGCAGCTTCCCTGCCTGCTGTCTCCCCCTCCATCATCACACTGGCATTGCATCCTCCCCTTGCCCCCCCAGCTTGCTGCGCACCAAGGCGTTTTGCACTCACCTGAACCCTTGCAGGGAAAGGGGCAGGGCACAATGGGAAGGGGCGGGGTGACCGAGCTACTTAAACAACACCCCTTTTCCAACGGAAGCACCATGGGGGGTGGTCCTCCGAGAGAAAACAACAACAGAACAGAACAAAGAACAAAGAAGACGGAAGTGGCGCACAGTTCCTTTTGTTCCCTCGCTTCCAAAGAATGGAATGTCAACACACAAAGCATGTGATCCAGTATAGACACACACTCTGCAGAACGGGAGAGACTGAAACTCCGGACATCCAGCACCCCCTTCTCTGCTTCTCTTGAACTCTTTGACTGTAACCCTGTCCAATCTTTTTTCAAAGAGGGCCAGATTTGATGAAGTGAAGGGCCGTGAGGGCCGACCAAAGGGCCAACCAAAGTTGTTAACCTTTCTTCAGGATTGAAGTTGTTGAGGTTTTTTAGGATTTTACCCCGGAAATAAATTGCCATGGGGGCCGGATTAAACCGGCCGGCTGGCTAGATTAGGCCCCCGAAATGGACTTTGGACATGCCTGGTCTAAGTACTGTAGGGGTGGGGTCAAATGGGGCAGTTTTTGCATAGCCCCAAGGGCAGGAACCAATCTTTCACCTCTTCGTTACCTCCCCTCCTTTCACTCCCCTCCATTCTGTACATATGTGCCAACTCCTTTGCGCTGAGATGTCTTCCACCCTCTCAATATATATTTAGCAGGGGGCTCAGCCTTCCCTATTTTGAGCCACATGTGGTGCAACATCAGTGGCAGGCTCCTCCTGAGTGTGAGAGAGGAGGAGCCACATAGATGACACGACACTGGGTCCCCCAGTCTTGGGCTGAAGCCAGTGCCTCCTACAAGAGATTATGTTGCATTGGACAAAGAAACAAGCCATGACGTGATAGACTGAGTATAACACCAAAATTACTCAATGGACACTTGGCACCGCAAATGTCGCCTCCTAGGCACTGCACACTTGACCTCATAGGTGCCCCCACCAGGTCTAGGTTCTACCAGCCTCCATTGGCTGGAGTTATTAGGCACGGATGGGCGAGGGAATGTCAGCTACGAGCTAAATAGATGCCATAGTCTTAGCCTTCAAAAAGGTTTTAAATGTAAAATATCTCTTTGTTCTCGTCAAAAGAATGCTTTTAATATGATAATAGTGACACCACTGCTCAATTTGCCTCTTTCCTGTTGAAAATTCCAACAGATCTGAATGCATCCTTTTTATTATACCTGTTAAAATGATTTATTATAAGGAAATGAAATGTTAATGATTGGTATAAAGATGCAATTTTATGCAGGCATACAATAGTGTAATGTAGATATCTTCAAATGTCAACCAAGGAGTAGGGAACGGGAATAGATAGACATATGATAGATAATTGTTTGTTTCCCCCCTCCCCATTATTGTGAGCTGACAGAGTTTGTTTCTTTTGTTAAAAAAAAAGTTTTACTGTTGAAATGTTATTTTTTTACAACTTTAAGGTGATGACTGATTAACACAAGCCTAAAATTGGTGCTGATTTTGTTTGTAAAGTTCAAACTTTGTTTGGCTGACTTTTTGAAGTATGATGTTGCATCCCAGGTTGAGGGACCTGAAAAACCTAGGTCTTCAAAGCCAATTGCAATGTAGCCAATGACAAAGTGTAGCACAGGCAGACTTGAGACTGGTTTTATTCTATTAAAACTTCCCCCCAAAGGAGCCCAGGGTGGGAAACAACAAATACAACATCTAAAAAAATATTTTTAAACAATTCCAATACAGATGCAAGCTAGGAGAGAGCCCTACATAAAGGCTTGTTGAAGGAGGAAGGTCTTCAGTGGACTCCAGAAATACAAGCAGATATTTCTCCCATTTAATGGGAGGGAGTGCCAAAGCGCTGGAGCTGTGGCACAAAAAACCTGGTTTCTATACTGTGCAGACTGGACTTCCTGATAAGATAGTACCTCCAGGAAGCCCCTCTACTGCACAGCACAGTGATCAATTGGGTGTATAAAGAGTGAGACAATCTGTTAGGTATCCTGGTTTCAAACAGAAGAGGGGTCTGCCCACCAGTGCAAGCACCTTGAACTTAGCTCCATAGTAAGAATCTAAAAAAGAATATATCTCTGAAAACATTCTGAGTCTGGGAATTCATTTTCAGTAACGAAACTGAACAGAGCTTACAGTGCTTCCACACAGAATTCTGTTCCTGATTAGCTTTCTTCAAACAGCCCAATTTAGGTTGGGAAACTCATTTGGTTGTTGCTATTATTAAACAATTGGAAATTGGAAACCCTTGCTGATGTACTGTGAATCATGTACAGATCCACAAGAAAATCCCAATCCATTTTCTGCCAGCCCTTCATCATAGGGACAGGACAGAATCATAAAGCAGAGAGACCAGCTGAGGCTAGTGTCAGAATTGCACTCCAGGCAGAGAAGAGAGGTTCAGGGGTGAAAGCAGGCAGCAGGGCTAATGAGAATTGTTTAAAGAAGAATGAATGCTGAGCAGATGAGAAAAGAAAGCCAAAAAACCCCTAGCATTTTACCACCTTACCAGCCTACAGTGTGCGCTCTTTGCCAGAACTACCCAGTAACAAAAGCTTGACATTTGCTATTTCTGTGCAAATCATACAAAATGTGCACACTGATAAAATTGTTATCCCTGTTTGCCAAAGCCATATACAATACTTCCCCCGCCACACACTCACAATCTTTTTTTAAAAAATGGATGAAGATCTACTGTATATTTTGGAAAGTTATTTGTTCACTATGCATTTGGACACCTCGTAAGAGATTGCAACCAAATTTTGCACCATGGCTCCTGGGTTAGAGGAGCAGGTTTACATCTGCTAGGATACAACTGGATATCATTTTGAATCAAGATGGTAGACTGAACCTTTCTGCACTGATGTTTTGGTTTCTTAGAATTTCTAGACAATGCCAGGTATAAGGCCTCTTAGCACTGAATAGTATGGAATTAAAAATATTCCTTTCTCTCTCTGTTGTTTTCCCCTGGCAGTACTGACTTCTCACACTCCCCCCTTGCTTTTTAACTGTAGCATAAAAGGATGCTGGTTAGAGTGCCATTCTTGTGAAGCATATTGTATCAGTTGGCATCTGGAGAAGGAAAGATTAGCGAGAACATTGTTGGTATAGGCTCTGCTCTTGAAGTAGTACTGGAGAGCCCTCGTTCCTGAGGCGAGTCTTGTGCGAAGTTCATGGTCAGTGCTTCCAAGAAGCAAATTAAACTCTATAGAGTACAAACACTGTTTTGTAAAGATGGGGAGAGATGCCTCTCAGTCGCTTGCATTTGTTGGACGGGGAGTACAAAGTGGTCATTAACCAAGGGAATGGATTAAACTACATAGGTAGAAAATACGGATGGAAAACTAACACTGCCAAAAAATTACTGCATTTTTCGCTCTATAACACGCACCCGACCATAACACGCACGTAGCTTTTAGAGGAGGAAAATCCGTAGGCATGCCACCCGTAGGCAATTCCTCCATAACACGCACAGACATTTCCCCTTACTTTCTAGGAGGAAAAAAGTGAGTGTTGTGGTGCAAAAAATACGGTATCTCATTTTGCACCCCCCCTTTGACCTTTCTCTATCAGTTAATGAGAAAAGAAATTGCATTAGAAAAATATCAAGAGGGAGGGAGACAAAATCAGCGAGATTCTCTTAGATGGGACACAGAGTTTTTATTGTGTGTCCTTTCTTTTAGGATGCTTGAGTGGTGTTTTTGAACTTTGTAGGAAAAGTCGGATTAAAAATATAATGAACTACAGTGGAGAACACGTGTAGAGAGTTGGAGATGGAATGGAGATGTCACTACATCTCCACCTGCTACTCCCCACTTTTCTTTGCCAGAAAGGTAAAACTTAACTAAGTAGTGTTAACACTAGACAGCACCTGCTATTGACCAGGGATATGAGCGTTTGAATCCTTGCTCAACCATGAAGGTTGCTGGGTTGCTGTGGGCCAGGTGCATTTCCCATCATCCCCGAGCACTAGCTTTCTGTCTGGGTCTGATGGGAGCTGGAGCCCAGCAGCAACTGGCAGGCACCCTGTTTAACCCTGGTATACATTTTGCTCTGAGATGGAGAAGAAGGAGGGGGAAGTGCAAAATCTGAATGCAACAACCAAGTTAGTTGCATAATTAAATATCCAATTTCCTCTGTTCTGGCACCCACTATCCTTTCTCTGTTGCAGATTATGACACCATCAAAATAACCTTGGATTTTAATTATGATGTACAGAATTCATGATAGAATTAGAATTTTTTAGTGCCAAAGGCTGAAAAAAGATTCCTTCCAACATGTGAAGACTTTGTAGCATTATGTCTAATGGGGTGTGTGTGCTTAGGAGGGAACTCATAGCTGATCATGTGAGCAGGAAATCAAGAAGAATCATTTAATTTAATCTGCTTATGTTTTCCTCCAGCACTGGACACAGCTGAAAGCCTATATTCCTTTCGGTTTATCCTCCTATGTGTGTTGTCACACGAGGATCCAGAACTTTACTAGTAGGTTATCTACTGTGATTTATTTATGTAGTCACTTCTAATAGTGAGAGGCTGAAAGCTGTCTATTTCAATGTTTATTGCACCCCTCAGCATCAAATTCCTAACAATAAATATACTAAATTGCTACTGGAGGTGGAGGGTGGATACACAGGGTAAATACTATGGCACATCAAGGATATATAAATGAGGGATGGGGAGAAATTGGATTTGGTTCGTTTCTAAAGACAAATCTATCAAATTTGCATGTTCTGAAGCAACCTGAGAATAATAGAGAATCCCTCTATTTCCTAATACGAGCCCAATTTTTTTTTTGCAGTGTTTCCTCACCCACCCCAAAGAGGTGTGTCACAGTCCAGTGCTCCAGCCAGCCTTGTAGTGTTGTCCATGCCTCTAAAGTTGTGGTCATATAAGAGATGGGGATGCCCTCCTCTGATTTACTTATAGGATGTCCGCATCTACATATTGTCAAGTAATATGTAGTGCATCACCAAGAATCCAGGATGAGAGTGCTGGCAGTTGTATGAAAGGTGCAAATCTAGAAGTAATTGCTATAATAAAAAATAAAAATGCAAACATTCCACCGTAGTGCTCAGCTGACCTGTGTCGGGTCACCTGAGTCTGAGTCTAGTCTGCTGTCTAGGAGCTAATGGTGGACAGACAATTTCAAGAATCTCCTCGGACAGGACATCTAAAAGCAATTCCAATACAGATGCAGTCTGCGGAAGATCTCAACTTTAAAAGGTTTGTTGAAAGAGGAATGTCTATAGTAGGAGCTAAAAACACAAGAAACACAGTGCATAGGAGCGAAATCTTAGGGGACGATACACAGGCTAAAGGCTATGGCACATCAAGGAAATATATATATGAGGGATGGGGAGAAATTGGATTTGGTTTCTAAAGACAAATCTATCAAACACACCCAATATATGAGGAGGCTGCTGCCCCCAAGTTGATGAGCATTGCCATTCAAATGATCTGTATGTGCCATGACCTGTGATCAATTATGTGGAGTAGGGCTTACCTCCCCCTCCCCCATATTTTATTCAAGTTGGCAGGGAATTCCCAAGGGTAGGGTGCCCCAGTGCTAAAAATCAAAATCCTATGTTGTGCAGACTGGCCCTCCTGATAAAATGCCTTGCCTGCAGAATGCAATGACCAATTGCGTATGTAGGGGATAATTTTTCAGGTAACCTTACCCATGGTAGGATTTACTTTCAACCAGGATTTTAGACCTGATTCAGTCATGGATGTGGTATGTTCCTGATGAAAGCATTAACCATTGTTAACATCATTGTGAAGAGCAAAAGGGAACTCTATGCAGGAGACAAGAGAGAATGGGGAGATGGAGCATGCAATCCCATTCACGTACGAGTGAAAGCTACAAATCTGACACACACTCCCTTTTTATTTTTACTTTCGAGCGGAGCAGAGTATAGGTGTGTTTGTTTTTTAAAGACTTCACTCAGTATAGAAAGGATTGTTTCCCTGAGTCTTTAAAAGTGTCCAAGCTGTGTTTGCCAGCACTTGCTTGCTGCTGCTAAATCCTCTTGCATTATGAGGTTTATACAACGCCATATCACCACCTTGCTCTAAACAGCTGAAGATTGCATTATAATATACAGCATCCAATCATATATAGGTGAATGTGAGTAGTAAAACCCAGGCCTCATAAACCGTCTCTGTCTCGGCACCTGTGCTGCATGTTAATATCATCTCTTCACTTCCCTCTATCATTAAATCTGACAGACCAAATTTTATTCCCGTTTGCCAGGGTGTTAGGATGACTGCCCGCTAAATATGAACCTTAAGCGAAGATGACTTCACCTTGGTACTGTACTTTCTTTGCTTCAATTAACTTTAGCACTTTACCCTGCTTCAATTAACTTGGTGGTGTCTGGCTTCATATTAACACCAGCTCTTCGGTTGAAGGCAAGAAACTTAGATTGGTGGTGGCGGGTGCACAATGGGACAAAAATGAGTTCAGAAAAATGTCTTTGATGACTGAAGTGTCCAATTAAATGATAATTAAGCTATATTTGGGGTAAGGATCTCATTTTAAAATCCCTACATGAAAGTACACACTTGGTGGTTAGGTTTCTGCATCCTTTCTGCCCACAGAAATGCATATAGCCCCCATCTACTCCATTTATTTAAAGCAATATCATACCAGTTTAAACAGCCGTGACTTCCCCAAAGGATCCTGGGAAGCGTAGTTTGTTATAGGGTACTGAGAGTTTCTAGGAAACCTCCATTTCCCTCACAGAGCTACAATGCGCAGAGTAGTTTAACAATCAAACTCTCTGCCGAGACAACTCTATTAACTGTAGCTCTCTGAAGGCAATAGGAGTCACCTATTTGTTTGTTTGTTTATTTATTCATTCATTTGTTTATGTATTTGATCCCTTCATGTGAGGATTGCAGGGCGGTTTACAACATAAAAAGCACAAAAATGCATAACCCCTCCCCCCGCAAACAATTTAAAAGGCCACAGATGGCTTAATTAGCCTAAGGCCTGGGAGAAGAGGAATGTTTTTGCCCGGTGTTTTGTAAGGGAGGTGCCAGGCAAGCCTCCCTGGGGAGAGCATTCCACAACCAGAAAAGGCCTGTTCTCCAGACTTCTCCCAGAGGAAGCACACAAAGAAGAGCCTCAGATAATAATAAATAATAATTTATTAATTTTTTTATATCCCGCCCTCCCCAGCCAAAGCCAGTCTCAGAGCGGCTAGCAACAATAAAGTAATACAGCATCCTAAAATCAATTCATTATAAAATCAGTACAAATAAAATTAATGGCAACCATTGGGCTAGAGTTCTGTGAGGATTACCAAAGGAGGGGGTCAGACTGTGCCTTGGCCAAAGGCCTGGTGGAACAGCTCTGTCTTGCAGGCCCTGCGGAAAGATGTCAAGTCCCGCAGGGCCCTGGTCTCTTGTGACAGAGCGTTCCACCAGATCGGAGCCACAGCCAAAAAAGCCCTGGCTCTGGTTGAGGCCAGCCTAACCTCTCTGTGGCCCGGGACCTCCAAGATGTTTTTGTTTGAAGACTGTAAGGTCCTCAGTGGGACATACCAGGAGAGGCGGTCCCGTAGGTAGTGGGTCCTAGGCCATACAGAGCTTTAAAGGTTAAATCCAGCACCTTAAACCTGATTCTGTACCCTACCGGGAGCCAGTGCAGCTGGTATAGTACTGGGTGAATGTGATCCCGCAACGAGGACCCCGTAAGGAGTCTTGCCGCGGCATTCTGCACCCGCTAGAGTTTCTGGGTCAGTCTCAGGGGCAGCCCCACGTAGAGTGAGTTACAATAATCCAGTCTGGAGGTGACCGTCACGTGGATCACAGTGGCTAGGTCAGGGCGAGAGAGGTAAGGAGCCAACTGCTTAGCTTGGCGGAGATGAAAAAATGCCGCCTTTGTTATAACTGCAATCTGCGCTTCCATGGAAAGGGATGATGATCACAAGGTCCAGGTCTGTTCATATTGGGAGAGGCAGTCTTTTGACAACTTAGCAACCATCAGCACAGTCTAAAAGAACTTAATGAAGTTAAGTTATGGTTTAGTTTCTTTAGGTTGTTTGATGAATAAAAATAATGCCCTTTATGATTGAGTATGAATATGTATTCAGTAAATGTTTGCCTTAAAAACAAAACAAAACAAAATCCCTGGGTGCACATCATAATAAAATGCACTACACACATCTAAGTCCAGTTTATTTTGTAAAACATTCATGTTTCTGGGCTAGCTCTACCAGAATGACAACTATGAGTCCTACAACAGCTGGTCCTTGTTTCTCTGCCAGGCTTATTTTTACCTAACTTATGAGAATGGGGCCCTGACGGAATACAGCTACAAAGACTGTTTCTGTTGCTAAATGTACCTAGAGATCATTTAGCTCTGAGTCCTGCAAGATCTGGTCCCTGCCTGGATAATTTTCACTTGGAAGTGCCAGCCCTACCATTAGGCAGAATGATGCAATTGCCCATGGCAAAAGGAAAGAGCAGTAGTAGGCCCTATCTGTTCATCCTGAGCCCCCAGGCATTCCCCTCTGTTGATGCACAGCACCCCCTGGGCCTCCTAATCTGACCCACTTCTGAGGTGTAGTAGAGGATGTTGTCAAATGACCAGTGCTAAAATAGGACTCAACTATCAGTCGAGTCTTTTGTGTGTGAAATGAAGAGAGAGTTTCATCTTGCCCTTTGCTTCAGACAACAGAAAGGCTTGGGCCAGCCCTGACACCTAGCATAGGAGAATAGGGCCCTGACTCAAAACTACAAAGAACACCCTTGATGCTGAAGGTGCTTCAAATGCTTTTTAATAGGGAAACATTAATATGAATAGTATTTGTAAGCATGTAAAAGGGGACTGTAGAATGTATAGCCCTTGGTGTTTTGCTAATCTGGAATCCCCATCATCTCTGATCACATACCATGCTTCATGGGGCTGATGAGATTTGGAGTTCAACAATATCTGGAGGGCCACAGCAATATATTTATGAAATGTGTTCACTGTATGCTTGCTGTACATAGATATCCCTCTATTTGCTGCTCTATTTAGAGCTGTATCATCTGGAAAAGCAGCATAGAAATAATGATGATGATGATGATATTTTTTCGTTATTTCTACCCCGCCCATTCCCCAGCCGCTCTGGGCAGCTTCCAATTGAAGGTTAAAAATACATTAAAACATCAGTTGTTAAAAACTTCCCTAAACAAGGCTGAACTCCCGTAGCAGAAATAGAGGGCCTCAGAGGGAAGAGGTACTTTCAGCAACAGAATATCCTTTGCATTCCAGGAGGGTTTATTCCCTGGAAGCATAGAAGAATTCAGACACGTGTCAAAAGCAAAATATATCATGGATATATTTCCCTTTTCAAAATGAGCATTTTTGAAAACTTTTCTGAGAGCCAAGTGATATTAACTGTGCATTTGAATCCTACTTTTAAAAAATGCAAATAGCATCAGCAAGGGAAGACCTGAATGGTGTCAGTGGTGGAGCCCTTTGCAAGAAAACCAAAAACCAAATAGAAGCTTTAGCAAAGCGATTTTCCTGCAGGCCACAGCACAGGAAAGAAAGGGTTACATTCATCCCTCCATGCCTGCTGTGATCCTGTTAATTAACACACGCAGCTGATGAAATTTGCATTTCTTTAAAAAAAAGCACACCTGTGTGTTAAATGCAAAGAGGGCGTTTAACAACAGGTATGGTGTGGCCCTGTGTCTGCTGCAAGTAGTGCACTGTGTGAGTGCCACTTAAAATCATTCCAGCTTTCCATATCTTTCCGTTGGCCCTTCATTATCTTGTGAAATATGTTAACTTATTTAGGTTCTACGGAACTCATTATCTTTAGCCAGCAACTGTAGTACCCTGTGAAAAAAGAGAGAGAGGGAGAAAGAAATATTTGATTTATTCTCTGTGTTTCCTTTCAAATCTCACATTGGGTATGCTGTGTTTCCTTCTGAAAATCTGAAAATGAATTTCTCCAGCTTGTCTCAGAGAAAGATGAGATGTTTCATGGGGAGGGAACCTGTTAGGCATGTCCTACTATCAGAGGTGAGGGAACTTCAATTTCAATGGTAATTAGCTCTTAAAGACTTGCTGCTGAGTGTTCAGATCACAGGGATGGAACAGTTCGGCTTTTGCTTGAGTTCGGGGCAGTGGGGCAGCTGTATTGTTAATTGGCCATCTTAGCCTGCGGTAAGCAACAACACTCACAGAATGTTTCCCCAAACATTGTTGATCATGAACAATTATCAGCTGAAGTCTATTCAATGTAAACCCACTGAAATTAGTGGACCTAGCTTAGTTGTTTTTGTTACTTTCAGTGGGTCTACTCTGAGAAAAACTTAGTTGAATATCACCCCTTGTATCTCATTCGTCCCCCTTCCCAGGGAAAGAATATTGAAGAATATCAGTGAGTGATGTGATGTCATCATGCTGTGACTGTACCTGCCCTCCAAGGCAATAACCAATACTGTGGATCAGGGAGGGTTGAAGCATAATTACATCATATGGCACTTTCACCCCATGGAATTCAAGGAATTCATATAAGGAAAAGAGTAGGATCACAGTTTTGGTTCCCAACCTAGACAAGCTCAATTTGTGCAGGTCCTGCAAAGCTGCCATTGTCATTGTGGAAGCTGGAACACTACTTTTTCAGGATTTAGGTGGAGAGGTTCAGAGTCCCATACCATTGTACATGAAATTGAGTCTGTGTAGACCATGAATGGGAGGTCCTTTTTCCATTGTCTCATAGCTAAACTGCCAGGGACTGAAAACAAGCACACATATGAATATATTTGGGAGGGGAAATGAACCAATTTGCCTTTAAAGCCAAACTTCCTTGATTTTCATTTTCCAGAACAGTATGTCAACTAAAACAAATGCACCCTTCAAAACTGAACCTTTTCTGAATTATGCAATGCATTACTTCTCCAGACAACTAATGTGGATGAAAAGACTTATGCTGGGATGAAAGTATGCATTGTGAGAATAATGTACAAAACTGCTTTATATTAGTGAAAACTTTTAGGGTAAAAAGTGTAGGGAATGGGAAAATTCACACCCAGATGCTGGTTAGTTTCCATAATTTTTTATTTTTTAAAAAAACCTGTTGTGAAAATGTAGAGAACTGAACTCAAATCAGGGATGGCCAACAGGTAGATCGTGATCTACTGGTAGATCGCGAGGACTCTGTAGTAGATTGTGGTAGATCACTGTCCCCCCGCCCCAAAAGCTCAACAAGCTTGACTTCCCAAAAAAGCTCAAAACTTTGGTAGATCACTGCCAGTGTTTTTATAGTAAGAGAAAATCTCAGTCTCTTGAAAGTTGGACATGCCTGATATACATCTACAGACATTACACTCTTGTATATCACAAACTTTCAACATAATTACGCATAGGGAACATGGAAAGGGGGCGCTCCCATTAGAATCCTGTCTCTTTTCCCTCTTTTTCACTGTGTGCAGCAAAGGATCTCTAATTTTAACGAAGTGGTGGGATAATCTTACTTGGACAGGTAACATTTTTAAAGCAACTCAAAGTCCAGGAGGAGGCTAAACTGTTTTGGATTTTTAAGGGTTTCCAAGATCTGCTACTGAGATAGTGCACTTTTAAATCATTTTCCAAAGAAACAACAGCACTTCAACTCATGGCCATTCAGCAAAATGCATCATTATAAATTTCATGAGTCAGTATCATCAAACATGAAACAGAAACTTCATCTGGGGAATTGAATCAAGTAAAAAAGAAAAACCCTACTCTGGTTTCACTTAATGCTTTCCCTAGTGAAAGGTGATGAAAACAACTGATGTTCTTCCAGCGCAAACACCAGTTCTTCTTGCCAACTGCTATGTAAGAGAATGTTTGCAGTTTTCCAGACTAATCCTAGGCACAACTTTGGCAGCTGGAGCATCAATAAATGAACACAATTCAAGAACACCATTTGGGCAGCGTGAGGGACAAGGAAACAAAATGTAAGAGGAAAACTATTGCCAGGAATTCCAGTCCTTTAATCAGGAATTTAGGGCTTGTCCACACCTCTCCTTGTCCAAGGAGTGCCAACTGTATGTCTTCGCCCCCCTAACATCTGTTGGGAGAGTGACTGGGGCCCATCAATGTTGAGGGGGTGGAGGAGGCCAAGCGCAAAGTTGAGTGTGGTATGGCTCCTAAGTGTTAGAGAGGAGGAACCACCAGCCATTGAAGCTGTGCTGTGCTAGACTCCACGTTTAGCCTCCTCCTGAAGATGTGACATCGTGTGCAAGACGTCACACAAATGCGGTGTGTGCATGACATCACACATGTGTGTGATGCATGCCAGGGCCCCTCAATCTTGGGTGCAAGTCAGCGCCTCTCCCCTGCCCTGTGCTAGAAAGCATGGGTCCAAGCAGTTTTCCATTTTCTCCACTACATTCCCCAGGAGAAACAGCTCTATACTGCTGAATCAGAGCAAATGTTCATCCATGGAAAACCCAATTGACATTTGCTCTTATTCAGTTGTAAAGAGCAGGTTTTCCCTGGTGAGGAAGTGGCGGGAGAAGCAGAAGTGTTAAGAAGCCCTCAGATATGTGTCCTAGCCAATAGCATTCCTTGGGGCTGAATGCTCAGGCTTCAGGATCAGTAGTTCATCTGCAGGAGGTTTGGAGCTTCTGAACTAGTCATACCTTGTACAAATGCTGGGAACCTTCCCTATTGCCTGTGCCTGATAATTTGGTAACTTCTGGGTTTTGGCACATCTAGAAGCTGCAGCCCAACTCAAACCTCCAGTTGAAACTGACCTTAGGGAGCCTGAGCTGGAGCATGTGCACAGCCAGCTGAGATTAAGGTAGGGATGCAGAACTTGTGGTTGTCCCAAATGTTGTTGGACTCCAGCTTTCACCAGCCCTCTATTTATATATACTTCAAAGGATGGGATCAAGTTGTTGTTGTTGTTTGTACTCATAGATCACTACCATGTTATTCTCTTCCAGTAATAAACAACAACACTGCTTCTGGACACTGAACAATATGCTTTCAATTTCTCCTCAAAGTTCTATGGAATTTGTATCTTTACTCCATTCATCATCATCATATAAATAATAATAATTTATTATTTATACCCCGCCCATCTGGCTGGGTTTCCCCAGCCACTCTGGGCAGCTTCCAACAAAACACTAAAATACCTATTAAACATTAAAAGCTTCCCTAAACATAAGTAGCAATCAGGAATAAAAATCCTTTGGTCTGACTGTTAGTGCAGAACTACCCATTACAAAGGACGCAAGGATGCCACTGGAACAAGGAGCATTATATCAAGGCACTTCTCTACCACCACACACACCACAAACTTTAAAGGAGGGAGTTTGTTTCCAGAGATGTCTCTGTACATAATTGCCTCAGTTCTATGATAATCTTTCTATTCTTTGTTCATGAAACTCCTCCCAAGAGCAAATGTCTTTGGGACCAGGGTGCTGAGTTCATGCCTTTGGTGTGCTGTTGGGCAGCTTATACGGTGCCCAGCAGATGTTGTTAGACTTCATCCCCCATAATCCCTGACTATTGACCAGGCATCCCCAAACTCGGCCCTACAGCTGTTTTGTGACTACAGCTCCCAGCATCCGTAGCTAACAGGACAAGTGATCAGGGATGATGGGAATTGTAGTCCCAAAACATCTGGGGGGGGGCAAGTTGGGGGATGCCTGCTATTGACCATACAGGTTAAGGCTGATGGTACATTGGATTCCAGTAACATATTCAGGGCACCATGCTGGCTAAGCTTTTACTAGAAGGCCCTTAGTCTGATCCAGACAAGCAGTTCTTATGTTCTCCTTATAAATCTTTTGAACCGCATTCATGTGCAAGAAAAGTTTTATTTGGACTAGCTTCTCCCTCGCTCGCATTCTCTCTCTAAGCCTGACAAACTGTTCAACCTAAATGCTCGTTTTTATCTAATGCAACAGCATTATGAAGGATTTCAGGCATTTATCTCATAATCTGTGTCCAACTTTCTAGTACATGCAAATTGGATGGTGTCATCTGGAGCAATTGTCAAGTTCAATGACTTTTTCATTAAGTGCAAAGGACCTTAACATGTTAACCTTCTTTTGCTCTGGGCCAATGATCTCCCTTGTAAAAGATTCCATTGTGGGCAGAGGTGCTTTATCAATGCTAACATGTCTAACTCATGAGCTATCAACCTTTTAAAAACTGAAATGACTGCTCAGGCTTTGAAACTTGAGTTTTACCTGCATGGCTGCTGGGCTATGAAGGGCTTTCGTTCCTAGTTAATTAGCTTCAGGGGGGTCAAGATATTAGGCCCAGAAGCCTGTGGAAAATGGTTCCTTCTAACCTAGACTGGCCCTAAATCCTGCTGCGGCAGCATTGGAGCTTTGCCTTCTCAAAATCCAGATTATCTGACCTTGTACATAGATGTATTCCTACATAGCTCATGGACAGACTGAGGCTTTGTCACCAGTACCCCAAATCTCTTTTTCTGTCTCTCTTCTCAGACTTACCAAAGGCTGACCCATTAGGATGACTTGGGTACTGACCCACCAACCTTAGCTAGCTGTCCACCAGTCTGTCTCCTCATCCTCCATTTTTTTTTTTTTTTTTTTTGTATTATTATTGCCCACCCTTCATCAGCAGTTCCCAGGGTGGTTTACAACAATTTACAGTTCTGAAGTTAAAGTAGAGTACAATCACAGGAACTGGGTGGGCCCTAAAACACACATCTTGGGTGCCACAGACCAGGGTGAAGATGTGTATTCAGCATTTACCAAAACCCACATATTGAGGATGCCTGATACAACTATTTAGGGAGAGACTTCCACAATTTAGGGGCTGTCTCAAATAATGCCCTGTCCCAAGCTAGCACTGCTCAAACTTTCAAAGGAGGTGAAACTACTAAGAGGGCCCCCACTGCTGATGTTAACATCTTGGAGGGTCTGTAGGGTAAGAAGTGGTCTTTCAGATATTTGGGACCAAAGTCATTTAGGGCTTACAATGAGTCCAGGGAGTGCCTCTGCCTGCTAGCTTCCTCCTAATTAATCCCAGTTTTGTCCCTTTGCAGGGTACAAAACAAGAATTAGTTGACACTGTCTGTCATTGGCTCTAACTCCATCTACTGTTGAGCTCCTCTGTCCTACTGGTCCCAATGGGCACCACTAGGGCTGGTCAAGGGTTGCGGGTGGCGCTGTAGGTTAAACCACTGAGCCTAGGGCTTGCCAATCGGAAGGTCGGCGGTTCGAATCCCTGCGACGGGGTGAGCTCCCATTGCTCGGTCCCTGCTCCTACCAACCTAGCAGTTCAAAAGCACGTCAAAGTGCAATTAGATAAAAAGGATACCGCTCCAGCGGGAAGGTAAACAGCGTTTCTGTGCACTGCTCTGGTTTCACCAGAAGCATCTTAGTCATGCTGGCCACATGACCCGGAAAAACTGGCTGTGGACAAACGTCAGCTGCCTCAGCCAGTAAAGCAAGATGAGCGCCGCAACCCCAGAGTCGTTCGCGACTGGACTTAACTGTCAGGGGTCCTTTACCTTTTTAGGGCTGGTCAACCCATGAGGCAAGGTGAGGCACCTGCCTCGGGCAGCAGAATCCACAGGGGCAGCAGATCCAGCCTCCAAGGAAGGCTTCCCCAGCTGCTGCTGCTGCCACTCCTTGGAGGCCAGATCTGCCTCCTCTTCTGCCTCCTCCTCTGCAGCTCAAAGGCTCAGTGAATAGGAGGCTTCTGGTCACCCCTAGGGAGGAGTTGGAGCGGGGTGCATTCTGGGGTCTCATGGGTTCTGCAGCCACTCAGCATGATTCAGAACAGTCCCCTTTCCCCCTAGCATATGCATTTTCGTAGACATTACTTGGTCACTGTGTTGCAAAGTTCAGAGACGTGTAATTACAAAGGATGGCACTGTTTCAGTTCCTGCATTGCTTGGGAAAGTGTGAATTAGTATGCTTGCCTTTAAATGCAAACTAAATCAAATTTCTCCCTGATCTCTGGCCCCAGCCCTGACCAGGTAAGCTGCAGTGATTCCCCAACCTCACCGGCCACTATGTCATTAGCATGATATTAAACAGTATTCCAATGTTTTTCTTATCCATCCTTCCTCCCTGGCCCCTCATTTTGGTACATTAATAAGATTCCTCAACAGAATGTACAGAACCCAGAAGTTTAATAAATTTGAGAGCAAATCAGGAGGTTAGGCTGAGAGAGCCAGTCATAACGCAAGGAGACCAAAAGGCAGGCAAATTTGGTTCTTAGGGTTTCATTCTAATAATAATAAAATAATAATAATAATAATAATAATAATAATAATAATAATAATGTGTCCTTTGTTTCTCCAGAAAAAATGGAGAAATGCTCTGGGTGTGGGTGTGTTTGCATCATGCTGTGAGATGAAAAAAGCGGGAGAGAAAAACTATTAGTACATTAGAAAATAGAGGTTGAAGTATCTGCTTTTGAGGAGAAATAATATTGATTTCACTGCATCATAGATTCATTCTGAATGTATAAGCAGAGTGCCCTTCATCTTAATTGTAAAGCAGTCCACTTCTTAACCACATCCATGCCTCCTCATCTGGCAATGGAAACAGCATGCAACAAAAGGTAAGAACAGAAGAGCCCCACTGTATCAGGCTATAGGCCCATATGTTCAACCATTCTGTTTGCACAGTGGCCAACCAGGTGCATCTTCAAAGCCCATAAACAAGATCCTAGTGTAATAGCACTCCTCTCACTTGTGATCCCCAGCAACTAGTATGCAGCAGCATTCTGCCTGCAGAAGTAGTGGTGGAACAATTCCATTGTGACTAATAGTTGATTCATTTATTTACTCCTCTGTTAAAGCCTTCCAAGAATGCAAGGGAATCCTTAATTTAAACCAAACAAGTCTTTCTTTGGACAACATGTTGCTGTGTTGAAATGAGGGCAAAACCAGACGATGCTAAACTTGTGCCTGGGAAATGGGCACCCTATTCCCTTGGTTCAACGTTACAGGGCCTTAGCTAATAAGGCCTGGTGTACATCCACTGACATCAGGGCTTACTCACTGGTGGCACCAACCCTGTCAGATGGCCATCCGAGATATTAGAAAGGGGCATGGGTCAATCTGATTCATGAATGTCTACATGGTTGGGACTTATGCATGCAAATAGCCTTTGTATTTCCTCAAGTCTTGAATTGTTCTAACTTGTTTTCTTTTTTAGTGGTAAATTGGCAAGAGTTTTGCTGGCTGGCTTGCTTGCTAAATTTTCTTTTACATCTTCTTTGGCTGTGCTTGTATTGGCTCTTCTCTGTTGATTTTTTTTATTGTTGTTCATGCGTATCTTTTTAGTGCCTTGTGCTGTTGATTTTAACTGGGTAATTTTAATATATACAATATATACTATGGTAATTTAAATAGTATGAATAATAAAAACAAAAACTAATTAGTTCATCCTCATGGCAGAAGGTGCACTTTGTTCAAATTTAACTGCCACAATTAGGAATAATTCACAGCAGAAACTGCATGCATGTTTGGATTCTGAACCAAGTGAACTGGTTATGACATTCACAAATTTGTCATTTTTATTTTTTTAGCAAATGAGTCTAAAACTATCAGAAATATAGAAAGTATAATTAATACTAATATAGAAACTACCCAGAAATTGACACAGGAACCTATTTCGATACGGCAAACTGCGGAGGAGGCCAGGGAAAAAGCTGTTGTTGCTGAATGTAAAGAAACACAGCTGGAGAGAAAGAGAAAGAGAGCCCCAGCCCTACAGAAGCAACTTGATGAATATAAGGGGACGCTTGCTATGACTGAACTTAAAGAAAAACAGACGAATTTGAGGATTCGAGTTCACCTTTGGTGGACATGCCCAAGGATTAAGACACTTTGGGAGATGATTCATAACGAAATGAAAAAGGTACTTAAATATACCCTTTTGAAGAAACCAGAGGCCTTTCTCCTGGGCATGGTTGGCCAATTGGTGTTAAAGAAGGATAGAAGTCTTTTCACGTATGCAACAATAGCGGCAAGAATACTCATTGTGAAGTACTGGAAGACACAAGATTTATCTATCCGGGAAGAATGGCAGAGGAAGTTGATGGACTATATGGAATTGGCGGAAACGACTGGCAGAAATCCGAGACCAGGGAGAAGAGTCGGTGGAAGAAGACTGGAAAAAGTTTAAGACTATTTATAGAAATATTGTAAAAATAATGAATGTTAGAAAAATGTTGGAATGAAGTTATATGGCTTTAGTAGAAATGCTATAAGGAATTAAGTATAAATAGACTAATAGAGTATTAAAGGGAAAAATAAGATTAGAATATGTTAAGATAATTATAGGATAGAAAACAGAGGAAGATGGAAAGGAATTGCTGAAACAATTAATAGAAGTGGAATACAAAAAGGGAGGTGTGAGGAGGTCGTGGAAATAAGGGAATGAAAGTTAAGATATTGAAATTGTTTTGTGTTTTAAATGGTTTGTGTCTTGTTTTGTTAATCTTATGTTTTTTCTTTTCTTTTCTTTGCTTTTTCTTTTCCTTTTTTGTTTTTTTCTGTTTTATTGTGTTTAAATGGTTGGAAAATCAATAAATATTATTTTTTAAAAAAAAAAACTATCAGAAATGAATCTGAGGGAAATACCAAAGGGATTTGGTCCCCATCTGCACTATTCATTTAAAGCAGTGTTGTACCACTTTGAAGAGTCACAGATTCTCCCAAAGAAACCTTGGAACTGTTGTGTGTTAAGGGTGGTGAGAGTTGTTAGGAGACCTCCTGTTACCACCCCGGGCTGTAATTCCCTATTAGTCCCTCTTCCCAGTGAACTCTGGGAACTGTTGCTCTGTGTGGGAATGGAGGTCTCCTAACAACTCTTACCACCTTTAACGAACTATACTTCCTAGGATTCTTTGGGGGAAGCCATAACTGTTAAAAGTGGTATGATGATGCTTTAGATACGGTATATGGTTCAGATGGGGCCCTACTTTCTGCTGCTGCAATGGCCAGGACTTTAATATTTAATATAAAAAGGTAAAAGAATATTGGGAAATAATTTATAATGAATTGAAAAAAATGTTTAAAAGTAATTTTCAAAACAAACAAACAAAACTCCAAAAAACAGAGTCCTTTTTGCTGGGGATAATTCAGACGGAAATTTCCAGGTGTCAAAAAAGGCAATTTGTGTATCCCACTACTGCGGCCTGTGTTTCATTAGACCAAAAATGGAAAACGAGTGAGGTCCCAACTAAAGAAGAATGGCAACTTAAACTGATGGAATATGTGCAGCTTGTGGACCTAACATGTAGAATAAGAGAACAAGAAGAACATACATTTAAAGATGATTGGAAAATGTTTATTGAGTATATGGGTGAAAATTGTGTACATTTGAAAACGTTGGCAGCTTTAAGATAAATTCAACAGTGTAAATAAGTTTTGATTGATGAAAAAATGAAATACTGAATGGTTTATGTAAACTATGCAGCGGTCTATGGCATGCAAACTGAACCATGGAAAGCGAAGAAGGGAAGTCATTGATATGGTAAGGTTGTTTAAATGAATATTCTAAAATGTAAAATAGAAAAACTTAATAAAAATTATACAGAAAAGGACTTAATTTAATAGGCTTAAGTTGCAGGAGGGTAGATTTTGGTTCAGCTTTAGGAGAAATGTATTGACACTAAGTGTAGTTTGACAGTGGAACCAGTTGCCTAGAGGGGTAGAGCTTGATTTGCCCTTGCTGGACCAGAGATTTAATAGGAATGTCCTTGCACTGGGTTTCCTTCATTGGTCAGTGGTTGGACTAAATCAGGGATGGCGAACCGGTTACCCTCCAGATGGGATACAAGCCCCATCATCCCTCATCAATGGCTAAGCTGGCAAAGGCTGATGGGAGTTGGAGTCCATCAAGACCTGTAGAGCTGTAGGTTCCCTAGCCCTGGATCCCTCCAGCGCTGATCTGATGACTTTTATCTAGTCCAAGGTCGAAGTTCTGTTTATAGCAGAATTTGGAATAATTTGCTTCATAAAAAATTAATGTGTTTCAAGCTAAGCAACCATTTTTAATATATATTTTCTAAGGGACTGAGTTTTTGTTGGGGTTTTTTAATAAAAAAATGGAAAACTTAAAACAGAAACTCTTGGCACTGATATAAATTGCCTGATAGCACCATCTTCTGACAAGCTGTAGTTTTGGAAGTAACCTTGAAGGAGCTTTTGCGTGCATTTTTTATAAAGGAAAATTCATCTGAATGCATATTTTTGGAGCTGTCAGAATGAATGATAGCCTCTTTGCCTAAACAAAAAACACAGGTTGTTCCAGGTAGCAGTGGGGGAGGTCTGTGGTATCAGTAAAGCACGCCAGTGCATCCCGACAAAAGGATGTTGACTGGATGTCAGAAGAACAGAAGCACTTGCCTCTTGTGTTCTAATTTCTGAGAAGCAACAGAGAGTGCAATTGATCTGTGGATCTGTATGTTATGTAAGGAGGGCGAATTCGGACATTCTGCAAATGTGTAAAACACCTGAAAACGTTATGCATGTGCAAAATGGTTATCTTTTTCTAGGGATGGGTAAGAAATTTGGTTTGGATTGGATCCTTATTGCCTAATTTGTACTCCTGAACCAATGTGTTGAATTGAAAAGCACCTAGACTTCAGAATTTGCTTTTCCCTGAATTTTCTGGTGCAGTTATCCAACCCCCAAAGTTTACAAAAATGCATAGATTAGGGAGATGTCTGCACAAAACTGCATACATTCTTGAAAATAACCACCAGCTGAAGTCCACATTATGAACCAGAGCAGCATGGTTTTGACTGGAACAGGTTGACAAAGCCTACCTGGGACTGTCAAAAGGAAAGGAGGGAGTCAAAAGGGTGAGCAAGCAGGGAGAGGAGATACTGCATCTCGCCTGGACCAGAGCGTTGTCTTCCTCTACAGCTGTGGATCTTCTGCAGGACAGGCAATCTCAGACCTTTGGGGAGGGGGAGCATGATGTCAATTCAACCCTTGTCTCTTCAGCATTGCTTCCTCATGCCTGCAGCTCCCCAACCACTTAGTTTCACTGCCACTCATTTCCACATTTCCACAATTGCCCCAGTTTATGTGGAGTGTCAAGAGCGGGTGCTGAGAGCAGGTCAGCAATAACTCACATGACTTTGGTGAAGTAAACTCTTTATTCAAAGAAACAAAACAGCTCAGGAGGCCAGGACTAGTGAATACAGCAACACTTCCCAAAGGTCCCCACCTTCCTACAGCTCCCTAAAGTTCCTCCTTTCCTGGTTCCTTCCCAAGCAATCTGAGGCTCTGCCATCTTGCCTGTTTTGTGAACTGCCCTGAGATCTAGAGACAAAGGGCAGTATACAAGTTTAATAAATACTGATAATAATAATGTTGTGTGTGCATATACAAATGTGTACATGTGAATGTGTGTCTAAAAACAGGCATGTGTATTTCATTTTTTAAAAGTCTGTTCCCTGCGTGGGCTGCTGTGGAAGCTTCTCAAGATTAAAAGCCTAATGAACCATTTCCATCCAAGTTAATGCCTCACTCTACAAGTGCTCTGGTATAATTTTGCAAGGTTGTTTACCTCTTGGCTATCTTCAGGGCTTTTAATTTACCTCTGCAAATTGTTGTGATTATAAATGCCATTTAGAAATATGATGGCCCTTTCTTTTATTATGGAGGCTCGAGGCAATAATGAATGTTCTTTGACATGTTTTCATAATCATACAATCTTGTTAGGCAAAAAAATGGATGATGGAGATGGAGCCAAAGCACTTAGGAAATGAAAGGTTGAAGGGGAGGGGGAGCAGAGAAAGGTAACTGCTCACTCCTGAAATACCACTTGCTTATGACTCGCAGAATTTATTTTAAACAAAATGCATATTGGCAACAATAGGGCTGCAATTTATTACATTTTTATGCACTCCTCTTTTCCGTAAATAAGTTTCAGGGGCAGTGCCATGGGACTCTGGTTTGCTCTTTGAGGACCGATTACCAGAGACCAGAATATGCAGACCAGTGAAGAGCAAGATACACTGGAAGCTGCCATGTACTGAGTAGGACCCTTGGTCTATTTTGCTTCCTGCTGTCTACCCCATCCTTATCCAACCTGCTGCCCTCTGGATGCTTTGGACCAGAACTCCCATCAGCCCAGGTTTTTGGAGGGTACCAGGTCAGTGAAGGCTGCTCTACATTGAATGTCGGTAGTCCTGTAGGATTTCAGGTGTGAAATCCTGGGGTGTGTGGAGGAATCTCTAGGTAGATCAGCCCTGAAACTGGGGGCTTTTGCATACAACACTTATGCTTTTCCACTGAGCTGCACTTCCTCCCACAGACCAATTATGTCGCACAGTAGTAAATTAATCAATGCAGAGTCTTCTTTCATAAACAGAAATACAGTAGTACCTTGGGTTAAGAACTTAATTCATTCTGGAGGTCCCTTCTTAACCTGAAACTGTTCTTAACCTGATGTACCACTTTAGTTAATGGGGCCTCCCGCTGCCGCTGAGCGATTTCTGTTCTCATCCTGAAGCAAAGTTCTTAACCCGAGGTACTATTTCTGGGTTAGCGGAGTCTGTAACCTGAAGCATATGTAACCTGAAGTGTTAACCCAAGGTACCACTGTAAAACTTTTACTGAAGAAAATAAAGTTGTTCATAAACAGCATAGTTAAAGAACATACAAAGAGTGCTCATAGCAGCTATCTGACTCTTCACAGAGAGGAACAGTCTTAGTTTACTGATTTACTAGAGTCCTGAAGCCACTCTGTCTGCCTTAGCTTTACATAGCAACAACAACAGCACTATTCCACAGACCACTCCATTCACAATCCATACAGCTCTCTGACTTGAGGCCCGGAGAGGCTGGCTACTTTTATAGGGAGAACGAGTCATCACCCAAGATGAGTCACGAGTCACAGTGACTTAGCAGTTTGCTGTTAACAGTTAGCAGGCTTAGGCTTGAATGACTGTGTAGGCCTTGTAGGCCTTACAGCTTCTTCTGCTCTCAAGAACCTTTGTCTCATGACAAATTTGTCTCATGACAAATTACGCCAGGAGGGCGTCATGGATTCACTTAAATAGAATGTGCATCCCCTTTGTATAGGCAAATATACAAGCAGCCCTGCTTGCATGAAGCTCAGTTTGTGATACAGAGCACCCTTTTACTGTTTCCTGACCAATGTGTTAGTGTGGTACATAAAAGTTGCAAGTGGGAGACTGAGAGGAGCAGTGCTCTGGCTAACTGGGAACACACCCCAAAATCTGGATGACAAGTTTGACTTAAACCAAAGAAAACAGAGTCCTGCGCAGCCTGGTGTTATGTCCCCAAACTGTAGGCAGCAAGATTTCTCTGAGGGTGCATTCAGATGTGAGGAATATTGCATTACTTTTCATGATTATAATGCTGGTGCTTCTTTCCTGTTTTCTAATTTTCCTTTCAAACCTGTTGCTGTGTTATGGAACTGTGGCTTTTTGACCAATATACTGACAGGTCATGATTACTTTCATTCACACCACATTCACCACCCCCATGACTCCCCCATGAAAAGAGCAGGAAAGAACTGAATGCTGATATACTGCCCCATATATATTTTTTCACGTTACTCTCACAATTTTCCAGATTAAAGGGGCTGCAAATGGATTTCTTCTGGAATCAAATCACATGGAAATGAGCACTAAGCTTGTGCTATATTCCCATTAGTTTTCCAGAAGTGGCTTTTAAATCATGTGAAAGCTCAAATATAATGTGGAAGTTAGGGAAATGTCAGGTTAATGGAATAAACTACCATGTAAATGTAGCCTGGGTGTTTTTACATGTTAAGGAGATGAGAACATAAAACGAATTCAGTGCCGCTATTGTAAAAGTGGGAGAAAAATGTCTCCCTATCCATTTTTTCCATGTTCTAAGCAGTTCTGAAAGAGGCTGTTCAAGTGATTTGGACATCATATTCTCATGCTTCCAGTGATAACAACAAACTATAAGATTGGTTAGTTCTGAATGCATTTGGATCAGAACTAAAATCTTGAAGTTATCAGTGTTGTAGACAAACTACTGTGGTTTAGAGACACCTGGCACTGTCATAGCTAACAAAGCTGGTAAAAGGTGTTTTTCACCACCTCAGCCAACTTTTTTGCTATTGTTTTAGATGGCAGTGGGGAGACACCACTTGACTAAAAGTTGAGGGAGTCATAACAATGCTGACTCCAGTTCTTAGGATTCCCTCGGGCAAGATGCCTCCATCAGGTCTTTGTTCTCCTCCCTGCCATAATCCTCTGTCCCTGGTCTAATTCATGGAGAGGAAGGCAGGTGAGCAAGAAGGTGACGGCAGCTGTTGTTAACTTTCTGCTCACTGCCATTGCTTTTGAACTGTCTGCTTCTAGACCAGAGAGATGGAGAAAGCAGGCAAGTGGCAATGGCAAAGGGAGCAGCATGAAGGCAAGGAGGCTAATGTGATCAGCAGTGGGACCTGCATGAAATGTGGGCTTCAACAAATGTTCTTCCTTGCCAAGCCCTAATGTCAGCCCTGAGTCAGAAGATGGAGATGCTGGATTTAATTTAAGGGGCCCCCTGCCCTTTCTTCCATGATTTGGCCACTACTGCTCTTCATGTAATATTTAAAGCTACCTTCTTAGAACTGCATTTAGGTACATGAGAAACACAAGAAGCTGTCCGTTCATTTAGCTCAGTACTATCCACACTGACTCGCAACAGCTGTCCACAATTTCAGACACTCCTACCTGGAGATGTCAGGGATTGAACCTGGGGCCTTTTGCATGCACAGCCGATGCTTTTCTGCTAAGCTATGGCCTCTTTGTATGGCCTTGAGTCTGATGTTCTGGCTCCTTCTTAAGCAGTGGTGGGTACCAGTGTTTGCACCAGGGAACAAGTTCAGAGTTTCTTCACTCTCCCCCGCCTCCCTTTCCAGGGGTAGCAATAAACTATCCAGTCATAAATGATTTAATGGAGCATGAAATAACACACAGTGGCTTCGAGCCAGAAGACAGGATATTTTACCGAAGAGAAGTGGTTATTAGGAAGGTCATTTTGGTTATTGTTGTAATCGAAAGCTATCACACCTCTGGTGTTTAACACGATGGGGCGATCACTGTTACAGTCTGATGGCAGTAAAAAAAAATGATAAAAAATAAAGAACGGGAAGCATTACATTCCTTCTCTCTTTTTTCTCTCAACAGCAGGAAGCAATGGTGTTTCGATACCTTTCATTATAGCTCATTTTACACCCCAAAAGATAGCAGAGTCCTAGTAGGGCTCCGATGTACCTTTCCAAAACATTGACATTTGATGGTGAGATTGGAGCTCCCGAGAAAGGGGCATTATGCTATTCTGTTTGACGTGTGCATAAGGAGAATGTATCTGTGTCTACAACTCTGAGGGAATCATGAATCAAAAGTGTCCCTTTCAATTGTCACTCATTTGCCACTCTAGGAAAGCAATACAAAACATATCCCCTTGTAAATATTTGTGGAATATGGAGAGGAGAATGCAAACATTCAATTCTGGGTGCACAGAGAGGAAGACTGTCTTTGCAACAATCTGCTTCAGGAAGTCGGATCAGCCGTATACAGCAGCATATCTTTTGTGGCAGATATCTTTGTAAAGCTTTGGAGGAACTGTGAAAGGTTTTCCAAATTTGATTGGATCAACAAAGAGTATGGACTGGGGTTGCATAATTCTTTTCATGCTTTTTTTTGCAGTCAAACTTCCCCTCCTCCCCAAATCTTGGTTTCCTATTCACAGAAGCAACAGGACCAGGACTATTTGAGAATGTTACAGGGTGATGTTGGGTTAATCAGTCTCTCTTTCTGCTTAACCTAGCTCACAGGATTGGTGTGAATATAACCTGGAGAAACAGCTTACATGTTTTTCATAGCTACTGTTTTTGGGCAACAATAGAAATTTTATTTTTAAAAAATTATAATAAAATTTCCCCTCTAGGGATGAAAAAAAACCTGACAAGAAGTCCATGGATCATGCTGCTGATCCACTCGAATTCAGAACCCATGGCTGCAGCACTGAAATAAAATTAAAAATGAGGAGCCAGTTCATGCACCTCTTGCATCACATCTAGTTTGACCTTGTGTTTTTTAGATGTTTGTGGAAAATGATGGAATTTTGTGTGCGTGAAATGAGATTCTTCCCAAAAAAAAACACAAAACCCACAAAAACATTTTTTTGTGGTGGTGGGGAGACAAATCTCATTGAAATTGCTAGGTGGGTGCTGCCACTTATGCTAACGTTATACAGCAACCTTATGGAGAGCTGGTGTGGTGTATTGGTTAAGAGTGCTAGACTAGGATCTGGGAGATCAGAGTTCTAGTCCCAACTTCACCATGAAGCTCACTGGGTGACCTTGGGCCAGTCACAGTCTCTCAGACTAACCTACCTCACAGGGTTGTTGCAAGGATAAAACAGAGCAGGGAGAACTATGCACACCACCTGGAGATCCTTGGAGAAAAGGTGGAATATAAATGCAGTATTATTAGTAGTAATAATAATATAGTGGATAAGGGTTTTTCATATTTTCCTGCTTTTTTGAATTAAATAAAGAAGTAGTTTTGTGACATTCAGGAAAGCAAGACTCTCCCCACAGGCTGCAAATTTTTGTGAGACCCAGTAAGGTAAGAAGCAACTCCTTTCTGAAAGTGCTGGGGCAATATCTCATCCTCCCCCAGAACAACAATAACAACAAAAAGAGCAGCAGAAAATGTTTTTACAGAAAAAGAATATTTTATGGGCGGGGGCAGCTGGGAGGGATGGATTTCAGCCTGGCCTGGAGGATCTTTTCCATCCCAAGGACCTCATTCCCCTTCTGGGTAACAGTCCTGGGGGCACCTGCTAGTGGGGGGCAGGACTAGAGGCAAAAGTGGGCAGAGTAACCAGTGTTAATGCTACCTTTGTATAGTAGGCTCATATCTTCACTTGGGTACAGCTTTATTCTTGCCCTCCATCCAGACAAGCAAGAAGCATTATCAAAGGCATATTCCTGCCAGACAGAAAGGCTCAAGTGGGGGGGGGGGTGCAAAGCAGGGCTGACGAGGGGTGTGGCTTGAAGAAATCCATGAGGGCCATATAGAGACCTGAGGGCCACATTTGACCCCTGGACCTGAGGTTTCCCATCCCTGGTATAAAGTCAATGAGTTTATGTGTGCATGGGGGGGGCGGGGAGTGCACAGGTAGTGGATGCCTGAGGGTGGTACAAATATTTCTCTCATTCATAAGCAATACTTTTCTGTTTCACAAGTCAGCACAGAAGATGGCAGGAGGCAGAGCTTAACAAATACTAAGAGAATAAGCAACACGTTTTTTAGGAAGGATGTGAACTTAGAGATCATTTCTTTCAACGTTCACATCTGTATGGTTTTCTCTTTCACCTTTGTTTTGCAGGAGATGCTAGTAGATCTTAATAAGCATAGCCTGTATCTGTTACATCAGGGTATTGCAGAAGACAGGCATTTAAGATCCTCTTAATCTTTTGAAGATCCCTACTGTATTCCTAAACACCTGTGCCTCTCTTTAAGTTGCCCTTGCTTTGAGGGTTTAAGTTAGACCCTTCCACGCACACCCCATGGCATTATTTGAACACAGACAGGGATGTGTGTGTGTGTTGTGTGTGTGTCTAGGAATAAGATCTTTGTTTTCATTGGTGTGTTGATTCCCCCCCCCCCTTTCCAAGGGATAAAAAACAAGGCTATAAATCCCAGCGGTGGAACTTGAAGAATTGGGTTTGCGTGGTTGAAATCTTTTGAAAATTCTATAAAGCAGTAAGAGGCATTGTTCTATTCAATTTTGAGCTATTGATCCAACTGAATGCTTGTTTGGAAATTGCCTTTGCAGCTTTATTTCAACATAAGAAACACTTCTCCCCCCTCTCCCGCCTCTCTTTAAAGATTGGGTATGTGGGAATTTAGCGTACAAGGGCCACATGTTTATGTGCCTCAAATATTTATGCACATTTAAGAGATTCTGTCCTTGAATTAAGCCATTGCTTAATACCTTCAGACTGAACATTTGTGTTTGCTGAGTACAACTGAACCTACCATTTACTGACACCAGTAGTTTCATCTACTTCCCACATTGCAGAGATCGGCAAAGCATTCCACTTTGCTTCTGTTTGCATGGTTACTTGAATGGGACATTAAACCACCACTGCTTTTCTTTGATGGGTAATAATTTCAGCTATCTTATTGGACCAGTCAAGAAATGATATAATGCAAGGGTAGGGGAACCTTTTTCATTTCAAGCAGTATTGGAGCATAGCTAGTGCTGCCTGGGGTGGGCATGCAGGTGCCCCAAGAGGTAGGCCCAGCACAAAGGGAGCTTGCTGTACCTCCAGGTCAAGCGTGACTCAGGGTGGAGCTCCTGCAGCTGGCACACTGCAGCCAAGGAAAGTGGGCGGCAGAGTTGCTGCGACTCCTTTCTCTTTCTCTGCCCCCAGGATAGGCTTGACCAAGGAGTGGAACTGTGGCTGCTTGTGTTGGGCCAATTCAGGCTCCAATGAGGGAGCCTGCATGGGGGCCCCTGGTCGCACCCCCTCAAAAAAGGCAACCCCAGCCCCTCCCATGCTACACCACTGAGACTGAGGACCAAATTCCCTTCTGAGCTACCTTCCAGGGTCAATGGTGGGCAGGATTGGAGGTAAAAGTGGCTTAAATGAAAACTATACCTTTGTAATAATAGGACAGTTTTCTGCTCACTCACCCCTCTTCCGAACAAGCAAGAGGTATGAGTAGAGATCAAGGATATGTTCCAACTATGCAAAAACAACAACAAAAAACACTCAATGAGGGTGTGAAGCAGGGTTGGTGAGGGATGTGGCTGGTCAGATAGGGAGGCATCCAGATCAAATGCATCCCATCCTCACTTGTATGCCAGAGGGAATGAGAAAATGTACTTACTGTTTATCCTGTCTTTCACCAAAGGTGTCATACATCATTTTTTCCCATCAGTGTTATCCTCATAACACCTTGAGAGGTACTGTAGCTTAGGTCGAGTGGTAGTTACGAGCACACAGTCACCTAGTCAACTTTATAGCTGAGTGAGAATTTGGCTCCTGGTCACCCCATGGTCTGACACACTAAAAACCACACCAGTTCACAACATTACGGCCTCAACTCATGCAGGTGATATGTTCTAATTCATTGGGTTTCAAACTGTATTATAGAACTGGCTTTTTTGGGAAGGTTATCAGGTTTCCAACTCCCACACATCCGAAGATTAGTAGGGATGCTTGATGAATTTGATTTCTGTTAATTCTAATGTGAAGTGACCTGATGTGAACCTTCTGAACAAATGTGCAGCCTGTAACATAATTATCCTTCAGATTTCATGCTTGTTTGAATTTTGCAATACCATTCCCGGCTCAAAAAGTATGTTGTAAAAAGTGCACATTGTGATAACATACTTTTTGGGCCCGTGGACACATTTGCAAACCACAAAAGCCGTTGTGGGTGCCATACACACACCACAACCAACTACACAACACAATAGATTCTGTTGAGTATACAATTTATCTTTCAATACTATTTCAGTGGTAGAGGAAGAGCCACTGAAGATGCATACATACACATGTGCACAGGTGCCACATCGACAGTCCTGAAATGCATGTTGAAATATGAAATTTCATGCGGAGATTTATTTCTTTGCATATTTCTAATTAAATCACTCCATCAGAAACAGGGCAGAATAGTCTTAGGTACAAACCCATTTGAAATTGGCACAGGCCATATATGGATTTCCCTGCAAATACAGCACTTTCACGACATTGGGGTGAACAGGGCTCCGTGCATAAAATCACAGAGGTTTCCAGGTCATGTGTGGTCCCCCCCCCCATTCCCTCTATTCAGGCATTCATGTGCAATGTCTACAGGGAGCCACCCCGGGCAAGGCCAGGGGTGCAGCCCATTCTTTGCATTCATCTTCATAGATCACATGTGAAAGAACCCAGAAGCAGCTCTAGGGGAGTGTGACCAGTGCAGTTGTACCAGGCGCAGAGCTTCTAGGGCGCTGGAGCAGGCCCCACCACTATTACTCCAATGGAAGGTGAGAGGTGGGGGGGTGCGCGCCAGATTTTGGCATCACACAGACACTTTACTACTATGGCACCCCGAGTTGGGCCAAAATTTGGCACCCCCCACCCAGTCTTTGTGCCATGCTGGGCTTTGGGAAGGAGATACAAGGGCTCTAGCAGGGACCTAGAGCCCTACCATCTCCCCCAACATGGGAAAGTGCTAAGCAGGCTTTGGGAAGGAGGTGGGAGGACTCTGTCAGAGCCCTCATACCTCCTTCCCATAGCTGGGCAAGTGCTTACTGGACACCCTTTCTGCTTGGCACCCAGTGCAGGGCAACTGATTGCTCTGCCCTAAAACTGTGTTTCCTGTTGGAGTAGCCTACTACTCCTAGAATTAATCCCCTTCCCAAAGAATGGAAAATATTAAACAGGTGGCTCTCTGGCCTGAATCCATTGTCTCCTAACTAGCTATCACCTTCAGAAGATAAGTAGAACCTTGCTAGATCAGTTCGAAGGGCCTTTTACTTCAGCCCCTCACTTTCCACAGTGGTCAACTTCAAGAAGGCTGCCTACACTCTGCAGGATCAGATCCTTGGTTCTGTTGATGTTGAGCAGAGGATTCAATTCTATGGGGATGCTATTTCAGAGGGTGGAACATAGGGTGGGAAGGAGAGGCATGCATTAGGCAGAAAGAAGGAGAGGTCAGTGGACTATATGGAACTGGCAGAAATGACTGGCAGAATTCGAGACCAGGGAGAAGAGTCGGTGGAAGAAGACTGGAAAAAATTTAAAGTACACTTACAGAAACATTGTAAAATTAATGAGTGTTAGAAGGATGTGGGAATGAAGTTACATGGTTTTAGTAGAAATGCAACAAAGAATTAAGTAAAAGTTGATTGATAATGGGTTAAATTGAAAAAATTCAAGATTAGACCGTTACGATAAACTATAGAATAAAAATTGAGAAAGATGGGAAGAACTTGCTGAAGTAGTGAATTGAACTAGAATACAAAAAAAGGGAGGTGTGAGGAGGTCGATGAAACAAGTAAAGGAAAGGTATACTGGAATACTGGATGTGTTTTAGTTTCTTTTTTGTCTGTCTTTTTTGCTGTATTGTATGGTTTTTATATGTTATATATGTTTTGTTATTGTTCTTTTTCTTTTTTATTTTTTTTTATTTTTTCTGTAATTTTTAAACTTTTAATAAATATCATTTTAAAAGAAGAAGGAGAGGTCAGGTGGGAAAGCTACTTGCAAACGAGCACTGTGCCCTGCAGTCCACATTCAAAGGCATCCCCACTGCCACCCAGAAGACGCAGCCAACCTGCTTTCATTTGCCTTTTGCTGCTGTTTCCTGGCTGACTTGTTGCTGTTCTTCTTCCTGCCCAGTGCCAGCCTCTTCTTTCTGCATGATGCCCCACTTCCTGACAGTACCAGATTGCTTTGGGTGGCCCAGCTCATGGTGATCTGGGGCTGTCTCCATCTGCCTGGGGTGAAGTCCAATTTGGTGCTTTGTCCAAATCTGGTGCACAGCCCACATAGCAAGTGATTGATACGGGACCTGGTTGTAGATTAAACCCTAGAGCAGTGGTATTCCAGGAGGTACAAGGAGTATAATATTGTGCCCCCCACCATTACGCTCTTCATGCACAGACATTTTGAATGTCTTTCATTCGGTGTCTCTTTCACATTTAGATGTGAAATTACTGTCTGCTTAATATTTGCAGCACTTAGTTCAGTTTAAGTTCAATGCAATTGTGTGGTTATTTGATGTACTGCACTGCATTCTACCTAGGATGAAAATAGGTTATTGACTTTCAAGTTTCATAGAGTCGTACATACTTTTGCAAAGCAGTATTGATCTGTCTTCAGTTTGGGAAGGTCAGCATAAAGTTTACTGTTAGGTATCATTGCCTGCTTTTTCAGTACTCTGTTCTGGAAAGCTGTTCCTGTCCAAGCTTTTGCTGTTGTCAGCAAGTTGGCCAGAATGTTTGAGTTTGTGTGCTTCATAGTGCAGTGTTTAAGGCACTAAACTATAAAATAGGAGGTCCCTGGTTTGAACCCTGCCTCTGCCATTGATGCATGAAGTGACATTAGGCAAGCCATTCTCTCTCAGGCTCATCCATGTCTATACTATGGGAACAATACTATAGAGCAGGGGTGAGGAAGCTTTTCCAATTAGAGGGCCCAATTCTCTTCTGAACAATCTTCCGAAGGCTGCATGCTAGCAGTAGGCAGGTCCAGAAGTAACAGTGGGGGAAGCAATGAATGTACCATTTGCCTTTTACAGTAGACTACATTCTACCTCCTGCTCACCTAGCAGTTCGAAAGCACGTCAAAGTGCAAGTAGATAAATAGGTACCGCTCCAGCGGGAAGGTAAACAGTTTCTATGCGCTGCTCTAGTTCACCAGAAGCGGCTTAGTCATGCTGGCGACATGACCTGGAAGCTGCCTGCAGACAAACGCCGGCTCCCTCGGCCTGAAAGAGAGATGAGCGCGCAACCCCATAGTCGTCCACGACTGGACCTAACAGTCAGGGATATCTTTAGCTTTTAGATTCATACACACTCACCCCCTTCTTTCTCTTCCATCTAGACAAGCAAAGGGGCATTGTTAAAAGTTCAAGGATGCATTTTCACCAGGGAAAACACCCAGGGCTGGTGAGGGTTGTGACCAGATAGAAAGTTTAAGGGGTGCATTTGCCACTCAAGCCTGAGGTTCCCCACCACGGTTATACAGCCATAAGCTATATCAAATTTGCCATTCTATTCTCACATGTCAAATTTGGAACATCTTTTTCTTTGTGTGAGGGTTGAATTTTATGCAAAGAAGAGTAATGGAAGCAGTGTCTTCTGTTTCCCCAAATAGTCACGGGTAGGGCAATATGGGCACTTAGGAGCACTGTTGTTGCCATCCTCACTTGCCATAGCAGCAAACCAAACATTTAAGAAAGAAATACTTCCCTCTACCAGTAAGCTCTTGCCCACTGAAAATTACTTAGAATTCCTCTCATTCCTTAGAGATTGACCAGTAGGATATTTGTGGAGGAGGGGATTTCACTCACTATTAATTAGGATTAATAATAGACAAGGGTGCTTATTTGAAGAACAGTGAAAACAACTTAACCGTAAACTGAGACTGAGGTGAATGTGGTCAGAACTATTTTCTAAGCCCACAGACTCATCCGATTTCCTCTATCCTTCATTCTCTTCCAGTTGATGACGATCCCAGCCACCCACCCACTCCAATTTCCTCCAACTGCTCTACCTTACTTTCTTTAAAATTCCATATTTCAAGTGATCTGTTCTCCATCACAATTAAACACTCTAGCTCAGCAGTAGAACATCTGCTTTGCATGCAGAAGGCCCCAGTTTCAATCCCTGGCATCTCTGAGGATGACTCAGGGAGACTCCTCTCTGAAATCCTGGAGAGCTGCTGCCAGTCAGTGTGGACAAGTCCAAGCTAGATGGACCAAAGGTCCATCAGTATAAGGCAGCTACTTATGTTTGATTGTTCTACACACAAACCCCATCCTTGGTTCATGCCAAAGAAGTATTACACAAAAGAACAACTTATTGGTAATCTTTTGTTATGGATCTGCAACATCAAACTGATCTTTCTGCAAAGACTTTCGCATTATACTGTTTTGAATACCTGATTGCTTTAACTCCAGTTCCTTTGACCCTTTGCACCATGGCATTCCTTTTAGCAATGCTTTATGGTTCTAAAGCCAGCAATGTGATGAGTGTCCTTGACTCCTTTGACGCTGCCAGTCAAATTTCTCATCCCTCATAGGCATCTCTTTGGAGCTCCTTAGCTTGCAAGCATTTCGTAATGAGTAAATCAAACCACCCCTTCTAACATGTTAATAGTCTTAATTTCCTTCTTCCCCTCAAGGTGCCAAATCTTGATTGCTATGTTAGGAATATGAAAATTAGTATTGAAAAGTAGGACAATGATCAGAGGCGCTGATGCTGTTTCAGTGGAATGCTGATAGAAAGAAATGGATTGGGGTTGGCTATTGGCCAGTGAGAGGGAAAGCTTGCCAGTGAGAGTGAGGGCTCTAGCTCAGTGGAAGAACAGATGTTTGGAAGCAAATGGTCCTGGGTTCAATCCCTGGCATCTCCAGGTTTGGTTGGCACACATCCCCAAATGAAACACTGGAGAGCTGTTGCCAATTACTGTAGTTCAAGAAACCAGTGTGTTGCCCTCCAGTTGTTTTTGGACCTGTTGGCCTGTCCTATCTTCCCTGATCATGGGGCTGATGGGATCTGGAATGCAACAACATCTAGAGGGCACCATGTTGGTTGTTGCCAACCAGGCAGCACTGAACTGGGTGGACCAATCGACTGACATGGCAGAGGGCACTACTTATGCTGCAGAGGGGCTAAGTAAGCATGGAGCTTCCAAAGAAAGATGCAGGACGCTGGGAGATGGGACAGTCGGTGTCTACAAAGAGAGTGGTGTGGTTTGACTCTGTACTTCATGATCTCATACCCCTACCCCTCATTTGATGGCAGTGTGTTTTATTTCACATCATTAAACATATGGTAAGTAGCCCTGCTGCACTTGGGGCTGGTTCAGTGGGGCAGATGGGGCAGAACCCCACCAACCTCACTCTGCTCTAAGCCAGGACCTACCTGCCAGCCTCCTTTCTTGCAACCAGTCTGAAGGATAGCTCTACCTGTCATCTTCCTCCTCCTCCTCCTCCTCCTCCCCATTAGTGCCATCTTTGTATAATTCTGCAAGCAGGAGGATGAGGTGGGCAAACTAGAATTGGTTGGCTCTGCCTCTTATTACCTCTGCCTCTGCACGTCATTGACATGGGCTCTACCAACTGTTGGTCTCCCTGTCTTCCACACTGCCAATCCCAATGGGCACTGAGCACTCTCAAACTGATACCAATGCCCCAGTTTCTGAGAGGATAATACCCTGCTTCTGGATCTGTTTGCCACTCCTTTGAGTTGCCACTTGCCTACCTGCTGCAGCAGCAGTAAGGGGAGGTGTTATCTGGGGGCTTCCCAAAACCTGGATCCAATCATATAATACTAGGGTCATGCATCTAGCCCACTCTAAGGTTGCATTCAGACATGAGGATTATTGGGTTTGTTCTCCTGGGTAAACTGCTGCCTGATTTGCATTACCTGTTGCATTATGGATTTGTGGGGGTTTGTCATGATAAATTTCATCCACACAACTGGTTGTAGTGTGACACAACAGCAGATGTCATCAGGCATGTGACACACCCTTAATGCGATGCATGCTTCTGCTCCCCCATGATTCCCCCATGTCTTTGGCAGGAAGGAACTGTATGCTGGGATACTGCCCCAAATATCTTCTCATGATTTTCCAGGTTTAAGAGGGTTGAAAATGTGCCTTTTCTTTTCTTTTTCTGGAAGCACTTAAGATGGAAATGAGCACTTAATTCTACTAGATTCTGCTAGATTTCCAGAAGCTGTGTGAAAGGTCACATAAGATCACATAAAATGCAGACATTATCAGATAAGGAAACCAGGAAGATGAAGTGAAATGCAACCAACAGAATAATAGAATTATAGAGTTGGGAAGCACCTGAAGTATATCAACTTCCAATAACAAACTTAGTTGGTCTCTAAGGTGCTACTGGAAGGAATTTTTTTATTTTGTTTCAATTACGGCAGACCAACCCGGCTACCTACCTGTAACTAGAACTTCCAACAATGTACACTGAGATACTCAACAAGTAAAAAACAGGGAGGAAATTGAGATAATGGTTGACCATGAGTAGCATTTCAATAGGAACAATTCAATCAGATAACATTATTAGTTATAATGAAGGACCCAGTTCATACAACCGGGATGGAGAAGAACCTGTGGCCCTCCAGATGTTTCTGGACCCTCCATCAGTTTCAGTCAGAGTGGCATAGGTCAGTAAAGATAGGAGTTGTAGTCCAACACCATGTGGAGGGCCACAGGATTCCCATCATTGCTGTTCTAGTTCAGAAGTGTACTTCCTTTTATATATTTTTCTTATCTCTTGTGGAATAAGTCCTTATACTGAGCATATAGTTGAACTCTGCTCCTGAATCCTATTGCTGGATTTTGATTAAGGATAGAATTGTTCCACTTTCTGTGGCACCATATGAAGCATTTCTGAACTAGTTAATACTCTGGTGTTGTCTCTCTCTTTCCCAAGGGCATTTTAATGAGGGGAAATTGCTTGTTACCAAATATGTTTACCTGTGTTGCAATTAAAGTAATGAAAATGTGTTCGAGATTAATCAAAAACTGCTGTAGATATTACAGATAAGGAAATCTTCCCCTGCTGACTCCATATATACACAAGTGATTGTTAAAATTAATATTACTATTACCAAACTGATGTTGTGACATTAATTTTCGGTAATTCCCCTCCCACTCTGGTATTCCATTTTGCTGCTACATCCATACCTCCTGAAATTGCAGAAAGTCTTTAACATATCCACTTAATATTTCTCAGAATGAAAGTGGTTTGTGTGTCAGAGAGAATCAAGGAGTTGACAGATGGAGGCACAGCAGAGTGCAGCTGTTTATCTCAGTACAGTAGAGTCCTGCTGAGGTGTTTTTGTAAACTGGAAGGCCCAACATGTGAGGGATGTTGGGATGAATGTGACGGCTCTGCCCCCTTGTACACACCATGGTATGTCAGTTCAAGAGTGATGGCCTGAAGTAGTGGAGGTATTTGATTTTGTTTGAATTTTAATGAGAAACTACCCAGTTAACGGGTGGCGCTGTGGGTTAAACTACAGAGCCTAGGGCTTGCCGATCGGAAGGTCGGCAGTTCGAATCCACGCAACGGGGTGAGCTCGGTCCCAGCTCCTGCCAACCAAGCAGTTTGAAAGCACATCAAAAGTGCAAGTAGATAAATAGGTACCGCTCCAGCGGGAAGGTAAATGGTGTTTCCGTGCACTACTCTGGTTCACCAGAAGTGGCTTAGTCATGCTGGCCACATGACCCAGAAGCTGTACGCCGGCTCCCTCGGCCAATAAAGCGAGATGAGCGCCGCAACCCCAGAGTCGGTCACGACTGGACCTAATGGTCGGGGGTCCCCTTACCTTTTTACCCAGTTAACACATCTTGAACCAATATGCAAAAGCACATATACCCTTCAAAATTCATACTTCTCCGGTTTTAGTGATGAAGTTTTCCAACCAATGAGTCCCAAAATGCATATACTAGGGTAAAGTGTGCTTAACAATGTGGACATTAGTGAAAGTGACATACAGAAATGCATTATATTTAGAGGAAGCTGCTTGTAAAAAGGTGCATATTGTTGAAACTGCATTTAAAAACTGGTTTATTGGGAGAAATTAACACAAAAATGCTGATGAAATTCCAAGAGGGTTGTTTTTTATTAAAAAACAACAACACAAATTGCTATGGAAATGGGGAGAAATGAATGTAAGATTGAAATAATGAGAAACTGAAAGAAACCAAAGCTGCCCATCTCCAATGCTTATGGAGGCTTCTGTTCAATGCAGGACCTGGGAAAATCAGAATCCTACATTGTGCACATGTGGAACAGATGCCCTTCATGTAAACTATCATTTGGGAGACATCAAAGACCAATGCAGGCACTCTCCTGCTACTGCAATTAGAATTGTTTGAGGGGAGACACACTCGCAAGCTCCACTCCATCCATTGTATCTCCATTGCATGGTCTTGCTACCCTCTGCACATTGAGGGGAATACATCTGCAACAGGGGTTCTAAATGGTATTAAGATTGTCTCTCCAAGCTCTGCTGCAGATTAGGGATCAGGAAGAAATGTGCACTGCAATGTGAGTCCACCAAATGTGCACTTCTCCCCCACCCCACAAAAAAATAATAATAATAGAATGTGGGTCAATAGGCAGCTATCCTTTGAAATCTGCAATTCTCTATGTTTTGTAGCGCAATTTTCCAAACAAATACATACAAAAATGTATGGGAAAGTATGCAGAAAATGCCTAGATTGGAAAAAATGACATTACATTATATATTAGGAAAATTGGCTTGCAAAAATGTGTACATTAAAATAAATTTGCTCTAAAATGGTGGTGAATTTGCATGAAGCCTTTTCTAAAAAAGATAATGATGATAATTGCAAACTGATGTAGAATGCAAATAAGTGAATTTAAGATTGGAAAAATGAGAAACTGGGAGGAACAAAATTGGCAGATCACTCTCATCCCCAGTAGTTTTTCATATACTTTGGTCTCCCACAATAACTTTTGATTTCAGAAATATCTATTGTATATGGGGACCAGAGTTGGACTGAGATTGTGGTTTGGGGGACTGCAAAAGAAAGGATGAATATTTTGTGTTTTGTCACCACTGTGCTCCTTATTGCAGTCACCACACCCACAACCACCTGCTCTTCGTAACACAGGAAAACTCCTAGTGGACTTTTAAAGAACACTGTTGTTGAGCTGTGTGTACGCATGGCATGTGTATATGTGCATGCACGCACGCACACATTTAATTTTTTCCCTTGTTTTGCTTTTAACCTTCAAACATGCTTTGGCAAAGTCACACTTCATTTTTAATAGGGTCATTGGACTAAAGAACCATAATTCTTCATGACATGTCAACCATTGCATTCAAACAATTAATTAGATTATAGAAGACCAAAATGCTTTTCATTCCCTAATTATACCTACACAATATAAAATGACCCTTTCACTTCTCCTCCTTCCCCTCTAATTAATTCTAATACGAGAGTGGTGATGTTTCATGGCATTCAAACAAATAAATCACATAAAGGCGTTCACACCCAAAACGTTTTGTAAATCAAAAGTACTCAGGTTGGTTTTAGCCATAACTTTGAATTAAATGCTTTTGAAGTCAAATAGAATACACTTCAACATAATACTCTCATTGAATACTGCATTCAAATTTGTGTAGTCCAGTTCCCAGCAAGTCTGTCCTCTGAGTCAGGATTCAGGCAGATGCACCAAAATGTTAACTAAACAGCAACTTTTCTTTCAACAGCAACATAGCATACAGTGTAGAAGGCTGCAAGTCAAGCAATGAAACTGAGAAGGGCCAGGAAGTGGGCCCTTCCATTCATATAACCTTCATCCACAAACCTACCCCAGTCAGCTTTTCATTGTGGCAGAGCTACACATAGGCAGACCTACAGAGTAGTGCTTCCAGGACATTGTCACCTGTATAATGCCTCCAAATTTCAACCAATTAGCACTTATCATTTTCCCTTCTGGAAACAAAAGAACACCTTTGACACAAAATGCTCCAGAAATGCATTGTATTTTGACATTGGGATGTATTCATTACCTCAGCCAGTGGATTGGACTTTCAGGAGACCCCCATCATTTTTCATAGGCAAGAAAGTGTCAGCAGGTTAACACAACCCATATGATGTTGTTGGGGGACGTTCCTCTAACCAAAGACAGCTTTCTTGCAGGTGTTTTACTGGCGTAGAAAAAATTACTCCAAATACTGTTCACGTTAGTTTTCTATTGTAATACATTTTGCCTGGACATTTAAAATATGTCACAATATTTCCATAACATTATTTACTTTAAAATATAGTTTTTATTGTTTGCAGTTAGGAGTGCAAAATCACAGCCATTGGAAAACTACTGAGGTAGAAAACACACAGACTCCCAAACGATTAGTGTGACTTTTGTTCAGCCTCTGAATAAAGAATAGGAGATAAATTAATGGAGACTGGAGCAATAGGTGCTAGCCATGATTGCTATGTTCTTTCCCCATTGTTGGAGGCAGTGTGCTTCTGAATACCAGTTACTGGGAATCACAAGTTACTGGGAATCTTGTATTCTTGTCCTCCTTAGGGGCTTCCCAAAAGCATCTGTTGGCCACTGAGAGCAAGATGCTGGATTAGAAATGATCCAGAGGGGCTCTTCATATGTTCTTATAAACTTACATTGCAATAAGGTCCAGAGATCATCTCAGACCTATTATGGCTTCAGTTTTGGACCCCTCAGTGCTCTTGCCCTCTCTGAGTGCTAAGCAACATAATAATTCTGTCCCATGCTGTACAGATGTTCAATGTGCAGCAATTGTTTCTTTGAGATATGTCTCTTCTGGGTGATATTGGGTACATGGGGATTAATTGCCCTCCAAATGAGGGATGAGACTCTTTCATCATTTTGCGGCTATTAACTTACAAATATTCCATAATATATCAAGGAGACAATTTTTATAATTCCATGTTGGCACAATATCTATTAAACTATAATTGAACTTTAATGATGTGACAGATACAAAAATAACTTCTTTAATTGAAAAGACAGCATTTGAAGGCTACTGTAGAGCATGTGCTCTGCTTTTGCTGGAATTGTAATCTATATTTCTCCCACCTGCCCCATTACTCAGACACCACGGTCTTGGATAATTATATTAGCATAGTCTTTGTGCCAGATGAGCATTGCATTAGACTCAGTTGTTGGATTCTACAGGCTGCTGGCATGTTAGACTATTCTTGTCATAAAATGGAAGGTTTACAGTCTAGTGTTATTGTGTGGAAGTATTCAGTTTGTACACTGCATTCCACAGAGTTTGGAGTGTGAACACTAGCTGGGCTTTTGACAAAGCCCATCCTTAGACCACTTAAGGTCCACAGTTTTGGGGATCATGTCATTCAATGAAACATGTTTTGATATATACTGTATTGCATTACAGTCATTTGAAGATGCTTGTCAATATGGTTTGCTATTGCTATTGTCCGCACTGAAGTGTGCTGTGCTTCTGAGCTGAGTCCCTTCCAGGGGATAAATGGCAACCATTTTTAAAGTGTGTGTGTGAGTGAGAGAGAGAGAGAGAGAGAGAGAGCTCCTTCTGAAGTAGTTTCCTGAAAAAAGGCATCTTCTAGACCATGTGAGGGAATCCTTTGGCCTTCTGGATATTTGCTGAACTACAACTCCCATCATCCCTGGTCATTGGCTGGGCTTGCCTGGAGCTGATGGGAGCTGTAGTTCAGTAAAGGTACTCATTCTATACCTCCAGCTTAGCTCTTTAAATGCAAGCTACATGTCTTGACAGGTCCTCGGTGGGATTGATTAGGTTTTCTGAACTGCTGCCAGTTCATCCCACTCTGCTTCCATAATTTCTAAACTAGTTTCCCTTAATAAGTGAAGAAAAGTAATAGTTGGCTTTCTAAAAAAAAAAAAAAAAAAAGACCCCCCCTTTTCCTTTCCCACCTCCACCCCCTCAAAAAGATGTAGGAGATCAACAAACATGGATGGGGCAAAGTTATCCTTTTGATTTGTGCTTGATCAACTCAAATTAAGTTCAGCTAATTTCTTTGTCAAAGAACTCTCCCCAAATCTGCTGTCAATCTTCAAAGCTTACATCTTGTTTGCCTTTAGTCAAATGAAAATGATTAAAGATGCTTAATATATCTTAGCAGAAGCAACAATCTTAACATTTTCTCATATTCCTAAAATATAAGATGGCTGATTGCGTTTAGAAGTCCATATTCATTTTGGAGCCATGAAAAATTGAACTGAATGGGGCCCATTTCGTTCAGTGTTGGTTGCTTCAAGACAACCTGTTTATTGAGCATTCATCTTCATTTATTTGGACGCATGGAGTGCAAGAAGGCACTAATTTCTGTTCCTATTGTATTGTCACAATTTGTATTGCATCCATTTAGTTTGGCTTCTGCCAAATTCTCCATTCTCCTTCTTACTTACATTCCACCCACAAGGCAGGAGCCAGGGGAGGAGGGAAAGTCAGGGCAGTCCAAGGCGGAGGAAGGTGCACAGGATGGGCCCAAGGAAGAAGGGATTTTTCAGGTGAGGGACAGGTCAGTAGATCCCCCACCTTCCCCTGCCCCCTTGTCTCCTAGAACAAGGAGGGACTTGAAAAGGGATGAGTAGTGGGCACTTCTGAAACCTCTCAGAGGAGGGTAAACATATAAGTCAGAGGAGGGGAGGGGCCCCACTGTTGCTAGACTGCTCCATGGGGCCAGTGCCCAACAGCCTAGAGGCTAGAAGTGTGTAAGCATGTGTATCCAGAAACTGTGGAACCTACTGCAAGTGCTTCTCTTGCCAATAAAGATGTGTGTCTTCCTTATCTAGGATGGGCCATGACATGTGTCAGTCACCAAGACTCAGCCTACTATTTCACAGGGTTGATGTGATGATAATGATACTTTGAGCTCCTTGGAGGAAAATTGGGATTTTGTTGTTGTTGTTTAGTCGTTTAGTCGTGTCCGACTCTTCGTGACCCCATGGACCAGAGCATGCCAGTCTTCACTCCTGTCTTCTAAATGTCCCAAAAGCTGGAGAGAGGCTGAGCCCATCTTGGCCCTGCTGGATTTGGACTCTGCTGCTGTGCCAGCTCTAGGCTGGTGCAGTGATTTACCTGTGCTTCCATTTTATGCCCACCGAGTGATAGTATGAGTGACTGACATGAACAATGGGGCTACAGATGAGGGGATGGCTCCCCATCACACCACACCAATGCCTAGTTCTGTAAATCAGAGAAAGAAGCCAGCTTACTGCAAATGGATCCTTATAGCCAATGGATAAGTACAGACCCCTGTAATTTTTTGGGCTTTCCTTAAAAACATGCCTCTCTTCCAGGGGTGTGTGGCTATGAGAGCTCTAACAATCAGCTCCTGAACTTTGAAACGTACTGCTACACCCTTTCTGGTAACACTTCTCCATTGTGGAGAATCGAGGTCTTCCACAAAAGTCTGGTTAAACTTGTGATCAGTACCAGTCATTAGTGAACGTTACATTGCTATTTAAGGAACGACACTCTTTGTAATTTCCATGTTATGTGCAAAAACATGACAGAGAGGAGGAGGAGGTCTATAAGCCAAGGTTCTATTTCTTTTCAGTCGCATGTCCTTCTTCCACTTCAGCTTCAAGGCCTCCTGTGTGGCTTGCAACTGAAAATAGCAATTGTAATTAGAAAGCACACAGCTTAGCTGGGTGCCATTGAAAGGACATTACAATAAAATCACAGCTACTTCCCCCCTCTCCTTTTTACATAGCAGAGAAGCCAGAGAAACAAAACATCACAACTGTAACTCCCCAATGCTTAAATAAATAAATACATGAGGATTCCTGATCATGGGGATGACTGATACTGTTTATAATCCTATTTCAACCTTTCCTATTCAGTGCACAAAGGTCAGGGGTTAAGGTGGTAAGGTGGAGCATGCAAACCTGTTGCCTTTCTACAGATACAGTTTAAGAATGCAGCTCTCTATTATCACCCTCAATCTACATCCATGCTGGGTATTTTCCAGAGCAGAGACTACAGCTCCCATCAGCCCCTACTAGAATGGTCAGTGTGGTCAGAGATTATGAGAGTTGTAGTTCAACAGCCAAGTCTAGACTGCTTCTGCATGCATTAGTGCTGATAGTAACACCCTTGCTAAAACTTTTACACTGGCTGCCCGTGTTACCAGGTCAGATTCAAAGTTGTTGTATATGAAGTCTTCAACAACTTGGGTCCAGGATACCTTAGTATCTGAGGCCTTATACCCAAGTTCAATTGCTGAGAGTATCCAAAGGAGCACTTTTACTTGCCCCTCATCTTACATAAGCCTAACTCAGACCCTCCAACTCAGACCCTTCCAGGAACGTCCCTGCTTTAGAGAAGCCATCCCGGTTTCTGATTTCATCCCGGAATGTCCTGCTTTTCCTTAGGATGTTTCATTGGAGAAATGTTGGGAGGTGTGGAGTTATCCTACCCCCAAACCGTCTGAAGGCAATCCTGTATAGGGAATTTTTAAAATGTTTTTTAATGTTTCTTTATATGTTAGAAGCTGCCCAGAGTGGCTGGGGCAACCCAGTAAGATGTGTGGGGTATAAATAAAAAAATTATCGTTATGGAATGGGACGTCCCTATTTTCAACGGATAAATGTTGGAGGGTGTGCCAACTGGCTTTGAATAAATGTTGGGCATTTAGTACCATCAGTCCCATGTGAACTACACTTCCAGCAGAGATTTGGCAGGCACCCTCACTTTTGACTTTGGGTGCATTCGGACATAGGAAACATTGTGTTAGCTTTCCAGGTTATAATGCCATTTTCTAATTTTGCTTTTGCCTTGCAGTACCCGTTGTGTTATGGAACTGTGGCTTTTTGACCGATACACCAGCATGGTATGCTAAATTCCATTCACACCAGAGGGTGTGGTATGACGCAACAGGGAACATCATTGGACACCATCGCTACTCCCCCTCTGTTTCCGCACTTGCATGTTTCTGTCTCTCAATCATTCACACATGAAAATGGCAGGAAAGGACTGTAAGCCTCTGTGTCGCCCCATATTTTGCCACTTTGTTCCCACAATTTTCTGGGTGAATGAAGTTGCAAAAATAAAATTAATTATTGGAGGCAGTTAACATGGAAATGAGTTCTAAGCTTTCACTAGATTCCACCAGTTTTCCAAAAGTGGCTCTATGTTCTCAGAAAGCTCAAATATAATATCATAATAAACGATTAGTGAAACGTTGAGGAAATGAAACAAGCAGCCATATGAATTGAGACTTTTAGGTCTCACTTCAAGTCCTTTTTTATGTCAATATGCCTTTTAATATGAGCCAATCATTTTATGATAATTATGTAGTATTGCTTTTAATGGTATTTTATATCTCATGTAAATCTTGTACAGCTCCCTGAGATTTTGTATGAGAGGCAGTATATAAATATTTGTATAAAGAAATATAAAATAAAACATCTAAAGGGCACCAGAGGTTTGGAACAACTTCTGTTCTGATTTCTGGGTGTCCATTGAGCCTGTTTGACTTATTTAGTTCAAGAAGAATATTTAATATAAGTAAAATTATTATTGCTTTTGGCTATTCATAGTTCCATATTTTTTCCTCATTTTAAGTATTTTGTTCTTATGGTTTAAGTTGGTTAAATTTCCTAAGTTGGTTTAAGTTTGTTAAGTTCCTTTCTTCAGCACAAACATTCACAGCTCAGTGAATTAGTAATTCTTGTAACGCTGCTTTCACAAGTCCTTCAAATATATGGCTTATAAGCCAATATTTCATATAGATATAGATATGTGGCTTGTTTTGGAAACTACTTGATGAGATGTAATTTGATCAAAGTTAGTGAATTCTTTATAACTGCTAAATTGCCTGTGTGGGTGTTTGAATTGGTGTGTGCATATTTTATCATTCTTAATTGTTGAGAAGCTCATTTGCCTGTACACAATTATGAAATCATAGCTGTGTGTGTTTCTGGTGGTGGGGAGACCTTTAAGGTGGTACCATATGTTTTTGAACATCACAATAATCATTAGCTGAATTATCAAGACTATAGATATTTATTAGCAGTGACATTTCATGGTTTACTTCCCAGGTTATACTACAGTGGTGACATAAATAATCACAAAAGCCAGTAATTCGGAGCATCAAAACAATTTCATACAAAGGCGTATATTATATCGGGGCTGTAGGGTCATCTGCTTCGTGACTAGTTTGCAGATAGCAGGATATTTGAAACTGTTTAGAAGGAAACTTCTGGTCTTACTTTTAAGGGTGGTTTAAAAGAAAAAGCCATATGTAATGGAAGAGACTGGCCATGTTACTTTGGACTATCCAGCTACTTACTTGATTCTTTGACTTGGTGTGCTTGCTGGGTGGCCATGTGTCTTATTTTACAGGGCACAATCCTCTGTTTGGAGGGTTATAGTGTGGAAAAGCCAAGTTAAAAGTCAAACTTGAGGGGAGATCGGGGCTATTGAACTTACCCACTGAGAGCAGGCACATAGGTGAGCTAGTCACAGTCTTCCCAACTACGGTGAGACTACATTTCTATGTAATTATTTCTCTTTTTGGACCTATAGACATAAATGGGCAAATGCAAAGGTTATGCAGAGCTGTGTTTGCTTTTTTTGGTGATGACCATATTGCATCACGTGCTTTACTAGTTGGATGAGGAACAGAAGATAAGTGATAAACATTTTTTGGGGGTATGACAGGAAGCTGCCTTACAAAGCATAACAAAGCCCACATTGCTTTATACGGAATTAGACCATTGGTCCATTGAGCTTAGTGTTGTCTACAGTGATTGGCAGCAACTCTCTAGGGTTTCAGGCAGGGAATCTTTCCCAGCTCTACCTGGAAATGCTTGGGGAGAGGCCCTCCTATTGTACCTAGGGTGGCAACAAGATAGGGCCTTTTCAGTGGTGGTCCCATGTTTCTACAATCCCCCAAAGACATTCACCTGGTGCCAGCATTAATGCAATTTTTTCCTCTTTCCCTAGGCCTTAAAAAAATTAAACTTCTTTTTAATCCCTTGCTCCTTGTAAACTGATGTTCAGATGTTGTGTTCCTTTGCTGGTGGTTAGCCATATTATTAAAATGAATAGCTTTAATGTTGTGCCATCACTTAGAGGCATTAGGCAACTAACAAATGTTAGGTAGTAGTAGACATCACAATACCTAGCCTTTGTCATAATATTGAAACTCAGGAACATCCAATGTAGCTGAATGTTGGAGAGTTTGAGACAGACACAAGAAAGAATATCTCCACACAGTGAAATTGTGGAATCTTCTCCCACAAGAGCTAGCGATTAAAGGGGTGTTAGACAAATTCATAGATGATAAGGCTATCAATGCCTAATAGCCATAATATTCTACCTGAACTGTCAGAGGCAGCACGTGTCTGAATACTATTTGCTGGGAATTGCAACAAATTCTGATGAGGGCTTTTTCAAAGAAAAAATGCAAACAATGCACAACTGAAGATGTGGAAAAAGTAAGAAATTGAGCAGAAAGCGGACAGGTTTGTCCATTCCTATGTCAGACTAGCATTTATAAGTACCTAGATAAGCACACCAGCTCTCACAGAAATATCCCCTAAAGTCTGATCAGCTAGAATTCTTTCTTTGTACATATGGAATTTTTCAGGACTCCTTTTTTTTATTTTTTTATTTTTTTTAGCATCCAGGCTTTCTGGTCGCTTCCAGTAGACTAGCACCAAACCTATTTGATGAATAAGGAGGAGAAAACATGGAAGGAATGAACCCACTACATTTTCTTGACATTGTTTTCTGCTCCCTTTCCCATAAGAAACCTGTCAAAGTCTTCTACAACTTCAGGTGAAGGAACCTCCTCAGATCCCCAGCAATAAAAGTGAATGCAATATCCTCATGATTAAAATTTCATGGTGGGGAACATCAAGGAAGTGTGTAGATTCGATTCTCTTCTCTTACTTGGCTCAGATATACAGTCATACCTCGGGTTGAATGTGCTTCAGGTTGAGCACTTTCGGGTTGCGCTCCGCAACAACCTGGAAGTAACGGAGCGCGTTACTTCTGGGTTTCGCCGCTCGCGCATGCGCAGACACTCAAAATGACGTCATGCGCGGAAGCGGCAAAACACGACCCGCGCAGATGCGCCGTCGCGTCTTACGTTCCACTCAGGATGCAAATGGTGCTCCGGAATGGATCCTGTTCGCATCCCGAGGTACCACTGTACTGATTTTAGGACATATTCCCACTCAAGACAGTGTCCAACTTATGGCAGAATTTGAAGATGTAACTCCAGTGGCTACTAGCCCCCTTCCCAACAGAAAATAGGTCACCTCATCACCGAAATAGCAAACCATGGAAACTTTATTACAAGTATTCTTCAATCATTTTTTAAAAATGATTGGGAGCATATTCACCCAGTGCTTTTCCAGCTGCACTGGCTCCCGGTGGAGTACAGGGTCAGATTTAAGGTGCTGCTTTTGACCTTTAAAGCCCTTCACAGCCTAGGACCCTCGTACCTACGGGACCCTCGTACCTACGGGACCGTATGCCCCACGGAGGACTTTAAGGTCCATAAATAGCAACACCCTAGTGGTCCCAGGCCCTAAGGAAGTTAGATTGGCTTCAACCAGAGCCAGGGCCTTTTCAACTCTGGCTCCGGCCTGGTGGAACGCTCTGCCTCATGAGACCAGGGCCCTGCAGGATTTGATTTCTTTCCGCAGGGCCTGTAAGACAGAGTTGTTCCACCTGGCCTTTGGCTTGGAGCCAATTTGATTCCCTCCCTCCCTCTCTTTTCTCTTTTCCTTCTCCTCCTGCGATGAGGCTACATTTTAATATTTTAATGTTCCATTATTTTAATGTTGTATTTTATTTTTGTTTTTAAGTTGTAATCATTCATCTTGTTTTTATTATTGCTTGTAAGCCGCTCTGAGACCGGCCTTGGCTGGGGAGGGCGGGGTATAAATAAAAATTATTATTATTATTATTATTATTATTATTAAAGTGGGAAGTGGGCCTGTCAATCAGGGATTGTACAAAAGTTGTCAGAACTGTCTCAAAGAAGCTTCCATTGGCCGGGCGGCCGGGCATTGCTTGTGGATCTCTCCTCAGTGTTCTTTCATGCAAACTTTCATGCTCTGTTATCATCCAAGTTAAGAATATAAGAAGATCCCTGCTGGATAAGGGCAAAACCCATCTAGTTCCTCATCTTGTTCTCACAGTGGCCAACGAGATGCCTGTAGGAAGCTGGCAAGCACAACCTGGGTGCAACAGCATTCTCCTGGCTTGTGATTTCCAGTGACTGGTATTCAGAGGCTTACTGCTTCTGACAGAGAAGGCAGAACATAGATTGGATTTAACTCTATCCTAGACACGGGAAATAATGAATAAAAGATAATGAGTAAAACTGAATTTTTAAAAGGTAGCTTGCTGAAAAATAAATTATGGCTTCATTTTGCAACTCTGAGACTCAGAGCTTGTTGCTCCCCTTGATAAGATCTTTATAATCCACAGAATCAGAGCTGTAATAATTTTGTAATTATAATTTGGCTTTTGCAGCTATGAAGCACCCAGATTTATCTTCAAAATTAAGTAATTCTGACTGTGTTTGACCTGAGATGTAACACACTATTAACCATCCCTGTTGCAAAAACCTACAAAGGCCTCATGCTCTATATCAGAGAAACATTAATCACTGCTATGGGGTTATTAATCTAATAAGCATTGTTCAACCAACTTCAGCTCTCTGAAATTTAGTTGCTAAGGTTTTCTCCGTTGACACCAGAAGACTTAGTCACAATCACTAACATGTCTGCTGAGGTAGAAAGTATTTACAGTGGTACCTCTAGATACGAACAGGATCCGTTCTGGAGCCCTGTTCGCATCTAGAGATAAACGTACCTAGCGACGGCACGTCTGCACACACACGCGTCGCTTTTCACCGCTTCTGCGCATGAACGTGACGTCATTTTGAGCGTCTGCGCATGCACAAGCAGCGAAATCCGGAAGTATCGCGCTCCGTTACTTCCGGGTTGCCACGGAACGCAACTCGAACACGCTCAACTTGAAGCAATTTTAACCTGAGGTATGACTGTATTGGCATGGCATTGCCATTATATCAGGAGCATATACAAAAGTGGCATGTTATTTTTTATTTTAAAACCAGTTTTCTTTGTCTATTACTTTCATAAAAAGGTTTTGTGGGAACTGGAATACATTTAAGAACTAACTCTCCGCAAATGATTGTCTGCTGAAGTTCCTCCAGTCATATATTCATTGACATGTTCATAGGTTCGTTGACAGATTCAGAATCAAGTCTCTGGGAATTGTAAGGCTCCTCTATTTCTGCTGCATTTTTCAAAATATGGTCTTCCTCCAATTTTCTACTAGTTGTGTGTAGAGGAAATCATATCTATGGCACATCCCTTCCTTGATCCAGACCAGCATTTCAGCATGCCCCAGGTGAACGATGAAGCAGTCCACTCCAGGACTTACGTTGGACTAGCAAAGCAAATGAGATTCCAAAATAAAATTCTTCACTTAATGAGCATAGTCTGAATCCAGAGTCCCTGGCTTCTACATATAACAAGGGCATACATTTTGGGAGAAGGGGGAAGGAGCTGTGTCCCGATATCCCAATTTGCCCTCACCAAAGCAAGAAGTGGGAACATACCTATTGCCTATGCTTCTAACCTCCACCCATGTGAGCTGAATGTCTGAACAGAGTCTACACACATATAAACTGTATGCTCATAGTCAGGGTTCCCAATCCAATAGAAAGGGTACAGTTTCTTCAGACGAGCACTGAGCAAAAATGTGTCTCCTTTACCAACATTTTACTTGGTACTAAAGTTAGGCCAAGGGATGCGGGTGGCGCTGTGAGTTAAACCACAGAGCCTAGGGCTTGCCAATCAGAAGGTTGGTGGTTTGAATCCCCGCGACAGGGTGAGCTCCCGTTGCTCGGTGCCTGCTCCTGCCAACCTAGCAGTTCAAAAGCACGTCAAAGTGCAAGTAGATAAATCGGTACCGCTCCAGCAGGAAGGTAAACGGCGTTTCCGTGTGCTGCTCTGGTTCGCCAGAAGCGGCTTAGTCATGCTGGCCACATGACCCGGAAGCTGTACGCCGGCTCCCTCGGCCAATAAAGCGAGATGAGCGCCGCAACCCCAGAGTCGGTCACGTCTGGACCTAATGGTCAGGGGTCCCTTTACCTTTTTAAAGTAAGGCAAAACATGATAGAGAGGCATTACATTATGCATGGTGTTGAGGAAGTAGATCAATAGAAGTTTTCTCTGTCCCTCTCATGGTATGAGAATACAGGGTCATCTAATGGTGGGAGATTTTAGGGCAAATGAAAGGAGATTAGCATAAAAATCTCTGCTACAAGGTGTAGTAAAGGCCACTGACTTGGTCATCTTTAAAAAGAGATTAGACAACTGTCAGATAAGGCTAAAGGTGGCTATTAGGAATGATGGCTATATTGTCTCCAGCATCAAAGCTGTATGCCTCTGGATACCAGTTTCCAGGGTTGGCAAGTGGGGAGTGCTGTTTTTCTCATGTGCTGCTTGTGGGCTCCCCATGGGACACTGATTGACTACTGTAATTGGCCACCATGGAAACAAAATGCTGGACTAGATAGACCTTTGGTCTGATCCATCATGGCTCTTTTCATGTTATTAATACCCAGCTGCGGTTTCAGAACCACTCTGAATTTTAACCCTGTCCTTTGTAGCATCTGCAGTCCCTTATCAGTTAATGTCGCTTCACTCCAGAGTTGTGCTTCTTCTGGCATCAAGCCTGCTCCACTAACCTTTGGTCCTGTATCTTCCTAATTAACCACGTTTCTCATACTGTGCTATAACATACACTGCCAAAAAATTTTGGATACATTGCAGAAAAGTTCATGGGGACAGAACTAATATATTTTCACTTTCTGTTCACACAAGCCTTCAGATCCAGTCTGCAATACCTGCAGGTTCGACTAGTGTGCTTTGCTTGCTACTTATTATTCATTTAGATAAGTTATTAAATCCTGCTCTACCTTTCAAAGACAATATTTATGTGAACCTCAGACCCAGCAGGGAGGTCAATGTGGCGCTCCAGGGCTCTTTACCTGACACTTACAACTCTTCCTAAGCAACATTGCATCTCCCCAGACCATGTCTCTCACTAGCCTTGCTTTGCACCCCAAGTAATTTAACCTGGCTGGAAAACAGCCAGCCAGCCAAACTGTGATGATGCATATTGCTTGTCTGCATGGGAGACAGATAAGGGTGTGTAGCCTACTGTACAAAGGTAACATTTATATCTATTGCACTGCCCATTTTCCCATCTGGCCTGCCCACCACTGGCATGTGGCCCTTGAAAAGTTGCCCAGGAGGCAGTGTGGCCCTCAAGCTGAAAAAGATTTCCTACCCCTGGTTTACAACTGCATCCTAAAGATATCACAAGTAAAAAATCCTTCATCCTTTCTCTACATTTTGTGTCCCTCTTTATTCGGTTAATACAGGCAACAAACTCCAAAGAGGTGGTTAAGTTCCACTTCATCTTATTTCAGCTTCCTATTGTTTTATTGCACTTAATACAATATTTTATAGCGATGCTACTTGACTTTATAATATTCGCGAGAAAACATTAGAATTCATGTTGATGTATTATGCACCCAAATGTGCATGTAATGACCAAAAACAACCAATTTTTATGTCACTTCAGATTCCCCATGCTCTCCTCCCCACCTCTAGTCATTTTCTAAAAGCTTTAAGTATCATTCTCCCCATTTTGAGTGACTAATATATACTTGGGAAAAGATAATGCAGCTTATTCTGTCATTGTGCCAAATGAATGGAAGGGATGAATAAGCAGAATATCCATTAAATTGAGCCTTCCCCCCCCCCCCCACGCACACCCGAGTCTAACAAAGCTTTAAAATGGAAAATACCATATTAGTCCTTGTCTAAAGATTTGGATACAAGCTCACGCATCCCTGTATTAAAATCCAATAACTTAATTGCTAACAATTATATGATCTTACTCATCTAACAATTATTTTAATTAGGGGTGCTTAAATAGTTATTTAAAATCGCCTATTAATCTTCACAGACAGCAGATGCAAATTGCAACAATAATTATGACAGAGGAGCTGCAGATGGCCCAGATTCTTCCCCTTATCTTAAAATTTTATATATATATATATATATATATATATATATATATATATATAATTTTAGGATTCCCTGAAAGCTCAGATTGTGTCATTTTGAAGTGTCCATGCAAGGAACCTAACAGAAAACTGCATTAGACTTAGGCTCATCATAGTTGATTATTTGGTTTTGCTTGGTGAACATTGATTCCTTTCCTTTCCTCCTTCAAAGCAGGTTCAGTCCAAATGCACAAGATTCTCCCATTTTATCCTCACAGCATCCCTTAGTCATCCTTCTGGCTTTTCAAATTCAAAAAAGTAAAACTATGGGTCACAGAGTGCTTGGCTGCAGTTCACCAGGACATACCGTATTTTTCGCTCCATAGGACGCACCTGACCAAAAGACGCACCAAGTTTTTAGAGCAGGAAAATAAGAAGAAAAAATCTGACTCAAATGTTGTACTAAACTATTTAAAACAGCAAAGTGGGTGGCTCCTGTCCACTTTGCTGCTTTAAAGCGAGCCACGATATATAATGAAGAGAATGGAAAAAGGACAGACATTCCATTATAATGTAGCTGTTTTCATTATCACTGGGAAGTCAGTATTGGCAGCAGTCACAAAAATTAAAATTTGAGCATTTTACTGTTATTAATCAAGAATATTAATAGTCAGGGAGAGAAACCAGGGCTGTGCAAATGAGAAGTGCTTGGAGTATGGAGGAACAGCAAAGAGATCAAATGATTGTGCTCCAGTTCCTAAATCTCTGAAGTTTTCTCAAAACAGGCATGGTTGTTTTGAAAGGAAGATTCAAAATGGTGTGACTGAGCAAAGAACAGAGGAGGAAAAGAGGGCAGATAAATAGCTTCCATTCAATAACAAGAGAACACAATGTTTTTGGTTTGGTATAGGTGGACTGTACTTGTAAGAATTTGTATAATGAATTATAGATTTGGAGTGGAATATCAGTGCCTCTTTTCAGCAATAAAGATTAGCTGCTAGGAACATGGTCCACACACAAACACACAGGATGTCTGGTTATAGTTGTGTAGTTTAAACTGTTACTGAGCCAGATGCCTGCTCAGTTTTAGCTGAGCTCACTAATACTGGATTGTGGAAATGCTTTGCATGTATTTATGACTATTTCTGCAATACTGCTACTTGAAGAAATCCCCAAACTTAATATTTTTAAAGTTTAAATGGAGCTCAGAATCCGGTTAGGCAATCCTTTGCAGTTGAATTAGGAGGCACTGAGAGACAGCAATTTGCTGCTCCCCACCCCCACGAGCACCCCAGGAACACACAGCCTTCCCTCTGCTTGCAAACCTTGTCGGAGCTTCAGGGGAATGCAAAAGCTGCCAGCAGAGCCGCTTGGCTCCTCCCCCCCCCCAAAGAGCACCCCAGGAACGCACAGCCTTCCCTCTGCTTGCAAACCTTGTCCGGGCTTCAGGGGAAAGCAAAGGCTGGGGGCAGAGCAGTCTGGCTCCTCCCCCCACCCCCAAAGAGCACCCCAGGAACACACAGCCTTCCCTCTGCTTGCAAACCTTGTCGGAGCTTCAGGGGAATGCAAAAGCTGCCGGCAGAGCCGCTTGGCTCCTCCCCCCACCCCCAAAGAGCACCCCAGGAACGCACAGCCTTCCCGCTGCTTGCAAACGTTGCCGAGGCTTCAGGGGAAAGCGGAGGCTGCCGGCAGAGCACCGTGGCTCCTCCCACCACCACCAAAGAGCACCCCAGCAGCGCAGGGCAACAGCGATTTGGCTCCAGGGACCACACATTCGCTCCATAAGACGCACAGACATTTTCCCTTCCTTTTTAGGAGGAAAAAAGTGCGTCATGGTGCGAAAAATACGGTAATTCTTTAGAGACATCGGACATGTGTAAGAACTGTACTTTTCCATTAGGCCCCATCCCTTGGGTTTTCCTATTATTTCTGGGCCCAGTTTTGTCTCGGGCCTGAGTATACACATAGCAATGCTGCCTGCTAGAACTTTAAACTGCAATGTATTGCTTTTGACAGCTTATGTAGCCAAGTGGCTAACAGTTCTATCTTGTACATTCCTACTCCAGAAGTAACCCTCACTGAGTTCAATCAGATTTAGTTCCACAGATGTTGTTCCAGTCAATCCAACAGAGTTCAATCACCTAACCTCAGAGAGCTAACATTGTGTAGTGGGTGGAGTGTTGGGCTACAAGGACTGGAAGACTTGGGTTTGAATACTTGCTGAACTGCAAAGATCACTATTTACATTTTTTTATAATAAGGGTATTTATGAAATACTGATTATGTTGAGCACCATCTTAAACAATGCCTTCTCAACTGCATGCAAGCAGACTGTCTTCTAAAGTAGTAATTGCCACAACCCAAGTACATCATCTTAAAATAAAGTTTAAACAAAAAACAAAGTTTGCTATTTATATGCAGACTTATGCAGATTTAATGGATTTTCTTGATGGATTGATTAATTGACTGAGAACACTTTAATCGGATGAAAGCCCTAAGTGTATTATTCATAGATACTGAATATAAGTACATTCCATATTTCAGTGAGATGATCTGGAGCAAGTAATTTTTCCACTTGAGACTGCTAAAGGAATACCATCCCATGTATCCAAAATCTATGCAGCTGAACCCACTTCCCTAACCACTGATTTAAGAGTTAAGCCCATCACACACAAAATTGCCCCATCCTGCTGAAGGGAATCATTACACTGACAAGAATCAGGATTCTTGTTCTGATCCTTCCTTCTCTCTCTCTCTCCCCACCTGTTTGAAGGAATGGCAGTGACACACACACACAATCCTTTGGAAAACAATCCTCTGCTGAGATTAGCTGAGTTGGAAAGTGCAGAACTCTAAATACAGATTTAAAAGATAGGAAGGGGCTCCCTCCTTGTAAAATTGATGCCCTGACTTAGCAGTCCCCAGCAACACTTAGCTGTTCCACCCCAGCTGAACTGAGTCATCTAGCTGGGCTAGTGGAATGAAAGCCGGGCTTCTGTGGGGGTGGGGTTACTCCTGAAGTGAGTGACACTGAAGGATATTGCCACTTTGGGGTGGCATGAGGGTGAGGACCTGTCCCCCTGTGCAAGAGAGTGGAGGAGGACTGCCTGTGCTTAGGATCAAACTTGTGCTTTATTTTTGCTGGTGCAGGTGCCAATAGGTGGAATGTGTTGCCAAAGCAGGGGAGGAGATGATGAGACCCAGGGAGCAGCCATCAGAGTTACAGAAGGCAGAGGGAGATATGGAGGTGGGAGACAGTTCTGTTCTCAACAAAGGGGGCACCACAACAGGGTGTTGGTTGCCCCCCCCCCCACTGCCCCCCTCTTCAAATAGCCTGTATAGTCTTGGCAACCATCCCCTTCGGTTGAAAATGTTGCTGGTCAATCAATTCCAGGTCAGTGAATGGCAAAACAACAGCTACCCAGGACTGGATCCTGGAAGGGCATGCTGACCTTGTGTTATGGAGACTAGGGGTGTGTGTAGGGTGTGTGTGTTAATCTCTCAGCTTTACCCACCAGGGTTCTATGTACAGCAACAGGCAAGATCAGGGTGGGTGCAGGCAGGGAGGGTTTGATGCTAACCCTAACTCAGTGGCGGAGCTACAGTGGCGGAGATACCAGGAGCAGAGAACAGATGAGGACGTGGTTAATGTGTGTCCGGGAGGCGTGACGCACGTCCAGGGGCGTGGTGCACATCCAGGGGGGTGCACGGTGCGCGTCCCAGGGGGCAGCTGCGATGGCACCCTGCCAGAGATGGCACCCAGGGCGACCCGCTCCCCCACCCCCTTCGTTCACCAGTGCCCTAACTCAACAATAGTAGGAGAGCACTAAAGGGAAAAGATAGTGATGGTCTTTCTGATAACCAGAGAATGGCATGGGGCAACCCAGCCAGGTAATTTGAAACCCCAAATCTGGGGAGAACAGAAGTCAAGCCTGCTGGGTCAGGCCAATAGCATGTCTATTCTATCATATGCCTGTTGAAAACATGCAAACAGAACCCAAGCACAAAAGTACTATCCCTTCCTGTGGTATTTAGAAGACTTACAGCCTCTGACAAAGGCAGCAAACTTTAAATGGGAGAATTTTGCGAATATATGTGCCTAGGAATGGGGTGGGCGTGGGGGATTTCTTCAGTACACAATCCATACTTCCTGAAACAATATGTGACCCGGAACACAGTTATCATTAAGAAAATTGCAGCTCTCCTAATTTTCCAGCCAAGAAATGGGATTTGCAAAGCATATATTAGGTGGAATGTGTCCAAAACTTAATGCATTATGTAAAATAACACAAGCAAAACCCTTGCATTGGGAAAATGGCTTGCAGAAGCTGTGAATATTGGGCAAAAAGTGTGTGCACAAATGTGTATACTGGAAGAATGCATACAAAAATGGCAACAAATTTTCAAACTTAAAAAAACAAAGTAATCTGACAAGGAAATCAGGTGAAGGGAATTTAAGATTTAAAAAATGAGAAATTGCAAGAAACCAAAGTTGACAGATTTATCCATCCTTAGCCATGCCATGGAATAATAGCAAGAATGGGGAGAATCCGCTCTCTCCTACTTTATAGCAGTTTCTACTATGCTTGATCTCAGTAATAAATATAATAAAACTTGCCAAAGTTTCCTACAAATCTTAATGACCCTTTAGAATGGGGTAAATTATATTAACTTTTACAAATATGATGGTGCTTAGACACATGCACACTGAGCTACCGCGCTAGTATAGCAGAATTTAAAAGGTTTTTAACAAAAAACAAAAATGATATGCCCAATGGAATTTTCATGGCAGAAATACTGGAGACTGCATTTTAAGGACTGATCTAATTCAGCTGCCATTTCTAGCAGATGGCAAATTTTAGTCTTTAAAATACAATTAGCCAAGCAGCTAATTAGAAATTCGAGGTATTAGAGACACAGGGTGTTAATAAAAAAAATCTTCTGGACAACAAAAGAAAAAGGGAGGGGAGGCCCTGGTAGAACTGGAATGTTTCTGGCCCATGACTTATCAGTAATCCTCCAGTACTCATCAATTCTTTTTATTATATAAGTTCACTGATAAACTGTAATAATAATAATAATGCTTTTTTGCCATGAGTGGCATTCAGCTAAATTTTACTCAGAGTAGACCCGTTGAAATTAATTAACATGACTAAATTATGCCCATTAATTTCAGTAGGTCTACTCTGAGTAACGCTTACCTGAATACCACCCTTTGTATGCTTGCCACTAAAAGTAGGTTTCATTAAAGCTGTTTAAAGTGGTTGGCTAAAAACTTACTTTAAATAAAAAGAAGCTCAAACTCTGTGGTAACTGCCCAAAGGCAGCACTGAAAGCCTTCAAGGACACCATGGCAGCCATGGACAGCAGGTTGGTGACCTCTGTAATAAGACATCCCCAAAAGGCATAGGGACAAAATAAATATAGTAATTTTGGGGGGATAGAAAGAGGAAGGGCATAACTCAGCAGCAGAGCTTTGCACAAACGTCCTGAGATCTGGTATCACTGGACCTAGGAAAAGGTTTTTCTTAGGAACCCTGGAGAGCTGCTGCCCTATTGAAGATCAGTCTTCCCCAACCTTGCATTCCAGATATCATAGAATTGTGGAGTTGGAAGAGACCCATGAGGACCTCCTACAATGCAGGAATCTCATCTAGATCATACATGTTAGATGGTCATCCAGCCTCTGCTTAAGAACCTCCAAGGCAGGAGATCCACTACTTCTCAGTCCTATCCAGCATTGCCAAAGGTCAGGGATGATGGAAACTGTGGTCCAAAACATCTGGAGGGCACCAGGTTGGGGAAAGCAGATGCAGATGACCCTAAGCTAGAAGAAGCATTGCTCTGACCAAATATAAGGTATGCATCCTATGTACAGAATAATCTCCCTTCAGCACATTGGAAAGTGCTTTTGAAAGAGTGTCTTGCACTGCAGTGAGAAACAGAAAGAGTCCTTTGGGGGCAAGGATAAAACGGCCCCATTCCCCATGTCAGTATGTCCTGTGCCATCTGCTTGAGCCAGAGGCTCTGTGTGCATAGAAGGAGCCCGCATGCTTGTTTAAAGAGTAAAGGGACTCAAAGCAAGATGAAGTTTAAATGCTCAAAAATAGCACTCTGCAGTAATGAGGGGATAGCATGACAGGAATATAAAGCATAAGAAAATATCCTTGGAGGATAAGTGAGATGATTAGCAATATCATTAACGCCAAGGAGGCATCTGTTTGAGTCCTCTGAGAAGCACCCAACTCACCCACGTGAACACACCAAGTGAAAAGAGAGTGGCTTGCTTAATGCTCCAGCCTGAACGCTGAAACACAGCATGATTCACATTTAAAGAACATACAAATTAAAGAGAAGAGAACTGGGAGTGGGGGCGGGGGGGGGGGGAGGACTGAGCTGAGTCTGCCATTCCGGTGCTCAGTGGAGTTAAGAAGGAGCGTATCAAAATAGGCAGCTGTCCATAGTGAGCAAATGTTAATTATGGTGGATTTCCCACCAGGTATCTTGTCTTCTACTGCAAACAGTGAAGTGAAAAGTTGCGGGGGGGGGGGTTCCTTTCTTTTCCCTTTTTTAAAAAAAGTTTGTCCTTTAAAAGAATTGCTTGTAGAAGTCTGTAAACCGTAAATCTTTCAAAACTTGCACTCTTCCACCCAAACAATGGGTACCGAAATGTTTTCTTAAGGGGAGAGTGTGCATAAAAATGTATGCTTTAGTGAAAATAACATTAAAATGCATTATGTTAGGAGGAAATTGTTTCTCTCCTCCCCCCCCCCTTCTCTTTCCCCTTCTTTTTTAATTGTGGCTGCATCTAGCAGCAAACACAGTCAAATCTATAAACATTTCTTAGGACAGGATTGCTACACAGGCCTTTTCTCCCCCCCACTTAATCTGCTGACCTCCTTGATATGTTCACTTAAATATTATCCTTGCAGTTTTGATCATCTTTCATGAAAGTTATTCCATACAATGAGCTTTGGATCTTGTTGTTAACGAGCCTTTGCTTATAGCTACCCACACATTCCTGCTCTTCCGTCCTGCCAAGTACATAAGAGGAGGAGAGCAAAGGAGCAGAAAAGAAAGACAGACGGCTGTACAGTGGTGCCCCGCAAGACGAATGCCTCGCAAGACGAAAAACTCGCTAGACGAAAGGGTTTTTCGTTTTTTGAGCTGCTTCACAAGACGATTTTCCCTATGGGCTTGCTTCGCAAGACGGAAACGTCTTGCAAGTTTGTTTCCTTTTTCTTAACACTGTTAATACAGTTGCGACTTGACTTCGAGGAGCAACTCATAGAACGCGGTGTGGTAGCCTTTTTTGAGGTTTTTAAAGACTTTGGTGATTTTTGAAGCTTTTCCAAAACTTTCCCGACACCGTGCTTCGCAAGATGAAAAAATCGCAAGACGACAAAACTCGCGGAACGAATTGATTTCGTCTTGCGAGGCACCACTGTACTTGCTTGACAGAGCACTGCGCTATAGCCCTCAATACATGGCCAGTATGTTTCCTGCCTCTTCCTTCACCTCAGCTCTGGGCTGCTTTGGCATCTGACCCATCAAGCTTGCAGACCAAGATGCTTCTGATATTCTAGTCACCTGAATTCCTCCTTAGATTTTGGAAGGCCAGGAAAGACCTGCTCTTGTTTCTGAACTGCTGCAAGAGGACTCCTCCCTTGTTCTTTTCATAATTTCATACAGAGGGCCGAGCAAACGTAGGCCAAGGTGAAGTTGCTGGTTGTGGTATATACAGCTTGGGGCCAGGATCCCTGAAATGTCCTCTCACCCCTTATGCACCTAATTGATCTTGGAAGCCACAAAGAATCCTTTTTTAAGTTGAGAGATTCCGAATCTGCATCTGCATTGAAATTGTTTTTGAGATGTTTTAATCATTTTATCACTTGTGCATTTGCTGCTCTAGGCTCCTTTGGGAAGAAAAGTGGAATAGCAATATAATTAATTAATAACAGTTGGTTTATTCAGGCCATCAGAGAGGATTCAGAGAAAGGTTACCTGGTTTTCCTTAACTGGCATGAATAGGATGTCCTGCACTGCATTTGATTTTCTAAAATACCCTAGATAGATATGTGGTCTGCATAAAGGTATACTTGAGTGTGAATCTGTCTTGGGGATCCTTGTAATGCATAAAGCAGCCAAAAGCAGCACTTGAATTCTTTTTGCAGACACTGCAGGGAACTGTGACTTCAGGTATATTCTAAAGTTGCATAGCAGACAATTTGTCCCTTAATGTCCATTGTTTATCACCAATTTCCCAGCTATGTCAGTGCTAGATAAAGCAAGAGAGGGCATACTCTCTCCATTTTATATTACACACTCGCATGGTTCGCAGCTTTTATGAAGAAAAACCGCCCCCCTTTCATTTCCACAGTTCCTGAGATTTAACATTCTTTTTAAAAAACGCTGGTGCAGACGGTAAAGGAAAATTAATATATGAATACAAATGGTCTTGGAAATAGTGACAAAATGACACCAGTTAAATCCAAGTACAAGAAGAAACAGCCAGTGGTTGCACTAACAGTTTTGGGTACAAAAATGATGTTTGGGTGATATTTGGGTAAAATAAAATTTCACTCAGCTCATTGAAAGCCATTTCTTTTGAGCAACATTGTAGAAGCAAACAAATAGAATACAATGGTACCTTGGTTCTCAAACTTAATTGGTTCCCGAAGTCTGTTCCAAAACCAAAGCATTCCAAAACCAAGGCGCACTTTCCCATAGAAAGTAATGCGAAACGGATTAATCCGTTTCAGACTTTTAAAAACAACCCCTAAAGCAGCAATTTAACATGAATTTTACTATCTAACAAGACCATCAATCCATAAAATGAAAGCAATAATCAATGTTCTGTACTATAAAATAAATAAGACAGTATTGTAGGTGATAAAAATCAAAATTAATTATTTTTTTTACCTGCACTGATGATAGTCATTGTTTGGATGGGGGGCTTTTATCCATTTCCGCAGTCACTCACTCAATCATAAAACGAAACACAAGCCACCATCACAAAAATGAAAAAGCCACACAAACAAAAACGCAAAAAATAGCAAAAACAAAAACATCAAATATCATCTCAGAACACTGCAATCAGAAACGGAAGGCTTTAATTATGATGGGTGGGGGTTAAATTAGCTGCTCAAGGATACAAACAGGATGAAAAAAAACATTAATTGCGATGGGGGGACTTAAAATTGCTGCGCAAGTGTAAAACGGGATTTTAAAAAATAATTAAGATGGGGAGGCCTTAAATTTGCTGTGCAAGGGTAAAACGGGATTAAAAAAAATTAATTACGATGGGGGGATTAAATTTGCTGCACAAGGGTAAAACGAGAGGGGAAAAGCCTTAATTACTATGTGAGGGACTCAAATGAGCTGCGCGACAGTGAAAATGGAAGCTCAGGAGCATGTTTGGCTTCTGAGGCAAAGTTCGAAAACCGGAACACCTATTTCCGGGTTTGCAGTGTTTGGGTCCTGAGTTGTTCGGGTACTAAGCTGTTGGAAAACCGAGGTACCACTGTATGTGCATGATGCTGTTTCCATAAATGTACATGTAATGAAACTGCAATTTCCTAAAGTGAATGTTAGACCACACCTGGAATACTGTGTCTAGTTCTGGGCACCACAATTTAAGAAGGATATTGACAAGCTGGAATGTGTGCAGAGGAGGGCGATCAAGATGATCAAGGGTCTGGAAACCGGCCTTATGAGGAAGGGTTGAGGGAGTTGGGTACATCTGACCCAGATAAGAAAAGATTGAGAGGAAATATGATTGTAATTTTCAAATATCTAAAGGGCTATCACATGGAGGATGGAGGTGCCTTGTTTTCTCCTGCTTTGGAGGGTAGGACCCAAACTGATGGTTTCAAGTTACAAGAAAGGAGATTCTGACTAGACATCAGGAAGAACTTTCTGATGGTAAGAGCTGTTTGACAAAGGAACAGGCTCCCTCAGAAGGTGGTGGACTGTCCTTCATTGGAGGTTTTTAAGCAGAGGTTGGATGACCACCTGTCTTGGATGCTTTGGTTGAGATCCCTGTATCGCAGGGGGTTGGGTTGGTGACATTCGGAATATCTTCCAACTGTACAATTCTATGGTTAATTGTAATAGTAGCAGCAACAGCACTTTATTTATTTATAAATGTTTTATACATTGTAATTTAATATTTAAAAAAATCAAGCAGTTGACATAAAAAATAGTAGTACATATACAACTGTGTATATGGTTCTTTCCATAGATTAAAAGGAGATGTCCCTGCTCACAATGAACTTGTAGTCTAAGGGCCAAGCTAGACATGCTACTACTAACAGTATTTGTGAGTGGGTGTTGTTGTTTTTAGTGAAAACTGGACACCCTTACCCCTGATCTGAATTAGGACAGGCAGGGTGTATGGGTGCATAAGAGACATCCTCATGAAAATTCATCTGCATTTCAGTGCAAATTTCTCTTAATTTTTCTTAATTTTTGTACACAATTTCTCCATATATATATAAAAGTTCCTTAACATAATGCATATTTGTACAGTCATACCTCATGTTGCGTCCGCTTCATATTGCGTCTTTTCGTGTTATGTCCCGCGGCAACCCGGAAGTACCAGAACGGGTTACTTCTGGGTTTTGCTACTTGCACATGCGCAGAAGCGCTAAATTGCGCTGCACGCCTGTGCAGACACAGCACTTCGAGTTGCAGGCATTTCACATTACGGACAGGCCTCTGGAATGGATCCCGTCCGTAACACGAGGTACCACTGTATGTTAGTTTAATTAATATATGCATATCTATGCACACTTAACCCTGGTATAAGCATTTTTGTACACATTACAAGACGAGAACTGCATTGCAAAATTCAGAGAAGCGCAAATTCTGAAGGATGGCTGCATTTCAGAAAGGGTAAATTATGTAGTTTTGCCTTTAAATGTGAATCAAATTAAATCTCTCCCCCTTCCTTAATGTATGTATGTGTTTATGAACAATTTTAAAGACAGTATGTATTATCTAATCAAGTCAAGTCCTTGTAAGATATATATATAATCACAGAATATTTATTAGAAATTCCTAGAAGCCTGTTGTTGTTGTTATTGTTGTTGTTAAGCACTGGGATCAATCCAGGTCTCCAAAATCTCAGCTGACATATATCTAGTGACATCACCCAAACTGTGATCAACTTTCCAAACAGATAACTAAACCAGGGGCAAAGTTTCTTCTTTAATGCTCTTTCAAGGAAGATATTACTTTATCAGCTGATGTCTAACTTCAATAAAAATTAATGGGAAGCTTCCATCTGTGTTAATAAGAGCTGCCTTGGGCCATAAAACAGGATGCGTTTCATAAAAGTGTCGCTGCTAGATTCCATTTGCACAATATTTATGGTGAGGGCTAACATTAAAAAGTCATCCTTAACTTACATGCCAGGACAGGTTTGCTGGTTTTTAAACACTGCACCTTTGTATCTTCTACCAGGGCCAACATTATCATTATGCGCCAGCCATAGTGACATAACAGCACATTCTCACCCCTGTTTAAACTACAGCTACCCAAGTCACAATATTTGCAGAACTGTAGCACAATTCATGGCAGGCAAAGAAGGTTAGAAAGTCAAGGTGTGGAGTACTGGAGCAGAGTGCCAAAGCAGCCTTAAGACTATGGCCAGCGTCTCAAGTGATCCATGCTATCTTTGGGGTGTGTTAGGAACAAGAACTGAGAAACTACGCAAGTGGAACTGTATGCTCCGGTATCTGTTTTTGGTGACAAAAGCTTTCCTGATCTTGAACTCATCCTAGCCCAAGGTGGATGCTAGCTATCCTCAGCTGTAAGAACTATATAGGTTTCCTATTTAGGTTGTGCCCCTGCTTGGCCAACAATAAATTTCCCTGCTTCTCTATTACAGTGGTACCTCAGGTTAAGTACTTAATTCATTCCGGAGGTCCGTTCTTAACCTGAAACTGTTCTTAACCTGAAGCACCACTTTAGCTAATGGGGCCTCCCGCTGCCGCCGCACCGCCAGAGCACGATTTCTGTTCTCATCCTGAAGCAAAGTTCTTAACCCGAGGTACTATTTCTGGGTTAGCAGAGTCTGTAACTTGAAGAGTATATAACCTGAAGCGTATGTAACCCAAGGTACAACTGTATTTCTTTGGTTCTAATTTACCAACATGGGCTATTAGCTTGAGTGGTCAATGTCCACTTTGGATGTCTATTTTGGATGTGTGCAGAAGTCCATTCCATTGTATGTTCACAACAATCTGAAAAGGATGGTAAATGTGTGGTGGTGGGGAGTGAGTTGACTCCAAGACCTGCCAGGGTGGGCAGGTCTTCTCCTTCTCCTTCTCCTTCTCTCTCTGCACCAAGGAAGCCTTTTTTTCTAGCAAGAAAACAAGAGAGAGATTATTGTCCATTTGATGGAAAGCTGTGGGTGGGTGCTATGCTGTTTATTAGGGGTGGGATATTATGACCCTTTTGTTGGTTTGGAATCTCAGAAGGAAATAACACATTGTCTTGGAGAGGGTCGTGTTGGGTCATGGAGAGGGAAGTTCTGAGGGAAGGAAACTGAGGCAGGGATAAATTGTCCTCTTGAGGATAAACAGAGGCAGGGAGATGACATTATCCCGGAGAGGGAAACTGGGAAATCCTGTGAAGGAAAATGAGGCATGTAAGCAGAGTAAGCAGGAGGACATTCCCTAGTTAAAAAATAATAATCTGTATTTAAATGTGTATTTAAATTGTGTATATTTAAATTATCATAAAATATGTATTTTATGTAATGCATTTTGGGTTTATTTAATGCATTTTGGGGTGCTGATTCATTTTGCTTTGTCAAGAGCTCTATCATAAAATTCAGAGAACTGCACTTTCTGTAATATAATTATTTTCCAATCTATGTATTAGTCTGGCAGAAAAGTAAGTGCACTTAAAAATGCAGGCTGAATGAAAATATTTTCTGTCACATGGGTTTTCAGAGAGCGTAAGGGGCTTCTGTGGGAAGTGGGTTCTTAGAAGTCCTGGAACACAGGTAACTTCAGCTCCCATATGCACTTACCTGCAATTATGTCTACTGAACTCAGTGGGATTTGCTAAGGTGCCACTATAGTTCTGACTTACACTAACATTTTTAGGATGAATGAGCCTCATAAAATATGTTCTTTCCCTCACGGAGAACCAGAAACTTGAGATTCCTTGGAATTAAGACATAATTGAAGTCATGCATTGAATTAGCTTGTCTGAAAATAAGCATGTTTATATTTTCATTTAAGAAAGGAATAACAGGCTCCTTGAGTTGAAGGCTATAACACTTACATTCTTAAGTGTTCCTAGTGTACTTGTAAACATTTTATTTAAAAATAGCAAAAAATAATAATGTTGCCTTCAAGGTCCTCTCAAATTATAGTGAGTTAAATTAACGCCCTAATTTGACACATTCTGCATTGCCTTTCACACATATGAAGGAAGGAGAGCTCCCTATTATCAAAAAAGCCTGCTGAAAATGTATGTGTGGAGAATCAGAAGCTGATCTATTTTCAGCCTTAGGATGGGGGGGGGGGAGAGAGATCTTTATAGCTTGTTGAGTTTTCCTGTGTAGAGCACACAGCTTGATATAGATACAAACACCGAATCAAATTGAATGATTTTATGGGAAGTTCTAAAAATCCAGGTATGTTCTGAAATGGATCTGATGTTTTATGTAGACTCATGCACCCATATACCTTCATTTTCATATTCATTTATTTATTTGAAGCATTTCCTCGTCACTTTTCATCAGAGCAGCTTGCAAACCAAATGCACGCTCATATACTTCTAGTATACAGTGTAGAAGATAGTTTGCCCATTTGTCCATTATTTCTCCATGCATTCAGATGCCTTTCAAGATGTCATCATCAAACTCTGCATGAGAGTTCCAAAGGTGAGGGATGCAGGCCTTTTCAATCTTTGGCTGACATTTTGAATCAAGATGCCAGACCAAAATGTGAATTCACCTGAATTTTGGCATAGATTCTGCCACCTCTAGAGATATTATCATTACCAAACTTGACACGAGGGTTCCAAAGTTGGGGCAGCAGACACCATCACTGTTTGGAGACTGGATGCCTTTTTTGAATCAAGATGGCAAACCAAAACATCCTTTTGTGTGACTTCACCCATTTTATATCTCCCTCTCAATATATCATTGCCTAACTCCCATGATTTCACACTGGTGCCCCTCTTAGCCTTATCTCAAGATGTCACAAATAGAACCCTGGACCACTGAGCATTTGGCTCCAACAGCCTTCTGAAAAGCTGCAGTTCAACTTCAGCAGCTGGTTTTCAGTAGCACACTTCTTCTGAACGCAAAGCTTCAATACAACCACTGCAGCAATTAGCTGTTGAGAGACATAGGTAGCTCCCATACGTCATCTGAAAGCTTTCTAAGGCATTCAGTTTTAAAATAATGAACATACATGAAGGTGACATCACAGCAGCAGGCTCCAGCCCCTGACCTTGAGGCATTCATTAGAACATTGAGGTGGGGAGGAGACATACAGAAGGCATAGATATACTCTCATGTTCAGCATTAGCATTAGGGAGAGGACATCACCACCTCCTGTGTCTGTGAGCTTCTGTGGACTCAGTTGCGCATGGTGGAGTAGGAGTGCTTTCTTCTTCCTATCAAGAATCTGCAAATTAGTTCCATTGGTTGACCTGAAGTTCTAGAAAAGCAAGCAAAATTCTGTCTATCAACTCTGCACAGCAGATGGAGTTTTATAAACCACTTTCATGTCCACAACTGCAAAGCACAACTTGGGAGAGTGTTGCACTCAGGTCCCAGTGTTGCAGGCTTCCCATGGGCATCTGGTGGTCCTGAGTGAGAAGAGGATGGGGAACCAGATGGGCCTTTGGTCTGATCCAGCAGGGCTCTTCTGATGTTACTTCCTTAGCTGTATTTCTTCCTACACTAAAGCTTATGAATATTGCAGTGTGATTCCATACTACTCTGGGAGAGAAAATAGGCATTTCTTTAAAGTAAAAAAAAAAAATGTGGCTGGGTTCTTATATGTGCTGAGTTCCGTTGAGTTGAGATTAATCTCTCCACCACCCACCCCAAAAGTAGGAGGGAAGGAGAAAAAGAGATGTGCTTTGATGTGTTTGGTTATGGTCCTTGTCTTAAACAGATATATGTCTTACTGTCACAAAATTGATTAAAGAAAAAGCTGAGCAAATGTCAGGCCTGTCTATTTGTGTCTGTGCTGTACATGCCACTTAAAACTTTTCAGGCATTCCACCGCCAACAGCATTAGCATCTCTCAGACTCGATATACTTTTTAAAAGGATTGATGCTTGCAATGGACCCTTTCTGAGAAGTGCAGGGGTTAGCAGTCATTCAAAAAGCTGTATGATGTCAACCCTTAAATGTCAACACAGGGCCACCCCAGAGCTTTTGCTGCCTGAGGTCGGAAGGACATGATGGTGCCTACATACAGAAGCCAACTGGACTGACAGTGGACTCTTCCTTCAATAGTATAAACAGAATGGAGCCCTCCTCAGGGCAGCAGGGTAGTTTGTGGGTTGCATGCCCTCTAACAGAAAGGTATAGTCAGGGGGAACAGCTGGGGGCTGCCACCACTGCCTCCAGCATCTGCTGCCTGAAACAGTCATAAAATGTGGGGATTTTGGGGGGTATTGTTGTCATTTTGATTATGTATTTTATGGTTCTATATTTTAATTTTATTCTGTGGACCACCCTGAGACTTCAAGGTATAGAGTGGTATATAAATTCAATAAATAATAATAATTGTAGGGCCAGCTCTGGTTATACCCTGCAGTACCATCTGTTCATCCACCCACCCATGTTTCTCATTCCAAACCTTTCAAACTCTTGACATTCATGTGGCATTTGAATATCCAAGGGAATTTTGATAACTGTGCATGTATGGACAGGCCTCATATGCAGAGGAACATAGAGTGAACTGTACCACTTCAGAATTGGGGAGGGGAGGTTCTACTTTTGAAAGCTTTCCCATCTAAAAATAGATGCTTACAAGATTAAGTTTATTTTCGCAGACCAAATGGTTAAAGTAACCTTTCCCTTCCTGATATCATTTTCTTAAATGGAGAAGTTATTATTTACCTAGGAGAGCATTCAGCAAAGCGATACACGCCTTCTGCAAAGTCCATGCCATTCTACCACAATTAGGACTGTTCCACCTGAATTAGCTGCATATGTCAGTCCAACCTAGGACTATTCAGTCTGAATAGTCCTGCTTTGATTATACTAATAAATAGCATTTTTTGTTCCCTTATTGCAGGTGAGTGGGCCATAGGTGAATTATTGCATCTTCCTGTTTTTAAGCAGCACTGTCTGACTGCTTCTTCACGTTCTTAACCGCTATATGATAGTGGTCTTTCTTGCGTGTTATTCTGCCTCTGGCAATGGTCAAGTGGTTAATTTCTTTCATGAGTGTATATCACTCATGGATGAGCTAATCACAGGTTCAGGGTCCATCAAGCCAGTTGCTAATGGCCCAGTGCACCAACTATATCTGTGGTTAATGCATATCAGCTCAGTAGTAGAGTCCGTTAATGTCCAGTGTTGTATCTTGAACTGCTGGATTTATTTAGAGCAACGAAAATACTTCGTGCTTGTATGTATCTGTGTATATCTGTATCTGCAAAAGCCTACCGGCTGTATATATCTACGCCCAGAACTGTTTCATTGAGCCTTATCTTCTGCAACTGTAAACTATCTGAATATTTCTCTGCTTCTGTGTGGACTGGGAGCAACTAGGCATGTACGTGTGTATTCTGCTTGGCACCTAAATAAGTATAATGAAGGTGCCAGGTGAGCCTCCCTGGGGAGAGAAGGGAGGTGCTGCAGAAAAGGCCCATGTTGCCACCCTCCTGACCTCTCATGGAGGAGGCACACAGGTATTTGCCCTATTTATAGTTTGCCCTTCACCCAAAGGTCACAGAGTAGAAATAATTTAAACAAAAAAATAATCAAAACTATGTTAAAAAGTTTACAATATTAAAACATAAATCTTCTACAACAAACATGAATTCAGAGCATTTTAAAATAGAAACAGTCATAGAAGCTTACCCTGAAATTTCAGATGTGGATATAATGCTCCTACAACTCAGGTCTATGGGAACCCACACAGCTGGGAATTAGTTTGCACAGAACACTTGCTACCTGTTGCAGAACCTTTTAAATTGGTATGCAGTACATTTTGTTGCTCATTTAAATTCCAAAGAACTGTGCAGTGGCTTGCTTTTTGCAAGGGCCCAGGTGCAAAATAAAAAAGGGGGGAGCTGTTTGCAATATGGAAGTGTCTTGCTTTCTGCTATTTTGTACATACTGTGTCTTATTGAGTCATTTTCTTCCTCTTTGTTAGTGACACCATTTTCGCCTACTTCAAAGATGTTTGATCTTACAGGCTTTCTTAAAGGCCTTTTTAAAAAAGAAAGACAGTAGTGAGCATCTTGTTGCTTCAGATTCTTCACTGAGAAGCCATAAAACCTGTTCTTCTTGATGAAAATGAAGGTTAACACTCGGGCAGTGTGAAATGAAAGTCAATGAAATTCGCTAAACAGATTAACTATCAAAGATGATCCAGAAAAGAACTACAAAGCTGATTAATTTCAGAAATCTTTGGTTGAGAAAGCAGCAAAGAGTCAGGACTCTTAAGCATGTAAATTTATGTAACTTCACTACAACTAAGCCAACGTCAATTTCACTTCTGTCCTCCAAATTCAAGGTGTATAATTATTGCTTTCCCTCATAAAGGAGTTGCAAAGGTCAGGACAATGACTGTTTAGAAGAGGGAAATGCCACCATAAGATGGATTTTCCTGACATTCTTGCACAGTAGAGTTTTCTTAAGAACATTCTGTTGCGGGGTTTCTGCCCAAAAAGACTATTTGTTAACAAATGCTGGATTACAGTTTGGGGACTGGACAAAAGAACGTTAATGGCTTAGAATGGGTGCTTGATGAGTCCTCAATGGAAGCTAATGGTTAGGGAAGCAATTGACAATTCCTCTTGAATTGAACCTAAGAAGCTGACTCAACCTCACACACCCACACCCAGCCGCAGGTAAGGACAGCTGCTGATCACAGGTAAGAGTGAGTGTGGGCGCCTCCAGACTAGCAATATTTTGAGGCAGTGATTCACGTGCATGCTGGGAATTAGGTTTGCACAGTTAAAGTGGATTAAATTGTTCTGCAACCCTAGGTCAACAAATCCACTTAAAAAACAACAACAAAGCAAATCAGGGTGACTGCTTTATGAACAGCTCATCGGAAGGAGGAGGAAGAGAGAATGGTGAGGAGTGGGATAATAGAAGTCATTTTGGAGAAGACAGAGCAGATAGAAAAACAGACCTAGCTGTGAACCCTAGAAGCATCTTGGGGGCAAGCTCCTCCCTCTTGGAATGTCCCATAAGGTAGCATATCCGCTCACTGCTAGGAGTGTGATACTGCTCACCTCCAGCTATGCTTAATTTGTGAAGCTGTTGACTTCCGGGTTGGCGCCTCCGGCAATGGCGGAATTCCTCTGATCGGGAGGAATTTGCCTCGTGGAAATTCGGGTCTGGCCGCCACGGCGAAGGCGGAGACCCACTAAAAATCACAGGCGGGTGAAGCCTGTGAACGTGGGATTCGGCTGGAACCTTTTGCGCCTCCCCTACTCGCGGGGAAACCCGGTTTTGGGGATCCGGAGCAAAGTGGGGTGAGCGGCGCAGTGCTTCAAATTGACTGCTTCTTCCACGGAGCGAAGCCGCATAGCTTCTGCCAGAGAGCGCTGATTTTTTCCTGTGGACAATTTGATCTTAAAGCAACTACCCGTGAGTAGAGCGGAGAATTGGATTTTTAAACGTCTTAATTTGGTGTTGAAACGGGGAGGTCGAAAACAGGAAGTCCACCTCCCCCTTTTGTAAATAGATTGAAGCAATGAATGCAAGCTGAAGTTGCGGAAAGTCTACCCTAAAGGACTAAATTTCCATCGGTAAAAAATACTAAACCCCCCTTGGTGGCAGGAGAAGAGGGGGGAAAGTTTTGGACCGAATATACCTGCAGGAGAGAGCGAACAGAGTTAAAATACCACTGCTCCGATCCTGGAAACGGGCTGCCGGTAGGATTGACGTGCCTTAGAATACTTATTGACTGCGATTAGAACGTTCACTGACAGCTAGTCAAATAAGAGAAATACTTTGTTTCCATTGTCTCCGTCTGCGTTTAAAAAGAAGTAAAAGTAATTGAAAATTGAAACTAACTTTATTGTTTGAACTGTGTTTAAAAGGACCAATACAAATAGAAACTGTTTCCCTTTAGAGGAAGCCTTGGAAACTGTTACAAGAGTTGAGCTGGGGGAATTTCCAGCTGCAAGATAAAAAGCTGTGAGACTCTGGGACTGACCTTGAATCGGTTAAGAATGTTGACAGAAGAGGCCTTAGTGGCAGTACTAAGTAAGATAAATGACTCACTGGAACAGCTTAACAAGAAGGTGGATATGGTAACTACCAAAATCGATAATTTGGGACAAAAAGTGAACATCATTACAGAAACTATTCAGAAATTGATACAGGAATCTACTTTGACATGGCAAACTATGGAGAAGACCAGGGAGAAAGTTGCTGTTGTTGAACATAAAGTAACAGAACTGGAGAGAGAGAGGGTCCCAGCCTTACGGATGCAATTTCATGATCATAAGTTGATGTCTTCTATGATTGAATTTAAAGAAAATCAGATTTCGAGGACCAGAGCTCTACCTGAACTGGAGAAGGAAAGTTTGATAGATCCCCTTACACAGGAACTTGCTGATTTTTGGGACCTGGACTTGGGTCAAGAAGAGATTAAAATTGTGAGGGCCTTCAGACTTGGAGAAATTTTGAAAGACGTCCCGAAATATCTTTTGGATCTGAGTTTTAACTACGGAGATTTGGCTGCCCTGTCGAGAAGGAATAAAATCATCTCTAGGTGGGAGTTTCCCCAAGATCTACCCTTCAGTCTCAAAGGAAGGAAAATAAAAATAAGATCAGTAGAAGACAAAGTGAAGTGCATGTACAAATATGAAGAAGATTTGCAGAAGGGACTTGGAAAAGACTTAAGAGCCTCGGACAGAAGATTACCAGGTTGATGGACTATTTGGAATTGACTGGCAGAATCCGAGTCCAGGGAGAAGAGACGGTGGAAGAAGATTGGAAAAAGTTTAAAGACTATTTATGGAAATAATGTAAAATTAATGAGTGTTAGAAAAATGTTGGAATGAAACTATACGGCTTTAGTAGAAATGTTAGAAGGAATTAAGTACAAGTAGATCATTGGAGTATTAAAGGGAAAATAAGGTTAAAATATGTTAAGATAACTATATGACAGAAAATAGAGGAAGATGGAAAGGAATTGCTGAAATAATTAATAGAAGTGGAATACAAAAAGGGAGGTGTGAAGAGGTCGTTGAAACAAGTGAATGTAAGATATGATATTGAAATGGTTTGATGTGTGTTTTAAATTGTGTTTGTTATGTCTTGTTTAGTTTATTGTATTGCTTAGTTTATTGTGTTAGTGATGTGTTGCGTATTGTGTATACATTGTATTGTATTGGGTTTTTTCTGTTTTTTCTTCATCTTGCTTTTTTCCCCCTTTCCCTTCCTTTCTTTTCCTTTTTGTAATCTTTAAAAGTAATAAATATTATTAAAAAAAAAAAATTGTGAAGCTGTTGTAACACAGAGAACCCGGGCTCCCAATCAGTGCCCCGACTTCCCATTCCCTCTCTTCAAAGGTCACTCTTGAGTGTTTCAATCAAATTTAGGATGTGTCAAGGATGACAATTTTTATCAGATGATTCCAGAAATAAAGGATTGTATCGAATGAAGTTCTATGCACACTGTAGCCACCAGAGCATAATTGTTCACATGACGCAGCTCATGCACACCATTTGAATGACAATGGCCATCAACTTTTGGGGCGGGCAAAGTTTTATTGGGGGGCTGAAGGGACCCTCTGCTACAAGGAGTTGGCTCCTATACATCCAGAATTTCCTAGAATTCAGCTGTCAGAAACAGTGTCCGGGTGGGAATGTCCAGAAAAATCCAGACGTATGACAACCCATGTCGGAAGTATAGATTTTGGTGAATTTTCTTTAAAATAGCTCAAAAACTTTTACGTCCAGATTTTCACTTTCTGAAATATGGCATCCCTAAATTAGACACACCCACTGATTTCTGTAGATATACTCTCAGTATGACTAACATACTGGAACTCCATACTGGAACATACTGGAACACAAAGCACAACATGTGCTGACTCTGTTGCAGTTTTGATTTATTTGTTTTATTTAACAAAATGTGAATGCCACTTGGTTGCAATAAAAGTGCTAAGCAGCTTACGTGAAATAAGAAAACTATTAATAAAAACAGTTAAGAACATTTTAAAATAATCAACAGTAAAAGAGATTAAAAAGCACCTATGCTTCTGGAAAGGCACCCTTAAACAAAAATATTTTAAGCAAGCACTAGAAATTGTACAGCGAAAGTGCCTGCCTGATGCTAACAGGCAGGGAGTTCCAAAGTGTAGGCACCACCACAATAAAATATTGATTTCTTACTATCGCATGATTTCTTAGATGCATGCCAAAATACTTTCCAGGCATAAATGATTTTAAGCTTTGACATCCCAAGATCAATCACATTCTTCACATCCTCTTTGCCTTCTCCCTATTTTTGTAGGAAAGATTATACCTCATTGGAGGGGTAAATATTTCCTGATTAGTCTGAATAGAATTCTAATGACTATCACACTGCCTTTTCTGTGACGTAAGCTTGATTTTGTTGTTGTTGTTCTATGGGCCTGATTTTACACAGAAAATCTGCACTTTTGCACTATTTGCTCCTACTGTTTTTAGCTCAGGTTCAACTGGGTTATTTCACAACCCCATCACTGTGTTCCCTGAGTGAATCATCAGGCTTGGGTGATTGTGGCCATGCACTGGAATGCAGTGCTCAACTAGGTACTAGGAGCTTTAGTTCCTGCACATGGGTGACAAAAAATGGCTTGATGAATACCAAAGCAAGGGAAGAAGTGGACCCACTGTGTTTAAAATTAGAGACAGCCTTGGCAGGGAGCTAGTCCTTTGCAATCCATCTTGATTTTCAGAAAGCAGTCTAAGAACTCGGCATGTGTCTTCTAGTTTTCCATTTCTTTTATGAAGACAGCTGGCCGTGTTAGAGCTGATGTATAAGGCAACATTCTGGAGCTGTGGCACAGCAGTTTCTGTTGGTTTTAAATTCTCCCCCTTCTTTTTACAAGATGTATAAACTATGAGGGCTTTTATATCAAAAGCATTGGGTTCCTGGACTTTTATAGCTGCATTTCCCCTCCTCCATTTATGTTTTACAATTCAGGTTGAAGTGGTATAAATTAGTGGGGCTGTTCACTAGGGGGAGGGGAGAGAGATTGAAATACTTTCATTTACAAGTAGGCAACATGTAAAGCAGTGATGTTTTCCTGAGGTCAAAAAAAGAACCTCATTAACGGAACAGAGCTCATAAACTTGGTTCCCAGTCCATCAAGAATCCAAAGCAATGGGGAAATAAACCTTCAGTGCAACTTAAAAAGTGTTGGCTCCCCTGCTGGAATTATAATGCAGCATTTATTTTGAGCAGCTACCACGCTCTGTCGCCTGCCAGGAATGAAATTTTAAAGAACGCAAGTGGGACTTGCAGCAGTGTGGAGTGCTCCTGTTCAGGGTTTCAGCCAGCCAGCCATGTCCTCTCCTCTGCTACTGCTGCTTCATTCCATCCCCACAACCCTGGTTCCTCCTTTTCCTTTTCTAACTAAAACTTTGTGGCTACTGAGTATATTCAGTCCTCACTGATATATGGCATATGTCAGTTTCAGTTTCTCTGTTGCCTATTTCCCCTCTCTTAAATTCATTTCTTGATAATTCAACATCAGTTTGCATTTTTTTAAAAAGACACCCCCATGGAAGCATATCAGCATCTTGGTGTGAATTTCTCCTACTATATACCATGTCACAAAGCAATCTTCTCATTTCTCATTGAAATTAAAGGAATAATAATAATAATTTCTAAATGCTAGTTTCACTAATGCACACTTTAGTATATGCATTTCTGTACACATGACTTGTCTGGAGTGGAACATTCAGAAAAATTTGAATTTCAAAGGCTAGCTGTATTTTAGTTTACATATTGCTTCAGAAAGTGCAGATTAAGGGAAGTCGGCTTTAGATTCCAAACTAAATCCACCCCCCCCCCAATCGCTAATTATGTCCCCTGGTTTTTTTTGCTGCATATTGATTTTAAGTAGGGCAAGAATAAAAGTGCTTTATTGGAGTTGATTGCATAAATGATCAATTAAAAAAACCCTGTGTCTGAATGGCATGTAATTATACAAAGCAAACAAGTTAAGTGTTTTGATTGGCATCCAAATCTATCTCTCTAGTTCTTAAGTGAACAAACAATACTTAGCAGGAAATATGTGGCACATATCTAATTATATATAGTTTTTTTTCCTGTTTAAAATTGGTATTATGAACGATGCAACATTTCAATAAACATTAGGCATAAAACACAGTACTTTTACATAATGAAATTACAATCATTTGAAGATGAATTGAGCATATTTAAATAATGTATGAGAACAATTTCTGGAATACATGATAGAAATAAAAAAAGAATTACAAGAATATTTTATTTCAGAGATAACTTTAAGTGCCAGGTTGTTATTTTGTTTTCAGTTGAAAATGAGCTGGATGTATGTAATGCACACTTAAATTCACTCTGTTGGGAATATGAAATGCATATCATCTTCCCCCACAGAGTGGAACTGTTATTTTGGTCAATAAAAAGTTGCTATCTTTTTGAAGTCTCCATTAGTACCAGCTTGTACTTTTAACAAATAAGTATATAACTGGAGGGAAACTAGAGCCATCCTTTATTCTCCAACACTCCTTTGCAGCACTGGTGGGTGGGGTCGGCCTCCTGTCAAAGTTCAAAGGGTCTTGCTGTGGCCACCAATAATGTGTTTGCACATTTTTTAAAATCCAAGTTGCCCCTGCAGACAGACAAAACAGGGCTTGTGGTCCATGCCAGCCAGCTGATATGTACTGTTAGTGAGCCTTTTTTGCTGCACACTAGGAAATTCCCAATGGGAAACACCTTGGTGCAAACAATCTTAGTAGAGCTCGCTGACTGCAAGCCCTGCCTCCAAAGCAGCATTTGGGAGCATACTTTGAGCCATTGTTTGCTCATTTGTAGCTACATATGAAGTCGATGGTGAGGCACGTGGGCATGGTTCAGCAAACTGCTTGGCCACATTAGGGCTATGGGCTGGAGGTTCCCTGTCCCTGAAATAAATTATCCATTTATCCCTATTGTATCCTGGTATCCTCTAATTTGTTGTTGGTTACATTGGTAATTCTGCATATACTTACATAGGAAAAAGCCCCATTAAACTCAGGATAGCCTGCTTTTGAATAGGCAGGCATACAATTTTGCTGTAAGACATGCCGTTTCCTGTTTGACTGCCAGCTTCCTGTACAGTGCTGAGACGGGAGTCAGGGAGAGAGGCATGTCTCTTCTCCCCCCTCTCAACAGTTTGCAGTCAGGAGGGGAAATGTCTCCTTCTCCTGCCTCTCCTCCTTGCCAGACTGTCCCCATCCACGTTTTTCAAAAAATTGATTTTTGTTAGTTTTCAATTACAATCCAATAATAGCCTCATTATAACAATACTAATTTATAATACAATTATTAATACCAATCATTCAAATACCGAATTACATAATTTAGATAACGTGCCTCCCCGTGTGCTAGAATTGATGGTTTGATTATTTGCTTTATTTCTGCATTCCAAAATCTTATTAATTTCCATTGCATTCCAGTCATAATAATAATCCCTTATACAACAACTGCAATATTAATACCTTCTGTTCATGTTGACACATTAAATGATTTATAAAACTATAAGTGAGGAGCTCCAACTATATCCTTGTTCTTCTATGTGGCATCTACTTTTGTTAGCTCCATATAGTTCAGGGTGGAGCTGATCTGATCTGGGGTTGCCTCTGTGGGATTACCAGCATGTTATAACCAGCGTGCTTAAGTCTAATTAAAGCATGAAGGGGTTAAAACCATAAATGTTAGAATGATGTCAGAATGAAATTAAGTGGTCTTAGCAGCAATGTTATAAAGGTGTATGTACAAATGGATTGTTAACAGATGAGAATCTAAAGTTATAATATGTTAAGTTAAAGGATTAAGACAAAAACAAAGAGGGAAAGGAATTGCTGAATTAACTAATAGAACTGGAATACAAAAAAGGGAGATGTGAGGAAGTCAGGGAAGTAAGGAAATGAAATGTAAGTTATGGAAAGATCGATGTGTTTTTGTTTTTTTAAGTGTTTTCTATTTTTTTTCTGTATTTTGTATTTTGTATTTTTTTCCTTTTTTTCTTTTTTCTTTTTTATATATGTAATTTTTTCTTTGAAACTTTAATAAATATCATTATAAAAAAAAAGGAAGCAGGAGAAAAAAAAAATAAAACCATAGAATAAGCTGTCCTGCCAGGCTTAGCTCACTTTGGGAGGGACTAGGTAGTCAAGCTTTGTTCCCCGTCAGTCTACCTAAGAAACTCAACATGTGAGAAGGGGTCAGCTGGTTGCTCCAGGGTCTGGCCACATGGCTCTTGCAAGCCCCTCTTTAGTTCCTATACCAATAACTTAGGAACTTGCACCAAGTTTTACTGCCTGTGTAATTTTTTCCTGAATGTTGTATGGACAAGCACATGAATCTGACCTTTGCAGAGTATGTAAGTAAACCATTTTTAACTTACGAACTGTTTGGTCTTTTTCTATGCTAAGGATCTTTAGAGTGGATCTTTAGAAGGAACTTGGAAGGGCATATTTTAAAAGTCGAATGGCCTCTATTTCCACACTTTACATATTCTGTGATTTTAAATCTCTGCTGGGGTTTTCTCACTAAAAAAGTTCTTGCTCCAGACTTGGATCTTGGCATCTGGAAATTCTCCTTTTATAGCTATTTTATCCTTGCAGCCAGGAGCCTCAACCCAGCTGAATCCCATGTTGACCCAAATCAGCCTGATTCAGTTTGGGAACTAGTCACATTTCCCATGTTCCTCCTGTGTTAGCAAATACAAGCCAGGAAGGCTTGAGAGTGAAAGGTGAAGGTCCTTTGTATATAGGTACAAAAATGAGTAAGGAAGGACAGATCACCATAGTTCCATTTCATGCTGGTTCTCCCCTGGTGCTCCAAAACTGGCTCAGTTCTGTTCCATTCATGTGTGGATTACTTAGGGGAAATCCTTTTTAGAAATCCACCCACTTCTTAAAACTTTTTTTAAAGAAACAAGTACTTGTGAAGTGCTCATATAGTACATGGGGAGAGACAGCAGTAGAGTTCCCCAGGAAAGGACTGCACATTGCAATACAATGTCAAACCACATGTCCATGGAGATGCTCTAAATTTAAAAAGCTTTCTACGGGAGGCATCCTTGGACCAACTAGGCAAAATGGAACTGTTCACTCTAACATGAAGAACAATCTTGAATCCTCCCCAACCCTGTAAGTGAAAAATCAAGGTGTGTGGTTTTTTTCTCCAGCTGATCTTATAGATGTGGGAGAGAACAGGGTATAGGAAGGAACAGAGTCTTATAATAGAGATCAGCCAGGAAGATGGCATCTGTAGAGAATTTATATGGACAATGTGAAAAACGGTGTGAGGGGGAAATGTACTTTTCTTTGCTGTTTGAGGCTTGGGTGGGGGAAAAAAAAGAAAACAACATTTCATAGTCAGAATTCAGATCTCCGTATGGTGAATCACACTGGCAAATATTTGTCAGGTTGTACATTGCAGAGCAAAAATAAATCACAAAACAGACAGCATCAAATCTGCAGCTGATCTTCATCCATAAATTGAGAGAATGTGCAAAGCTGCTGTAAAATATTTCAGCGAATGGATTTTCAATGTTCAACTTTGTTCAGTATCAGCGAGGTCCATTTCCCTCTCCTCCAAAGAATGTGTCATCTTTCAAATCTTGTTCTTCACCTCAAAAGTGTCTTGTCCTTGTGGGAGGAACAATGTGTAAATTATTAACCATGTGTTATGAGCATTGTAGAACAGTTTTATTTCTTTAAAAATATGGGGAGGTGGGAACTGATGCAATTCTACATGCTATGAATTTTGTAGAAGGGGGGATGCCAGAGGAACTTGTTATTTCTGAATCCCAATACAAACTGGCCTAATCCTGGCCTAATGCACAGATAAGAACAAAGGAAAAAACTGACTTCAGCGCTTTCCAATATCCACAATGGTATCTAAATAATCTTAGAAATGTTCATAAATGCACATTTTTGTGCTGGTCCCCTACCCCCACCCCTTTAAAAAAAAGCAGATAGTTTTAGAAATAGAATGGAGCTGAAAGTGAGATGGACTGGAAATAAACTGATTCACCCATGCATAAAAGAAAGTGAAACTCTTAATTTGTGACTCAAAGCTGAACATTCCTTGCTTTGAAAGAATGTTGTCATTTGGGGATTCCATCACCCGTTCCTTTTGAGTTCATCTCTGGTGTTTAATGCAGTTTGGTTTATTTCTAGACACTACCATTTGTTTTGTTATTTACTCTTGTTACCCTTCAAGTACTTGATTGAATTTTTGTACCAAGTCATGGCCGTCTTTAGAAATCAGCGTATCCAAAAGAAGCCAAATTCCAACATTCAGATTGCATAAGATGTATGGGGGAGACACATACCTGGTATCTTTTAAATTGCTTCCACCAACTACTATTATAGGAGGAATGATTTGATTGAAATCAGAGTGGTGCAAAAGCAAAATGGATCCTCCACAAACATTTGTTTGGTGGGGACAAAATGAAACCCATCCAACTCCCCCTTTAAAAACTGTGGAAGGGGGAGTCCTTGTGGTCTTCTCATAGGCATCTGGTCAGCCTTTGGTCAAGCCTTAGATAAAACTGGGTGAATTAGGCATTGGGGCTCCTAGATTTCATTATGGGGCCCCTTATCTTTTCTGCCATAATTTTGTGGATTTGGGTCAAAATCAATTCTAATAGATTTTAGAAGACCTATTGAGAAAATATTAATTAATCAATTAATAGTTTCTCATTAGGTTAATTAATTTATTAATTAATTACAATTGTATAGCAACATTCAGCCAACGATTTCAGGGAGGTTCACAGCATAAAAATACAAAATACAAAAAAATACATAAAAACTAGAAGCTAAACAAAACAAACCCATAAATTCCACTCCCCCCCCCCAAAAAAACCCCACATTTAAAAGGTCATAGATTATTGATCAGCCAAAGGCCTGGTTCTAGAGAAACCTATCTGCCTGGTGTCTAAAGAAATGTAATGAAGGCACCAGGTGAGCCTCCTTGTTGAGAGCATTCCACAAATGAGGAGCCACTGCAGAAAAGCCTCTTTTCATGTTGCTGCCCTCTGAACCTCTCACAGAGGGGGCACACAAAGAAGGGACTCAGATGATTATCGCAGGGTCTGGAGCAGTTAACACGGGGAAAGGCATTCCTTGGGGTATTGTGGTCCTGAGCCTTTTAAGGCTTTATAGGTCAAAACCATCTCTTTGAATTGGGCTCAGACACTAACTGACAACCAGTGCAGTCGGGCCAGGATCAGTGTAATATGCTCAAACCGTTTTGCCCTGGTGAAGTTTCTGAACCATCTTCAGAGGCAGCCCTATGTACAATACATTGCTGTAATCTAACTTAGAGGTTATCAGAGTTTAGGTAACAGAAATTAGGCAATCTCTGTACAGACAGGGGTGCAGCTGGGCCATGAGCCAAAGCTGATGGAAGGCACTCTGTGCCACTGAGGCCACCTGAGCCTCAAGCGACAGCAAAGGATCCAGGAGTACCCCAAGTTCTTTCAGTGTAAGAGTGTAAGTCCACCAAGAGGAGGCAACCTCTCTATCCATTTAAAATCAATTCTCATGCTTATGAAAGCTTGGGAAAATATGATGGCCAGGGGTTTGCATGTTAATTAAATGCACAGAAAACTAAAACTGAAGGATGAATATATGACAAATGTACAGATGCTGCCTGTATGAGTGGCTTTCCCACATGAAGCAGCTGTAGAAAATTCTGCATGTGTCATGGTAACCCTAGAAATCTACCATCAACCCTACTGGAGCCAATGGGACTTAAATGGAACGAAATCATAGGACATCTGCTTGAAGATGCTGTGGGCTGCCAGTGAAAGTTTAATTGGGAACCATCTGCAGAAAGCATGTTTATTGTATAAACTACTAAAGCATGTACTAATCGTTTGCAATCATGTTTATTTTTTGGCAAAAAAGTGTTAAAAGCAGCAAGGCTACACAATCATTTCTGTTAGCTAAATTGAGAAAGAATAGTTGCAAATAGTTTTAACTTCCTAATTGCAAATTTTGTTTAGCTGCTGGGTAGAAAGTTGCTGAGAAATTTCGAGGGCTCACATTGCAACAGGAAAAGTAAACATCCAGATCTTCGCAAGGCTTAATGTGAAAAAAGTGTCTGCAATTTGTAATGTGTGAAGACACACAAGCCATTTGTGATAATTCAGACTTCTTAATCTGTTAATATCATTGCAGAATTGTAGCTTTCACAGTAGTCTGCATTACATGTTGCTTTGCTTTGAAAGTACTTTGCAGCAGATTTCAAACAATTAAGTATTTAAGGTCGGCAAAGTACTTTCAAAGGCAGGTCTTATTTATTCAGCTTGTCTAACAGGTGAGGCATTGCTTTCAAAATATATGCAAACTAAGTGAGGGGCCCTCCAGAATGGTGGGAGTTTTTTGTAGGTGTATTTTGAAACATATCATTGATGAAATAATAGCACATTAGTTGTGGATTTATACTATATCGTCCACACATCACCCCACTTTATTAGTAGTTCTGCAATGCTGCCCCATGTTAGCATCCTAATTCTTTAATTCAGTTCTTCACATTTCTGCAGCAATGTGCAAAAAAAGAAAAAAAATCTTTTGAAGCTTGGTCAGCATTTTACTGGAAATTTCTACCAATAAGCATACTTTTTTATGCAGTTTTGGCCAATACACAATTTTTTTGCAAGCACTTTCCCCTAATAGAATGAATTCTGTATGCTGTTTTACTAAAATATGCATTTTAAGGCATGCTTTGCCATAGTATATGCATTTTTGTACACATTACTTAGCTGGGAAAATGCATTGCGAAATTCAGGGAAGGGCAGACTTGGCTGCTTTTTAGTTTGCATATTGTTTCGAAATGTGCAATTTTGGTAAGATTGCCTTTAAATATGAACTGAATAGAATTACTCCCTGATCTCTAATACCATCCTTTATTTATATGTGCATATAGGGTTGTTGCCACCCTATATCTTGCAGGCTGAATTGGTACAGTCCGGCAACAAGTATATCTTCAGAGGCTGCTGTTTTATACTCTGTTCTTAACAATTATTGGGGAAAGTGTCAGCAGCCGCAGATATGCAAATGGTGGAGAATAATTGAATAACTGGCTGTCTATTATTTAATCAAAATCAAATATTGTCACATATTCAATTAAGCCTTGATGCTGATGTTACCTATTTAGCACAAATTCACTTGGCCTTTAATAGTTGTTGTTACTTTGCTTTATTTCTATTTGTACTTCCTTCCTTTCTTTTTCTTTCTTTCTTTCTTTCTTTCTTTCTTTCTTTCTTTCTTTGTAAAAAAAAATGTTACTGACGGCCAGACCTGCTATTTCAAGGTGTAACCTAAAGAGAAGAACTCATATTTACAGCAACCTAGTTAAGTAATATATCTGTATTGGATTGAAATTGTTTATATGTAAGTTTTTTTATTGCTAATAGCTTCTGGATGTTTTCTGGCAAGCAATTTGTAAATGTGAGGAAATAATAAATGAATTGTTATGTTAAATTAGTTGACAATGGCACTTAACCAATTTATTTTTATAATGTGTGTGTCTCAAACCTGTTGATAATTCAGCCTCCATCAGCACGATACATTTGAAGCATTATCATATCACTTTAAGTTTAAACATTATTTCCCCCAAGGAATCATGGGAACTTTAGCTTGTTAAGGGTCTTGAAGAGTTGTCAGAAGACCTCTATACATCTCACATAGCTAGAATTCCCAGAGTTCCCTAGGAAGAGGTACTGGTCATTAAATCACTCTAGAACATGGGTTGGCAAACTAAGGTGCGCAGGCCAGATCAGGCCCAATTGCCTTCTGGATCTGGCCCGTTGATGGCCCGGCAATCACCACGTGGATAACCAGCATGCACATTCTTTCCCTCTCCCTACCTCTCCCTCACACGGTGGTGGTGCCTCCTCCCTCCCCCCTCCTGGCTTCTCCCTGCCCTGCCTAGAGGAGGAAGGGGGGCTGGGCTTTGTTGGTGCCAGCAGCAGCAGCAGCGCTCGAGCGACCGCCATTTTAAGCAGCCCCTCTCCGGAGCCCTTTCATTCACCGCTCATCATCCCACCGCCAGCCCCTGCTACTCGCAAGACACAGGAGCTGTGGTTGGGTGAGCGCCATTCTCAAGCAGCCACCATTTAAAATAGCCCCTCTCCGGAGCCCTTTCACGCACCACTCATCGTCCCTCCACCACCACCACCACCACCAGTCCCTGCCACTCGCAAGACACAGATAAGCAGCCACCGGGGCTCGTCCAGTGCTGTAGAGAAGGGAGGGGAGAGTTGTGGGGGGTGGCTTACCTAAGTAGAATGTTAAAATGCATCTCTGGGTTATTTGTGGGGCCTGCCTGGTGCTCTTGCATCATTTTTTCTCTCCAAAATATGCTCCGGGCCCCCGCAAGGTCTGAGGGACAGTGGACCGGCCCCCTGCTGAAAAAGTTTGAGGACTCCTGCTCTAGAAATTGTAACTCTGTGGGTTGAAAGTGTCCTGTTGTATTAGTTTTTGTTCTCCTAAAGTGAACACTGTAAAATGTTTGACCGTTATTGAACAACGCTTGACCAATTCTTGAGTGGTCAGTTGAGGAAATCACTTTTATTTATTTTTTACCAAACATATGCTCAAACCTAGTTGCAGGAAGGGTTCACAAGAATGGCAGGAAAGTCAGTTGGCCGCTGCCAAATTGGGAATCAGACTGGATACTGCTGGGAATCAAAGTGGGGAGACTGCTGTGGTGCCCCAGTCCTACTCCTCATAGGCATGTGGTTGGCCACATTGAGGAGTGGATGGAGGAGAAATGCAATATAAAGGCAAACCTATGTAATTTGCACTTTCCAAAATAATAAGAGAACCAAAACACAGCCATCCCTTGAAATTCTCTGTTCTCTAAAATCTGTAATACAGCTCTCCAGCCAAACAATGGTCATAGGAATACATATATTGGAGGAAAGTGTGCATTAAAATGAATATATTCATAAAAAAAATAACATGAAATACATTATGGTAGTGGAAATATGCTAGTGAAAATGCCATATAAAAAAGTGTTAATTTCAAGAAATTCACACTAAAATGCTGGTGAATTTTCATGTGGATTGCTTTTTTTAATGCAAATAGTTGCAGAACTGTGGAGGACTTAATTTAGAATTGGGAAAATGGAGTCAGAAAATTGGGGGGGGGGCTGAAATTGACAGATCTGTCCATCCCTGTTGTGAGGACAGATTCTAGACTGGATGGTGCATATGGCCTGATCCAGCAGGGCAGTCCTTATATTCCTATCTGCAAACTTGTCACCATTGTAGTTTCTTTGTCCTTATTTAAGTAACTTTGCAAGGCAGGGGGTGGGGGGTTAGGATGATTCAGCTGAATGGGTCAATGCTGACAGTTCCTGGCATGAATTCATGCTGCGTTCCAAATGTCAATTGTCAGGTTACTGAAGAGGGACCATGTTTCTTTCAGGTGGCTTCTGCTCAATCGGCTCTCTGGTGCCTTGCCAATAATCAGAGCAGGAGAGCCAAAGATTAGGAACAAGGGACTGTTATTGTTCAGAAAGTCACAGAAGAGTTGAACAAGGAGGCGGCAAAAATGTATGAGAACAAGGATGGCATTTGGCCTTAAGCGAGCAATGAATAATAGAGGAAATAGCAAGCAGCTAAAAATATACCTGCAGCTGGATACCTGTTGACCTAGCAGTGAGTTGTGAAGTTGATTTCTTGATTGGCATATGCCTTTGCACTAAGATGTCCTGTGCTATGGTTGCATTGGAGATTTATGGTAATAGATTGCAATTTCATTACCCTCCTTGATTTTATAGGAGTTGGTAGATTATTCAGTTGAACATCATTTGTATTCTTCAGACTAATTAAGCAATTATAAATCATTCCCATTGGATTAATTGGTTAGATAGCGCTCAGGATGTAAATATTTTAATAACAGTTCTGTTGTGATCCAGACTGAAATTGCTGCATTTTTTCAGACATGAAGCAATATAAATCAGCTACTCCCACTTCATGTTCACTTTCCCCCCCTAAATATGTCTTATGCCTTTAATCTTCATTTTAGTTTAATTATAATTATTTCAGGTATGTAAAAGAAAGGGGAGTGCTAAATTTTTGAAATTCATCAGTATACTGAATTATGCCAACACTGCCAATTTCTTGAAAGTTTTCTTCCCACACAATAGAGGTTTCTTTATCCAGATACCTCCCCCCACAACTTGCAAGGCACTTCATATTTTTGGAGGGTACAGCACAAGGTAGTCCTGTTTTACTTTCCATGAATTATTTCTCCTGGCTTTCATGATCAGAAAAGCCCCATTAGGACAAATGACCTCATTGTGTCTTCTCCTGGGTTTTAATTAAATTAGGGCAAGCCAAAAGGTTAACAAACAAGCACCTGTTTTTAAGAGATGTCCTTCCTTTATTTCTTGAAAAGTAAATGCTTACCATTAAAGTAAACTGAACATCTGTAAGGAACATAACAGACAACCTCACGACCTCCCCATGCTTAAAGGGTTGCCCAGCTGAGGATATCATGGGGCTTTCAGGAAATGTGAGCACTCAGGACGGCTGAAGAAGGCAGACCACTAGGGAGACGTGATGAAGGAAAGGAAAGGAAAAAATGAAAGAAAGGACAGTCTCAAAGCCCCTTTGCCACATTCAGTGCTTTTTTTCCCTGGGGGGACGCAGGGGTACACATACCCCTAAACGTTTTGTGAAACTAAGTTTGGCCTCATTGAGGGGCAGTATTTCAATATGAGTAGGAAAATGAGAGTACCCCCTAAACATTTTTTTTTAGGGGGGGGAAAGCACTGGCCACAATGCAAGTAAGGTAAACACAACAAAAACTCTGTGCCACTGGAATTTCACACACACACAAAATCCCTTTGATGATTTCCAACTGCAATTAATTTTTTTTCATTACCTATACGTGAATCATTGCAGAAACACAGAACAATTTTTCAGCACAGCACTAATATATGGGATTACTAGTTATTTTGTGAACTCTCCCAAAATCATCAGTATTTTTCTCCTGGAAAAATGATTTAAAAATAAAGCAGGCATCTCCAAGTAGGGCTGATAACATCTCTGGTCTCAAACCCTACATGACAGCTGCTAGCTAGATAATGCTGAGCTAGATGGACCAATATTCTGACTCACTATAAGGTAGCTTCCTGTTTCTGTCAGGGCAAGTAGTATATTCTTTCTGGGATTCTTCTTTTTTCCCTAGAAAAAGAGTGCATCCTGAAGAATTTTCTCTAAATATTTGGCACCAACAGCAGAACACCAGAAAAGATAGGGGACTGTGTGGGAAGCAAGGCAGAACTCAGTCTGGGTGAAGGACGAGATTTGGGCTGGATACTGTGTAGACTGAAGCAAGAGTAGGTAGGAGTAGGAGCTGGGGGCCAGTGCGGCTGGTAGGGTGGGAAGTGGAAAGAGGGGAATGATAGGTGGGGCCATAAACAATGATAGACAGAGCTGACTAATTCTTGCGCTGTCAATGCCCTCTTCCCTGAGGAGTTCTATAAAGGCAACGCTGACACTGACGAGGAAGCTGACAACCAGGGGCATCCCCTGAACAGGTTGTAAGTAAGGTGGCTGAGGGCAGATTGTGGTCACTGGGGCACTGTTCCATTCACCCTCAATGGACCAGCTTCCACTATTAAGTAGTGACGAGGTCAAGTTGAATGCAGGGGCTCAGACTGTACTATATAAGTACAAATATTGCTTCAGTAGGGAACAAAGTGTACCTTAGCCCTGTGTAGCAGCAACAACACAGCTGCCTTCAAACTTTAAGCCCCACCTGCACTGCAAGCTGCTGCTGTTGTTTTTCTTGAAGGCGCTCGGCCCCCTCCATTTGTGTCTTACTGTAATGAAGCAGTGGGGGGGGGTCTGGTTGCACTGGATCTCCCATGATGTCATCCAAGTCTTAGTTTCGCAGTGTTGTGTTCTCTGGTTTTGGGGGGTGGCTATCAATGGCCCCACGGGCTTATCAGATAACAACACTTCTGGGGTCAGCTCTTTTGCAGTTCTGTGCTCCACCACCTGAGGGAGAATCTGACTCCTGGCTCTGGGCACCACGTGCAGGGGCATAAAGGAATGGCCTGTGGAGCTACCACTGCTAATAGTGAGCCCCTCCCCCAAGAAACTATTGGGATAATTTCTCCTCCTCCTGGAGAAATTAAGAAAAATAGTTCCCCCAGTTTCTCTGTCCACAAATAAGATCGTCCTCACTTGCTTGGCACTGGAAAATTATTATTTTATGCTACAAACTGATATAGGGCTTGTGTTTTTTTAGAAAGCCACCTTTATTTGATGGGCTATTTACATTGAAGAACTGGAACATTAACAAGCACAGTATCTGAGTACCCTCCTATTCTTTTCTTTTTCACACACTAATTCAGTTACTCTTCATAATTACCGGTTATTTGCCCACTTGAAGCTCAGTCCTAACCATGTCTACTCAGAAGTAAGTCTCACTGAATTCAGTTGAGGCTCACTCCCAGGTTAGTGGTGTGAGGATTGCAGCCTAAGTCTTTTATTCACAAAAGCTACGCATCTGATGTTCCTCGTTACGCATGAGTGGATGTATCCCATTATATTGTACAAGTAACTAGTTTTACTTCATTTCACGCTTAACTGTAATATAGAAGTTAAAGATCATACTTTAGCATGCAAATTAACTAAATTTCACACTCAACCTGTAACATATACCATATTTTTTTCACCCAAACCTCACTCTTAAAATTACATTATTGGTGCTAAAAGCAAAATAAAAATTTAAAAAATAAAAATAAGCATTCATCTGTTTCAGATGGTTTTCATATATCCTTTTGTGAAACCCTTTATATCTTACAAACCCTCCTCAGGCATCCTCCTCCTGGGGCACTAGAACTGCATAAACACAGCCGTGCCCCAAAATTGGGATGTTCCTTCCTGCTCTGTGTTGGGCCATAACTTTTGAAGAAGGGAGCCTGGTCTGCACATTGAAGTTACCTGTGCAATTTACAATGTTAACCACCCAGAGTTGTAGATCCTACACAGAACGAACGCATAGCATGATAGAAGAGAATTTATTTTTCTCTCAAAAGACACATTCAGATTCAAAGTCTGAAAGCTTGTGTTGCAAAATTAGGTGAAATCCAGTAGATTTTCCAGCCCATACATTAGGATGAGACTTGTCGTTTGCACTGGAATTTGCAAAGAATCAAATTCCCCAAGTAATTCTAGGCAACCATGGAGAACATCCCTGCCGTGTGTGTGGTTTTTTTAATAGCCACCATGCAAAGCTGCCTAATACTGAGTCAAACCATTGGCCCACCTAGCTCAGTCTTGTCTACACTGGTGGTAGCTCTCTGGGGGCTTCTGACCAGGGCCTCCTACAGCTCTATCTGGAGATGCTGGGGATTGAACCTGGAACCTTCTGCTTCCAGAGGAGATGTTCTACCAGGAGAGACATTTCAGCAATTTTCAGGATTCTCGAAAGAGGCCAAGACTGTTATGGACACAGACTTATCTGAGGTACAGACACAGAAATTCTTCTGAATTTATTCCTCTACTGAACTAAACTTCCAAGAGAAACTTCCCAATGGTGCCTCTGCAGATGACAGGCTCTCCTTTGCTGGAGGTGTTTAGAAGAGAGGCTGGCTGGCCAACTGTATTTCAGTGAGGTGTGCTAAAATTCTGAAGCATCCTTTCCTTCAAAGACTACAGTTCTCAGAATTATCTGATGAGTAGGAATGACCATAAAGCCAGTTTATACCTGTGGTATTGGTATGCCTTTTGACTATAAGAGCCCTGATGGATTGGCCACATCTCGTCCAGCACTCTCTTCTCACAGCAGCCAGCCAGAGGCCCACAAGGAGTCCACAAGCAGGACCTTAGCACAACATCACTTTCTCTACCTGTGATTCCCAGCTAATGCTGTTTGAAGGCATACTGCCTCCAACAGTGAAGGTAGAAGATAGCCATCATGACTTGCAGCTATTGATAGTCTTAATTTATCAAATCCACTTTTTAAGCCATCCAGGTTAGTGGCCATCCCTACTTCTTGTCAGAGTACACTCCAAAATTTAGCTATGTGTGGCTTAAATAAGCATTTTCTTTTGCTTGTCCTGAATCTTTCAATGTTCTGCTTGATTAACATATTATTTGGATGGAGATTGACAAATGCATATTTGTTAATGGTGTTAAGATAGAAATGATTTTATGTCTGAAGTACCATGCTTTCAGAAAACATAGGCTTTTAAAATGTGTAATATGGCAGAGAGCTAGAGAAGCATCCTCAAATGCCTGTTGGGTGCATTAATAATATTTACTGATAGTGATATAGAAGTGAAACTATGTGCAAAGATTTTCTTCCCCTTGGCAATTTTGTTTAGGAAAATACATGACCTAATTAAGATAAAAGGGATAACAACCTCTGAAATTGTTATTCTGGAAAATAAAGAGCACTACTTTAATGGGACTTAATTTCATCATTAAATATTTTAAATGCTTTTCTATAAAAAGTTGCATTGTTATTTGAAACAGACTTCAAATATATGCACTGTGACACTTTCCACAGCTTTATAATTAGGAAGAAATTAGTGTTAATGAAACATTTAATATTATTTATTGTGAGGAACCAAAATTAAAATGCTTTCCTATGGGGGTTTAATTACCATTAGCACTTCTTTTCCACTTCAACTCATAATATGAGCCATCTAGAATGGATTTTGCCCCTAGCCCTAAAAAGGCAGACACAGAAAATAGTATTTAAATAATAATTACATGTACACGCCAATGCTGAAATTTGCTGCAGCCATACATAATCCAATATACAAGGGCAGCCAGCCCCTTCATTCATTAGGAGTAATAGCAGCACACATGCATTCTCTACATGCACAGAAACCTGAGGGCTACTGCATTACCACATGAATGTGCACCCAATCCAAGGTTCAATCAACATCATCTAGCACCTGACAAGGTTGGCACCAGAGCACTGGACTGAATGCCTGAAAAAAGCATGTGTGAGAGTTCGGGAACAAAAAAGGATCATCCTGATTTTGGTTCCCAAGTTGGTAGATGGCATGACATGGCAGCTCCATTTAACTACCATGTTGCTGGAAGACATGTCCTCTATAAGTGGAAGGTGGCCCATGAGGGTGAACATGCCACTATCCTCTCCTGCCTGCCTTACTCACAACAACCAGACAGAGGTGTGGCTCTGCTTGTCATTGGCTCTGGCTCCACCTACTGCTAGTCTGAATGCCCTTTGCCCTTTCTGTCCCAATGGGCACCAGTCATCACCAATTCTGCGATCAGTTTAGGTAGGAAGCAGTTGCCAAGGCCCTAAAAGGCTTCCCCTAGATTAGGCTATTTTATTTCTCCTCATGAGGCATTCACTAATGCCAGTCCTCCTATGGTATGAATGTGATAGCCTACTGTTAGGGATGGAGAAACTCTGGCCTGCAAACTGTGTATGGCCTTTTGTGCTCCCCTCCCAGCCCCAGACCTGTGCAGCCAGTAGGACTTTCTAAAAGCCTTCTTGGTGCCAATGGAAGCTTTCCTAAAGCCTAATTGCCCTTCATAGGGACTTTTATTTGTGGGGGAGGGGGAGCACAGGTGGGTAGCGTAAGTTCAACTCCCCTCTCTTCACATACTGTGACCACCTCCCCATGTTCACACACACACCCATGCAGCAATTTGTCTTTTTAAAAACATCCAGTATTGTCAATGGAGGCTTTTTAAAAGGCTAATTGCCATGCAGAGGGGTTGCAGCATACAAAGAAGAGAGAGATAACCTATTGCAACATATCGATTTATTCCAGCCTCAGAACTATGTAATAAAACTGTATAGCAATTCCTATGCTTAACCCTAACTGGTGTTTATGGTGGGTTCTTTTCTTGCTTAGTCAAGAGTCAAGTAATCTACTACTTCTCTGTTGAAAGGAAGCCAGGAATAATCACTGACTTGAGAAATTATCACCAGCTTTTAAAACGCAAATATCTCTATGCAATCTTAGCATAAGTAGTACGAATGAGCATCATCCCCAGCCTTTCTTCACTTTCTTTCTGTTCCTCATTGTGAATGAGATAATCTTGTGTGAAACTCTGAAAGTGTACCAAAGTTGCCTCACAGACTCTCAGTGGGGAAAATAAACGAAGCAGATGGTTCCCCTTGTCATGCTTCATAAAGCAGGTAAAGAGTGCACTGATCTCTTAACAGTTTCCCCAGCTGACAATCTCATTACTAAAAATGGTTTTCTTACAGACTAGTTCAGCAAGACCATGAGTTCTCCATAGCAGAGATGGTCATTGGTCAACACACACCAACGCATACACAAACTGGTCACATCCAGGCTAGATTACTGTCATGCTCTCTTTCTGAGGCTGCCTTCAAAGACTGCTTGGAAACTTCAGATATTGCAAAATGCAGCCACCAGAATGCTAGTAGGGGATAAGGATGTGCTAATATTACACCCAAATTTTAATGGTGATGTTGATGATCGTGATGCATTTCCCATAAGTCTCAAGTTGTTTCCATACAACTAGAACAAGTAAAAATAGGTTTTGAAACAATACAAATGAACCCCCAAGGCACAGACCCATTCCGTATCTCCATCCCCCAGAATCTAGGAAAACATGTAAAAAAAAATGTACTGGATTTATGTTTAAAACCCTCTGAAATTGTTTATCAACCTTTAAAGCATTGATAGGGAACCTGTGGATCTCAATGCTGATTTGGAGATCCAAGTTCTGATCAGCCCCAGTCAGCATGCTCAGTGATCAGTAATGATGGGAGTTCTGAAAGGCCTCCTGTCTGAAAGGCCACAGGCTCTCTACCCATGCAAGAGGTTCCCCATACACAAACATATAAACCTTTCCATGCACTGAGATCATTCCCTGATCCTTATTTCTGGTCCACCACTAAGAAAAATCAGATTAGCAGATACTGGGGGCAAAGACTTTTCAATGGCAACTCCCTACATCCTTGACACTTTCTTTGCTGAGAACTGAGAACTTTGCTCTCTTCTCTTGTGGCTTTCAAATGGATCCATAAAACATTTTCTTCTTTTATAATTTCATCAAGTCTATCACTGACTTTATTATTGGCGCACTATGCTTCTATCTGATGTCAAGGTATTGATAGTTTTGATATTCCTTGTATAAATATTTTATACAAATTTATTATTTTGTTAGTTGCCTTGTGAGGGTTTGGCCCTAAAAGGTTGTGTGTGTGTGTGTGTGTGTGTGTGTGTGTGTTGTTGTTGTTGTTGTTGTTGTTGTTGTTTTAAAAAAGAGATTTGTGGGCTTGAGCCAACCCCCAAAACAAATTTAACTCTGCCTTGATTAAAAACTGACAGGGCCACCTAAAGTTGGGTAAAATGTTTCAAAGACATCCATATCACAGGTGCCACCTGGGTGCCCACAATGAAGAGCTTCAACTTTGCCCATTGACTGGGGGGGGCAGCCCCAACAAATATAAAATACCTCAGTTATTTTACTCTCTCTTCTTGGGCCATGACATTCAACAGGAAGCAGTGATGAAAAGAATACCTGTGTCCCAAGTCTCTTCAGCTCCCTGCCCAGTGTCTCATAGTCACTTGCTATGTGTTGCAAGCTATGTGTGGCACTATTATTTGTACCCACATGAATGAGAAAGAAGGGGTAGTGGTCAGTAGGCTTTATAAGACTTGGCAACTTCTCCGTCACACCATGAATCTTTGCACCCGGAAGTCAGCACACCTCCCTTGACATCCTCTTTCCTCCACACACTACTGCCTCTGTTTCCCCTCAGTAAGGAGTCACCTTCTGCTTCCTGGGGACATTTACTGTTTGTTCATATAATGCCAGCAATGTGCATAGAAGGTACTAACAAGGGAAACAATGGAGGGAGAGGAAAGGAGCAAAGGCAGGAGCATACCATTCAAAAGGCAGATTAATTGCTCAGCTTCACCAAATTGTGGCATCTAAGCATCCAAGTGCATATGCTCCAGAAATAGGAAAGCCTCACTGCGTAATGAGGACCCAAAAAAGGTGAAATATTTGTTTCCAACCCCAGCCGACTGCTTGGAGAATAAAGTGGCTCCAAAGCATACAAATATGGGAAAGTTCTGCTCCCCAGCTTGCATTTGCTGCTTCCTAAAGATCATCAATAATGTGGTGACCTAACTGGTATACTTGAAGTTACCCACTCAGACGCCTCATTGCAGGCAGATTTCTAGCAGCTGTCCCTGGGTGGGCTTGAACCATCAACCTTCTGGTTAACTGCCAGACGCACTAACCAACTGCGCCACAGAGACGGGTGGTGGTATGGTCTAAACCACTGAGCCTCTTGGGCTTGCCGATCAGAAGGTCGGTTGTTTGAATCCCCGCGACGGGGTGAGTTCCCGTCGCTCTGTCCCAGCTCCTGCCAACCTAGCAGTTCGAAAGCACACCAGTGCAAGTAGATAAATAGGTACCACTGCGGCAGGAAGGTAAACTGTGTTTCTGTGCGCTCTGGTTTTCCTCATGGTGTTCCGTTGTGCCAGAAGCGGTTTAGTCCTGCTGGCCACATGACCCGGAAAGCCATCTGTGGACAAACACCGGCTCCCTCAGCCTGAAAGAGAGATGAGTGCCGCAACGCTATACTCACCTTTGACTGGACTTAACTTTACCTTTACCTTACTTGAAGTTACATCCACAAAGATATCTTTGTGCAGTTCTGTGTCAAATTTGTAGTGATTTCCCACTATGCTGCACAAGATTCCTAGACACATAATGTTTCCCAATTGGGGGAACGGTCTCCCATATTGTATTCCTCATCTATTCTATGTATATTATATGAGAAAGAACAAGGCAGTGGAATGAATTCATGGGGAAGTTTATCGATGGCAATTAGTCATGTTTGTGTTTGTGTCTCAGTCAGGTCTGAGCAGGAGGAGCACATATTTGAGCAAGGAAGTCAGGACCAACTGGGGAGCTGCCAAGCGGGAGCTGAGTTTACAAGGCTCAGCAAGGGAGCCAATCCCAAAAAGTTGTTGTTGCACCAGCAACTGCCGAGCAGATGCTTAAGTGCAATGCTCTTCTTATATTTATGTAAGAGAATATAATTGTGATGGCATTATAAAAAGGGGAACAATCTCCAATACCTCACTTTGGGGTGAAGGGGGAAGGAAATGTGGGCATGTATATGGGGAGATATATTCTCTCATACAGAATCTTAAAAGAGCATTGCCATGAGCATGGGAGATGAAATGCATACATTTGTCAAGATAAAAAATTGAAGCCGCAGTAATATGTACCAATTCTTGGTACATAATGATTCCAGAGCCAAATACTTAAGACCAGCTGTCCCATAATCTTTATTACATATGTCATTGAATTTCAAATTTATAAAGCTTTTATATCAATTCCCTGGAGCAGTATCACCTTCTGAAGTCTTTTGTCATATTTGCATGTGTGGATTCTGCTAGATTACTCTAGAGTTTGACAAGTGTATGTATGTGTCATGCATTTCTGTGATTATAACCACATCTCTAGGTTTTTTTTGCATAACAAATGATGCTATAAGGCAAACATCTTTCAAAGCTTTAGTGGGGATAAAAATGCATATTTCAGAAACGGGGCATTTGTTTCCTCCAGGGAGGAAAATAATTCTAAATGGCACAATGTCAAAGCAGAAGCTATGGCAGGGTCCAATTTCGAGACCACATACTTAGATTTAACGCAGTAATTTCTTTTTTATATAGCTTTTTGCAACATTATTTTCAACTGGTTCTACAACTAGCTTTTAATTAGTTGTCATTCAGGTTTATTTTAGAATTGCTTTATTTAGTTTTAAGTTCTCCATGTGTAGTTTTCTGTTCACTTATAAGAACTTATGTTCTTATTAGTGGTGATTGGTGTTCATTAGGACTAGTGAAGCTGCCTGCAGGGAACTCAAGAGTAGGCTGAGCTACAGCCAATAACAGGCTCAGCCAACTAATTCTGTTTTTTTCTGCGTTCCCTTTTCTACTGAGTTCTACACCCTATGGAGTGGCTGGAGTACTGTGTCAGGTTCTGGGCACCACAGTAATAAAAGGATATTGACAAGCTGGAACGGGTGCAAAGAAGGGCAAGCAAGATGAACAAAGGTCTGGAAATCTTGGTATCTGAAGAAGTGTGCTTGCACACGAAAGCTCATACCAAGAACTAACTTAGTTGGTCTTAAAGGTGCTACTGGAAGGATTTTTTTATTTTGACTATGGCAGACCAACACGGCTACCTATCTGTAAAAGGTCTGGAAACCAAGCCTAATGAGCAACAGTTGAGATAACTGGGTATGTTTACCCTGGAGAAGAGAAGACTGAGAGGTGATATTAAAGCCACTTTCAAATATCTAAAAAGCTGTCATATGGAGAATGGAGCACGCTTGTTTTCTGCTGCTGTAGAGGGTAGCACCCAGACCAATAGATTCAAGTTACAAGAAAGGAGATTCTGACTAAATGTTAAGAAGAGCTTTCTAACGGTAAAAGTTGTAGAGACATGGAATGCAGTGCCAGGCTACTTTGCACACTAGGCAAGGCTAACTACTTGCATACACACACACACACACACACACACACACACAACATTTGCTAACTTCCATTTATGAAACCAGATTTCCTGTAGAAAAAATGAAAAGCACAAAACTTGAAATTGCTAAATTTATTTTAAATTGCAAGAATAATAAAATAATCTTTTATTATCTTTCTCAAATAACAAAAGAAAATATTTTAGCACACAAATCATTTCAAATGATTTTGTGAATTGTGATGGTTACTTTTCATCAGCCATAGCTCACTATAAAAGTGAATGCATTTTCTAAATAAGATTAAGATGTGACTGTAAAATTTAAAATTAAGTGCATTTCCCTTTTTTATGGGGAGAGAGAGAGAGAGAATGCGACTGTAGAGTTGATTGGAGGTTGTGTAATAACCTCCAATCAACTCTGTGGTCTATTTCATAGATATGTAAAAAATCTAATTATGAATTACTTCAAAAATGATAAAATCCTTCAAAATATAAAATAAAAGTAAAATGTCATGAGAAATGTATAACAAAAATTAATCTTTATAAAACTATGCCCCTAGTTGGCATAATGATAGCACTGGCCCTAAACAAACTCCCTAAGGAGGTGGTGGGTTCTCTCAGTCAGTTCCTCCCTGTTGGTGAGGACCAGGTCCAAGAGAGATAACCTCCTTGTTGCTTTTTCCATTGTCAGCAAGGCAAGGGATGAATTTGTTGGACTTTACATTCTTGGCAGAGTTTGAGTTTCAACAGATATTGGGGTAGCTGAAGTATTCCATGCCTATTATATCTGTCTTTTTAAAGTAAAGGTAAACGGACCCCTGACCATTAGGTCCAGTCGTGGCCAACTCTGGGGTTGCGGCGCTCATCTCGCTTTATTGGCCGAGGGAGCCAGCGTACAGCTTCTGGGTCATGTGGCCAGCATGACTCAGCCGCTTCTGGAGAACCAGAGCAGCGCACGGAAACGCCGTTTACCTTCCCGCCAGAGTGGTACCTATTTATCTACTTGCACTTTGACGTGCTTTCGAACTGCTAGGTTGGCAGGAGCTGGGACCGAGCAACGGGAGCTCACCCTGTCGCAGGGATTCGAACCGCCAACCTTCTGATCGGCAAGTCCTAGGCTCTGTGGTTTAACCCACAGCGCCACCCGTGTCCCATCTCTCTTTTTAGAGTTTGATAATAGGCTCTATGAAAGCCCCATCCAAATCTTCAGTCAGACTTAGCACCCACAGTAAGTTAACTTTTGTTTCCCTCTCCTACAATTTTTGCCCAAATGCTCTCAATCTGCCTTCCATGCTCCAGGTGTACACAACCTTTACATATAATGCTACTTCTCCGTCCTTCCTTCCTTTCTTTTGAACAGGCTATACACCCCAGTTTCTACATTTGGGTCATATGTCTCACCCCGTCCCACCACATTTCAGTAGTTTCAGTAGTAAGAGTTCAGGTTCTGCTAGCTTGTTTCCTATACATTGTGCATTAGTGTAGAGACAACTGAAACCATGACTCATTCATCCACACAATGCTGCCTCTGTCCCCCTCCGTAGGGAGTCACCTGCCACCACCATACATCTCTTCCTTTCCTGGGGGGTGGCAAGAATTGTTCTGTACATTGTACCTTTCACTACCACCTTGGTGTGTTCTGAGATCTGCAACTGCTCTTCTGGCTGAGAATCGGTGTCCTGCTTTTTTTGTGTCACATTCCACCAGGGGATGTCTCCTGCACTGCGCAATCTTCCTCCTCCCTAGGGGCTCCCCACCTTCCTCTTTATTCCAAGACAGCCCACTCTGGTACATCAAAGCTTCTGGCCCCAAGTTAAATCCTGGAGTTGTTAATATAGTCCATGAAGTTTTCTCTCTCTGGCCCCAGAGAGAGATTCTAATAAGCAACTTGCTTCCTCAATATGCTGGCAGCTGTATGTTTGTTGTAAATTTTCCTCTGCAGCTGTGGAGATCAGAAGCCTATCTGTCTGTTTTTAACACACGAGAGCTGGAATTTCCAGGAAGCCAGAATTCTTACTGTGGTTAATAATTGACACTACATGGCAAAAATAATGAGCCTATTAAATAACTTGTAGCTCTGCACTGAACATTATCTGCTTTTTAAATTGGTTGTAATGCTGACAGCTGCTCTTAGGTGGCCAAATAAAAACATGTCTCCCTTGTAGAGATTCAAGTCAACTAAACTTAAATGCTTCTGTCAGTATTTCTAAGGAAAAGCAAATATCATGGTTTCACTTAGCTTCTAGTTTGGTTTGAACTTTTTGTCAAGTTGTGGCTGTTTAAGTCTGCGTTTGATTTTACTGTACTTCGATTTATTTATTTTTAACCATATTGGGATTCTTTTCTAGGGATGAAAAGGTGGCATATAAATAATTTTATTAGAAAATGAAGTCTACGGACAGTCTATGTGTCATGGTTCCAAAGGAACTATACACATGCTTATTGTGAACATGCAGATTAACTCTGAAATAAAACACACCACTGTTTATCCACAACCAGCTAGTTAGGCTGTAGGTTCCATGGGAACAGAGACCTGCCTATAGCAATAGCCTAATAAGCAATGTTGGGATGCAGCACTGACCTGTTGAGAATGCCTAAATTTGATGGCTTCAGTGCATTAAGGGTAATTGGCAAGCACAACCAACCTGGTGATTACATAGCGAAGCCATTAGGCCCAAGTTACGGACATGCTAAGCATATAAGAAATAATGAAATCATTCCTATTATGAAGTTGAGTGGTTAGACAAATCTGGCAGATGACAAAAAAGTGTTGTGTAATCTTTGATATGAATAAGCAAATTAAAAAGTTAATCAGCAGAAGGAAAAGGACCAGTCTGCTTAGCAGCTCCTATTTTCTGAAACTGGGAAGGAAGGAAGGAGGGGAGGAAGGAGGAAAGAAAGACTCAGAAATCGGCATTTTGTAGAGTGGGCTTCTTCCAACTTTCTGAAAACTGTAGAGCTTCACAATATGTTGTTGGGAATTCCCAGCTGTGTTTTTTCTCTCTCCCTTTCCAGCTTAATTATGTGACCTCTCCCACCAGACAGAAGACCAAGGCCATTAGGACCCCCCCTCCACCAAGCCCCGCCCCCCATCAGCCAGATAAGGATCAGCTACGGGGAGTTTGGTTCTGCTCTCCCATCCAAATAGGCCATTTGGCTTCAACTGCCACTTGACCTCCAAGTGCAAAACTGAAACGAGGCGCATTCTTACCTCTTCTGGGGGGGGGGGGTCAGAGGGTCCTGCAGAAAGTGCCCTCAGATAAAGCCTTGGGGGCAAAACAGTATGGAAAAGGAGATGAGGTAGATTTGCCCAGGGAAGAGACATGAGAAGAGACATGGAGGACCAGAATGAAGACCAAGGTGGAATAGCAGAGCCCCAGAAAGACTGAGCCTGTGGTTTTGAGCCACAAAGTGACTGTTGAATGTACTGGAAATGAGAACTGTGCAAAAGAGAAAAAACAGAGACTAAACTTCTTACAAGGAACTCTGTGTAGCCATGTGATTCACTCAGGATGAAGAACCCTAGAAGTCCCAGAGCAGAAGACCATGCAAACACTTGCCTGGTAGGGGCCAGAGGGAGATGATGGCAATGCCATTAAGCCATCGACAAGGCAAAGGATGCTAGAGGTAACCAAAGTGGAGTTTGTTAGGGCAACATGGGTGTCATGCGACACAGAAAAAAACTTGCCCTTTTTACACAGAGCTCTCTCTTTCTTTTTTGACAAGGTGTTACAGGAACAAGGAGGAGGAAGCAAGAACTCCATGTGGCACTGGCTGAAGGAGGCTGCACTGAGAGACCAGGAGCCATGACTGGCTACTGCTTTGAACCCAAGCTCACTGAAGCTATGGAAGGAGCGATGAGGGATGCTCTATGGGCATAATGTGGGGGAATGTTAAGGATAGTTGTTGTTGTTTAGTCTTTGTCCGACTCTTCATGACCCCATGGACCAGAGCACGCCAGGCATTCCTGTCTTCCACTGTCTCCCGCAGTTTGGTCAAACTCATGCTGGTAGCTTCGAGAACACTGTCCAACCATCTCATCCTCTGTCGTCCCCTTCTCCTTGTGCCCTCAATCTTTCCCAGCATCAGGGTCTTTTCCAGGGAGTCTTCTCTTCTCATGAGGTGGCCAAAGTATTGGAGCCTCAGCTTCACGATCTGTCCTTCCAGTGAGCACTCATGGCTGATTTCCTTAAGAATGGATAGGTTTGATCTTCTTGCAGTCCATGGGACTCTCAAGAGTCTCCTCCAGCACCATAATTCAAAGCCATCAATTCTTCGGCGATCAGCCTTCTTTATGGTCCAGCTCTCACTTCCATACATCACTACTGGGAAAACCATAGCTTTAATGTTAAGGATAGTAGGAAAGGATATATTGAATAAGTACTATCCTTCCTTCACTCACACTAGTAAGTGACATAGCAGAGCAGATTCCCCTCAATATAGCTGGACACTAGTTTGCAGATTTGTTTGAATCTCTTAGTTAAGATTATTTCCTGGCGTCCCCTTAAATCCGTCTTAAAAGAATAAAGACACCAGAGTCTTTCTGAGTAAAATAACAAAAAGTTTACTCACATTTCAGTTCACGATATGATCCCTGAAAGGCAGGCTTTACTTATCACGAAGCTATTTCAACCTGAGGTATGACTGTATAATGGTACATATAATTTGTCTTTATATTGTAAACCACCCTTTGATCTTTGGATGAAAGTCAGCATAGAAATTAATAATACAGTGGTGCCTCGCAAGACGAAATTAATCCGTTCCGCGAGTCTCTTCGTCTAGCGGTTTTTTCGTCTTGCGAAGCAACCCTATTAGCGGATTAGCGCTATTAGCGGTTTAGCGGTTTAGCGGCTATTAAAGGCTTGGCGGCTAAAAGGCTATTAGCGGCTTAGCGGCTTAGAAAAAGGGGGGGGAGCGGAAAAAAATCTCAAGACTCGCAAGACATTTTCGTCTTGCGAAGCAAGCCCATAGGGAAATTCGTCCTGCGAAGCGCATCGAAAAACGGAAAACCCTTTCGTCTAGCGGGTTTTCCGTCTTGCGAGGCATTCGTCTTGCGGGGCACCACTGTAATAATAGTGATTCTGCAGCCTATTTTTAAAGGACCAGTACAAATACCACACTACACACACACACACACACACCATTTTCACTCATAGAAACATGCACCAATGTCGTCCCCCTCTGATTTTTCTCCTTCTTAAGCTATGACAGTTCAAAGACCTAACAAAAACAGTGAATGCTACATTAATTTCAAAACATTAAACCAAGCAGGCAAAACTCTTTATGCTGTTTTTTTTTCTCCCTCTGTGTTCATTTAATGGAGCTTTTTAGCTGCATCGGTGCATTATTGCTTAGGCTCATTTTTTTTTAAGTACTTAGAATGTGTTATTGCTTTAATGCACTTCATGGGACATTGCATAACACATACTTAAATTATTTTGCTAATGTTAAGCAAGTGTTCCTGCATTATTAAATGCGAAGTGATATGTAAATTTGGATAAACATGATTTCAGAACATGTTCCTCAGGTGCCCGTTTGCACATTAAATAGCAATAAAACAGTATATTATAGAAGCCCTGTGATGCCAGCATCAGAGTGTCAATATTATGGAACCCTGTGACATTAACATTAGAGTGTCATATATATACACATACGCATGCACACACTTTTGGAAGAAGCTCAAACTCATAACTCATGTTAGACTTAAACATTTTCTTCATTTCCTGCCTCTAGTGAGATGCCGAATGAGAGCTGTTAAGACCCTCAACCTACCTAAAGCTGCTAGCAATCTCATAAAAGCAATATATGGCTCATAAAGGTTCAGAAACTGGTACAATAGAATGATGAAGAATTTGTTTAGTCTCGTAAAAAAAAATCAGCTACTGTAAAATGTGTCTATGAAGCTAAAGTCACTCTGCCACAGATGATAGCGATAATCGTTTGTATCCAACGAAGTTATCCCATTGATGCAAGGACTTCTGCTTGTGCATTGGAAACCCCACCCCCATCCCCTGACACACACACACACACACACACACACACTCACCAAGTGTGTTCTGGGATCCTACCCAACTCTCTGGAACAGATTTCTTTTGGCGAGGGGACAGGAGTATGCAGAGAGAAGAGAGCGAAGGGAAGCTCCATTGCACATGCAGAAGCTGTGCACAAATGGAACAACTTTGCTGGATAAAAGATAGTTGCTACTAATACTAATAATATAATACTAATACTAATACTAATACTAATAATAATAATAATAATAATAATGTGTAGCACTTTCATCTTAGCAACTGCCATGCCATCAGGCTATAGTAGCGAGCGGGAGAGAGAGAGAGAGAGAGAGCTAGAGATAGAGATGGAAGTATAGGGCCCCTAAACAGTGGTACCTCTAGATGCGAATGGGATCCGTTCCGGAGCCCCGTTCGCATCTAGAAGCAAACGTAACCCATGTCCGCGTCTCTGCGGCTCACGTTTTGGTGCTTCTGCGCATGTGCGTGACGTCATTTTGAGCGCATGCGCAAGTGGCAAAACCCAGAAGTAACGCGCTCCGTTACTTCCGGGTTGCCACGGAGTGCAACTCGAACGCGCTCATCTCGAAGCACATTCAACCCGAGGTATGACTGTATCTACTCTGTTTAAAAACCATCAATGTTCAGTTCATCCTCTTCTTGAATACTTTCTGTTCCAGCTGATTATTACAGTTACAGTCATTGCGGGCTCTGGATCCTCTTTTCTGCCTCTCTGAAGTCTCTCTGGCATTATCTGTGTATTGCTTGATTCTTTGGTTTCTACATAGATATGTGAATTTACGGGGGAAATATAGTATGGCTAGTTTGTCTCCTTATCTTCCATCTTTGGATCCAAATCCATGGTTAATAAGAGAATAAAAGTGATGAATCCTGCGTACATGACATGTATCAACTAATGGGCCATGTACGCAGATCCTTGATGGAAGAGTTGCCAAAGTTCGATTCAAGTGTAGATGCTGAGAGAAACATTTTATCATGTGTTCTTTTACTGTGGATTGTTATCAAGGGGGCTGAGAACCCATAGCTGATCCCTTATGAAGTGGTTTCCTGTTTTCTAACGGACCCCATGGGGGTGTCTAATAAATCTATTACTGAACAGATGGCGGTGTATCTGAAGGTAGTAGTATCTCTTAGATCTATTATGATTATTAGTTCCTAGCATGTGCACCTTCAATAATTGGTTCAGCCAAGGTTTTTTTGTGCTACTTCATGTTTTATACTTTGCTTAATGGTCAGTCAAGTGTTATAAATGTTTATTTATTTGCCCTTCCACCTCAGAATCCCTTCTTGCATTTGTGTCATGTCTCTTGGATCAGGCTTCCTCAACCTCGGCCCTCCAGATGTTTTGAGACTACAATTCCCATCATCCCTGACCACTAGTCCTGCTAGCTAGGGATCATGGGAGTTGTAGGCCAAAACATCTTAGATTGTAAGGCTAAGAGCAGGGAGTGTCTTCCTACCAGTATTTGTAAGCTGCCCTGGGAGACTTTTTCTTGGGGGAAGGGGAGCAAATAGTGAGATAAAAATGCTTTAAATGAAATAATTATTTAAAAGTGTTCAAAATGAATTTTCTTGAAATCCTTACAGCAGTTCTCTAAGGCAAGACAGCATTCTTATCCTCCATATTGCATGTGTAGTATTTGCAAGCTTATAAATGTCCCAAAGAGGCTGGAGCCAGATTAATAACCACTCCATACATTTAAAGCACTATGATATCACTCCTCAGAGTTCCTTGTGAACAGGGATTGGCTGTTAAACCACTCTGGGATTGTAGCTCTGTAAGAGGAACAGAAGGAGAAGAGTTTGGATTTGATATCCCGCCTTTCACTCCCCTTCAGGAGTCTCAAAGCGGCATACATTCTCCTTTCCCTTCCTCCCCCACAACAAACACTCTGTGAGGTGAGTGGGGCTGAGAGACTTCAGAGAAGTGTGACTGGCCCAAGGTCACCCAGCAGCTGCATGTGGAGGAGCGGAGACGCGAACCCGGTTCCCCAGATTACAAGACTACCACTCTTAACCACTACACTACACTGGCTCTCCACACCTGGCTCTCCACACCTGGCTCGCACAGGAGTCTCCTAACAAACCTCAGCACCTGTAACAAACTGCAGCACCCAAAATTCTTTGAGGGAAGCCATGGCCATTTCAAGAGGCATCATAGTGTGAATGTGGCCTTGATTAGAAGGAATAAACTTGGCAAGAGGCATCACAGTGTGATTAGAAGGAATAAACTTGGCAGTGTGGTGTTGCACAATTATACACAAATGGTTCATCAAAAATAGACCACTTTTCTTCAACTTGATATAAGTTTTTCTCCTATGTTATCTCATCTGCGCAGTCTACTAAACCCCTTGCTCCACTGATAAATATGCGGAAAGGCTTTATCAAGAACTAATTTGACTCACCTTTTGCTTCTTATATGTGATAATTTTATGTGGCATTGCACTCTCGGTTGTCTGCCAGTTTCTCCCTCCCCTCTGTATTATCATGTTATTTTTTTCTATTTCTATTTTTATTTGTTGCACTCATTATTCTTACTGCATTTTGTATGTGCTTATGTATGAAAAATTTGGTATGAAAAATGAAAAAAGAACTGGGGGAAAAACCTGGAAACATTCAGATATTCCTCAGCTTCCTTCCCCTCCTACTTTCACCCAGAAATTATTCCTTAGCATATAACCATTTCTGGATCACTTTAGTTCTTATTCATATTATGGGGTGGGGGTGGGGCAGGGACTCAGGTTTTGTAGTTGCTGTTTTGGGGCGGAATCCAATGCACTCATTCACTTCACACAAAGATTTACCCTTGTGCTATCAAAATTGCCACCCTTTGTTCATCTTGTGCACTCTGCACCCTTCTCAAATCTGGTCTGGAGGGCTGGCCGAATATACAAAAGCAGATTTGGAGGGGTGAAGAACTAAATGAGGGAGGAGTTTCATTTTGCAAGTGTAAATGCTAGTACTAACAGAACACATTACTTAGGTTCAACATCACTTGGGAGAGGTGGGCTTTCAATCAGGGACTCCTGTCATCTTGGTGATGCCACAGCTGTGTGCCACCTGGCTGGTGCAAACCAATGCCAAGGTCTTTTTGGTAGAGCCCCCCCCCCCCACTTATGAAATGTGCTGCCTGTTGAAAGCCATCCCCTTATTGCTTAAAAAAATAATAATTAACCAGCATTTAAAATCATTCCCGTGCACTCATGCATATGATCTCCTGGCAACCTTGAAATCATTTAGCTGTGAGGGTATTTGATTCTTTTCATCATCATCACTTTTAATTTGTATACAGCCTTTCTATCTTACAATACTCAAGGCATTTTACAAGATGAAGGAACAAAGAATGTACACCTTATAACAATCTAATGCAATACAAAAATGTGATGATAATAAAACAGCTTTAAAATAAGCAATCTACATCAAATAAATTAACATTCAACAATCATTAGAATAGTATAGAACAATAATATCAGCATATAAAAATTAAACAGAAACCCACTCTTAACAGTTACAATAAATAATTTTGAAACTGCAATCAATAAAACAACAGCAAGCCACAGTGCATAAAATAATACAATACAAATTGAGAAGCAGAGACTGGAGGGTGGGGCAAGGCAGGTGGAAGAAGGCCTTGCCTGATGGAGTCTCTCCCCCCTTAAAAAAAACTTTGTATTGCTTTGCCATTTGCCACCTTGCGCCCCAAACTGGGAGCAAGGGTCGGATACAAGGGTCGGAGTTTATTTTTTAAAAATAATAAATGAGTGTTTTAACTCTTTACCAGAGTTCTTTAACAATCAGTTCCTCTTCCCAGGGCACACTGAAATTGTATCTTGGGGGGGGGGGATAGGAGTATACTATCACATCTCAGCAACTATAACAAACTGCACTTCCCAGGATTAATTGGGGGAAAGGCACAAGTGTTTTAAGTAGTGTCATACTGCTTTAAATGTATGGTACATATGGGGCCTGCGTGAATGCAGAAATTCCCGTACATTGAATGAGAAAAGCGTAAATGAAGCCTTGTCGTCTGGCCACAACAAGTGAATGAATGTGGGTATATGAAGCGAAAACAAATCCCATTGAGACTGAAATACTGATAGTTGGCAGGTTCATATGACATGGACCCTTGGCTGAGGAGGCTCTGTCATTTACAGCATTCAGCATGCCCATGCTGACATTTTTACCAGAAAATAAGACAGTGTAATCACAAGCCAGTAAGCTCGCTTGATGTGTTTGTCCTTTTCACACATGATACAGGCTGCTTAAATTATGACAACATTTTAACCTCCTAAAATTTCATTGCATTTGGCTAAAACATTAAATTATGTATAGCTTTAATGGCAGTAAACATGATCAAACACTTCCTAAGATGACATTTTCTTTGTTCGGCTGGCACATATGCTATGAGCAGGCAGTGCAAGTTAAACCCTTCATTACTTTGACGTGTGAGCCCTGAATTAAGCAATCTCTTCCCTTTCCCTGGCTAGCTGTCTGTGCCCATTTGAAAGGATACTGAGCAGTGCAACCAAACTGGGTGCTTCTAAAAATACTAGGTTGACAAAATCCTCTCTGAGGCAGATTTATTTTTTAGAAGGTTATATTAGTGAAAACAGCTGGGAAAGTGTTTATTTCTCAGTTTGTTTGAGTTTATTTTAGTCAAAGACTTCCTAAGAGTAAATTATAAGGTGCATATAAATTTCTAAAACTGAAGGAGTGAAGACGATTACTTTGGGGAGGGGGAGAGAGGAACTATCTGCTTCTTATTCCTGATGTTAATCAGCATGATGTGTTGGGGAGGAATAAAGAGCCATTTATTTATTTTTGCAATGTAATTATCCAACCCCCAAATGTGCATGTATTACTAAAAATAATGCTCACATACATAAATACATTATGAGTGGTAATCAACTACGTTTTACTCAGGGTAGACCCACTGAGATTAATGGGCCTAACCTAGTCATGTTCATGAATTTAAATGGATGTATTCTGCTTCATTGAATATGAAGGGAAATCGCTTGCAAAAATGTGTATACTCAGCATAACGGCATACAAAAATGCACATATTATGAGAAAGACTTGTCTTGCAGGGCTTTTTCTGGCATGGAAGGGCAGGGCCCAGACTGACTCCAACTACAAAAGCTGTTGAACAAACTCTTGGGCTGGGGTGTTGTTTGGGGTGGGGGGTTGATGAGTGGTAGTTGTTGCTGTTATTGAAATTAATTTTTTGTCTCTATTCTCATTCTTACGATTTATGTAGAAAGTGTTCAATCGGTGTACTTTTTGCTGACTTATTTATTGTTTATTATTACTTTCATTGTGTTAGCAATTAGGTATTTTTTTTAATGATGTAAGCTTCCTTGAACATGATTTGAACTATGGAAAGGTGGCATACAAATACAATTATGAATGAATTTTCATGAAGACTTTTAAAGGGGGGAATCACAATTTGGCATGGAAAATGGGATGAAATGAAGGGAAGTTTTGAAAAATGAGAACTGACACATTCAACCATCCCTAACACTATTAACTCTCTTCCCTATTGAATATAAAGACAAAGACTGCAGGGGTTTTTTTTTAGCAGGGTTGGTAAACTGATCTCTTTAAATGTTGTTCTTATTAGATGTGCATTGGCCTGGGTGAGGCTTTAGATAACAATCACGGCATGTATGTAATGCTCTGCTCATCCTAATGTGGTTTTCTTCCTCTCATCCAGGTTGTAGGATCTTGATCTATTTCTTGCCGGTTCCATACCATCCCACATTTCTTTGATAAAAATAGATACACCCTAAGGAAAAGCAGGACATTCTGGGGTCAAATCTCAAACCAGGGTAGGTTCTCTAAATCAGGGACTTCCCTGGAAAATAGGGACACAGAGGGCAGGATTGTGCACAGCCTTCTCCATCCAGCCCGTGGCCCCACCTGTGGGGTCTTGAATCAGTTCAGCCCACCCTGGGCCAAGCTGGGGACCACCAACTCTGTCCTAGATGTGATACCAAATTTGGTAGGGAGCAGGACTCATATTTAACGAGAGTTTTTTAAAAGCTTAATTACAAATACAACTGCGAGAAGGGAAGGAGATGCTTTCATTTTCCCCTAACCCTGCTCCTGACTGAGAACAGGGCGGTCGATTCTTTTCAGGAGGCATCTCTGACAGCTGCTTGGAAAGAGAGCACCTTGCACCAGGCTCGATCCTCGCTTCTACTGAACACCTGTTCCATACACGCACCAATCCTGTACAAGTGATTTCTCTGAAGGAAAGCAATTTGCAAGGAAGGAGAGTCATACAATGGGCTCCTGCCCTTCTCCAAAAGTTGCAGCCAGTGGTCAGGGTAGGTCTCAACCTTTTGCGGGGTGTTCCTGCCTGTTGCCTCTCTTTCATTGCCTGATGGTGTGTACCTGACAGCCATGGATTGCTTTAGGCTATCCAGTCCTGACCCATCAAAATCTGTGGCTGGCTGTACCCAACTTGTCTGATGCTCGAATCCCTCTGAACATGCCCAGTTTGGCTCAGGAATCAGGTCTCGGTCAAAAGCAGTGCACAACCCAAGTTTTGGGAGATTTCTCTCACCTGTAGCAGCATCAGCTGAGCTACTGAGATAGCCTTGCCACTGACTTCTGGCTGAGAGTTAACAATACAAAAAGAAAGGTGCAGACCGATATTCTCAACTGAGTTAATAAATTTGATCATTCATTAAATACTATCTTCTGATAAGAGATTTATGAAGTAACCAGAAGCCACTGAGCATTAACAGTAATGAATTCATGTCAGTATAAATACGTTAATTAACGAGTTGGCATCTGCTGCTTTAGGTGGCTAAACTAATACTATTGAAGCTACTTGCTTCCTCTCCCCTCCTTCCACATATTCTTTCTCATAATGTTGATGCAACTTGGGTTCATCACACCAAGCATCCTTATTTTTCAGGGTGACATTGTGTTCTGCTCTACAGAGAACAGCCCTCTATTCCAAGGGTTGTCAGTAGACAGACTTCTATTTGAAGGAATCTTCTATTTGAAGAGACGTACCATCTAAGAATGCACTTGTATGTGGGGAATATCACATTAGCTTTCCTGATTATAATGCTAGCACTCCCAGAGCATTTTCTAACTGCAGTACCAGATGCATTATGGAACTATGGCTTTCTGACCAACACACTGGCATTTCATTCTCATTAGTGGGTGTGGTACGACACAACAACTAACATCAATGGACAACACTGCTACTCCCACACTCTTTCCATATGTGTGCATCTGCTCCCCCATGGAAATGGCACAAAAGAACTGTATGTCAGAATACTGCCACAAATTCCATCAGTTTAATAATAATAATAATAATAATAATAATAATAATAATAATTTATTACTTATACCCCACCCATCTGGCTGGGTTTTCCCAGCCACTCTGAGCAGCTTCCAACAGCTTCCAACATGATATTAAAATTACTCTTGCAAATTTCTCAGGTGTACAGATAAAGGTAACGGGACCCCTTGCCCTTAGGTCCAGTTGTGACCGACTCTGGGGTTGCGGTGCTCATCTCGCTTTATTGGCCAAGGGAGCCGGCGAACAGCTTCCGGGTCATGTGGCCAGTATGACTAAGCCACTTCTGGTGAACCAGACCAGCACACAGAAACACCGCTTACCTTCCCACCGGAGCGGTACCTATTTATCTACTTGCACTTTGACGTGCTAATGGTAATAAGGGACCTTGAAGTTGCCCATGGAAGGCAAATGCACACTGGAGTGATTTGCTCATCCCTTCTCAGTTGGGTCTCATCTGTCTGAGATGAAACTGTCTGAGCAGAGGTGGGTTTAATTCCCAAAATGAGTACTCAAGGGGTGTGACCAAAGTGAGGGGGACAAAAGCTGCATCCTAAGCCTATACATCTCAGTCACATGATCTGACAACCCTACATTTACAATTGTAAAGGCAGAGCAACAGCAGCAACTTCATTGCTGAATGAAATTTAGATCTTGTGTAATTTTATACTATCTTAACTTGTGCCTTCTTGCTTTATGCCTGCTTCTTATGCACAGAATGCTACTGAAAGGAGGGAGGCGATAGAACCAGCTGAAGTTATCCAAAGCAAACAAAAAACAGGGCTGCAAGCAGCCCAAAGAGGTTATATTTGGGATTGTGGGCCGGATTCAGAAATCACCCTTCCTTCCCACATCAGTGCTTTGGGGTGGGGGAGGGGGAATGAGTGCAGTTTGTGCATTGATATTTCCCTCTTTTTCTTCTTTTTCTGCAGTTTCTAGCCAGATACCTCAATTCACCCAGGGACTTTGTGGTCTGCAACACAGTGGGGACACCTAAATGGTGTTCTCGGTTTCAAGTACTTGACAGCTTTCTTATATAAGCAAAATAATTGCAACATAAATGTGAACCTCCTGCTGCATCGAAGAAGAGTTTTGCCTGTTCTGATTGCTTGCTCCTGGGTGGAGATATTGTGGTTTGAGGACCCGATCCCCGCATAGTGGAATGAAAACACACAGACACGTGATATAAGGTTAATGGGCAAGAAAAGGCCACAACTTTATTGATTACAGCAAGTGAAAAGGTATTGGCTTAGGCATTGGATTACGTCAGTTGACTCCACCCACTCGGAGAGGGATGAGCCTGAAAGGGGGGTTTATTCACCAGTAGGTGGAGCCTGTTGATGCTAATCCAACTATAAGCTCTCCCCTGATGTCACTGAGGGTCATGCCATGGCCCCCTGCCAAGCAGGCATCGGACAGAATACACGACCGCCGGATTCCTTTAACGGAATACCCAAAAATTGAATGCGTAGGCGATGGCCACACCTTGCCCTTCCACACACCACAACACTTTATTCCAATGCCTAACCGCCACCCGACCGCCCACAACCACTCCTCTCTTTTGCAGGAGGAGACTCTTTTCCTTAATGGGTCATCTGAACATGGGTTCAGAGACTAAGGTGTGCAGGTGGCCCAAAACACTGTTTGGCAGTTTGTATTTGGCCAGGCAGAGAGAGCAGGGAGTTTGTTAGTAAAATATTTAAATACTGGCTTCTGGGGCCAACATGCTCAATGAGGCAGTTAACAAAACAGGATACTGAGAACAACAGGAGAGCCTTATATATAAAACAGCCAACCAAAACTAATAGCACGATCTTACACAAACTTATCTTGGAATGAGCCACACAAAATGCAGTGGTGCTTACTTCTGAGTAACTAAGCAAGGGGTTGCAATGGAATTAATGAAACAGCAGCAGTACAGAAATCCAAACAAGAGACTAGGAAATAAATGTAGCTGAAGAAACTTAGCCAAACAACAGCCAAGTCCCTGCAGGACTCAGCAAAATACAGTAGCCAGGAGGAAGAAAGTCCCCAAAGGTCTTTGAAACTTCTATGAGAGGAAGGTTGGGATCAGGAGACACAAAATAATTTTTTGACCTCCAAGACCACAAACTTTAATTAGTGCCAATCTAAAATTATAATAATTGTCATCATTATCATCCTTCTGTGGGTTGCTAGCTGTGATTTCAAGAGGACAAGATGGTTTTGTGCCCCCAACAAAGCACCCCAATATACTGACCGGTCCCATGGGTATTATAACCATAATGAAACCATAGTAAAACTTCCTACCAAGTACCTGTACATTTCTCCACTACACAGTGGAGCTGGGCGACATCAGTTTTTCAACATTGTGATGTATCGCCAGACAAACATCGCTGTATGGTGATAAACCATGATGTTGAAAAAACAATATCCATTGGCCTCTGCCCGTGAGACACCAGGTGGAACTGTCCCAGCTCTCACCTCGAGAGCTGAGGCAGTTTCACCCAGACTCACAGGCTGGGACAATGCAGCTTGTTTATGCCACTCAGCTGGGGGGAGGGAAGGTCCCTGCCCCCGCGCTGAGACAGCCCTGGTGCTCTCGCGTGAGTAGGTGGAGCATCAGGACTCCTTTAACTGCTCACTGTGGGGAGCGGCAACCACACTCTCCTTGGCTGAGCAGTTTCACAGAGCCCCCATCCCCTTGCCAGCTTGCGGGAGCCAGTGCTGGGCTGGGGGCTCATTTAACTGCTTGACTGAGGCAAGGGCAGCTGCACACTCCACAGTTAAGCAATTCAAAGATGCAGAGGGAGGAACAAGCTATATTGGCACCTCACCAACACAGCTTGTTTCTCCCTCTCCATCGTATGAGGGCAGAGTGGGAGAGCAGTTTCACTCAGTGATATATCACTGGTGAAACTGACATTGCTCCTAAATTCCTCTGCTAGCAGCGCCCACTGAAGGAAGGAGCTCTTGACTCCCTCCAGCAGATGCTGCTAGCAGAGGGACTCAGGAACGGTGGTGGTTTCACCAGCGATATACCGCTGAGTGAAACCGACATCGCTGTCTGCTCCTCATATATTGCCCAGACATACTACACAGTGAGGCCAAGGCTGCAAGTTTATGTAAACTTAATGTTAAGTCCTATCAACATGCCTGCACAAAGGCTAACCCTAGATCTCAGATCACTTTTTCCTTGAGTCATCAGCTATGATGAAGTGACAGTGTGACCAACTAAATCTGCGCCATAAACATGGCATATTATTTGCAAGTTGGCTTGATATTTCAGCTTATCAAATATTCATGGAGAACAATAGAAGAAACTGTTCAAAAGAGAACGGAATTAGGTGTACAAAGGAATTTTGCAAACTGTTTTGAACTAAAACACCAAACGCATTCAAGAAAGGTATAGCAGACTTTCAGCTCATATTTAACTCTATTCAGTTTGATTCTCTCTCTCTCTATAGTATGACTCTATATCTCTATAGTACGAGATATCAACAAGGAAGGCTACACAACGCTTTACTTTACTTTTACTCCTCTCTCTCCACACAAAGGCGGGTCTGCCCTCTGGGGAGGAAAAAGAGGTGTCAACAATGATATGGTGATATTGGCAAGCTCAGAAGCCCTGCCTCACTTCTCTTCCTGAACTACAGGCCACAACTGTTTCCTGGTGTTATGTACTGAAGTTCTCACCCTGGGCCAGCAGGGGGATACTGTAGATAGTTATGCAAATAAGGGATCGAAAGTGACGTTCAGTGATTGGACAGTTTTAGAAAATTGTTACAGTTACGTTGTACTGGAGCTGACTGAGCCCTTCAGATCAGTCAGATCAGTTCTGTTCTGGCCTGTGAATAAACAAGAGCTGTTTGAAGAATCGCTGTGTCGTCTGATATGTTCACCCACAACTTAACACCTGGGCCTCTAGTTTTTACAAGTAATCAGTTAATCAACAAGTCATAATGCTAAAAGGACAATGATGGTAAACAGTGCTAATGGTACTGTTCTAAACAACTGATAATGTACTATGCAAAACAAAATTGAATCAGAGCAGATATAGGAGTTTTGTAATAGTTCATTGGGCTGCCTTTTAAGACTACAGCTAGTGTAGAATGTGGCCGCTAGGAACAAGAATGTGTGCTAAACAAAATCACACCTGTGTTTATTATGTTTTCACACAAGCACTGCCCTTTGCAGGATCGGTTGTATGTCCTACCTGCAACAGGATCTACCTTCTCAAAATAGGCTCTACTTGTGTATTGCAAATAAAATATTTTTGTTGTTGTTGTTGTTGTTCTTTTCCGTGCATTATCTCACTATGAGGAAACAAACAATGTAAATTAACCAGCCTCAGATCTTCCTACCACCCAGAAAAGTGTAATGAATCAACTCCCTTTGAACTAATATGTCCAGGCCATAAGGGGCAGTTTAAACCCACCCAGCCCAACCTAGTGATTTATTATGGACTAAGAACATGCATCAGTAATCAATGTGCAATCCAATTTCCATATGTGTAGGTGGGTGGGGTTGCTAACTTCAGCAGCAACACCAGTTAATTTATTTAATAGAACGCCCACAGGAACTTAAGTGACACCTACACAGACATTCAATACGTCTCTGATCCTTACCAGCATAATGCGGGATCCCTAATTATGAGGACACCTAAAATTATATTAAAGCTTGAGTAATTATGATTTTCTGACTATGCTAACTGCAAGATGCACAGATGGTTCAAGGAACGATATATGGGCTCATGCAGGGCATGCTGAGATAACAAGATGAATGTCTTAGATGGATTAAAACAAATCTTTGTGCTGCCATACATGTGATTTTTGTCTCATCCATAATGATGGAAGACCCCTGATGCTCAAAAACAAATTTTGGCCCATTCAATGGCTGTGTTTGAAATATGTAGCCTAGCCCAATTAGATGTGAGAAAACAGCCCACAGAGTTGCCTGTGAAATATCGAAGGAGAACATTTCAGTATTTACTTTTGGATGTGGTGGTGCGGAGTTAGCAGGCAGGACAAGATTCTCAGCATCCATGAAGTATATTAGAAGCCTTCCCATTCCCCCAGGAAATTGATCCTTTGATCTCCCTCCCCCCCCCCCAATTATTTCTTAAAATCAGCTGGCTGAAGACCAACAAAAAGCCTTCCTCAAATTGGTTCACGTAATTACTATTGTTATTACTATTATTATTTTCAATTTATATCAAAAGATGCTGGTGTACAGCATAAAAAAGCAAAACATAAAAAAGCAAAATAGCAGACAGAATAATAAATCGTAATAAGAACCCCAACCACCCCCACTCAGCTTTAACAGACCATATACTAGTTAATGGCCTAGGTAAAGGTGGCCTGGCACCTAAAGAATACTCAGTGTCAATGATGGCAAGAGTCCCTATAGAGAACATTCCACAGCCAGGAGGTTAGAAGCTAAGGCTACTGCTTTAACAGTTGCACTCCATAATCAGAAATAGAATTGAGGGTACAATTCAATTCAGATCATTCTTAAAGGTGAACTTAAGCAAACTCACACTTCTTGAAACAACAGAAGCACCAAAATGGATCCGTTCAAATTCATGCTTTTCATATTTTAGCAATCCGCCAGCCAAGTGATGCCTGCAAAAATGCACATATTAGGGTAAAGTCTGCATGTATATGCTTAGATTAGTGAAAATAACATACAAAGATGCTTTCAAGAGATATCATGGGAAACTGCTTGCAAAAATGTTTATATTTGTGAAAACTGCATGCAAATATGTCTTTGTTTGGAGTAAGTCACACGAGAATACAGTGGTACCCGGGTTAAGAACTTAATTCGTTCTGGAGGTCTGTTCTTAACCTGAAACTGTTCTTAACCTGAAGCACCACTTTAGCTAATGGGGCCTCCTGCTGCCTGCCAGAGCACGATTTCTGTTCTCATCCTGAAGCAAAGTTCTTAACCCGAGGTACTATTTCTGGGTTAGCGGAGTCTGTAACCTGAAGTGTATGTAACCTGAAGCGTCTGTAATCCGAGGTATCACTGTACAGTCAAACGTCGGTTGTTGAAAGTAATCTGTTCCGGAAGACTGTTCAGCTTCCGAAACGTTCAACAACCGAGGTGTGGCTTCCAGTTGGTTGCAAGAGCTTCCTGCACTCAAGCAGAAGCCGTGTCGGACATTTGGCTTCCAAAAAACGTTTGAAAACTGGAATATTTACTTCTGGGTTTTCGGCTTTCGGGAGCCAAAATGTTCCAGAACAGAGCCACTCAGGAACCGAGGTTTGACTGTACTGAAAAAAAATCACGGGGTTTTTAAAAAATTGTAAATTGCTGCAGAAATGTGAATAATTGAATTTAAGAGTGGGGAAAGGAGGGGAAAAGGAGACTGAAAAGCAACAGATTCATCCATTTCTAAGCAGGATTGACATTTTGCAACATCACAAAATGTGCTCATTTACAACTTACCCTCTTCCATGTACCTGCACTCAGCACTTTTCTTCTGGGAAAAAAGGTGCCGGTACTCGCCATGAATTTATTACAATAAGTGCCACACTTTTAATTAGAAAAAAGCACTGCCTACACTAAATGGAGAGGATGAAGACGGCCCCCATTTTCCTAGTTCTCTACTGCCTTTTGAAGCATCTGAGCCTTATCCTACGCCTTCTGTGAGTTAAATTTGTGCCTGTTTGCTGCTTACAGCAGTAGCTGGCAGGATGAGTTAAACAGTGGGATATGGGGGTGCCTCTTCTAATGCAAGAGGGGTAAGAGTAGAACTGCTGCTAATCACTTGGGATGTGGTACACACAGGTGTGTTGCCAAGTATTGTACCACCACATTGCACCCAATGATTTCAAAAGCGCTAGGCTTAATTGCTCTTCACATTTCACAACTGTACCCCTTTGAAAAAGCGTCCTTCATGTTTTCTATATTCTTTCGCAGAACTGAGACTGTCTTTTATTTGTTGTGGAATCAGTTGCTGCAGATTCTGCTTCTGAAGGCAAGGTTTGGATTTCAGGCATTGAAAGGAGTTTATATTCTCCACAAGAAAATGAAGCAATATAGTACAGAAAAGGTCAATGAGCACAATATTTCTGTCTTCTGGTCTGAAACATTTAAGGGTCTCTGTAAAAGAAAATATAGATGACAAAGCGGAGCCTTTTATCTATCAACACTGTGCATAAGGCATTGGGGAATTCTAGCATATCTTTGGGTTTTGCAAGAATGAACTGAAAAAGGGTTTGACATTTGTGGATCCTCTGTTGAAAGTAACTGGATGCTGTAAATGTCTTTGAGAGCTAAGCTGAAACTCAGGTACCCTGATATTTTTCTTGATTAAGCTAGGCCTAACTTCTTTAAAATCACTAGCAGAAAATATTGTTCTTAGATGTCCAGATAAACATAAGTGTTTAAAAAATATATATCTGCTGGTTTGAAATCAGGGATAGGTTATTCCCAGTTGGTTCAAGCTTCACAAAACTCCAGGAAACTGGGAGGTAAGGCTAATGCACAACACACATTGCTTAATGTAGTATCGCAGCCTTACTGTATTGCATTAGTGATGTTGCCTCAGTGAGGGGCAGGGTGCGTGCAGGGTTGCAAGTGGCTCTCTGAATAGTTGCAGGGTTTGTTCATACAACACAGTTTCTCAGGCTTCCAGATGTAGCCATAGGCCCCAAGAAGGTCAAATCACTTTATTGCAATGTCATATTCCATAACTAAAGGAATGAACATTGCGCATAGCACCCAGCAGGTGGCTCCTTCTACAAACATTGAAGTCCCAGCAAACTTTCATATCCAAAATTGAAATGTGCACGCACCATAGTTATTTTACCAGTGATTGCTGCCATAGGGTGTGATGGGATGGGAAAGCCTTAATAACTTTTGAAGCACTGTTCAGAACTTCCCCAAGCCAATGAGCCATGTTTTTTCCTTGACAAGTCTGAATAATGTGCATCAGTAGTTTCCTCCCAAAATCGGAAAGTAATATATGATATGCCTGTATTTTAAAAAACACATTAAAAGGTTTCAATGGGCCAATTTTCAGCACTATTTAACTCGCTGTGCCTGTGGCAATTTTTACTGGAAATTTGAAATTCGGCACATTTTTATCCTTATCAGGAAGACAATATATGCCAGGATTTAAGTTATTAGCTCTAACTAGAGGGACACTGTTGCGCCCCTTTAAAAACAATTTTAAACAAATTAAGTACTAGTGTAGATAACCGAGTTAGAACACCTAAGTACTGCCATTAATATGCCATTTATTCACAGCAGTCTTTGAGATGTCTACCAGGGCTTGAGAAGATTGGGACAATGGCCCATGTAGTCCAAAATCCTGTTATTGGAGTGGCCACCCAGATGCCTGTGGGAAACTTGCAAGCAGTTGCAGATCTTAACATGTAAATGAGAGGTGTTGGAGATCAGAAGCTTTATGGTCCTAGGTCCTGAGTGCATGGGCTAAAATGTGGTACTTGGTAGAAGGAACATAAAACAATCCTCTGTATAACTCCTTTTAAAATGGACTACTCCTTAGAGAGGAGCAGCAAAAAGCACTGGAAATTGAAGCTTTTTATTTTGTTAACACCCCACACCACACAAAACACTGTGACTGGAGTGTCCTGGTAACATCCTAAGTCACCAAAAATATCTCAAACCACCCTTTCCCCACCCCGCTGTTTCCTTAGAAGATAAGCATGGAGACATAGTTTTGCTTTTAGCAGTCACAATGCCCTCAGTGATTTATTTATTTTTAAATGTCCATGTCAAACGGCTTCCGAAGCGCGTTTTTCATTCCCACCCCCCCACCCCCCGTTAACTTTGCAGCCAGCCCTTTGATCCTCAGTTTTCAGATGTTTCGGAAGTTGAACGGTCTTCCGGAACGGATTACGTTCGGAAACCGAGCTTCCACTGTAACTGATGATGTACTTAGTAAGCAACTACTATTATTGTTTGAAATCAGGTTTCATTGAAAATGTTTTACAATGACCCAAGTGGTATGTTTCTAGTGTATATTGCAATAATTGCCTTGAATTATAATGCTGCTTTTGGAATACAGTCATCCCTCGGGTTACAGACGCTTCAGGTTATGCATTTTTGGGTTGCGCACCGCACCAAACCCAGAAGTTACCGGAACAGGTTACTTCCGGTTTTCGGTACTCACGCCTGCGCAGAAGCGCTAATTTGCACTTTGTGCATGCACAGAAGCGCCGAATCGCAATCTGCACGTGCACAGACATGCCGCTGTGGGTTGCGAACGCTGCGGGTTGCGAACGTGCCTCTCGCACGGATCACGTTCGCAACCTGAGCGTCCACTGTACTACTGCTCCCTCCAGTCTCCTCATATATTTCCTTTCTTTGATTTTCCATTCTTGCTTTGATCTTTGATCGTTTTCTTCATTGTTGTTGCTATCGCATTTTGTGTATTCAAAATGAAAATGAAAAACCAATAATTTGCAACATCTTAAATGATTCATTCCTACCTTTAACCTCCATTTAATTACATGAAGGTTATGCGTCCAAATGGTATTAACTTGATGTCCCTGTGAACAAACATCTATTCATTATTCTTTTTTTTAAAAAAAAAAAGGCCTGGATTATTCTCCACTTGGAAATCATTTGCACTGGAATTCCTATATACATTTCTGAAGCTGGGCTTGGGGACTTCTGGGGCTTAGTACCAGTTAAAATGTTTCAGTTTCCGCTGACCTGAACAGGAAAAGTAATGAAGCAAATGCTGGGAGCATTTGGAAATTTCCATGTCCTTTTCCTTTGATATGAAAGTTTAAGTGAGTTCTCTTGATCCATTTCTACTCTAATGAGCTTAGGACGGAGCATTTCAAATAACTCCAAACTAAACAAGGTAACAAAATCAATAGACTTTTCAAGGATTCGCATCTCCAAAGCATTTATTAAAGAAATATAGGCTCAAATTCCAAGGCAACTCATTTGAAGTTAATGAGACTACTCTGGAGTTAGTATCTCCAAGACTCCAGATCAGTGGGAGTTTTGCTATTGATGTTTGGAAGAAATAGGTAATAACCCCAGGTATTTTGTAAGAAGAAAACAAAACTGGCTACTTCCCCCCCCCCCTAATGAGTAACAGTTCAAAGAAATTGAGATATCCAATGACTGATTCATAAATGCATGTTGATCCCTTTCGGAATGCAACAAACACATATGGAATTCTATATGTGTGAATTGGGGTCAGCCAAGACATGAGATGGGATACCCCCATTGAATTTATTGATCTGTTTCTTCTTTGCTTAGAGCAGCGGTGGGAGCTAGAGGCCATAACATTTGGAAAATAAGCCCCTGGCCACAGTGCTATTTCCCTGATTGAAAGTGCTCCTCTCCAAAAAGATGGTTTGGTTTTGTTGTTGTTTTTAAAAAGGAAGAACAGACAAGTGCCCCTTCTCCTAGGAATGTATTGCTATGAATCTTGGAGTCAAGACACCCTAAATTCCAGATTAAGCTAGTGGTAGAATTTAATTTTGGTTTGGAGTATTAAAGCCAGGAAATTAAAGCCAGACTCATGTGTATTTAGGATAGACCCAAGTGTGTATTTGAGCTGTGCTAGACCCTGCTAATCCTTTAATTAAGCCAAGTGTCACAGCTAATTAAGTCAGGACTGGCCTGCTGCATGAGGTGTTAGCCTGGGGTAATAGGTTGTTAGCAGTATCATAGGATCATAGAGTTGATCTATCTGGTACCAGGAATCAAAGAAACTCGCCATGGAGGGCAAATAAGTTGGGTCCCAATAGCTTAGATAAGGGGAGGAGGGCAGAAGCTCAGTGCAGGGTGTTAGGAGTGAAGCAACAGAGTTAGGAAGCAGTGGGCTAGAGAGGGAGATGCAAAGAGCAACATTTGAGAACAATGGCTGGGGTCTGCTTAAATCTTAAGTCTGCCGTGGCTCTGAAAGAATGGGGTATCAATGCTGTGGACCCCTTCTCAGATTCTATATATGTGTAAATAAACCATATATCATAAGGACACCACAGTTTCCGCTTTGCCCCCTCTTCCCAAAGAAATATAGACCCTGGTGGGTAAAGCACTCCTGGAACTACTGGAACCTCATACTGCTGTGGAGATGGGGACAGCATGTGGCAGTACCAACAACTTTGGGCTGGAGTGATTTAACTCAGCAAAATAGTACATTGAAAGGGCCAGCCATGTCAAAACCTTGATCAAAATTGGACCAAATCTTACCTAAGTGATGGGATGGGAACTTGTATGAGCCTCTCTGAAAGTAACTACAAGTAGATCACATCTTACTCTGAATTAACTTAGGTGATTAAATTCTATGGGGTTGCACAGAACCTCCCCCCCCCCCCAAAAATAACTAAAGAGTGAGAGAGTGGGGAAAATACACCTGGAAGGACCACCTGATATCTTGCAAGATTTCTTGGGAGCCTTCATGTGACCTTCCCAGAGCCTAGTAAACAAGGTATGGGCTTTTAAAAGCTGTTTGCCTTGTGTGCAGGGACATGGCCCACTCAGTGCCAGCTCTGGATAGGTAGAGATGGCGATGCAATGCTGCTCTGGGGGCATTCCAGCTTTGCACAATTTTGCTTATACATGCAGTAGCTAGTAAAGTAATCCCCACCACACACACGCAGAAGGTGAGATGTACCTGTATTTTCTTCCACAATCCGGGAAGCAGTTTATTCATTCATAAGAACTGCACAGTATATTTGTTTATTTAATGATTTCCAACATGCCTTTCGAAGTGCACTGGCCTCACATGGTGGTTTACAACATTCTAAAACACACACAACACAACAAATCAACTCCACCATCATTCAAGTAGCAGATTTTTTAAATATATATGTATATATAAATCAATTAATTAATTGACAGCTTGCCACTAAGCCCCCTAAAGTGATTTACACAGTGCCATATAGCGAGAACAATTGCATATATATAAAATAGTTTATAAAATCCATATATAAAAACAATTTAAAACAGAAATAGAGCCAGCAACATAAATACAGTGGTACCTCGGGTTACATACGCTTCAGGTTACAGACGCTTCAGGTTACAGACTCCGCTAACCCAGAAATAGTACTTCGGGTTAAGTACTTTGCTTCAGGATGAGAACAGAAATCGTGCTCTGGCAGCGCGGCAGCAGCAGGAGGCCCCATTAGCTAAAGTGGTGCTTCAAGTTAAGAACAGTTTCAGGTTAAGAACGGACCTCTGGAACTAATTAAGTACTTAACCTGAGGTACCACTGTATATAAAATCAGTGTAAGTCCAATACAGATATTAACTAGGATAAACACATTACAGCAGAGCAGAGCACATTAAAACTTAGCATGTTATTAATCCAATGCAGACTGGAATACAAATATCTTACAGGTCCTCTTAAAGACCAACAATGAAGAGGTCATGTTTCCCTACGATGGGAGCTTCCTGAGGTTTGCCGTTCCTGCAAGTGATGATTGCATGCAGGGACGGTGTGGGAATTTTACCTATGGGGATTCCATCGCTACACACTCACATGCCTCTTGGGGGAATGTGCAGATTGTGATTCAGTCCACCAACTCTCTTCATGCTTTACAACATGTTCCAATGTTGATCTTCGTTGAAATGTGTTTAAAAACTTGCATATTGAGAGGAAAATGTATCACAGAGCTACAATTCCCAAAGTGCTTTAACAGGGAACTCTGGGAACTTTCCAGGGTGAATATGTGTCTCCTAACAACTCTCAGCACCCTTAGCAAACTACAGTTCCCACGGTTCTTTGTTAGAAACCATGATAGTTCAATGATGCTGCTTTAGTGCAGACAGAACCACAGTTGCTGGAGAAGATGAGCAGGAAGGTACTAACATGCTCACGTCCTGCCTGTGGGCTTCCATGTGATATATGGTTGGCCACAATGGAAACAGAAATGTTTTCTGTCTTAATCAGCAAGGCTCTCCTTATGCTTTATTGTGGGGAAGGGCTCTCTATACATGTAGAAAACTAACATATTCAACCTAGTATGTTTGGAAGAAATCTATTTCTTGTTATATCCATTCATTTGAAGGATGAGTTAGTATTTTGAATTTGGATGTGCAGTGAATGAGTGCAGTGTTGGTTCTGCAGATAACTGGCCAGGCCCGGAGTGTGGATTTGATTCTTACACCCTGGTCACAGGAGATTTTCTAAGCTGGAATTGAGTGCCCAGCAACCTTTGCAGATAAAGCTACACTGGCCCATTACAGCCAATGGCAGGGGCGGCTCATCCCATTTCACTGCCTGAAGCAAAATGGGAAGGTGCCCCGCTGCCACCATTCCATCCCTGCAGAAGCATCACTTACCGGGATCATGTGGCGGCCACTTCTTCCAGCAAGATATCACTGCAGGATTCCACCACTTCATGGGGGGGGGCTGACCCCAGCAAATGGGGTGCTGCCCCCCAACTCAGCCAGGCTTCACATGCACACCTTCTTCCTTACAGCTAGACAAGCCTGTGAGCATCCTCCTGCTTATCCTCAGTGTTGCCTTTCTACACCTCAGAAAGGGGGGGCAGGGACAACACTATAACGAGTGGGTTCTACCTGCTGTTTTGGACCTCTGGCTCCTCCTTCTATTGGGCTCCATGCCTTCCAACCCAGCAAAGTGCATGAACTGCCATTCTACAACACTGCAGATTCAACAACAATAAGATATACTCCTTTCTAGGGGAATTCAGCAACCTTGCAAAATACATAATCTGGATTTCTCCCACACCCTCAAATGAAGCTCAAACTAGACATTACAGTAAATATATGTCCCTCTTTCAAAATGGGCACCATGTCTCTTCCCCTTCCCCACTATAATGGCTAATGGAACTTGCTTTATGCCCGGATTTTCCATATTAGATACCAACAGTGGTGGTGGTGAGAAATACAGAACATCATGGATGAATTATTGGCCAGGGTTGGCTCACCTATGAGTCCAAGTGAGGTGACCACCTCAGGCAGCAGGATCCACCAGGACAGCAGATCTCAATGTCAATCTTCTCCCCTCCTTCTTGATGTAGATATTCCCTCACTCCTTCTTCCCTAGTGGGGGTGCAATTTTGGGGGTCCACCTCAGGTGCTGAAATGTCTTGGACTGGCCTTGTTATTGGCCAACCTTAATTAATGCTATGCAGTTATTGTAATATCTCTTATGCCCCCATCCCCAAGAACTTTGGAGGGTGACAACATGAGAACAGGCCTTTTCTGTGGTGGCTCCCCATCTGAGGGCCACATGCCAGCAGTGAGTGTGACCGAAAGTAATAAGGAGCAAAGGAGCAAGAAATGTGAATTTTACCTTTGTACCATATGTTAGTTTCTACACACCCTCTCACACCTCCCTCTATCTTCTATCCAAATAATCAGAGTTCAATAACATATTCCAGCCATGCAAAAACACTTCGGAAATGAAGCAAAGTCAGCAAGAGGTGTAGCCTGGGGAGAGGGACATGGAGAGTTCCAGGGGCCAGGTAGAGTAAACTGGAGGGCCACATTTGGCCCCTGGACTTGAAGTTCCCATCCCTGTTGTAGCCCCTCTCAATTAGAACTTCCAGAAAGTGCTCATGTTCTTCCTCCTCCCGCAGTAAAATGATTTTAAACACACACCATGCTTTGCCAGTATAGGTCTTTTAAAAGGTCTTTTAAAAGGTCTATTTCCTGGCATTTATTCACACCACACATTCACTTCAGCTCAGGGGTATTTTATCCAGATGATAAATAAGACAAAGTACTGGGAGGGGGGGTGGAAAGAAAATTCTAAATATCCCTCTTCCTTTTCAGACTAGGCGATGAGTGATTAAATGGCTAAGCATGGAATGTAATTATTGACAAACTGATAAAAGAAAGCAGAGACTGGCTTATTTGCTTTGATTTTTCCCACATCATAAAGAACTGGCAGTTACATTTAATTTGGCAGACGTTTACCTGACTATTATGGATGGAGGGAATCAAACAGGAATTCCGAGAGTTAGCAGAAGCAGACTAATCATGCACATTTGGATTGGCTATTTGTAGCAATAAAGTTAAGTAGTTTAGCTCTGTGTCCCTTACATGCTGCAACTCCTACGCAAAATAATTGAGAAACGATCGTGCAGCTGAGATATCTGCACAGTTAACTTTCAGGGGGTGTTCTACCAGCAGAGGAAGGTTTCCTGCATGAAGTCAGACCATGGAGACCAGCATAGCTGTCAACGTTTCCCCCTTTTTAAGGGAAATTCCCTTATTCTGAATAGGATTCCTCACAAGAAAAGGGAAAAGTTGACAGCTATGGAGACCAGGTTCAAATCTCCCCTCAGCCATGAAGCTCACTGGGGTGACCATACAATAACGATCTTTCAGCCTAACCCACCATGTAGGATAGATAGCTGTGTGGATAAACTGAAAGAGGAGAGTACCATGTATGACATCTCAAGAATTTAAGAAGAGCCTTGCTCGATCATGCCAATGGTCCATCTAGTCCAGCACGCTGTTCTCACAGGGGGCAGCCAGTATGTCCATAACAAGCCTGGGAAAAGGTCCTGAGTGCAACGGTACCCTTCCCACATGTGGTTCCAAGCAACTGCTATTCAATAGTGGAAGTAGAATACAGCCATCATGACTGGTAGCTGTTGATAGCCTTATCCTCCGTGAATCTTGAGCTCCTGTGAAGAAATTTGGGATATAAAATCTAAATAACCAATAAATAATTGTAACGATTGCCTGTTCGATATTCTTCGTTGTTGCACTGATAGCCCTCCAAGGGTTTTTCTGTTTGTTGTTGCTTCAGAAGCATAGAGGTTGCTGTTGTGCTAAATTCCACGGTCACATCCTAAACCAGCTGGATTGAGATGACTGTTTTACAATATGTCTGCAGACAGTTCCTTTGGTAATTACAGGAACACCGAGCCATGTTGTCAATTGAGATGGCCAGCTGTGTTTACTTTCAGGCTGGGAGGGAGAATGGCCAATAGTTGAGACCATGCTGATCTTTCTCACGCTGAGAATTGCTGAGAGTGAGAGGGGTAACCTTCTATTTGTCTTTCATTCTCTGGCCAGCAATTGTAACCAAGTGATCCTACTTTACCTTTCATCTCTGAGACCATCGTTCCACAGAACAAAAGGGAATGAATTCCAACAATTGTGATTGTGGGCTCATCCTTTTGTGCCATGTTTCTAGGAACAGGTCTGGAATTTCCAGGTCTGTGTCTGGGTGGTGTTTGTTTGTTTCATTCTGCTGTTTGCCCTGGGAAATCAGAACAAACAGTAATCATGTTTTTCATGGCTTACCATTTGCTCCAATTCAGTGATAGAATGTGGGTTTTCCCAGGCAAAACAAAAACCGCTCAGACACGAACCTGGATATCCCATACCTGTGCCTAGAAAGGGCAGCACAAAAGGAAGTGTTGTCGAGCCCTGAATTTCATGCTGCAGACTTATTTGTCAAGAGGTGACCTGTAAATCACTGAACACTTGAACAAACACACTTTCTGATGCTGCACTTGATTCAAATGTTTACACCTGCTTCTGTTCAGAGCAGGGGTAGCCTTGTGCATGGCTAGGAGTGATTGGAGCTGTGGTCTAATAAAGCGTGTTCTCCCTCATGGAGAGCACGGGTTGTGGTTGGGGATGACAAAACACCTCACTGTTGCTGGGCAAAAGAGTTTGGCCATCTTTAAGCAAGGGCAGGCTGTTACTGGGGAGATTTATATGTTGCCATTTGTTGATTGACAGCCATATTTGTTAAATACTCTGCACGCAGCGACGAACTTCCTCACCCGCCCTCCCTTCCCTAATTTTAGGCTGTTTGCTTGACCTTGCTATGCCTGTCATGGGGTCGTCTGCTTTGGGGCAGGGGCCCAGTAGGAATTTTGTCCATTTGGCTGATTAGCGTGTGCCATTTGGTTTTTGCCTACTGCATAGCAAATCATCACAATTTGTAAGGTTGCGGTTAGGCATTGGTCTGGGAATTGGTTGGTGGAGGGGTATGGAGTCGGCTGTGCCTGCCCCTCCAAAATGCTGCTGCTTCAAGGGTTTTCTGTTAAAAGAACCCAGGGGCTTCCCATGCTTTTGTCCGAACCCCCTGGCAAGGGGCTAGGGCCACGCAAGCCCCTGGGAGCATTCTGGGGAGAGGTGAGGCATGGTTCCCAGTCCCGTCTCTCTCCCCAGGTGACTTACCCTTCCTGACTTTGCGGGGGGTGCAAATGTCAGAGCTGTCCCCATGCGGGGGCAGTTAGTGCTACCAATGCCTAAGCAACCACTCACATTGCTGTATTTGAATAAAGTTGTGACCAAAATTATGCCAAAAACCTTAAACAAAAATTAAGTGTCAATTGTGTTTTTCTTTGGGGGGGTGTCTTGGGGACCTCGACGTGCAACATATGGAGGACGCTGCAATGGCTACCTCTGGTGCAGAATATTTCTAGGGAAATTAAAACTGACCCAATGTGTTTCAGTAACCACAGCAATCCGCCTCAACAAGCGTGTTGACTTGAGCTGCTTGTATGAGCAGCGTAACACTGAAGTGAAAAAGGGAGCAATCCTACAGACAAAGAGCTGGTGTAGAACAAACAAGTGCAAGTTCAAGCTGGTGTAAAGTTACACCAGATCCAAAAGTGGTTCAGCAGTAGGGCTGCTTCTGCTGCTCTGCCTAAGGGCTCAACCTGTATCAGGAAGTTTTAAATGTTTGACATTTTGTTATGTTTTTATATGTGCTGGAAACCACCCAGAGTGGTGAGGGAAACCCAGGCACATGAGCAGGTTATAAATAATAAAATTATTGTTACAAATTATTATATCTGCCCTGTGATTTGTAGGCAGGGGTCCATGATTTGCAAACACTGGTCTGAGTATTTTTGCATTTTGTTTCATTTTTGACCTGCCACTTTCCCAGGGAAAACTCGCTGTTTACCACTGAATCAGAACAAACAGTGATCTGTGGAAAGCCCTATTGCCTTTTGTTCCAATTAAGTAGTAATAGGACCTCCCCCACACAAGAAAACCTGGTCGGACATGTGCCTAAAAATTGCGGCACAGATGGAAGTCTAGATAAGCCCTAAATTTTGCAGAGAGAAAACATCTTAGAAAATGGTATTCTGTGCTGGGTTTCCAGGTTACATAAGAAGAGTTTGGATTTGATATCCCGCTTTATCACTACCCTAAGGGGTCTCAAAGCGGCTAACATTCTCCTTTCCCTTCCTCCCCTACAACAAACATTGTGTGAGCTGAGTGAGGCTGAGAGACTTCAAAGAAGTGTGACTGGCCCAAGGTCACCCAGCAGCTTCATATGGAGGAGCGGAGGCGCGAACCTGGTTCCCCAGATTACGAGTCTATCACTCTTAACCTCTATACCACACTGGCTCTCATAACTTGAGTTTAATATGCAACCTAAGTCAACCCTCTCTGTTCCTGCCCATGCAAGCCCGCTTTTGGGAGAATTAACATCAGTCTTGGCTCAGCTAACTTCAGTGAGAGCAAGAGTTATCGTGGGATGCAAGCAGAGGATGGGGTGGTGCCGGAAGGAGGAGTTTGAGAAAGAGAGTTTTTCTGTGGGCAGGTGATGGGTTGCATAATGCAAGAGAGAGGATTTGCAGTGTACGGGTCTGCTAGAGTGGAGCCTCGGGTTTTGCGCTGGCAGGGGGCAGAGGGGGCAGAATTGGAGAGCGAGAGAAGGGGTTTGCACAGTCCTGGTGGAGAGCGGGGCAAATTGAGGTGAGTGGGTTGGAGACAGAGACTTAGAGTCAGAAAGTGAGAGAGATGGAGTTTGCATGGGCAAAGGTGGGTGGGTCTTAGTGCTTTTGCTGTCATTTTCGTTAAATATACCAGTGTAAACCCTATGTGCCTTTGTAATGGATTGCTTTGATATCATTTCTGCACCAAGGAAGGTAATTTTAGCCCCCCAGTTTCTCCCTTGACTTGTCCCATATTTTGTCCAACCTGTCCTTTATTTTTCCCTACCAAAGGCAGCAATCCTACTGGAAGGGGAAGGGGCAAATGCATGGCTTCCCACAACAAACTTAAAATAAGATTCAACAACACTAAAACTGGATCAACAGTTGTTTCTAAAATTCATGGATGGTCAAATTATGAGGGCCATTTCATCCATAATTCTCTGGAGGGAGGAAGCTTGTGTTCTGTGAAATGGGAAACTGCAATGTTCAGACTTCTTCCTTTTATTTTTAAAATTCAGGTAGCTGGGGGAGGTAATTTATATCCTAAGTACATGCAAATCTATTCTCAGTATCCATTGGAAAAGCTCTGGCCAGTGTGAACTGTAGCAGGCTTAGTTAAGACAAGCTTTGAGAACCCCATTACTAAAATAGACTTTGAGAATTAAAAAAAAAAGCCCTGTCCTTAAGAAAAGGCTTGCATCATTGCATAAAAACTCAGAAGCAGCAAATATGCATTCTTCAGCAGGTGTTGTATTGTCTGTTTGTTTGTGTGTGTGTGTGTGTGTGTGTGGTGGAGGAAAGCCTTTACAATGGCCACTATTTTAATTAAGATCTGCTTATGCTATGTGAGTCTATAGATTATATTTCTAAAGCGCTTACGCTCCAGCTGTGTTCTTCTTTTCTCAACCCTATTATTACATATTATTTTCTCCTTTAAGCTGCTATTACCATTTTAAGAAGTTTTCATCATTTTCTCCCAATTCCAAGACAAAAATCAGATTATGTCTGGCACTAAGGGGAAGTAAGGGGGGAAGGGGGGGTTGCCTTCTCCCCACCCCACCCCGCGCTAACCTTGAAGGAAAGCAAAGGAGAGCAGGTTTTGCCTGTAAATAAATAAATAAATAACCTTGCTGGTTAAGGATAGGGGGAAACTTGCAGTGAAGGATACCTGTTTTTCACATTGTGCATTATTCTGGAAAGTGTGGATTAGGTAAGATCACCTTTAAAAGCGAAGTTAATTTAATTTCTCTCCCATCTCCATCATTAGGGAGAGTAAAGCTGCCTCTATCAGATGAAGATGTCCAGCATGATAAGTCAACAAATTCATCTAATGTATTATGGGGGGGGGGGATTATTGCCTGTGGGAGGGCAAGGTGCTTGTAGGATTGGACAGGGTGGTCAACAAATGTTTGAACCTTGACTCAGAGAGATGGGGGCACCACTTGCAACATGACAGTCAAACAGCAACATGACTTGGGACAACACTACTTCCAGGTTGTACTGCCTGGTGCCCCTGAGACTGTCTACTACCGTCAGGCCCCCTGTCTTCTATTCCACTAGTCCCAATGGGCTCCAGTCACCACTGTTCTCCTTGATTCTCCTAAGAAATCATGCTGTCCTGCTGTTCTTGGGCGTGATGAAGGATGCTGCCCCTTCACCAGCTGTGGGTACCATCTTGTCTTCTCCCTTTGGCAGTAAAACCAGTTTGGGTTGTCCATATGGGTTGGGGTTTTTTACAAAATCAAATCAAATCTCCCAGGTGTTTTAAATTTCTTTATAAACAAAAACAACAGCAATGCATAGTTTAAAATACATTGTGTCGTGGCTTGTGTCTCTGGAAACAGAATATAATAATTTAACTAAACTACCATAAGTGCCTTCAACTTTCAATATCTTAAGTAACTGCTGCACAGCGCCAGCTAACAAGATAGCAGTGAATATTCTAGAAGCTTCCACACAGGGACAGACAGTGTCAAAAAAGCCGGTAGTTTAGAATTCAGTCCACTCAATCTCCTCAGCTACAAACCTTCCCATTATTTAGAACTTCTGTTGCTGCTGCTCTAGCTATCGATCTCTTCTGCATTTGCTGAAGTAAGATTTACCTCAGTGGAAAAATCTGCCTGCTGCAGAAATATAAGATTTTATTTTTATTTTCAAGAACTGCTTCTGAGCCCAAGAAGGTCTCTCTTTTTGGAGGGGAAAGAAGCTTATTCGTCTGAAATCTTACATCCCATATGATATTAGCATCATAAGGGTGGCCATTGAGATGATTAAATTGACTGAAACACATTTTTAAAAAGTGCTGGCAGATGATCTAATCTGAGCACTGTATGCCATTTAAAAAATTTCCATTGTAATAATTGGCTTTATTAATTCATTGTTAATCATAAATGTTTTTAAGCGATGGCACTTAATCTCACTTGAGGGTGCCTTTCCTGTGGCAACACCGCCATCTATGGGTAGATTTTGTTTTAGTGTCTCCGGGATTCTATATCATTTTAATTTCATACCGGGAGAAAAGGGATATTATTTTTTGTAGCTGCAGAAATGCTGTGGCAACTTAGAATTGGTTTGTGGTAAGTGAACAACTGGTTGCTTTTCTAAATACAAGAAGTTTGGTATTATGGGTTGAGCGACTTACATGCTGACCAGCCCTTGTGCTTTGCTTCAGAGGACTATAGTGGAAGCTTTGTCCTGGCAGAAAGACTGACCTCCTTTATGGGTGGATTCAGCCCTCCTTCTATACCTAAATAACAACAAAATGGAAGACCAAGTGGGAAGGCAGGGCATGTAGCATGAATAACCCTGTCACTATAGGGGCATTTCTTTGCTCTTGTATTTATTGCAGGGAATTTTTGTCCGTTGCTTTGAGCACCTCTTAGGGTTACAAAGCAGGATATAAACATTCTAAATAAATAATTGATGTTGAACACAAACTATGGGACTCACTCTCCATGAGGCAGTGATGGCCACCAAGCTAGGTGGCTTAAAAGAGGATTAGGCAGATTCACGGAGGAGAGAACTATCAGTGTCTACTACAGGGGTCAGCAAACTATGGCCCATGGGCCAGATCTGGCCCAATTGCCCTCTGGATCCGGCTCGGTTCTGCAATTGGCACAATCACCGTGTGGTTTTTTCCAAGTTTTTTTGGGGGGTGCTATTTTTTTTGCGATCTTCCCCCCAGACTACATCTCCCAGCATGCTATGAGGTTGCTCAGATTTCCGTGATGCTGGCCAGTCCGAAGCCTTGGCAACCTCAGGCCTCCCCTCCATTGGCAGGTTTAACGCAAGCCGGTGGCCAATGATGACCCTTCACGAGACTCGCTGCTCCAATTGGGGTGAGGCGCAGGGCAGGCGCCTTGTTCATGTCTAGCTCCAAGAAGGGAGGAGGAGAAGCGAAGGGGTGGGAAGAAGTGGGAGCAGAAAGCCTGCGAGGAGGTAGGAGGAGGACTCTTCTGTGCTGCTCGACATTGGCACATTAGCAGCACGGTCATGGACAACCCAGGGTAGGGGCCCTTCCCGGCAGGAAGGTGAGTGGAAGTATCTCAGCCACTCTGTCTCCGAAGGAAGAGGGATGGAGGGAGGGAAGGCATATGGGCACACGTGGTCCGGCCCACCACAAGTTCTGAGGGACAGTGAAGTGGCCCTCCGCATAAAAAGTTTGCTGACCCCTGGCCACTAGCCATGATGGCTGTGCTCTGGCTCCATAGTCAGAGGCAGTAATGCTTCTGGATAATCGATGCTGGAAACCATGGAGTGGGGAGGATGCTCTTGTGCTTGGGTCCTGCTTGAAGGTTTCCTGCGCACATCTGGCCAGCCTCTGTGAGAACAGGATGCTGCACTAGAGGCATCATTGGCCTGATCCAGCAGGCTCTTCTCATGTTCTTTAGGCAATGTATACAGATTTCAAAATGTGGCAAGTCAGCCCTGCTCTGTTCAGAGGTCAACCTGCTAGTCCCACTGCTTAGGGTCTTGGTCATCTGCCCCAAAGTCCTTGCATAGTGGCACCACTGGTTTCAAATTCAACAGACCCCTGATAATGGAAGGGAAAGTATCACAAAGTATGTTATCCAAGAAAAAAGCTATACAGTAGAAGCCACTGAACAACACATATCTATAATATGAATACAGTGGTACCTCGGGTTAAGAACTTAATTCGTTCCGGAGGTCCATTCTTAACCTGAAACTGTTCTTAACCTGAAGCACCACTTTAGCTAATGGGACCTCCTGCTGCCACCATGCCACTGCTGCGCGATTTCTGTTTTCATCCTGAAGTAACGTTCTTAACCCGAGGTACTATTTCTGTGTTAGCGGAGTCTGTAACCTGAAGCGTCTGTAACCTGAAGCATCTGTAACCCGAGGTACCACTGTACTAACAGTTCCTGTTTAGTTCTTTGTCTTCTTTATTGTGTGTATGGTTGCTAATTTTTCCCATTGCTTACTTTGTCCATGATGGTCTCATTCCCCCCCCCCCCATTTGTGAGCCTTTTCTCCTCTGTTAAATTTATTGCTGGGTTCCATGAGAGCATATATAGTGCATATATTCACATATGCATATATAAAGCATATATAGGATATTAAATGTCCTGAATTATCTTTTAACATTTCAAGGGCTGTTTTAATGTGTTCAGGCCTGGAGTGCACTGTGGGGTTTTTAGACCCTGACAATATATGTTGCTTAAAAATAAATAAATCTGAAGCTGTAAGCACATTTTTCATTTGTTTCTGAAAGAAATGGATCTGTGAACCCAGCTGGTTCTTATAATTCATCTTGACTTGCTGCAAGATTTTGCAATATGCCAGCTGACAATTGATTTTGATAATCTATTCTCTTCTAAAGCTACAATGATGCACAAATGCTAGTGTTTCCCTGCTTAAGCATGACATGTAATGTTGCTTTGAGAATTTACCCCTGCTGCTCTGGACCTAGGGCTGAAATAGTACAGTGGTACCTCGGGTTACAGACGCTTCAGGTTGCAGACGCTTCAGGTTACAGACTCCGCTAACCCAGAAATAGTACCTCGGGTTAAGAACTTTGCTTCAGGAGGAGAACAGAAATCATGCGGCGGTGGCACGGCGGCAGCGGGAGGCCCCACTAGCTAAAGTGGTACCTCAGGTTAAGAACAGTTTCAGGTTAAGAACAGACCTCCAGAACAAATTAAGTTCTTAACCTGAGGTACCACTATACAATGATCTGAAAGACTGGACTAAGACAGAAAATGACAGTGGTATGGTGGGATTGGTGCTCATGGTGAGTTCCACCCCAGAGGACAGGATCACACTTCAAAACGACCTTGACAGATTAGAGAACTGGGCAAAAACAAACAAGATGAATTTTAACAGGGAGAAATGTAAAGTATTGCACTTGGGCAAAAAAAATGAGAGGCACAAATACAAGATGGGGGACACCTGGCTTGAGAGCAGTACATGTGAAAAGGATCTAGGAGTCTTGGTTGACCACAAACTTGACATGAGCCAACAGTGTGACGCGGCAGCTAAAAAAGCCAATGCAATTCTGGGCTGCATCAATAGGAGTATAGCATCTAGATCAAGGGAAGTAATCGTGCCACTGTATTCTGCTCTGGTCAGACCTCACCTGGAGTACTGTGTCCAGTTCTGGGCACCACAGTTCAAGAAGGACACTGACAAACTGGAATGTGTCCAGAGGAGGGCAACCAAAATGGTCAAAGGCCTGGAAACGATGCCTTATGAGGAACGGCTAAGGGAGCTGGGCATGTTTAGCCTGGAGAAGAGGAGGTTAAGGGGTGATATGATAGCCATGTTCAAATATATAAAAGGATGTCACATAGAGGAGGGAGAAAGGTTGTTTTCTGCTGCTCCAGAGAAGTGGACACGGAGCAATGGATCAAAACTACAAGAAAGAAGATTCCACCTCAACATTAGGAAGAACTTCCTGACAGTAAGAGCTGTTTGACAGTGGAATTTGCTGCCAAGGAGTGTGGTGGAGTCTCCTTCTTTGGAGGTCTTTAAGCAGAGGCTTGACAACCATATGTCAGGAGTGCTCTGATGGTGTTTCCTGCTTGGCAGGGGGTTGGACTCGATGGCCCTTGTGGTCTCTTCCAACTCTATGATTCTATGATGATGATAGTGATTAATACCTATCTGGTTCTTCGGCATTCAGATTGTGTTATAATTAACAGGACTGCAGTTAATGGGGAGGGGAAGCTTAACCCCTTTCTCTTCTGCTTGAGTTCTGATGAAAATGCCTCTTCTGAAGCTGCTGTTTGCATTGGGAGAAAAACCCCTGTAAGGAAGGGGGGGGACCCTCTCTTGTGTCAACTGTAAAGGTTACAAGCATGTGGCATCACTGCTAAATCAGTTCCTCTTTGTCCCATCTATAGATTATCTAAGGAACCAAAGAAGCATCAATGAGGGAAAGCTGTCTATCTGATTTCCAAGTCTGATCATTGTTCATTTGTTTTGATTGATTGATTTTTGCCATCAAGAAAAGCCGCTATGCATTTGAGTCAGCTGTAATTAAGAAGCATGCATTCTTAATGAATCCGTTAATGACAGCTGTTTCAGAAATCAATGCTCACTCCTAAAGGATGTGTTCCATTTTTCATTCAATGCAGATAAAATGTGTGTTCATCAGATAGTCTCCTGAGGAATTTTTTTTTACCGGGTGTGCTCTGTTAGCTTTATCATAAATCTTTCAGTTGTAAAATACCATTATCACATTTACTGTTTTTGTCACCTTTGAAGTGAACAAGATGACGCAGTGTTGGCAGATGCAGGCATGCAAGTCTTTCAGAAAGCTCAGTACTGTATTTTGTCAACCCAGGTTTTGGAGAGGCCTGTTTCCTCTGAGGTGTGAGATCTAGGACATGTAATGATTTGGGAGGCGCTTCTATAAGCTACAAATATGAGTTACTATATCAGAGGTGTGGAGAAAGTTTGGTCCTTCAGATGCTGGTGAACTACAACTCCCATCAACCCCAGCAAACATGGTCATGTATTGTAATTCAACAATATCTAAAGGGCCACAAGTTCTTATCTGATGGTACGGCAGTGGTTGTGCTATCCCTCAAACTACTTTTAGGGTATGTTTGTGAATCACCTTGAGTCTCATGTAAGAAGTGGTTAATAAATTATTGTTTATAATAATATTGACATTTCCTCATTGCTTCCTACAAAAAAAAATGTCTCAAAGTGACTTCCAAATATATAAAGTACCAAACAGCCTGCCATTCATTTAAACCATTTAAAACCAAACGCATAGGAAAAAACATGAAACACAACAAATATTCTCTAAGGTGTTCATCCAACAACGAGAATAAAAATGACAAATCTTTCCTCGCCTCACTAAAGATGAGCACCTGCAAAAGGGCTCTATTACTGTGGTTTTGCCCACCTAGCCACTAATAGCCTAAGAAAAAGAGATCAATGGTCCTTAATGATGCACATCCCAACTGGTCACACTACGCTTTTATACAGCTAGATTGAGGTGAAAGACTTGCTGCACAATCGTAGTGGGCAATGAAGCTGACAATGAGCCTGGCAAAACAAGAAGCAGTGACCCAGTTGCTTGAGTGATGCAGTTTCTCTTCCCTCTCTGCCTTGGTGAAAGCAATGGTAGAGCTGTGTTTGATTTCAGCCATGTTGTCATGGAGCCAAATCTGATTGGCTCCGTGACAGTGCCTGTGACGTCATCAAGTTTATAAAGTGAACGCCTAAGGATTCTTTTGAAGGGGAAAAAACCTCACTGAAGCAGCATTAAATTATGGAATCTAATGGTGGGTGAACTAACTGCAGAAAAGAGTGCTAATAAGGATTTTTGACAGATCCTTTCTTACGCCCTCCCCCCCCCCACACACACACACAAAAAGAGGAAGAAATTATTTGCACTGAAAATCAAAGTTCACCAAAACTGTAGCGTAGTGTGAATTTTTGCTACACTTGATAGGGAGAACTAGATAATGTTTCAGGTATCAGATCTATTAAAGCAATAGAAATCTATATATATATGTGAGTGGCTTGAGTCACTACCAAATATCACCCAAAGCAAAATACATTGTAAATGAATGTTGATGGTTCAACTGATGCAAAATGTGAAGAGAATGCAATTAAAGGCAACAAGAATTTCTATTTAGTTAGCTTAAAGTGATAGGTGAATGGAGAGTGTTTCTGTCCTTCCTCTACATTTATATAAACACGGATGCAAGGTGGCTTACAATAAGTTGAGAAAAATAATTGCCAGTAAGCAGCAAGAGGACAGACTGAAACAATAATAAAGCAGCAGCACATAATAAACCATAAAAGTACATAAAAGCCATTGTCGTTAATTAAAAGCTCATGCAAAAAGTCACACTTAGCCTAGACCCTAAATGAAAATGGAACTACCACCAGGTCATACTCAGACTGGTCCCATTAACATTAATGGACTTAATAATTACTTACGTAAGTCCACTGATTTAAATTAGTCTAGTCTGTGAACACCTAGCCATGGTTACTTAGAACTACGGTAAAAGGTAAAGGTAAAGGTACCCCTGACCATTAGGTCCAGTCGTGACCGACTCTGGGGTTGCAGCGCTCATCTCGCTCTATGGGCCGAGGGAGCCGGTGTTTGTCATGTGGCCAGCATGACTAAGCCGCTTCTGGCGAACCAGAGCAGCACACGGAAACGCCATTTACCTTCCCACCAGAGCGGTTCCTATTTATCTACTAGCACTTTAACGTGCTTTCGAACTGCTAGGTTGGCAGGAGCAGGGACCGAGCAACAGGAGCTCACCCCGTCGTGGGGATTCGAACCGCCAACCTTCTGATCAGCAAGTCCTAGGCTCTGTGATTTAACCCACAGTGCCACCCGCGTCCCTTAGAACTATGGTAAGTCCTACTAAATTCAATTGGGCTTACTCCCAAATCACTGGAAATCTTAGTTGGCGACAATGCAACATCTCATGGATCACATATCTCAAACCTGGAATTTCACCATGGAAATGGGCCTTTCCCCAATAGCCACTCAGGGAAATAAGACTCATTAGGTCTTGTGTGATTGGCAGACCATGAACCTGATGGTTTCGTGGGAGGATCGTATGAAAAATCCATCCAAGTGGAAAACAAACACTTCAAGCGACCATACAAACTCCTCCTATGATACCTGCTTAACCCAGAAGTAACAGAACAGAGACTGGGAGTCTTTTCCAGATGTTGCAGGACTTCAGTGTCCATTATCTCTGACCATTGGTCATGCTAGATGTGACTGATGGGAGCTGGAATCCAGCAGCTTCACCCCTACAATAAAGAATGTGTACATGGCTGCTATATCTACAGCACTTTGGATTTTATTCACCCTGTCATTTATAAATAAGCTTAAAGACTTTATCATGGGAAAATGCAGGAGTGGAACATGTTTCTCTTTTTCTTAGCAAATATTCCAGTGACTGAAAAGCATGAGCTACATAATACATTACTCTAAGTCAAATGTTGTCTACAGAATGATCTTTGAAACTGTGTGATTTTTATATGCAGCTGTAAATTTAGTTGTTACCACTCTGGTATTAAGTAATAAGAAAGTTTATTGTTACACCACTGTAAATTACTGTAATGGATGACTTCTAAGATAAATACAGTAATTTCAGTATTCTTACCAAAGTAGTATTTACCACAGTTGTACTCAAAAGACTGTAATTTTAGCATAGTCATTTTTACCTAGTTTGTCTTTAACTTGGAAATTAATATAAATTCGGAGATGGTTCACAAAATCCAGACATCTATGTGCAAACCCTCCTATTCATACTTTGGTATAGTGGCCTTGCGAAAAGTAGACTGATTAAACTGTTGTCCTGTGCCTGCAAGCCTATGATTCCTGTAATTATGGTCAGTTTAAATGGTTGCCTTTGCAGCCACAATAGACTTCTCTGCCTGAAAACATGTAGGAGGGTAGAGTATGGATGGGGAACCTTTGGGCTTTTCAGAGGTTGTTGGATTCCAGATTCCATAATCCCTGACCATTGGTTGTGCTGGCTGGGGGTGAGGGGTGTTGCAGCCCATCAACTGGGAGGTGGGGGGACAGGTTCCCCATCTCTGTTTTATAGAAATGCAAAGTGGTACCAAAGCAGGTCAAATTATCTCTCTCAACCAGAAGCAGAAATGTAAAAACAAAGCAATTTTCAGTGTGTTTGTTTTAAGACAATGTTCACCTCCTACATGCCATCCAACCATAACATGAGATATTGTGGATAAACCATTCAGGATGTGTCATGTGATTGTGACAGTCCATGGCAGGTGGTGAGGAACCTGTGATTCTCCAGATGTTGAAGTTCTACTCCCATCCACCTCAGCCAGCAGAGCCAATGGTCAGAGTTATAGTCCAACAATGTCTAGAAGTCTGCAGGTTTACCCATTCCTGGGATGTCAAGGCCCATTCACTTTTGCAGGCATTGGCTCATGGGGCCCTGACATTCATGTAAAAATCAGCTGATTGCATTAAAAAAAACCAACAACCCACATTGCAGTCCTCCAGTTTCTAGCCCTCAATGTTCATTTTCTTACTCATTCCCTTTATGCCAACAATGCATCATTTCTCAGTGCAGATGTCTCTGCGAGCACCCATAAAAGGCAGAAATTTCACCACCTCTGTCCTTCTTGGGCGCAAAATTAGAATGGCAGCACTGCTGAAACAGTGCCCTCCCTCCCCAATCTCAGGATTCCTGCAATGGCAGTGGAAACTACACTGTCAATATTCTACTGCTCACACCTTCTGCAGTTAGCAGTGAAAATGCCTCTGGACATTCTGTGCCATCACTGCAGCTCAGAGGATGGCTTAGTGAGAAAGGTGGCACAGGGATCAAGTGACAGACAGCTTCTTTGCCTCTTATAGGTATACGTAGATGCAAAACAATATTGTATAACATGTGCATGCCTTTTATGAAGACAGAAGTTGTTGTTTTTTAATAGAAACTGATGCATTTCTATCATTGGGAAAAAAATGGGCTAATGATCTTCAGGTATCCAACACCCCTCTTTCTTTCTGTGATAGGCAATTTGAAAAAAAAAGGAAGAAAGAAAGAAAGAAAGAAAGAAAGAAAGAAAGAAAGAAAGAAAGAAAGACACTATCATTGACAGCCACAATTATCAGCATTGCACATTAAGAGTTGTGTGGTATCTGAGTTGTACACTATGTGCCAGAATGCGGGAGTTTGATAACTGAGCCTGTCAGGAACATACTGAAGGTCAGCAGATCTGTGTCTAAGACTGAGAGTTAATAGTAAACATTTTATTGTATGATTCAGCAACACTCCTCAAGTAATCTTGTCATTCATCATTGTTAGAACAACTGCAAGGCATAAATGTGATTAATTTGTTTCTACTCTTTGGAAGATTTCAAGGCATATATCATTCTTGCCAATCAGACAACTCACTTAAAGAAGCAGGCGGAAAGCAGAAACATCTGTTTGTTCAATGGCAATGCATATCTTTGTGTGTTTGCTTCAATGCAGAATTCCCAGTGTAATCCTGGTATTGTGTTTTTTTAATAATGAAAGGGGCAGCTCTCTGTGTGCCTAGGGATGTATGCACATAGCTGTGTTCTCCACTGAAGCGAACAGGGAAAACAACACATGCATGGATGCGTGTGCTAAACTTAGTACATACAGAGTTCAAGACGGGGGTGTATGCATACAATGACTTTTTGTTTAGCTTCCTCTCTCTGAGGTTATATTTTAGCAAGCCCATGCATGTAAAAAAGCAACATCCTATCATTGGCATTTACATGTTTCTGATAGCCCCAATTTAATCCCTTTCCTTTGCATATCTGTCTTGCAGTGGTTTCTATATGGTCGAAACTGGAATCAAAATAAGAATCTATATGCATGAGAAAAACACTAAATTCATGATCGCTCTTGCACAAAATGTTTGTGTGTACATGTGTGTCCTGAAAAATAAAAATCCTAGTAATTGTCCCCACAGCATTCCTGAAGATCCTTCTGAAGATGCCTTTTACTCCATTAGATTATTGATCTATAGCTCAGTGTTGTCAACTGAGCTATAATCCTTCTCCCTAGTTGGCCCTGTCAGGCTAGCTCTTCTGGTCAGAATGTGATGCTATTTTCACCACCAAGTCTATGGGTTTCATGCTCATGCTGGTCTCACAATGTTTACGGACTCCTAAAGGTTTTCCATCCTTTGCAATCAGTCCACTGCATTGTATGTTAAAATGAACAGGTCATATGTGATGGGATCTGACAAGGCTGTCAGGCTGGATTGGCAACAATCTGACCAGCTGATAAAAGGCAGCTTCCAATGTACTATTTTATTTTATTTTATGTTAATTATGTATTTATTTATTGTTGTATTTATATCTCCAATTTCCTACAATAATTTCAAGGTGGCGTGCATGATTCTCCTAATTTTATTCTCACAAGAGCCCTGTGAGGTAGATTAGGCTGAGAGTCATTCAGTGAGCTTCTTGGCTGAGTGGGAATCTGAACCCTGGTGTTGCAGGTCCTAGTCCAGCACTCTAACCACACCCCCACACTGGCCTTCTCTTTAGTGTCATTAAAGAAAAAAACATCCTTCAACCAACCCATAACCTTGATGTGCTTCAGTACAGCACAAATGGCATCATATACTTCACAAGCCTTCGTAAACTGCATTAGATGAATCATACCAATATTAGGAGATGGGACAAGGACTGGCAATGAGTACCAAGGACAGTGAGTACTTGTGTCATCTTGCTGTCATCCAGATGTTGTTGGATTACAGCTCTTATCATCCCTGACTACTGGTCATGCTGCCTTGGACTGATGGGAACTATTGTTTGAAGGAACTGGAAAAAAACAAAGTGGGAGGATGCTGAGACAAGATATCGCTAAGGAGGAATGAGGAGAACCAGAGAGGCATTCTTAGGTGGTTCAGAAAACAATAGGCTAAAAAAGAAGGACTAAAAGAGGAGATGAAGGCAGCCAGATTAGCTGAGAGAGGGGAGATGCTTCAGGGTCAAGGAGCAAAACCACAGGGGAGGGGGGGTATAAGGAGGAAGTGACTGAATGAGACCACAGTCTTTGTTAAGCTTAAACATGAACTGCAAATCAGATACAGCGAGTGTGTGTTCTGTCTGCAGAACACAGACTTAAGTGGCTGTGTGATTAGACTCACAATAGCAAATGTTACTTCATTGATTGCACAATTTAATTCCAGCAGGGTGGGTAAGTTAGTATGTAGTAGCAAAGAGAGGAAGGTGTTGTGACATCTGCAATTGCTCTATAGCCTGCATTTAGTCCAAACAGCACACTTAGGTGCCTTTCCTGCAACTGTGGGCAGATTTCCAGCTAATGAGATCTTATTTATTTATTTGTTTCTTAATAGATCCCTTGACTTCACCAGCTGGAGCCAGGGGCAATAAAGTGTCTTAGGAGTGAAGCTAGATGCAAAATGGTATGTCAGGGGGTAGAGCCAATGACTAACTGTACTCCATGAGTCTGGATAGCGTGGGAGAAAACGATCAACATCTGATTTAATAATGATCAGGGTTTCTAACGTTTTCAGGAACAAAACTGAAAATGGGGTGGGGTGGGGGTGGAGTTAATTCATCATGGTCCATCTACCTAATCTGCAGTTTCTGAAACAACGTACGACTCAAAAACATAGCCATCCACTTTTACCTACGGGACCGCCTCTCCTGGTATGTCCCACAGAGGATCTTACAGTCTTCAAATAAAAACATTCTGAAGGTCCCAGGCCTCAGAGAGGTTAGGCTGGCCTCAACTAGAGCCAGGGCTTTTTTGGCTGTGGCTCCAATCTGATGGAACTCTCTGTCACAAGAGACTAGGGCCCTGCGGGACTTGACATCTTTCCGCAGGGCCTGTAAGACAGAGCTGTTCCACCAGGCTTTTGGTCAGGGCGCAGCCTGGCTCCCTCCTTTGGCAATCTCCACAGAATTTTAGTTTAACGGTTGCCAACAATTTGATTTTAATTAATTTTTATAATGAAATGTTTTTAGAATCCTGTACTATTTTATTTATTTATTTATTTTATTGTTGTTAGCCGCCCTGAGCCCGGCTTTGGCTGGGGAGGGAGGGATATAAATAAAATTTATTATTATTATTTATTATTTTGCAGTGCAATTCTTTAGTCAAGCAATGTACATATACCCAGGTAAAGTGTGCATTAAAATAGCATGTGCTAGTGAAAATAACATACAAAAATGCATTATGTCTTTGCAGACATGTACGCGACATGAAATTGCATACTAAATGTGTATCTTGAGAGAAATTCACCCTAAACAGCTGTTGAATTTTCATGAGGACTTTTTTAAAAAGTGATGTAGAAACGTGGAGAACTGAATTTAAAGGCTGGAAAAAATGAGAAACCTAAAATTGCTCTTCCTTGCTTCACAATCATTTCCCACAAAAATCTACCCCTTCCCCCCACCACACCCTCACAAGCTTTCACCATTTTATCAGCCTGACTTTGCAGGGGGTGGGCAAATACCTTTGTTGTTGTCATTGATGTACAACTGAGTAAATCCTTTTCAATCTCCTGAAAAGGACACAATCTGCCTTCCCTTGTCTGCTGGCTGTCATGTGATGGCCTTAGCTAATATCTCACCACATCCCGGAGAGATAAGGAGAGCACCGAGGAAAAACAATGAAAAATTATGGTAGATCGGAAAGCGGTAGGTTCCTGTGGTGGCCGGTGGCCCATTGGTAATGGTAGGATGGAAAGCAGGGAAAGGGCAATATTAGGAGGCACCAGAGGCAGGTAAAGCCACCCTCAAATGAATTGAGAAGGCAGGCAGGCAGATGGGAACTGACTTATGGCCTATTGAGGTTGGTAGGGCAGTGCCCCATTTCCCCCAATGGACCAAAAGCATCCATTGAGTATTTCCATGTGTGTGGCCAGTTCCCCTTCCATTTCCTCCAAATGAATGGGGAAGCTCACCATGTTTTCAGGAATCCTGAGACAATACTGTGGAAGGAAAGCCAACCACGCCATGATGGATCTGTGTATGAGCTGATAGGTAAAGGGCAGGATGGGGAAAAAAAGTCATGTTGGAAAATTTCTGGTCTTGTAACAGATGAGTGTGTTTCTCTTTGTGTTGTTCAGTTCCTCCCCCCCCCCCCCCGCTTTTTTTGGCTAGTCAATGTTAGTTTTGCTTCCATAATGCAATAGTGGACAAACAAAGCTAAAACAACTCTGTATTTAGCTCCTCCCTTTAAAGCCTTCCTTATCTGAGGGCATGGGGCAGTAGCCACCCACGTGTGTGTTTTGCCAAGAACAGTCATTTTAATTTTTCCGTGTGTAAAAAAAGATAGACAGTTGCATGCTGGGGGAGGATGGGGATTGTATCCATTTTAAGCAAAGTCCCAGCAAAGATCTCCATATGACATTTCCACATGCAGCTGATAGACAGGTCTTGTCACACCAGCTATCGCAGTATCTCTACGTGTTGTCAGGCACCCTTCCTGGTTAATTTGAGGCTTTCCTCCCATTCTCAGCTGTTGCTCCCAGTTTGGCTTGCTGTGTAAAATTACAATTTGTCTATGTTGCAACAACAAAAATAACAACCAAAGAGAACAGCAAAAATCTATGGCAATCAGACATCCAAATTATAATTATTAAGTTTGTAGCATTTCCTCTGTCCTTTTTGACAACCTGGGTTGGGGAGGGGATAAAAAGTTTGGGCGCTCTTCAGAATTCTTGGATCTAAAAAGCTAGTCATATCAGGGATATAACCAATGTATTCTGTCACTGAAAAAACCCACAGAGACATGCAAACACCTTGGAGGGAGTAACCAATTCACCTGACTTCAAGGGCATCAGTTGCCTGTGATAAATCTAATAGGGCATTTATACTCAAGGACCTAAGTGATGTAGTCTAATGTCCTGGGGTGGTCCTGGGGAGACAGGCAAGCCCTCCACATAGGTGAGCTTAGGCATTTAACCAAGTTGCTAGGCAAAACTGTGAGCTGGGAACTTAAGGTTCCTAAATGCTGGTCCATACCTCCGTGCAGGCGGAACTAAATCAGAGATTCAGGAATGCAGATAAGAACAAAGAAATGTGGCATTTTGGTACCTAAAGGATCACCTCCAGCCATATGTGTCCTCCCATACATTCCATTCAGTATCGGAGGTCATGCTCTGTGTGCCCCTGCCAAATTATGTGTGGCAGATGTGTACAAGAAGCAGGGTCTTCTCAGTAGTGGCACCAACCATCTTGAATGCTATCCTTAGAGAGGCTCCAACACTCCGTGTTTCTAGGCATTTTCCACCCCCGTCCTAAAGGTTATCAAGTACCTATCAGGTGACATTCAAAGACAGATGAGTAACAAATTATTCAGTCCTGGTCCTCACTACAGATTCACTCACCAGCACATTTTGCATTTTGTGATTCTGTCTGCAATAATAAATAAGTTAGGATATATGTTGCTTAGCTACACATTGCTTGGTTTCCACACCTTTCCCCTCTTGGTTAGAACTCAGTGAAATCAAAGGAAGCATTTCTATTGTCATGATTAGAATGTGTAAGAACAGGACACATTGTTCTAAATAGGGAGGCAATAAATCTAGAATTTGTGCTCAAAGTGGGGTTGGGAAGGGTGGTGCACTCACTGGTTGAGCATGTGTTTTCCCAGGTTAGATTCCCAACATCTCCAGGTCTGGCTGAAAATGTCACCTGTCTCAAACCCTGGAGATCTGCTTGTAGTTATTATAGGCAGTAGAGAACAGGATGGGTCAATAGTATAAGGCAGCTTCCTGAGTTCCTATGATCAATGTCAATAAGGTTAGATGGAAACAGCTTGAACAGGCTCAGCAACAAGTCATAACATTAGAAGTAAATAATAGGCTTGAAGACTGTGGTGAAACTACATGTTTATTAGCAGATAAAAGGGCTGTAGGTTAGGGGTTGAGCATCTGCATTGTATACAGGTCTCAGGAGCAATCCCTGACATCTTCAGAAAGGGCTAGGAATGTCCTTTTCCTGAAAACCTTGGACAGCCACTGCCGATCAGTGTAGACATTGCTGAGCTTGATGGACCAACCGTCTGTTTTTGTATAAGGCAGATTTCAATATGAGGTGTTGTCCCACTTCTTTTCAGGGGGACATTCTCTACGCAAGTCTAACCATCCCCCCTTCCATTTTTCTTCTCACTTTAAAAACTATTCCATTTTTTTCCTCTCACACACATGTTGGGTCCTGACTAGAATCCAAAACTGTCCAAAAGGTAATTTCACAATTAAGCTTCAGGGAAGATTAAATACTAGAGCCGCATTAGGAGCTGACAATTTAGCAATCAGTTTTGATACACCAAATTCATGATCTGAATCTAAAGTTTCCATTTTAATTCTTTGTACTGGCTTCAGGTCATGAATTCTGTATATCAGATCTGCAGCCAGATTGTCAGCTCTTGTCCTAAACAGTGCATGGATAAACATTGCCTGTCTGAACTGAAAGAAAGAAAGAAAGAAAGAAAGAAAGAAAGAAAGAAAGAAAGAAAGACATTCAGATTACACTCTTTCTATGGGAGCAAAAAATGAAAAATCTTTCAGCAATTTCTTGCTGAAGAATAAAATCAAATTTGAATCTAATGAGTCCAGGTATACTTATGAGTCAACGATAAGGTAGTCTTAGGTGTAAAACATTCAGAAACATTCAACAAATATATATCCAGACCTTTGTAGCCTAACCGGCAATTTAAGAAAAAAGAAGCGTCCTGCTGGAATAAAACAAGCATGCGCCTCCTCAGACGTCACAAGCTCTGCTTCTGAATTTTTGGGACCAAAGGTTCTCCAGCTCAGCTGATTCCAACACCTGCAGGACCAATAACCTCCTGAGTAAAATTATAGCTAGAAACCTTGTTTAAGTCCTCCATTAGGTCCAATTGCAGGTTCCCATGCCTCTTGTTCTCAGATACATGAATCAAGTCTGACTCCTGCTCAGTTTCACTTGGAGCTCTCCCTGGCCATGTTAATTTGTCTGTACTCTCGTCTCCCTTTCCCAATCTATCTATCATTTCTGCCTGGGGGGGGGGGGGGACACCATAGGCCTCTCTCTCCCTCAACATTGTTTTCAGAGGCTGTAGTAGCTATCCACAGATCTCTACTCTCACTTTAATTGGATTATTTCCCAATTGTGAGGTCCTTGGCCCAGCAGCATCAGAAACACTCTCATGAACATGTTCCACGTTCCTTCTTTTCCTTCTTTTCTGTGCCCTCCAATGCACAGAGGAGGTGCCAGTGTGGCAGATCTTCTTTCCAACCTCTCACGGCTACACCTCTGCCACCCACCAAGCCATTAGCACTCAAAGCTCTAATTGAGATAACTTTTTTCTCAAGGTCATCATTACATGTTCAGTCATGTTGAGTAAAAAGCTGTAAAAAGAAGAAGAAGAAGAAGAAGAAGAGGAAGAAAGAACGCACCTGGCTGCTTCCGTAATGGTTTGTGTATCAGAAAATGGGAAGCGTCAGGCAGATTGGTTACAGATTATTTCGCAGGATTAGTTACACCTTCTGGAGATGCTTTTCTCGGGACAATATACTCTGGGTTCTGAATCATCCACCATAAACTACTAATTTTGCATCAGGCACAAGCCCATCAATTTGAGTCTAATTATATTCTTTCGTGTGAGATATAAAATACCTCAGGGTTTTCTATAATAAGCCTCATTAATGTGGATGAGAAATAATTCTGAAATTCCTTCTGCCAGGGCTAATGATAATACTGATTCTAATTGTTCTTAAAGGGCATTAAAGTGCAGATTTATATATATATATATATATATATATATATATATATATATATATATAAAAAGAAACAACTTTAAACTAATCATTTAACAAAGCCATTCTTATAACCCCATAGTTTAGAATAGTGGGTCTTAATTTCCTGGATACTTTGCATCATTAGCTGTCATGTGTGTCTGGAGACTGAAGGAAATAATAGATATTCAAGGGAATATTCCAAAGTCAAGAGTGGGTGGATAAAATGCTAGAACTCTTCTGGTAAGAGTCAAAAGTATCTCATTTGTTCCAGGTAAGAGAAAGGTGCATTTATGTTTGAGTTTGTGTGTTTGTGTAAGGCGAAGATATGTCTTGTGCATTGCCACATTCTCAAATAGTGACAAATCCCTATTCTACAGGAGTACATAGTAGGCAATGTTCAGGGTAGCTGTTTGATCAGCCTTCCTGGTGATTATATAAGGTTTACTGTTGATACTGTTGCATTTTTGAAAATCCCTTGAATGCATTGTTAACAATATCCCCAGTTGTATCAACCCTGGCTGCTGTCCAATGTACAGGTAAGCCGGTTTGAGGGCCATTGAAACCAATACGACTTGGCAGCATTGCTGCCCTGGATTATAGCCACTGTGAACAGATGTAGTAATCAGAATTATGACAAGATTGTTCTATGATGCTGAAAGGCACTGGGGTAGAAATTTGATGACAGAAACATGAAGAACACACTTCTTTTTTAAAAAAGAAACAAAATGGCTGCACCATGTTTACATTGGGAAAATAAAAATTAAGTGTACATTACCACCTGCTGGTTGACTGCTGGTATTGTTTGTATATCAGACTTTCAAGTTGTCATGAAGTAATGTAAAATTACCCCCCCCCCCCCACAGACACACACTTTAAACATTCACCCACAAACGTTTGGCACAACCCTTCGATTGCATGGTTCACGCAACATATGAATTGGCTGTATGTTTTGATTTATTTTCAGAGCAAGCTTCAGAATAGGAGTCCAGTGGAATATACATCATCTTAAATTAAGCTTGCTAAATTACCCTTATTCCAAACTCTGTTCAGGAATGGAGCTACTGCCAGCTGAGCCCGGCTTGAATGAAGACAAACCTTTAAAATAGAGTTTGACTTAAGACCAGCATACATTTTCCCAGGTTGCCAGGTCACATGACTGAGCAGAAAGACATTTGGAATAAGTGTCTCTCCTTGTTCCATCCTGACCACATCACATGCCCTGAATACCCCATAAATTGTGCCAGCTTCAGTTCTACCAGCTGAATCTGGCTGAGGTGGGGTAACGGACTTGTGCCTGCATATCTCCAGCTCAGCCAGGTTGAAAGAGTTACACCAGTGTAGTCCTGGCATAACACCAGCTCAGCAAGGATGGCCCAAGACCCACATATTCCAAACTTACTCATCCTAACAGATCTTGGATTTGCACTGTTAGTTCTGTTTTTAAAATACTTTGAAAAAGTTCACACTCCAGAACAGAGAACTTCCTGTTAGCTTCAGTGCTCTCACAAAGTTCCAGCTCCTGCTCCATTTCTGAAGTGAATGAGAAGCTCCCTTAGCTTGGGAGAACTAGATCAGACCCAAAGGTCTTTTATTATTATTATTACCCTTTTTGACAAGTAATACACATTCCTAGACGTACAACTTGACAAACACCATGGATTCATTGCATGGTCACAGCAAACCACAGTGACCCACAACTCGTCAGGTTGCCATTGGCTTAAGGGTACTGCTATCATTCCTAAAAGTGACAGGTTGCATTTGTCACCAAGCGTGCTGTAAAGCAAAATAAATATGTTATGGAGGGGGGAACTTCTATGTCAGAGAAAGGAAACAGAGCTTCATGTTAAGCTAAGTGTTGAACTGACATCTCCCCTTCCATTTCTTTTTTCATATCCTGCTATGTAAAAGACCAGCTCATCCAATGACATGTACATGTAACACTAAAATGTACTCTTGAAAACCACACTAAGTAATGCAAACATGACAATTCATCAGCCAGTAGAGGTTAGAGTGTAACACCTGAGCCTGGGAGAGCAGGATTTAAATCCTTCCTCAGGATGACCGTGGTCCAGCTATGATCAGTATAGCGTACCTTGCAGGGTTCCTTTGGAAATAAAATGAGGAAGGGGGAAGCCGTGTGCCAGGGATCTGTTTGCAGGGGAGGGGGAGAGAGAGGAACGTACAGAGAGCTTCCTCCTCTGTTGAGCAGCTGCACTTCGTCAGAGTCTGGGGAGGGGCAGTTTTCAGGAGACACGGAAGACGAGAGCAAGCGGAGCCAAAAGACTGCTACCAGGGAAGGGAATGAGCAGCTTCCGTCGAATAGTTTTCCACGTAAGGAAAAAAGACGGAGAGGTGGTCTTCCCAGTTTTCTTTGCTGGAGGGGAAATAGGAAGAAGGCACTTCCGGATTCTGCTAGCGATTGAGGCAGGCATGGTTTTGTGCACTGTACATAAGTTTCGCACTCAAAACCTGAAAAGACAGGCTGGAGTCCTTCGCAAGAATCCACACAGGTAGGATTGAAATGTAGTAAATAAAATAATGTGATAAATAAACAAAACATAAACCTTTCCACAAGGGGAATGTTGTGGTAGGAGGCCCTATGGTGAAGAGTCTGGCCTTGCCATAGCAGATTCTGTTCCCCTCTTCGCCTGCCTCCCTTACTCTTCTCAAATCCTTAGTCCTACAATGGGTGGTGAAGGGAAGTTTGCTTCACTATTTGGGGCAGTTTGGAGGGTGGGCAAAGTTCATTGGTGCTTCCCTACCACCTCATTGCTGCTGACTGCCATTGTTAGCTGCCCATAAGGCCCACAGAACTGCCTGCCCTCATCAAATTTGCAAATTTGCAGAGCTTGGAAGGTGTTAAAAGGAAGAGGCATATACATATACAGTACCAGACTTTCCATACAGAGATAAAAATAATAATAATAACACACCAACAACAACTTCATTCAGGTTCATGTAAAGTCTTGCATATGGGTTCAGCAATGCAGTAGGGAATAATGTGGATAGCTGTTTGGAATTTACCCTTGAGTGCCCAAATAGCACAATATGTTTCTGAAATATTGAACTCCCTGTGTGTTTGAGCTGCTGTGTGCATAGGGGCGGGGGTATGATTTTTACAGCAGAGCAGGGTAGCTATGAAAAATTCATAGAGAAGAGCATAACTGTGAGGAAACTGCTTTAGAGTTAGATAAATATGTACAGTTCCATCTTACAGTTTAGGGTATAAGGCTTGAAGAGTCCAGTGTGAATGTGTCAATGTGGCGTCAAGGGTCGTGAGGTAGGAAACTATTGGAGATGAGAAGGCTGAAGTACGCTCTGGCAATAATGGAAACAAAAATCCCTTACCTACAAAACATCTCATCCACAAATATCGATGTCAAATAGAAACCCAGATATTCTCTGAATATTTCCCAAGAAATCAGTATTTGACAGCCAGTGGTAACTGCTGCCGTTTTTTGTGTTGTTGTTTTGACAACTGACCATTTTTTAGAGTTAGTTGTACAGCAGCATTTAGTCTGGTGATACAAGGACTGGCATGCAGTGGTATATGGTATTAAGTGGCATTCAATGGCATTCCTATTTGGTTGCATTCAATCATGACACAGCATGGTATTTTAGACTGCAAAGTCCTTGAAACAGAGGCCCGTCCTCTTTCCATTTTGTAAAGGCACAGTGATGGCATTTCTTCACAACAGTTTCAGTAAACAGCTTACAGAGTTTCATATTTGATACCTAGAAAAATCAAAACAGCCAACAAGTGTAAAGCATTGGAATTAAAATGCCATCCACAAAATTAACATCCTGAATTTTAAATTGCAAAATTTCAGTTTTCTTGCAGAATTTTGTTTCCACTCTAATTAATGTGTTTATGAATGGAGCAACCAACATGGTGAGCACAGTATCCCAATTGCAGCCAGCTACAGCCTTCCTGACTTTAAACTCCAAATTCAGGAAAGGCAGTTTTGCAGATGTCCTTTTGGAGTATAAAAGCTCCACTTGTAGCACTCTCAATGAACTCCATCTCTTTACCAGACACCTGTAGGGAGCTGAGAATAATTAAATGAGATCATTTTCCCTTTCCCTTTTAAATGAAGTAGACCTGGTTGACTGTACTGCTTATTGAAGAGGGAGTTTCCCTAAAGCCTTCAGGTTGTTTTTGTTTGGAAAGAGCAAAGAAGCAAGCATACTGTGAGGACATGATATCACTGTTGGGGGTACAGTACCAATTTCAAGGGAGGAAGAGCTACTGTTTTCTGCATTCGGTCGTAAAAATGCCATTAAGTTAACAAAATGAAACAAAAAAGGCATATTACTTTTGGAAAGCCTTGGAACAGCAAGATGTGACTTGTAATTCAGGTATGTTATGACACCTCCAGCCTCATAGATTTCAGACCTGAATGGAAAGGATTTTAAATTCAGATCGCCTAACCTTGATGGTCTACAGTAGCAAATATATCCATCTATAGATAGATCTTTCTTTCTCCTCCCCCACCCCAAGTCGTGGAAGCAAACTGTTTTCGTTAGCTGTGTCTTTTTCTTAGCAGGCCATCCCCTCAAAAACTTTTAACTGGATGTGCCAAACAAATATAGCAGGAGGGAGCGGCTCCATGCATGACTTATGTAAGCTCATTTGACAGTTTGTGAGCAAGGGTAACCAACATGGTGCCCTGTAAATAATGTTGTACTCCAGCTTCCATGATCCCTAACATTTGACTACACTGACTGGGTTTGATGGGAGTTAGAGTTCAGCAACAGTTGGAAGGCATGCAGGTTTGAGATGGTATGAACTGGAAATTTAAAGTAAATAAGGAGGGGCATAGAAACAGACATTGGCCAGGAATGATGGGAGTTGGCATACCATAACATGTGGAGTACACCAGGTTGGCTACCCCTGTTGTAGAGAAACCCTTCCATATTAGCACTCTTCAGGCTTTCTGCTTGTGTGCCACAGTATGTAGAGGGCAGAATGTGTGTGTACCAGCTGATGGACACTGGGCACTCCTGCGGACAAACACTGGCACCTTTGGTCTGAAGTAGGATGAGCACCCCACCCCATAATCACCTTTGACTGAACTTAACCTTCCAGGGGTCCTTTACCTTTACTTTTACCTCAGAGGAGATCTGAAAGGGGACTTCTAAGCGCATTCAGATGAACACACTTGCAAGGCTCCCCATTCCTGCTTGTGGGGAGACTTCTAAGCTCATACAGACCCTCATGGTAAAGATATGAAGTTCAGAAATGGATAGGGTAAGGCAGCATGCACAAGCACATTTGGGCAGGGTTTACTTGTAGCTCCCTGCTCATGTTTTGCCCATATGCTTAGGCCAAATGCCTGAAGGGGTCTATTGCTTTCTCAGCATGCCTGGGAAACCTGCTTTTGCTGATGTCACAGGAAAAATCTCTGTGGTGTACATGTGGATCACATTTGGCCCATGTGTGGCCTAAGTATGGAATGGGAGTCTGCAATATCCTATGATCCTTGGGACACCTTTCCAAGTCCATATGGAGAGAGGAAGATTGCAATACCCCATGAGGCCTTGGAAATCTTTCCAATGCACATGTGTAGAGTGGGAGTCCACAATATACTGTGATCCCTGAAACACTCATTCCAGGACCATAGGACTGTGCCCTAAGAACTCAGGTAAAACAATCCATATGATGTTTACCCTGTAAGCACTGACTGAATAGCTGAATGACATAAAGCAAGAATGTTTTAATAGGAATAAATTCATCTTCAGCATTGCATGTGCCATTAGCACATTGGCTTTGCAATGAGCTGACCTGACAATGGAACTGTTAACCTAATTAGCACCATTGGAAGAGTCACAGGAAAAATATGGAAGGCAAAAATAGATTCCCCCCCCCCCCTTCCTGTGCTTTCATTTCATGGGTGAATGAATTTCACTGGTACACCCCCAAGGCAGGTTGACATTTGTGACCGGAAATGAAACTATTGATCATTGAATTAAAGTTTATATAAGGTCCAAATATCTTAAGTCAAGCTGGGAAGCCAATATTATGAATTCAAGTCAAGCATGTCATTTGTAAATGCCACTGAATATTTACTTCTTGAATAAATCATCATTTAAAAGAAGAAGGAAAAGAAACAAAAGCTTTCTCAGGTCATTCTTCAATTATACAAAGAAAGATTGTCATTGTTCAACAGGCTGTTGGTTCATATAGCTCATTATTGTGTACATTGATTGGCAGTGGCTGTTCGGATTTTCAGACAGGAGTCTGAAAATCTCCCTACCTAGAGATTTCGGGGATTGAACCTAGGACCTTCCAAGCACAGGGAAGTCCAAATTCTGTCACTGAGCTTTCTCCATAGATGATGATGATGATGATAGATGCTGTACATTTTTGCTGAGAGGAGAGAAAAAAGAGTGTGCACAAAATAAATTAGGAATCGAACTGCACATGATTTTAACTACATGATTTTGCCCTTGTATGCAGGGATTTTCTGTTTTCCAATCAGATTGCTGACCCACCAGTTCAGATCTGGATCCTACTGTGGAGGTGTATAGAGAACCTCTAGCCCTTCTTCTTCCTCTCCTCCCACCACCAGAAGTCTAGCTCACTACCACCAGCTCACTGCCATCACCACCTGTAACCTGCACTGCAGGTAGGAAGTCCACTTAAAATGAATAGGACCATTTTTGCAATGAGAATTGCAGGCATGAGGCAGGACAGATGATGATGATGATGATGATGATGATATTTATTTATACCACACCCACTCTGGGCAGCTTCCAACAAAATATTTAAAATACCTTAAAACATCAACCATTAAAAACTTCCCTAAACAGGTGTCTTCTAAACGGCAGATAGTTGTTTATTTTTTTGACATCTGATGGGAAGGCGTTCCACAGGGTGGACGCCACTACCGAGAAGGCCCTCTGCCTGGTTGCCAGCAACTTCGCTTCTTGCAGTGAGGGAACCGTCAGAAGGCCCTCGGCGCTGGACCTCAGTGTCCAGGCTGAATGATTGGGGTGGAGACGTTCCTTCAGGTATACTGGGCCAAGGCTGTTTAGGGCTTTAAAGGTCATCCCCAACACTTTGAATTGTGCTCGGAAACGTACTGGGAGCCAATGTAGCTCTTTCAAGATGGGTGTTATGTGGTCTCAGCGGCCGCTCCCAGTCACCAGTTTAGCTGCCACATTCTGGATTAGTTGGAGTTTCCGGGTCACTTTCAAAGGTAGCCCCGCGTAGAGCGTGTTGCAGTAGTCCAAGATAACTAGAGCATGCACCACTCTGGCGAGACAGTCCGTGGGCAGGTAGGGTCTCAGCCTGCGTATCAAAGGAGTTGGTAGACAGCTGCCCTGGACACAGAATTGACCTGCACCTCCATGGGCAGCTGTGAGTCCAAAATGACTCCCAGGCTGCGCACCTGCTCCTTCAGGGGCACAGTTGCCCCATTCAGGACCAGGGAGTCCCCCACACCCACCTGCCTCCTGTCCCCCCAAAACAGTACTTCTATCTTGTCAGGATTTAACCTCAATCCATTAGCCGCCATCCATCCTCCAACTGCCTCCAGGCACTCACACAGGACATTCACCGCCTTCGCTGGTTCCGATTTGAAAGAAAGGTAGAGCTGGGTATCATCCGCATGCCTTTTCTGCATGCCTGCACACAGAGCACATGCTGTGTTTTTACTCTGCTACAAGTCCGGCAAGCTGAGTCACAGTGGAAGCACACCGGACTGCCTCATTACCCCACAGTTTATGGCTTGTTAGCATAACCCCACAGAACAGCCAGCCCAAACCTCCTGATTATCTCTCCCAGCGGCTTCATGTAGATGTTAAAAAGCATGGGGGAGAGGACAAGCACCCTGAAGCACTCCACAAGTGAGAGTCCAGGGGTCTGAACACTCATCCCCCACCACCACTTTCTGGACATGGCCCAGGAGGAAGGAGTGGAACAACTGTATAACAGTGCCCCCAGATCCCAGCCCCTCTAAATGGTCCAGAAGGATGTTATGGTCGATGGTATCAAAGGCCTCTGAGAGATCCAGCAGATCTGGATTGGGAATATTGCATTGTCTAACAAGTGTTTAAAACTCTTACCTTCCCATTATAGTGTCACAATCTGAACTGAACCCCCTGCATGAACATGTACATTGGCCTTCAATGGGAAGGGATTGGGCAAGGAATGTACCAGGAAACATATATGTTTAGATTGGATCCAAAGGTTCCTTCTATCAGAGGAAGCCTTGAAGAAGAGAACCTATGACCCAAACCATTATTATTAATAAAAAGCAAAGCATTCCTATTATTTATAGCAAAATCCAATAAACTATAGCTTTCTCTTTGTCCACTTGAGAGCGACTTCAGAAAGACCTTCCCTTCAGTAAACCAGCAACCCTAGCTGCGAGACTTACTCCCAACTTACGCCATGTACCAATTTACAAGAAGATATAGCTTTTGGTCATCTCAAGCCAGCTACCACTTCCTGGAGTGGCTCCACCCACCAAGGCTCATCATTGGTTCTTCTCACCAGGAAGTGCTCATGTTCAGGCAGATACTGTCTAGACAGTGATAGTCTTTCATGACTCTGGCTGAGTTATAGCTCAGTGCCTAAGCTTCACACTTCTCTTCTTCAGTCTTTGAATATGCTTCAGACAACATCAGCTGGAATTTTCTTTTCATGTCCCCAAGAATAGTGTTTCCCTTTCATCCTTAAGGTAACAGTTCAGGCAAACTGGTCTCACAAAAAGTTCCCACTTGCTTGGACTTACCTAGAATAATTGAACAGATGAACATCCCTACATCTACACATTAGGAAACAGGAATGAGTAGTATGTGGCCCTGCAGATATGGTTAGACCCCAGCTCACATCAGCCAGCTTGGTCAATGATCGGGGTGATGGGTATTCCAAAAACAGCTGGAGGGTCAAAAGTTCCCCATATCTAGTTTAGCTGTGGAATTTTGGCCAATAATATTACTATAGTTGTGATGTATAATGGACTGCTTAAAGTTTGGTGGGGTGGCTAGAGTGCTTCAAGTTCCATAATTGTCAAGTGCACCTGGCATATATTTTGTTAGGAAAGCTACAGGAAAATTGACCACAGTGACTAGGAAATAGCTGGAGAGTAGTTCTGTTAAAAAATGGTGAGAGGTGTTTTGACAAAGGCATACTCCTTTTCTCTCACCTCCCACAAAGGATGATATAATCCATGTATTATTGTAGATCTGAGTGAAAATGAAAAAAATGAGATAGGGTTTTTTGGAGATGGACTGAGAAAAAAGGAAGCAAGCTTTGAGGTCTGGCATCTTTTGGTGATCTGATGTGGAGCCAAGAGGATATGGCTGCTTTCAGAGTGTAAAGAAAAAGAGAAGACACCCACAAATGTTATAGAAATGTTTGACATTTCCAACCACATATTTCCAAAGAGAACCAAACCAAGGGTAAGCATTATTCCTGAATCTTCACAATGCTCAGGAAGGGATAGAGAATTCTACTAATCTACCTAAACCCTTGGGATTAAAATTACACACATACCCGTTCACTTTTTATTGCACAATTTATACAGGAGTAGATATATAATGGAGTCCTTCTGGGACAGCAGCAGCCAACATGTCACCCTCAAAATATAGTTGGTCTCCATCTCCCATAATCTCTGACCATTGACCATGATGGGTGAAGCTGGGGCTGATGAGAGTGTAGTCCAACAATTTCTGGAGGGCAGCATGTCTGTATTTGAGGACATTCTCATCTGAACACAAGTTAACAATTTCCCCAAATTTCAGCTATTCTGCATTTACAGTATTGTTTCCACATATGAAAAGCAGGTGTAGATAGATAGATAGATAGATAGATAGATAGATAGATAGATATAGATAGATAGATAGATATCACAAAACTATATTTATTTTTGGTATGTAACACCCACCAGATTGGCGAAAATGTCTAAAAAAGGAGAAAGGTATATGTTGGAAGTGTAGTGAAAATGAGGAATCTCTTTTTTCACATGTGGTGGTCCTGTAAAATAATTAAGGACTATTGGAAAATTATATATGATGAATTTAAAAAGATACTTTAAAAAGCTTTCTCCCCCCCCCCAAAAAAAAACACACCTGAGATTTTCATCTTGTGTTGGTAACAACAGAGGTCCAAAAAAACCCAAAAGAGTTCATTACTATACGCCACTGCCGCAGCTAGAATCTTATTGGCACAAAGGTGGAGAACAAGTCTAGTACCCACTAAAGAAGAATGACAGCGTAAAATGTTTAAATATGCTGAACTGGTTGGTCTGACGAACCAGATAAGAGAAAATGATGATAAGGAATACAAGGAGGAATGGATAATGTTTATTGAATATTTTAAGAACCAGTGTAAACAAATACATAGCTTAGCAGGTCTCAAGTAAATCCAGCAGAGTTGAAATAGAGTTTTTAATAGATAACAAATTGGATGATTAAAAAGATGTGGATTACGCGGAGTAGTAGAAAAGCAAAGGAACCAGGAAAAGTGTGGCAGGGAAGTCATATGGTATACGTATACATGCTGTATTTGGTACGGAGTTGTAAGTGGGACAGGGGGAGGGGAGGGGGTTAAGCATCCTCTCGGTTCCTGTTTTTGAAATGCTAATGAAAAAAAAAACACAAATGAAAAAACACACTATATTTATTTTTGTCATTGGTTTGTTCATTTGTTTTGTCCCAGCCAATGTAACTTTTTGGATTTTAAAAAATCCAAATACAACTGTTCCAATGATACAGATTAAAATGTCCAATTGGAGTTTTCTCTTTAACAACCAAAAAGTGCCTGCAACAAAAAGTATTCCAAGAAATATATTGATTTTGGCCATGGAAATGCTTCTTAAAAATAAAAAATACCCAGCCAAAGTTAACATATTGGGATAAAACATGTCCTGTTACATTTTTCAAACAAAACTGATCCACAGAAGCAGATTTATTCTAACTCTACATCCTTCATTTGTTTTAAGGGTTCTAACTAGTCTGAGGTACACTGGGATGCAGCTTGGGGAAGAAAAACATCTGCAAAATCTATTTGTGTAAGTAATTAATGGGTCTAGGTGAAGGTAAAAGACACTTTGAGAAAAGGTAATCTGTGCTCAGAGTTTTGTATCCCCCCCTTTTATTGTTAATTAAAAATCAATAAAATACTTTTTTTAAAAGAAAAAAGTGATAGCAAAAGAGCCCCCCCATTGAAGAAGGTAGCAATCCTAACCTCCCATTATCTCTTCCTGCCAATTTCCATTACCACTTTTTATAAATTGTTTTATAAAAGGTGCTGTTTTAGGTGCTATGTCAGTGACAGAAATGCCACAGTTCCATCCCCAGAGGGAAGACCTTCTACTTTGCTTAGCAAGTGAGGACTCATTCCAGTCAATATAATCAAGATAGTGGAGAGACAGCCCTTAAAACTTTGCAAGCTTTCTGAAGGAAAGCGCCATGCAAATAATTACATCAAAATTGTGTCAAAGGTTCCCCTAAGCAAGTCAGGCTGAAAATGTGACTTTTCAATTAACATGACAATGGTGTCAGTGCTAATAATTTCCAACTGGAACATCCTGGGGCGTTGTGAAAACAAAATGTCTGTCTGCATAATAACTCAAAATGTGCCCAATACAACTGAAATAGAAGGATTTCTCCCACGCATCCAATGTGTAGAACGGATGCCATTGCCCCCAACATCTCCTGGAGTTTCATTTGGAACACTGCTCTTTGAAGGGATTTTTTTCACAATTTTATGGCAGTTGTAAATTGGTTGTCTTCTTAAGACTGAAAACCTATATACCAGAAATGGGGAAAGTTCTTCATCTCAGGGGACATGTTCCCTTCTGGGCAACCTTCTGAAGCACCATATGCCAGTGGTGGGTGTGGCCAGAGGCAAAAGTGGATGGAACGTTCAATATAATTTTCATGTTGTATTATAGGTTAGTTTCTACATGCACTGCTCTCCACCATCCATTGAGGCAGGCAAGAAGCAGTAGCAGTACAAGGACACTCTGCAACCAGGCTGAAACACTCATGGAATATCTGAAGCAAGCATGGTGAGGAGTGTAGCCAGTTAAGCATAATTCACACTGAAATGGGAATGCCTGTTGTGTATTGCTGAAAGGGTTTCACTGGAAGATTCCACTGAAGATAAAGAACAGCAATAAGAGCTCTCTAAGCACCTAGATGCATTGATAATTAACTGTTACTGTTCTCTACTCTAACACGTTAGTGTTTAACCTTAGATCAGGTGATTAAGGTATTGAATTGCAAATTGCCAATTTGAAGGCAGCTTCCTATGTAGAGCACATCCTTGGGGATCCTGCCATCTTCTATTCTGTGGACATGACCAAGCCAGTGTAGATGTCGCTGAGAGGGGAGTGCGAACATGCTGGGAGTGTGGGCCTATTTGAGGCTCTGTCCTGCCATGTGGTGCCCAAAATCTTCCTCATGCAGCACATGTGGAAAGCAATGAGGCATTGCTCACAGTGGGAAGGAAAATAGGCTTGGCTGCTCCCACAGGGCATGATAAAACAACAGTGCAAGGTGCATGCCAGATACCAAAGATGGAAGAAGTGAGCAGAAAAAAATGGTGTGGAAATATGGTTGGCTGGTCACCAGGAAGGCTGTCCAGCCACTGTTAAGCCCCATGTGCACATGCTCTTGTGAGGAAAATGCTTGCCAGTGACACATCACGCAGTTGAGTTCAAACCCTCAAAGGCCCTGAAGAGGAGCTAGGCTGCTACCACTACTGGAGTTCCCACTCCTCTGCCATTAACTGCCCTCCTCCTGCCCTGCCTCTGTTATCACCATTGTTGCCTCTATGGGCTCTTCTCTGAAGTGTCCCCCCACAGATGCTATGAAGAACTGAAGGCCAGCAGAGGGGTGGAGAGAGCTTAAATGTTCCCTTGCTTAGCTCTGTGCTGCAGGTGCTGACATAATGTGCAATAGCATGATACATGGTTGAAGCCATGCCAGGACTCCTTGCTGGTGTGACCCCAAAGGCTGCCATAGTGCTGCAAACCAATGGCTGAGTGTGATTAAGCTGGTCAGCACACCTGGGGTTATGTAGGAATATTTCGTCCTCTCTTGTGATTGGCTGATAATGTGGATTTTTTTCACCCACACCATACTACAGTGCCAGATAATGGTGGGAGCCAAATAATTACGTTGATTAATTAATAAACTGGTTTATAAAGTGACTCCGTACCTTGTGTCTTGCCTCTTTATTTTCGGTTTCCTAACACAAGTGCCCTGTGCCCTGTTGGGGTAACTATTTCTCCGTCAAATGTAGAGAGATTTGGGTTGAACTAGGAAATTCTGACATCTATACAGTGGTACCTCGGGTTAAGTACTTAATTCGTTCCAGAGGTCCATTCTTAACCTGAAACTGTTCTTTACCTGAAGCACCACTTTAGCTAATGGGGCCTCCCGCAGCCGCTGCACCGCCGCTGAACAATTTCTGTTCTCATCCTGAAGCAAAGTTCTTAACCCGAGGTAATATTTCTGGGCTAGTGGAGTCTGTAACCTGAAGCGTATGTAACCTGAAGCATATGTAACCCGAGGTACCACTGTATATCAATGATATACATGTCTATTCAGAAGTAAGCTCCTTTGACTTCAATACAAGTTAACCCCTATGTGTGTAGTATGTAGTATGGCAGTCTTAATTCATAAAACAAACCAAACAGCATTGTAGCCTCCCTAATAGGGTTATAAAATAGACAAATGCACACTGATTGTTAGATTATTGTTTGTTGCTACAAGCAAGTGAATGTAAAGCAGTTTGTCGCTGCTTGAGGGATGCATAAAATTTCTTCATTTTTTGTATCACTGTGAAGACTTTTTTAAAAATCAGATAAATACTTTAAACCATTTAGACTGTGCCTGTTTCTTATTCTATGTGACTGTGTGATTGTTAACAAGATCAAAGGAAGGAGTTCTTTCATTTCCCTCCTCCCCTCCCCACTTACTATGGTTATCACGGGGCTGTAAAGGGCTTTTTTCCCCAGTTAGCCTGAACACAGTGAGAATCTTCTATCAGAAAGAGAATAAATCCAGGCCTTCTCTTCCGTCTAAGTCTTTGGAAAGTGCTGCATTTAGATCAGGGAGCTTGTGTTTTCAGCCCACAGCTGAGTCTTTCAAAGTCTCTCCATAAACTCCGCATGACTTCACCAAGGAATCCCCTGGAGTTAGTCAAATGCTCGTGGGGGAAGTGGAAATCTTACGGCATGGTTTTTAATATTCAGATCCACCTGTTTCAAGTTTCAAAGGCAAAACTTCTGAAAATGGGACAGTCTTTGCATCGGTTGCGTTCCGTGATGTATATGGACACAATTTCCATTAATGTTTCACAAATGAAAACAGGGACGTTCTGAGGTTATGTAAAAAAAGATGAGCAGTCGTGATACCCAATTCTGGGGGAGACAGAACACATCAGGGCAATATTAGGAGAAGCAAAACTGAAAGAAAACAAGTGTGCAAGTTTTCCAAGTTCTCCAGAACCCTTCACAGAATCACAGAATTGTAAAGTTGGAAGGAGTCCAGAGGGTCATCTAGTCCAACACTTTGCAATGCAGGAATCTCAGCTAAAGCATCCATGACAGATGGCCAACCAACCTCTGCTTAAAAAACTGCAAGGAAGGAGAGTCCAACACCTTCTGTTGAACAACTCTTACAATCAGAAAGTTCTTCCTGGTGTTTACTCAGAATCTCCTTCCTTGTAACTTGAAGCCATTGGTTTGGGTCCTAAACTCCAGAGCAGGAGAAAACAAGCTTGCTCCAACTTCCATGTTGATAGTCCTTGAGATATTTGAAGATGGCTACCACATCAGTCTCCTCTTTCCTAGGTTAAACATACCCAACTCTCTCCACTGTTCCTCATAAGGCTTGGTTTCCAGACCCTTGATCATATTTTTTTTTTATATAAGATATTTATTGAGATTTTCCAAATGTTACAATATAAAAATGACAAAAAAGAAAAAGAAAAGAAAAAAAAAGAAAAAATACAAAATACAAAATAAAAATGATTAAAAAACCACTCAATTTTTCCATTACTTATTTTTCCTTAGCTTGTTTCCCGGACCTCCTCATACCTCCCTTTTTTGTATTCCAGTTCAATTTGTTGGTTCAGCAAATCCTTACCCTCTTTGTTTATCCTAATCTTTGGTCTTAAAATAGTAACATTAGATTTTTACCTATTAACAACCCATTTTTCATATTCCCTTAAAGCATTACAGCTGGAAACCACTTAATTTCTATGCAACATCATTCTAACATTCATTAATTTTACAATATTTCTGTAGGTAGTCTTTGAATTTCTTCCAATCTTCTTCCACCGACTCTTCTCCCTGGTCTCGGATTCTGCCAGTCATTTCTGCCAGTTCCATATAGTCCATCAGCTTCATCTGCCATTCTTCCAGAGTGGGTAGATCTTGTGTCTTCCAATACTTTGCAATGAGTATTCTTGCTGCTGTTGTGGCGTACATAAAAAAAGTTCTGTCCTTCTTTGGCACCAATTGGCCGACCATGCCTAAGAGAAAGGCCTCTGGTTTCTTCAAGAAGGTATATTTAAATACCTTTTTCAATTCATTATATATCATTTCCCAGAAAGCCTTAATCCTTGGGCACGTCCACCAAAGGTGAAAGAATGTACCTTCAGTTCCTTTACATTTCCAGCATTTATTATCAGGCAAATGATAAATTTTTGCAAGCTTGACTGGGGTCATGTACCACCTGTATATCATTTTCATAATATTCTCTCTTAAGGCATTACATGCCGTAAACTTCATACCTGTGGTCCACAACTGTTCCCAGTCAGCCATCATTATATTGTGTCCAATATCTTGTGCCCATTTAATCATAGCAGGTTTCACCGTTTCATCCTGAGTATTCCATTTCAACAGCAAGTTATACATTTTTGACAAAATCTTAGTTTTGGGTTCTAACAGTTCTGTTTCTAATTTTTATTTTTCCACCTGGAAGCCAATTTTCTTGTCCAAATTGTATGCCTCCATTATCTGATAATAATGAAGCCAGTCTCACACTTTGTTTTTTAATTTCTCAAAACTCTGCAATTTCAGTCTATCTCCATCTTGTTCCAGAATTTCCCAATATTTCGGCCATTTGGCCTCCATATTGAGCTTTTTCAGAGCTTTTGCTTCCATCGGTGACAACCACCTTGGGGTTTTATTTTCCAATAAGCCCTTGTATCTTATCCAGACATTAAACAATGCTTTCCTGACAATATGGTTTTTAAATGCTTTATGTGCTTTGACCTTATCATACCACAGATATGCATGCCATCCAAATACATTGTTAAAACCTTCTAGATCCCAAATGTCAGTGTTTTCAAGAAGCAACCATTCTTTCAACCAGCAAAAAGCTGCTGATTCATAGTAAAGTTTAAAGTCTGGCAGGGCAAATCACCTCTTTCCTTTGCATCTGTTAATATTTTAAATTTTATTCTAGGCTTCTTGCCCTGCCAGACAAATCTAGAAATATCTCTCTGCCACCTCTTGAAACAGTCCATTTTGTCCACAATTTGCAATGTTTGAAACAAAAACAACATTCTTGGCAATACATTCATTTTTACCGCAGCAATACGGCCCAGCAGTGAAAGCTTCAAATTTGACCAAATTTCTAAATCTTTTTTCACTTCAGCCCAGCATTTTTCATAGTTGTCTTTAAATAAATTCCCATTTTTTGCTGTCATGTTAATCCCCAAGTATTTAACTTTCTTAACCACTGTTAAACCTGTCTCATTCTGAAACCTCTCTCTCTCCATTGGTGTTAATTTTTTCTCTAGAACCTTGGTCTTTAACTTATTCAATTTAAATCCTGCAACTTGACCAAATTCTTGAATCAGTTCTAAAACTCTTTTAGTGCTAGATTCTGGCTCCTGTAACGTCAATACTAAGTCATCTGCAAATGCTCTCAATTTGTACTGTTTGGCTCCGACCTGTATACCTTTCAGACCCTTGATCATATTTGTCGCCCTCCTCTATGCACATTCCAGCCAGGTGAGAGAGTGGGACCCATCCAATTGCACAAAGCCGCTTCCTTTGTTACACTAAGGACCATGCTTAGGCCCATTAGCTCATCAAGAAGTTAGCCTAGCTAGTTCAACAATTGAATCCTCCTTTAAATTTTAACCCTCCCTGGATCCAGAACCCCAGGAATTACAACAGACTTAGGCATAACACAGGCTGACTCAAATTCACAAGATTGCTTTCCCCATCTCTAGTCACAAGTGAATGCTTTTGACTCAACTGAGAGTCATGCTGGCATGAAACACAACCAGATCTATTTCTGAGTGAATATGCATGATAACGGTTTGAAATTTCTGTCAATCTCCAGACCAGTTCAATGGGTTTGGTGTGAAGTTGGAGCTGTTTTTACTGGTGCTTTTCCAGATACTTCTGCAACCTTTCTGAATGGATGGTGTCTCGGTGTCTTTTCTTCTTTCTTATGAGCTATAGTTTCAACAATAAAAATGTGATGGATTGGTTTGGTTTGCATCATGAAAGCCAGTCCTCAGCCTTCTGCTCTGCACTTGGTGGTTCTTTTTCTTTTTCAGAAATGGGAAGGGGGGAGCTTGCAATAAAGCAGAGCTATTTTCGCATATAAATTCTGCAGGACTTCCTATTAGCTTCCCATTAGCAGTGTGACATTCAATAATATTGAAAATAACACCAACATCAATATTATTTATAAGGTCAGCCATGTCAAAATGATATTAAGGTTTAAAAGGCCTCACTGTAGTTCTGCTCTAGGCAAACCTGAGGCAGAGTTGCTGCCAGAGGATGATTTGAATATGACTTTACATATAAGACCGGCGCTACACCATATACCTTTCCCTAATTACTTCTTCTTTAGCAAGGGTGCGCCTGATTACCATGGAAAGATATAGATCGGGGGGGGGGGGTGTTCAAAAACAAACAAAAAACCCAGTGACAGATTAAAAGAATTAGAGTATATGTACAAAATAAACAATAAAAACCTATACAGCATAGACAATAAAATGAACCTCATATATATAGATAAAGCAAGATACAGTGGTGCCTTGGGTTTCATACGCTTCAGGTTACATATGCTTCAGGTTACAGACTCCACTAACCCAGAAATAGTACCTTGGGTTAAGAACTTTGCTTCAGGATAAGAACAGAAATTGTGCAGCAGCAGCACAGCAGCAGCAGGAGGCCCCATTAGCTAAAGTGGTGCTTCAGGCTAAGAACAGTTTCAGGTTAAGAACAGACCTCCAGAACGAATTAAGTTCTTAACCCGAGGTACCACTGTATGGACTAGGAATGGGTGGCTCAGTGTTTCCTGGTCTGTCAGATTTGCATGTGTTCATTCATAGATCTGTTTCTGCATCCATCTCTGATTTATTCATTTATTTATTTAAAATTTACATTGCTTTTGAACTTTTTTCACCAAATACGCATTTTTGTCTGCATTTTATCTTAAAATGTGTGTCCTTTTTTGCAATTCCAGGTAAGGCTGGGAAAGAGCTATGCCTGAAATAATTATCCACACATACATACATTTTGCCTTGCATTTTCTGGGCATAGGCCTGCATTTTCCTCATCCATGTCCAAGTGCTTTGTTTTTGTTTTTTGTTTTTTGCCCTGCCACTTTCCCTAAGAAAACACACTCCTTACTGCTGAATTGGAGCAAATTGGAAATGCAGATTTTCCTTGGGTTGCAGCTTGCTCTGATTCAGTGGTTAATAACTGGTTTTTGCAGGGGAAGCTCCCCTCCCCCCCGGGGGGGGGATGCTCAGACCTGGACCTGTGGATGAACCCTCACTGTAGACAACACTGAACTAGATGGACCACCAGTCTGACCTAGAACAGGTAGATATGAAAGTAGATATGAAACCAGGGTGAATGGTGATTTAGGTATTGCCCTATTGATTTCTAAAAGTGGCAAACTATAGGCTAGATCCAAAGGAGGTGTGATACCTGTGGGAAACTCACAAGCAGGACCCAACCATGGAGGCAGAACACAGCTTTCATCAGTCGTAGCCTTCAAAAAGCCCCTTCCATGTATTTGTCCAATCCTCTTTTAAGCCCGCCCAAGTAAGTGGCCCTCACTGCTTCTTTGGGGAGAGAGTTGCATTGTTTACCTTTGATCTATCCTGAATTTTTGAGTGTTCGGCTTCATTAGATGTTCATGAGTTCTAGAATTAAGTTTAAGATATTAACTGATGCAAAACAAAGAGGGGGCTTTGCCCTGCCAGACTTAAAGTTGTATTATGAAGCCGCAGCGTTCTGCTGGCTAAAAGACTGGCTACTTCTTGAAGACACTGATGTGTTAGATTTGGAAGGGTTTAACAATGCTTTTGGATGGCATGCATATTTATGGTATGACAAGGTTAAAGCAAATAAGGCCTTTAAGAACCATATTGTCAGAAAATCACTGTTTAATGTCTGGACAAAATATAAAGACTTGCTGGAAAATAAAACCCCAAGGTGGCTTTCACCTTTGGAAGCTAAGGCCCGAAAAAGACCCAATATGGAGGCTAAATGGCCAAAATATTGGGAAATACTAGAAAAAGATGGAGACAACTGGAAATTGCAGAGTTTGGAGAAAATGAAGGATAAAGTGCGAGACTGGTTACATTATGCTCAGATTAAAGAAGTTTTTAAAAATGACAAGAAACTAGGGTTCCAGGTGGAGAAATCGAAACTAGAAACAGAATTGTTAGAACCAAAGACCAAGGTACTTTCAAGGATGTATAACTTGCTGTTAAAATGGAATACACAAGATGAAACGGTTAAATCGGCTATGATAAGGTGGGCACAGGACATTGGGTATAATATCATGTTTGAGGACTGGGAAAGGTTGTGGAGTACTGGATTGAAATTTACTGCATGTAACGCTTTGAAAGAAAATGTAATGAAAATGATTTATAGATGGTATATGACCCCAGTCAAACTTGCAAAAATTTACCACCTGACTGACAATAAGTGTTGGAAATGTAAAGAGTGTGAGGGAACGTTCTTCCACCTCTGGTGGACTTGCCCTAAAGTGAAGGCGTTCTGGGAAATGATTTATAATGAACTGAAAAAGGTATTTAAATATACCTTCACTAAGAAACCAGAGGCCTTCCTTTTGGGTATTGTCGGCCAAGGGGTGGTAAAGAAGGACCAGACATTTTTTATGTATGCAACAACAGCAGCAAGGATACTTCTCGCAAAGCACTGGAAAACTCAAGATCTACCCACACTGGAAGAATGGCAGATGCAACTGATAGACTACATGGAACTGGCTGAGATGACCGGCAGAATTCGTGACCTGGGAGAAGAGAGGACTGAGGAGGATTGGAAGAAATTTAAGAATTATTTACAAAAATATTGTAACTTGAGTGAATGCTAAATAGGATGCTAGAGCAAAATAACTGAGCACCACTAAATTTAGATGATTTTAAGAAAATAAGTAAGATTGTGAAAATATAACTCTTTTTGAGAACTAGAAGATTATGAAACATAGAAGGGATATAAGAATGTAAATAAGATAATAAATTGCTGACAAAATGTTATAACGATGAAAGTGGGAGCGGGAGATGTGAGGAAGTCCAAAGAAAATGTGAAATTATGTTAAGATATATGTTACATTGTTTATTATGTTCATTTCTATTGTAAAACCCAATAAATTTCTTTAAAAAAAAAAAATAGATGTTCATGAGTTCTAGACAGGGGGGGATGGAAACATTTCTCAATCCACTCTCTCCCTGTTGTGCATAATTATACTTGCTTCTATCATGTTGCTTCTTACTCACCTTTTATCTAAACTTAAAACTCCCATTGGGCAGTTGCTCCAACTCATTGGGGAGTTGTTCCACCCCCTCAATCATTTTGCTCACTCTTTCCTGAACCTCAAAAGAACCTTGGAAATTATGAGGATGGGCAAGGGGAGCATATGCAATAGTGTGTTTGGAAGAGTGATGCATATTTGGTTCCACAAAAAACCGTGAACAGGAGCCCTGTCTTAAAATGCCTTAAAATGCCTTCCACCTGACTTCTATATTTATCCAAGTTGACTTTTTGAACACTAGACTGCCTTGCCACTGCTCCCCACACCTTTGCAGCGTCTGATTTAATATTTGGGCAAAGTTGCTCTCCAAGATTGGAATTACAGTCTTGAACTAAGGAAGATAAAATCAATACTTGTAACAGTTATTGCTAGCTATGTAGTGTTTATAGATTTAAATATAGAAACAGTTTATTCTGTGGTATTTATCAGTGTCAGAGCCGAGAGACTTCCAAGAGCAGGAAAAACAGTGGGTAACTGACAATAAAACTGCAGGTTATCTGATATCGTGTAATTGCTGATGTGGTTGAACAAGCTGTTTAATTCTGGCGGGGAGGGGAGGGAGGATGCATATGCCTACCTAATGTTCCTGCTCTTTGTTCCCTAATGGGACATTAAAATATAAATGCTTGGAAGCATCACTTGAGCGGTATGCTCTTGAACTTGTGTGGAGATGCTGAACATCCAGCTTTTCAGAAAATTCCATCCGTAGCCTCTGATTCACGCAGCCCCATATGCCCTGTACATTTAAAGCATTCAACAGTCATTACTTCCCCAAAAGAATCCTAGGAACTGTAGTTTGTTAAGGGTGCTGAGAGTTGCTAGAAGACCCCTATTCCCTTAACAGAGATGAAAATTCCAAGAGTTCCATGTCAAGAAAGATTGATTTTTAAACCACTCTGGGAATTGTAACTCTGCAAGGAGAATTTGGGCCTCCTAACAACTCTCAGCATCCATAACAAACTACAGTTCCCAGGATTTTTTGTCGAAAGCCATAACTGCATAATAGTGCTTTAAATGCATGGTGCAGGTGTGGTCCCACACAAGTATTTGTACACACAGCACATAGTTAAGATATGGGATTTGCTCCCACAAGAGGTAGCAATGGCCACCAAGTTGGATGGGTTTAAAAGAGCATTATACAAATTCATGGAGGACAAGGCAAAGGATAACTAGGTTCCACCTCCACTGTCAGAGGAAATGCATCTCTGAATATCACCTACTGGGATTCAGAAGTGGGGAGAGTGCTTTTGCACTCAAGTCTCGCATGTGGGCTTCCCATAGGCATCTAGTTGGCCACTGTGAGAGTGCTAGAAACTTCCCTATATAGACCAGGGGTAGTCAACCTTTTTATACCTACCGCCCACTAATGCATCTTTCTTGATGGTAAAATTTCCTTACCGCCCACCAGTGCTCAGTGGAAGGAGGATTCAGCTTGTGCCATAGAACCCCCTACCGCCCACCTAGAATCCTGAAACGCCCACTAGTGGGCGGTAGGGCGCAGGCTGACAACCCCTGATATAGGCCTTTGACTACATGGGCCATTGACTTTCTTAAGTTCTTAAGTAGAGCAGGCTTCACTGCCACAGATGGTTTCCCTTCAGTTCAGAAAAGATGACCAGAACAGTGATGTAGTAGCAAGTGCACTCAGAAGAAGAGCATCCTGTTCTCACAGCGGAAAGCCAGATGCTTATGGGAAACCTACAAGCAGGATCTGAGCACAACGGTGCACTACCCTCACCCAGTTCACCCTCCATCAAGCAAACATGAAGCATTTTCATGGCTCAAAGACACATTCCAGCCAGTAAAAAGTACTGGAGTATGGTCTGAGGAAGGCGTATGGCCTAGGGAAAAGTCACAAGGGCCAGTTAAAAGGATTTGACCCTCCTTTTAAGGTTCCCCACCCTTGCTCTGCGGGACGCGGGTGGCGCTGTGGGTTAAACCACAGAGCCTAGGACTTGCAGATCAGAAGGTCGGCGGTTTGAATCCCCGCGACGGGGTGAGCTCCCATTGCTCGGTCCCAGCTCCTGCCAACCTAGCAGTTCGAAAGCATGTCAAAGTGCAAGTAGATAAATAGGTACCGCTCCAGTGGGAAGGTAAATGGCGTTTCCGTGTGCTGCTCTGGTTTGCCAGAAGCAGCTTAGTCATGTTGGCCACATGACCCGGAAGCTGTCTGCAGACAAACGCCAGCTCCCTTGGCCTATAGAGTGAGATGAGTGCCGCAACCCCAGAGTCGGCCACAACTGGACCTAATGGTCAGTGGTCCCTTTACCCTTGTTCTAAGCATAACAAAATTAGTGATAGAACACAGCTAATAAACAATTATACATAAGATTAAAATACATTTGTACATAAGGTAACTGCCAATAAGAAACAGATAAAATGTTCCAAATGCATCATCCTTTCCTTGTGGGGGAATTGCTCCTTTCACATTCTTGTTCTAGAAATTCTTGGTGGAAGGAATTGAACTCTGAATAATCTATAGCATTCCACGCCTCCAAGGTGGGGAGGATAAGGACAGTGAAAGGACAGAGGCAGAGAATCAGAACTATCAAAGATGTGTGAGTGTGCAGAATATTGTACTAGAAGGTTAAAAAAGGTAAAGGTAAAGGACCCCTAGATAATTAAGTCCATTCAAAGGCAACTGTGGGGTTGGAGTGCTTATCTGGCTTTCAGGCTAAGGGAGTCGGCGTTTGTCCACAGACAGCTTTCCAAGTCACATGGCCAGCATGACTAAACCACTTCTGGTGCAACGGAACACCATGAGGGAAACCAGAGTGCATGGAAATGCCGTTAACCTTCCCGCCACAGTGGTACCTATTTATCTACTTGCACTGGCGTGCTTTCAAACAGCTAGGCTGGCAGGAGCTGGGACAGAGTAATGGGAGCTCACCATTGTGAAGTGGATTCGAACCACCAACCTTCTGATCGGCAAGCCCAAGAGGCTCAGTGGTTTAAACCACAACGCCACCCGCATCCTAGAAGTGAAACCTGAAGGTCAAAGTCTTTTAAAGCACCTGCTGCTTGGGCCACCTGATCATTTTGGTCATAGGGAAAATTCCGTATCCCACAGAACTAGGCATATCCATTGGGCACAATCTCACTGTATAGCTGGCTTCCAATGAAGCCCTCTCTGAGGGAGCCATGATAAAATGAAGCCATATCAAAGCTGAAGATCAGAATGGGTTCAGATGTCAGTGCACCACAGATAAGGCAAAAGGCAATATCTAAAACAAACTGATAAGCATTCTTTAACCAATACTGGTAAGCGTCTAAGCTGCAAGATCCTAAGCATGGACATAAGCTGTCTGACATCTTGCAGGTCCTGTACCCATCTGAGGAGACTATAGCCATAGCTATTCTTTTATCTTCCTTTTGACAGTTTTGCCCCAGAGCCATCTTTAAAAAGTTTACAGAATGCTGTTGAACTTTCCAATCTGTGTTAATCCTTTTGAAGGCCATGATGCCTGCATTTGATATTTCTTACTGTATTTTTCCTTTAATCACACCGTGAATAATCCCTTTGCCAATATCACCCCCCTCCCTGGCCAACCATTGTTCTTCTATGTTTGGAATAAGAAGCAGAAATGATGGACTGTTTTAAAATGCAACCCGTCTTATCAGTATATATTACTGCAGTAATAATAACTGACCTTGACTAGTATATTAAGATTGATGGATGTTGTATGCTGGGCTGCACTACTGTGAAGATAAAATAGTGATGGCAATCTAGCCCCTCTATTTTTCTGATTTGGTTTGTTTTTGAGCCACACTTCAAGGATGCTGAAATAAAGAACAGCTTTGAGAAATTAGGAAGTCTGTCTCAGAGTCTCACAACATATCTACACTACAAACATTCATTGGTTTGATAACACTTCCAGCATCATGGCTTCTTCCAAATAACCCATTTTGATCTGCTGCAGGAACATAGGAGTTTTGAGCAGATGAGTGTGCTGTGCTGGAGACCACTGTTTCTCCCTACAGTCCTGTTGTTCCCAGAAGAAATGAGTGTTAAATCAGTTTAACTCTGGTGTGGACTCACTCAGTGGTAGCACACGACGGTTGCATGTGGAAGATCCCCCCCCCCCATGAAAACAGAGGATAAGTTCCAGATGAACAATTAATGGATGGTGACATTTAGGCATCCTCCTTACACAAGGTATAAGGTGTTCAGACTAAGCTCTGAAGCTAAGGCTACATAGGCTCTGGTAAATAGAGAGGCCATAACTCTGTAGCAGAGCACATAAGTTCCATATAGAAAGCCCCAGGTTCAAATCCTGCCATCTTTAGCTAAGGGTGATAAAGGTCCATGTTCTAAAACCCTGGAGAGTAGCTGGCAGTCAGTGCAGACCAGGGCTTGTGTCAAACTATTTGTCTATCCCATTCTACACTGTCGAAACAAGTGTGGGAGTAGCCCTCCAGATGTTGTTGAGTGCAGCTCCCACAATCCCTGCTTGGGGCTGATGGGTGTCCAAAAACATCTGGATGAAAACAAGAAACACCCCATGCACACGCACATTAACACTTGTGTAAATGATGCAAAACCGAATGGACAAGTTCTTCCAACTCAACCAGCTTCTTTTTTTATTTTTTTTAAAATAATTTTTATTAACCGACCAATCAAATCAAATCACATCACATCACATAAACACCGAATTACAAAGCCGAATTTTAAATTTTTGTTGAGGGGACCCATATTTCAAGTTCCGAAGGGGGATTCCGATCATCATCTTGCTGCTGCGTTAATATCCACAAATCTGTCCAAATAATATTCATAATTCTATCCAGTCTTATCTTGCTGTTTCCACATCTCATCTTGTTCGTATATTTTTCTTTTTTTTCTTTTGGATCTCTTCTGATAATCTCCTTAAGATGGTAAACACCAGTTGTAATCCTGTGTGAATTTCTCCGTTCGTCCAATCATCATATCCAGATGGTTTCCATATATCATCACTTTCATAAATAACAGCACTCTTTCCATCATTAATCTCGCAAATCTGTCGCTCTTTAGTCCCATTGAGGAGGCTCACCCACAATATAAAAACAGCTCTGTTCCTCCTCCCAGACTTAAGTCTTCCGACAGAACTTGCCAAAATTGTGACGGTATTTTTTACTGCTTCATTCCAAAGCTCTTATACTTTCCACGATCTTCTTGAAACATGCTTTGGTTAGAAAATTATCTCCACACAGCCTTAAATCCACAGCTTAAGTCATTTAAACGGCATTTCTGACTTGTGACTTGTGTGTGGGGGGGATTCTTAGTTAACCACATAGAGAAAAGAAAGGAAAGTTTTTCCCCCTCCCCCATCCAGTCCCGTTGCCAAACATACCGAGCCTTGGTGTGTCTTCTCATGATTTATTCTTGTTCCTCCAACCCGTCTTATTTATCAGAGATCTCTTCAGTTAGCAGTCTTTACTCCCCCTTCTTCCTTGAAATATGTGCATTCGCTTCCTCCTAATTGTTTCTTTTGAAGTTGCTGCAGCTAGGAGGTGCGGATTAGAGACAGCGTCCAGGAGCGCCGAGATCCACAGGAGGGCTTTCTGCCTAGTGCCCCCATCCCCACAAATTCGGGGGTGGTATAGGGCACAGCAGGCAAGGGCAGTCCCCCCCACACACACTTGGGGGGGCAGGGAGGCTATTTACTCCCATCACAGCCTCCTAATTACCTCGTGTGGGTCGGAGAGATGTTATTGTCATCCATCTTCTGATGCGCCCCTAGTGGCCCCTCCCGACTCAACCAGCTTCTTATGCTGAGACAGGACTAAGCACATTCCTTAAAATTCGTAAAGTGAAAGGCACTCAAACTTAGAAGTCCGGTTTATTTTTAATTTGTTGCTGTGCTTTTCTCAGTCTTTCTCAAATCCACTATCAGCTATCATCTGTCCTTTGCTTCAGGTTTGGCTCAAGACATTTGGCTGCCTGAGGTGAAAGACAAGTTGGTGCCCCTTCTCTATTTCAGGTCAACTGAACTAGCAATTGAATCTTACTTCAACACTGGTGATGGGATACTGTCCACTGCTCCTGAGGCAGCAAACCAGATTAGAAGAGTCAGGAGTGCCAGAAGGGAATGGTTGGATAGATGGTGAGCAATATCTGGGTAATGTTGTTGCTGTCCCCAGCATCCGCCACCTTAGGCAGTAACCCTCAGAGTGGTGGTGGGAGTGTTCCCCACCTCTGCAGTAACCCATGTCTATGTATAAATATCACTTGTCAGGTTTTGGTGATTTCAGTTTTCTGATAATTTCATTCAAAATAATTTGTATAAGTTCAATAAAATTGAACTGAAGAGAGATGAGACAGCCAAGGTCTATCAGTGTTGATCTTAAACTCATCTTTTCTTTTGTTAACAAACTGTGGGGGCAGGGAGTCCTATGAGCCACTGGGAAGCAACAAACTCCAAGAAGCACGTAGGTTATTAATTTCATTTGGGAGGGATGAGTGGGGAAAGATATTAGGGACAATTAGCAATGAAGATTTTCATCCATATAAATGCACCAAGATTGCCTCTAAAGCTATTTAGTTAATTGAGCTATATATAAAAAAGGGTTGATTCATGATCAGCAGATAGACAAATTAATCTTCATTTGAAGCTTGAAAACAAGTCCGAACAATGAGCTTGGACTACAGAAACACTTATTTAATTTGATAAGCAAGCCCCCTGTCCTGAACAGCTGTGTAAACTTTTTTCTTCTTGACTTTACAAGCACTTTTACTTTGCTTCACGAGTTGGCCCTGCAGGAGGCTGACTCCGGTAGTGGATTAGGCATTGGTTTGGATCCTTAGACTATTGGGTTCCCTGTTAAATGAGGTGTGTCTCAGTTTGGAAGCTCATGCAGGGGCCAATGGGCCATAGCACCCCTCCAAACAACAGTTCTGGTGGGTTACCCCAATTGGATGTATGGCATAGGGGAACCCCCAACCCAGAACCAACCCAGCCAGAGTATCAATCTGTGGGCAGGCTGGTTGATCCCAGATTACACCCAGTGCCCTCACCAAAGCCTACTTACATCTGTAATCAATAAAAGTTGTGGCCTATTTTCACCCAACACCAGCAACCTGTGTCTTTAACTGTGCTTGGGACTGGGTTGGCTGCTTACCAGTTTTAGGCTGGGGAACAGCAGTTTGAGGCACAGCCGTGGACTTCTCAGTTGTCCTGCACAGCCAGGTGAGAACACTAATGCCTTCCCCACAGCCATGCAGAGCATCAGGAACTGTTTGTTCAAAACAGACCAATGGAGAATGGGCTGGGAGGCACAGCCCTGGCAGATGGACACAGTTTCCACTTGGGTTTGTCAGTTAGCAATACAGTGGTGCCTCGCAAGACGAAATTAATTCGTTCCGCAAGTCTCTTCGTCTTGCGAGTTTTTCGTCTTGCGATGCACGGTTTCCCATAGGAATGCATTGAAAATCAATTAATGCGTTCCTAGGGAAACCGCCTTCAGACCAGGTCCGGGGACAGTCTGTCCCCGGACCTCTTCTGAAGGCTGGGGGGGGGGGGACAAGGGCTTTTCTTCCCACCCCCAGCATTTTAAAAAACCCCGGGACAGCGGAGGACTTCTCCGCTGTCCGGGCGATCTTAAAATGCTGGCGGGCGGCATTTTAAAATCGCCCCGGGACAGCGGAGGACTTCTCCGCTGTCCGGGGCGATTTAAAAGCCCCTGGGAAGGCGGGCAGGGGGGACAAAGACTTTCGCCCCCCGCCCGCCTTCAGAAGGTGTTCCCGCCCCCCGCCCCGCTTCGGAGCAGCGTTCCGAAGCGGGGCGGCTGGGGCAGGTGTTCCCGCCCCCCCCGCCCCGCTTCGGAACAGCGTTCCGAAGTGGGGCGGCTGGGGCAGGTGTTCCCGCCCCCCCGCCCCACTTCGGAGCACCGGGAGAAGCGATCTCCCCGCAGCCCCTTGCTTCAAAAGAGGTCCGGGGGCAGCGGGAAGCGCTTCCCGCTGTCCCCGGACCTGGGGCTGCGGGGAGAAGATCGCTTCTCCCCGCCGCCCCTTGCTTCAAAAGAGAAGACCCGCTGTCCCCAGGGCAAGCTTCGTTTTGCGAAGCAAGCCCATAGGGAAATTCGTCTTGCGAGGCAACTCGAAAACGAAAAAACCTTTCGTTTTGCGAGTTTTTCGTCTCGCGAGGCGTTCGTCTTGCGGGGTACCACTGTATATAGAAGCTATACCAGAGCCTTCCAGCTCAGACCATTATGGGATTTCCCTTCCCACCTGCCCTGTGCTGTCTGATCTTGCCTGGAGGTGAGCAGATGGGACCCTGTGAACCTTGCTATGGAATACTTGGTCACCATATTCAGGGCCAGGAAGGAATTTTTCCTGCCAACAAGTTGGCTGATATAAGGTTCTCGCTGACCTCATAGCAATCATCACAACTTTGGGCAGATTAGGCATTGGGTTGGGTTCTCCTTAGACTATTGGGTACCCCGCTAAAGGGTTCCAGCAAGGAAGGCCCACACAGGAACGGATGGGTCATAGAACCCCTCCACACAGCAGTTCTGGTCTTTTGCTTGATTTGATGTATGTCATAGGGGAACCGTCAACACAGAACTGACCCAGCCAGCGTATCAATCAGCAGGCAAGCTGGTGATACCAGATTACACCCAGTGCCCTCACCAAAGCCTACTTACATCTGTAATCAATAAAAGTTGTGGCCTGTTTTCCCCTAACACCAGTGCCCTGTGTCTTTATTTCCTGGTGTTGACCTTGCCTGGCCACGACCATACTGCACTTGGGACCACAAGCAAGCTGTGTAAACTTTTTTTCTTCTTGACTTTACAAGCACTTTCACTTTGCTTGAAGAAGCTCAGGATTCTTTTTTTAAAAAAATCTTACCTGGCTTTTCTAAGTAGTGTGGTGTGAATAGTTAAGAGTGTCAGAAAGGTACTGGGGACAGGCAGTTTTGAATGCTCATTCAGCCGTAAATGGCTGGCTTGCTGCCTGAGGCCATTTCATGTACAAAATTGACCAGACTGGCAGCTGAATTTTCCTTCAACATCTTCCACTTCACCTGAGGCCAGCAGGCTAACTTGGTACAGGACAGGTGAGTAAGGGCAATAAAAGTTGCCATGATAGTAGTGTATAAATGATGGCTAGTGTGGAAATAATGGATAGAGAAAAATTTCCTTCTCTCTCATAGTAGCAGAAGCCTTCAAAAATTAAAAACAAGGCAATCCCGATGACTTCCCATCCATCTCTCACATGGATTGTTTGTCCCATCAAATTCAGCTTCCTAAGAAACAGGGTTAGCCGGTGTCTGCATTTAGACCTGTTTGCTGGACACATCGCACTGTGACAGAATGCAGAGAATTGGCATCCAATGAAGCTGAATTATGGAAGGTTCAGGAACAACATAAGGAATTGCTTCTTCATACAGTGCGTAGCTAAACAATGGAATTTTCTCCCATAGAAGGGGAAGGTGGGAACCAGTTTGGATGGCTTTAAGTGAGGACTAGACAAATTAATGGAGGACAAGTCTATCAGTAGCTATGAGACATGCTCCACTGGTGGAGGCATTGTTTGCTGGGAATCACAAATGGGGAGATTGCCATTGCCCTCAGAACCTGTTTCTGGGCTCCCCATGGACACCTGGTTGGCCACTGTGAGAACAGTATGCTGGACTAGATGGGCAGGGCTCTTCTTATGTTCTAATGCATGAGACCCACCAACCCAGTTTTTTCCCCTCTGCACCACCCAACATCTGCTTCATTCAGCTTCATGACGGTGTCAGCCCTGGGAACAAAGCTCACTGGGTAATCATGGGCCAGTCGTTCTCTTGCAGCATAGCCTACTTCACACAGGTGGGGATAAACTGGGGGAAAGGGCTCTGTTTGCCACCTTGAGCTAAATGGAAAAAGGTAGGAAATAAAGGTCACATTTCTATCTGCCCTTTCCTTTTTATGGTTTAGTTTTTATTATTGTACAAATTTAGTTCTTTGAATGCAAATTTTCAGATATCAGTGGTGGGCGGGGCCAGTGACAAGAGTAGCTGAGTCAAAGGATGCAGAATGTCCCTTTGTACAGTATGGTAATGTTCACATTACTGCTGTACAGGAGAACCGGACTTACTTCAAATGGCAGCCTCCAAGGGAAGAACTACACCTTTTTTCTGGCAAAGAGGGCATCCAGAAGAACCACATACATGTGGAAACAATTTTGTGTGCTTCCAATTGTCACAGGACCACCGATGCATGAGTCCTTTTGTACCCAGAAGAGGGCAGAACGGTGGTGGAAGAGGGTGGCACGGGGGAAGGGTGGAGCAGAACAGGGATGTAATGGGGTGAAGGCTTATGTGCGCACTGCCAACATGGGGGGGGGGGCAGGAAAGGAACCCTAACACAAAATGGTCACCATTTGTATTCACAGTGTAGACTTGCAGTGAGGAACTCTCTTCTTGCCTTTCCTCTGCCGTCTCCAGTCCGGTTAGCATCTTGAGTGTTTAGACTCCCACTGACATACAGAAGGACCTATTCAGTGTGAGGTACTAGACCAGGCTGTCAGGAGGGTCCCAGACTACGAACACCTAATACTGCTGAAAGACATCAATGCCAGAGTTGGGGATGATCATCACACATGGGACAACTGCATACGCCAGTATTGGCAGCATGAATGAGAACATGCATCTTCTCTGCCAAGGCAAAACAGCGAGTGTTCTGGAGACTTCCATAGTCAGGCCATTGGCACCAGCTGGAACTTTATTGTCACCAAGGGATGAGTACTTAACTGTGTTTGTGTCGCAAGGAACTACCACCGTGCTAACTGTGACACTCCCTGATGGTAAGCAATATCCTTCTCCAGCCAAAGAGGATCCATAGCACAAAGCAGAAATTACAACCTCAAATCAACACTATCAGAACAATAGCCATACCTGGATTTTGTGAATGCTTCTCCGATTCCATCAAGCAAGCACTACTGAGACAGCAGCAAAGCAAGGTGGAACTACATCAAAGAGGCAACCTACAACACAGCTATGTCCTCTTTTGGCAAAAGAGAGCAGCAGGTCCCAAACTGATTTGAGGTTGGCATTAAGGACATAGGTCCTGTTATTACTGCAAAGTGTGAGGTTCTTGTGAACTACAAGTGTGTGCCCTGCAAAAAGACATTTGCTACACTGACAAAGGCAATGAATGGTGCCCAGCAGATTGCCAGACGATGCACCAGTGACTACTGGCTAAAGTTGTGCCAGAGCATCCAACTTGCTGCTGACAGTGGCATGAAAAAAGACATTCAACTAACAATCAGGAAAACTACACCACTGAAAACATTGTCTGGAGAGATCATCACAGACCACAGCAAGCAGATGAAGTGATGGGCAGAGCACTATCAAGAACCAAATTCATGGGAGAACATGGTCTCCAACATAGCAATTGACAGTATCCAGACCCTGTCTGTCTTGGAGAAGCTGGATGCCCCTCCCTCCCTTGGTGACCTGGAGAATGCCATCATCTCCCAGGCTTGTAGTAAAACTTTTCTGCTAAAAGGATATTTTGTACTTGTTCAGATGTAAATCATAAATGATGGCTTATATTTTTAGGGATGAGCCATTCATTTTTTTTTTTATAATCATATTTATTAAAATTTCCAATAATAACAGAATAAAGAAGATAGAAAAGATAAAGAAAAAAGAAAGAAAGAAAAGAGACCAATTTTAAACCCTTATTTTCATAACCTTCTTTCTGGGACTCCCTCCTTCCCCTCCCGACTGTATTCCCCTTTCCCTACGTTGGTTCCACAAGTTCTCATTCCCAATTTAACCTAATATGTTATGCCTAGTAGCCAATTTAAATTGCAATCTTAACATCACTCCTCACCTTTAACAAAATAAAACAAAGATTTTTTTCCCCAAAATCTACCCCGTTTCCTTCCACGAATTCCCCCTTTTCTTTTTTTTCCCCAAAACATGTTAAATCAAAATACCAAAGTTATATATAAAAAAATAAAATAAAAGATAGAAAATAGAAGAAGGTTCCAGAAGTTGATTACATAGCCTTTGGATTCTAGAATTCCCCCTCCCTTCCCCGGTTTAGATTCCCTATGTCCATCAGTCTGTATGTTGTCGGCCTGGAGGTCTCAAGTCCACAGCCAAATTTTTCTCAATCCATCTTGCCGGTTTTCTTTAAATTTACTTGTTTTGATAATGTTTAATTTCAAAAGTCCAGTCTAATCGAGGCCTTTAATTTCCCTTGGTTATTGTTGCTCCTCCCATTGTTCTTGCCGTGGCGTAGTTGGTCCTTTACTCTTTTGTTTCTTACTTTCTCAGGTTTCTGTCTTGTTCAGCTGCAAAACCATTCTTATTCTGAAATCTAGTATCTCTACAGAGGTTTGTTATTCAGGAGCTTACTTAAATAGAAAGATTCTATTGTGTTGTCACCTCTGTAGACAAAACAATATTTCAGTTTTGCTACTTTCCCAGGAGCTAAGACCAGTAGTACACATCCCAGAGTAGTTTTCCACATACGCCGCTTGTAATGTCCCAAAGCCCCTCTAGAGGGATTGCAATAACTTTGTGTCCTCTCATCCAAAAGTCAAATTGTTGTTTCTTTTTCCACCCGACATTTTATATCCATATTTATATCCAATTGTATCAAAATTAACCAGCAAAATACTTGTAGCAAAGTCCTCTTTATATTCTCAAGATTTGACAGCTACTTTGACAGCTGTCAAACTCTCCATCTCTCTCCGCCAGGTTCTCTGAATCGCCCCGGTTCCCAGGGGGGGGGTTGCCTTTTCCCTCTCACCCTCGACTCTCCTCCAGCACAATTCTTGTAATGATTCCATCGTGAAATTTGGTATTTTTAATCAACAATAAACTTCTGAATTGATCTTGGTTTCTCAGTCCTTGTTTTAGCATGTTTACAATCAGGGAGGGGACTGACTTCCTTTTTAGATCCCCCCCGCTCGTGCCGAATCCGAAGAAAAAAAGTTCCTTTTTTTTTTCTCCTTTTGTACCCGGTTACCCAATTACTCACGGGTTTTTGTTAAATGTCCGAATTTCAAATGGAAGAAGCCAGCGCTCTCCGACGAATGGCATGCGGCTGCACTCGGCAGGGGAAGCGATAGACTCAAAGTACCACGCCACTCCCTGGCACCCGATCCGTAGCCTTTAAAAAGGCTCCTTCACGAGTCGGGAGGGCGCTGACGGTACCAGCCGAGTCCCCTGTCCACGGGCCCCGTGCCCGTGGTTTTTAAGGGTCCCCGCGTCGCCGGCGCGGTAAGACCCAGCCCCTGCCGAGCCGACTCCCTCCGGAGCTCGGAGGGAGTCCGCCATTCGGCGATGGCGCCAACCCGGAAGTCCTAGGGATGAGCCATTCAGTTCTATCCGGTAAAATAAGTCCCTTGCCTGAAGGCATGAGGTCTGATGAGGCAGTCACTTCAGGACAGCAGACTCCAGACAGCTGGGAGGGGCACCACTGCTACATGACTGCCATGTGCCTCCACTGCATGCCCGCCCGCTGTCACCACATGATTGCCACTCACTTCCCACCCCCATGTGCTTGCATGCATGCACTGCCACCCACTCCTCTCTGACCTCCGTTTACTCCCAGGGTGATGGAAAAGGAGAAGGAACTGGCAGGAGGGGGTGGCATTTTCAGTTTTGCGCAGAGTGGCAAAACATCTGAGGGCCGCCCCTGTTTGCTAGGATCTGAGGTTTCATGTGCACTTATGCATGTGAGTGGCCCCATTGAGTTCAATGGAGGGACCTGATCCACGCAAGGGAATGCATGTGTAGCTCCACTCCCTCCATGCGTACACAGAAACACTGACAGTATCAGCTCCAAGCTTCATTAAGAGAGTGGGGAATGGGGCCAGGGCCGTCTTACTCATAGGCGCTAGGGGTGTGGGGCACCCAGGCTGAGAGTCCGGGGCCCAAGAGTTGAGTCCAGGGAAGAGCCCGCCCATCGGTCAGAGTGCTGCGGCAGGCTCTTCTGCTGTGGGCGGCTCTGCACCACGAGTTCGGGGGCAACTGAACCAGCGAGACACTGAGGCAGCCAGCCAGCTCTGCCCTCCTGCGCGCCTGGGACTGGGCAACCGGGGGGGGCCAGGCGGATCTTTGCACCCCGGCACCACATATGCTTAACACAGCTCTGAATGGGGCTTGAGCTAAATGCCGTCAGTGAGCCCCTCCTCTAGCTCTCTCTTGCTGCTGTCACCACTACCTATTCACTGCCTTTTAATTTGGTTCCAAACAGGATGACTACCCAGATGAAGAGTGAAAGGTAAACAGGAGCTGCTGCTCCTCATCTTTGCTCCTGTTGCTTGCTTAGAAGGGGCAAGTGAAGTGAAAGGAGGAGGAGAAGAAAAGCAAGGAGAAGGGAAAGGAGGACCAGGAGACCCCAAGGGTTGTCAGTGGGCTCATGCTTTGAAGCTCTTGAGCAGGGAACTCGGACCTGGGCTTCACAGCTTCCCCAGCTGTGTCCCCTATTGGCCCTGCCTTGCACGCTCCATGAGCATTTTTGACTGAATGGAATGTGTCCTTGAACCTGGATATTGCCTTTTGCCTCTACAGAGGGCAGAGAAAGGTGTGTGTGTGTGTGTGTGTGTGTGTGTGTGTGTGTGTGTGTGTGTAAACTAGCCTATTGCACACACATGCAAACACACACACAAACAATTTGCATTCATTGCTCTGCCCATGCTTTCCTCTGGTTCCAACATGCCCCCCCGAAGGTTTTCAAGAAAGGAGTGTGGCATTCGGGGTGCAAAAGGTTCTCCCCCCCCCCCTTACTCTTGTGTCTTTGGAAAAGATCACTAGCATTGAGTTAAATTATGGATCTAATGATGGCCCCAAATGTGATGAAAGGAAACAAGCAACTTCTGGCTCCATCCTAGAAAACAACCTGGGCAGAACCCAAGAGGTGATCAAAGTGAATGTAGGACATGGCTTTTCCTTGTTCCATCCACAGAAATGCTTAGAAAGACATTAATGTGAAACTGTAGTGAATGTCTGTTGCAATGCTTTGGCATCACCAAAGCTGTATAATGAAAACCAATGCAGCTTAATTAAAGTACTTAGATTTAGCAACACATTGAACAACAATGTGTCCTTTTGCAGCATCTAAATCCATTGGAAAGAGTAAATAATGTTGCCCTTGGCATTCAGATGGCCAGCGATCATTTAGTGTCTAGACATGCGCAAGCGATATACTGTGTAGCTTATATTGATTAGCTTTTTAAAGCTGCATGTTGTTGGATGGGCATAGACATACCCATTGCTTATTAAAAAGTTTATTCCAAATATATTTCTTTCTAATTAAGCAAAATAGCAATAAAAAGTTCAGGTTCTAATGCATTCTATGAAATACCCACAATGTTTCCTGCTCCTGGATATATTTTGCAAGGAGTCTTGTTTTTCACTCTGGCTTCTGGAATTTGCAAAGTGTTTTTGGAAGAACAGCAGCGCCACCTAAGGGTTATCATTCTACATGCTGCTAAAGGGGAAATGTTGTTTGTCAAGTTCTGAACTAGGCAGTTGTGTCTGTGTTGGTTCACTGTTCTTGAGAAGTGCTCTTACCTACATGAACACAGTTGCAAGCAAATATGTTTGCCGCTATCACAGGAATGGGAAACCTGTGACCCTAAGTGGGTTTGGACTACAATTTCCATCATCCCTGACCATTGATGCCTGGGGTTGATGGCACCTGGAATCCAGCAACAACTAAGCGGACCATGGACCTGCACTAATACATAGTCATATTTGGGGCATGTGTTTAACCACTCATCGTGTTTCTTTCAAACTTTAAGAATATGCACAGTGACATTTCCCAGAACATCTTCAAAACTGCATGCAAAGTGTTGACCTACCATTTGCATAGCATATGCAGATGTTGCTATCTGACCTATTTTGTCTGTCTTGTTGTCATTAATTTTGCCAGAGGCTTTCGCTGCAGTCTCAGTATTGATGTGTGCTCCTGTTCATGCATAAACCACTTCCCATGGATGAAGCAGAGCCATGCATACATTCCTTTGTAATTGTGGATGAGCTGTGTTTTATCAATCTGCATATGTGTGTCAGTAATGCATGGTGGGAAGACAAATACCAGCTGAAGTAACGGCTTCGGTGAACTGGGTATGCACTGCACTCTGTACAAACTTCAGAAATCATTGTATTTATCTTACCGTATTTATTTTGTAGCAGTTCTCTCCAGCCCTTCTTCCATCATGTAACCTTAGGTGCTGTGCATTGGGATTCATTATATGTCTTTTCACTTTCAGAAACAATACTTATAATTTTGACCTCAAAAGCTCAAGGAGAAATTAATAAGCTGGGAATTCTGGAAGCAATTGCACTTATTTATCACATTTCTGAAGTAAGGTCCTTAGGTGCTGAGCTTTCAAAGAGTTATTCTTGCATAAGCAAAGTAAAGGCCAGCTCAGCTGCTCTGTTTGGGCCTTGGCATCAACACTCAGCATCTTTAAACTATTGCCAGTTCCCCAACACGGCACAGATACTTGCCCACGGATCCTTGCAGCAGTTGAGAGTATGAACCTCCATTTTAAGTTTCTGACAATGCTCTGATACCATGAGGAATCTATAGGGAATTTTAAATAGTTGCCACCCCTGTCCCCAGATATGTCTTACCTCACCAAAGAGCAATTTACTGAATTCCCTAGTACTGCACGAAAGCTTCCTGTAACCAACATGATATGTATTTTCACAACATGCTTGCTACACTGACTCCTGGTGTACTTGATAAACAAGAACATGCACTTGCTTACTTGAGTTTGTTTGGCATTGCTCATGTTTGTCTTGAAAGGGTGTAAAACATAAGAGCCTATTGAATCAGGATGATGGCCCATCTCGTCCAGCTTCCTTTTCTCACACTGGCCAATTTGATGTGTGTAGGTAACCTGCAAGCAGCTCACAAGCACAACACTCTGCTCACCTGCAGTTTCAAACAACTGGTATTCTGATGCACAATGCCTCTGATAGTGCAGGCAGAACATAGCCTTCATGGCTAGTAGCCACTGATAGCCTTGTTCTCTGTGAATTTGTCACTGGGCACCAGCACAGTACTCGGTGCACCACAATAGTCATGTACATACAGTCTATCATTGTAGTGAATGGCTTGTCATACTTTTCCCTGACAAAACTAGCAGAGAAAGCTGCCCCATACCAGTCTAACCAAACTAGCTCCATATTATGTACAGCAGGAATGAGGAAGCAATGGCCTTCCAGTTGTTGGACTACAACTCCCATGAACCCTGGGCATTGGCCAACAAGATCTGTAGGGTGACCACTTCCCAATTTCTGATCTTCATCCTGGTCTACTTGTAGTGGGTCTTTAAAGTTTCTGAAAGGGATCTTGTCCAACTTTACTTGATGATGCTAAGGATGGAACATGGAAACCTTCACATACTAAGCACATGCTCTACCACGGAGTTATACTCCCTCCCCCAAGTGAGTTGTGTGTTCTCTCCTAAGGAGGATTTCAAGCCTGTCTCTGCTGGGATCCTCAGTTCTAATGAGTTTTTCAATTGGCAGAGATGTGCATCATCGTCTCTAGCACATGATGCCATTCAGCCATTCACCATTTATCCACATCTAACTGGCCAAAGGTCCTGCAGGTCTGATCCAATTACCAGGGTGGGATGTTTTAGGTTTTTAAATGTGGTATCCATCCCTTTCTGACCTTTGAGGGATACTTAGGAGAGAGATGGCCTACTGCAGGATTTATTGGCAATTCAAAAGAAGACGCAGCATTCATCATTTTTTATTCCTAAGGATGCCTGGGACCAAAGAATTATTGGAGATTGCAAGGTTGTTGTGGTTGTTTTTTTAGCCCTGCTTGTTAATTTCACCCAAGCCAAGAAGTGAAGGAATTCATCATATGAAAGGATCCTTGTTTTGCAACTTTTGAAGTTATTTTTGATGTGGTTCTTTACTCTATAATAAAATATTCCCATCTGGTAAGAGTGCGCTCTAAAGCATATCAGTTTTCATCCACGCTTTTTAACATTATCTCCTATTGATTTTTTTTTTATTATTGTTTCCATACTGGATAAAAAAAGACAAAGAAGAAGAAGAAACAATAACAGATTGATGTCAGGCAAATGGATTCAAATAACAAAAAGAGAACTACATCAGTGTGGACGTTAGAAAGGTAAGCAAACAAGAGAGTCACTGCTGAGTTAACTTCAGGGCAAACAGCATGGCTAGCCTTTAGGTGTTGGCTGGGACAGAGACAAAATTCTCTGGTCTCACAAGTAGGCCTTTTGCTAAACCTTTGCTTATTTGGGGCCACCTGGAATGCCAGTAAGCCTTTGGTTTTGAAGGTTGTTAGCAGAGAATCCTAGCTAAGTGTTTATGGTTGCAATCCTGTGCACACATACCTAGAAGTAATCCCTTTGAACTCAGTAGAACACAGAATACTTGATGGAAACTCTAGTTTGCAACTTAGGGCCCATCTGCACTATATATTTAAAGCAGCATGGTGGCACTTAAAAACAGTCGTGGCTTCCGCCAGAGAATCCTGGGAGTTGTAGGACACGGGTGGTGCTGTGGGTTAAACCACAGAGCCTAGGACTTGCCTATCAGAAGGTCGGCGATTCGAATCCCTGCAACGGGGTGAGCTCCCGTTGCTCGGTCCCAGCTCCTGCCAACCTAGCAGTTCGAAAGCACACCAAAAATTGCAAGTAGATAAATAGGTACTGCTCCAGCGGGAAGGTAAACGGCGTTTCTGTGTGCTACTCTGGTTCGCCAGAAGCGGCTTAGTCATGTTGACCACATGACCCGGAAGCTGTACGCCAGCTCCCTCGGCCAATAAAGCGAGATGAGTGCCGCAACCCCAGAGTCGGCCACGACTGGACCTAATGGTCAGGGGTCCCTTTACCTTTACCTTTTAAGGATGCTGAGAATTGTTAGGAGACTCCTATTCTCCTCATAGAGTTACAGTTACAGTTCTCAAAGTGGTTTAACAATAAATTCCTCTTCCCAGAGAGCTCTGTGGTGAGGGAAATGGAGGGGGCATTCCTAACAGCTCTCAGCATCCTTAACAAACTACAACTCTCATGGTTCTTTGAGGAAAACCATGACTGCTTAAAGTAGTGTGGTGGTGCTTTAAGTACAGTTGGGCAACTGATACGTGATATAGTAGCAGTTGCAGCAGCGGTACACATGGTGGTGTCGACGTACCCTCCAAACACCAGCATCACTGTTCCTTGCTTGGATGGGCCTGCACTGAGGTGGAGGCGAGATTGAGGTTGCATGGGCACACCAGTGGGACCCCAACTACCAATCTTGTGCTCCAGCTGGTGCACCCAAATGGCCCTGACCTCCTCACCTCACTTCCCCAGCCCTGTCCAGGCAAGCAGAGATCTAGTCTTATAAGGGTGGCCTCGTGGCTTCCTACTACCACACTCATCACTACTGAGCAGTAGGGCAGATCTGTTTTGGAAGCTAGATCATATCATTTCCCTCCACAGTGATGTTCTAGTCCAGGAAAAGTGAAAGTCTGCTAGCCTGAATTCTCCTCGGAGTGTGAGAATGAGGGTACAATTATTTTAAGAGAAGATGACTCTAGTGGGCTTTATGTATGCATACCATGGAACCACCTCAATGCTAACATTGAAATAAAATACATGTAGCCGCATTAACTATTTCACTGTACTTTATAATAGCTTCATTATACTTTCTGCCTTTTCATGGCTCCTTTTAGATTTGGCCATTATCCTGTGCAAAAGTGGAGTAAGAAATAACAAAAGGCTGGGAACATCCAGTGTCATAGCACTGCTGGAGAAGTAAGCAGGTCCGGACCTAATCAGTTGCCTGCATAGGAGACCTCTGAGAGCCCCATATTTTCTATACAGGAAGGACTGGCTTGATATATAATAAATAGATCAACATCATCTTAAAGACGTCAAACTAGCTGTCAACTCTGATGCACATTAATTCCACCTGAAGCTCTTCAGAACAGCAGGGCAGGCAATTTTTGTCAAACTGGTGATTGCCTTGGTAAGTTCTCATAAACAGCAGAGCCGCTCTCCTCATTTAGAAATAGTGATTTAGTTTGAGGAATATGAGCAGTGTCAGTGAGCAATTAAATTTTAATTGAGCATAAAATAAAGTCCACTTGCTAGTGTATATTATCACCAAACTACTTGGAAAGACACCCAAGCCATTGTGTGTGTGTGTTTTCCTTTCTCTCTCGGAAAGTTACAGAGAGGTCGGAGGCCTCTGAAAGAAAACAGCAGGACATAAAAAGATTTCCACATAAGAAAGGTTTATTTCAGAGCATTATCACTTTATCCCTTGAAATAAACCTTCCTATACAGTCATACCTTGGGCTGAAGTAGCTTCAGGATAAGTATTTTCGGGTTGCGCGCTGCGGCGACACGGAAGTAACGCGCTCCATCACTTCCGGGCATCGCTTCTCGTGCATGCGCAGACGGTCAAAATGGCATCAAGCGCAGAAGTGGCGAATTGTGACCCACGCACGCGCAGATGTGTGGATGCGGGTTGTGTTCACTTCTGGATACAAACGGGGCTTTGGAATGGATCCCATTCGCATCCAGAGGTACCACTGTGTAGGGAACCTATAGGGTTATTTCATATATCAGGAGTAGCCAGAATGGTACCCTCCAAATGTTGTGGACTAAACCTCCCATTGGCCCTAGGCTGCATGGTCAGTGGCCAAGCAGAATGAGAGTTGTTGTTGCCTACCCCTGCTGCATACTGTAGACATTAATTTAAAATCTATTTAAAACTGAAACTGGTTGTGTCATTTGACAGGCACTTTGTCAGTACAGCATAATTTAATTTACTTCTGTTTACCTGTGCTTCCAGCCCTTCATGTGTTTTGGAGCCTCATTGGTGAACTATAAAAAAATACACACAGAGCTGTCTTGTCCACAGTCTGACTATTGGTCCATTTAACACAGTACTGTCTGTATCAGTGATATTTGCCATGGGGAGAATCATAGAACTGTAGAGTTGGAAGAGACCCCAAATTCAACCCCCGGCAACGCAGGAATCTCAGCTAAAGCATCCATGACAGCTAGCCACCCAACCTCTGCCTAAAAGCTTCCAAGGAAGGAGAGTCCACAGCCTCCTGAGGGAGACCGTTCCATTGTAAAAGAGCTCTTACTAAGTTTTATTCAGTTCACATTTACTAAATTTGTACTTTTGAAAACAATGTGCAAACTGAAATGAAATTTGCACTTGTTAAAGAAACAATCTATCTGCAGTCTTGGGTCCTACAGATGTTTCTGGACCATGTCTCATTGTCCCCAGCTGCTTTAGCTCGGTAGTCAGATATGATAGTATATGATAGGAGTTGTAGTTGAATATCCTGCTGTGGATGGTGCTTTCCAAACTCCAATGATCAATTGATCCTGAGGGCTTCTGTGCACAGCATTATGTAATTCTCACTGCCCAGCTGATCATGAGTATTTGAAAAGTGCTGTGCACTGCATCAAGTAAGTTCTATCATCTGCCCTCAGGGAAACCAGGTAGGGCTGGCCCAGACTGTGTGGAAGGACACATAGTTCATGGCACATTTACTCCTGCCCCCATTTCCCTCTGCTTTCTTCATCTCCCTTCTCAATGCCATTACAGTATTATTAGTTTTTTTCTTCATTGACTTAATTTAGTCACTTACTAATTAAGGGCGTCAGGTTGAGGGAAGGCTGATCTAGACTGGAAGCCACTTGGGACTGGCACAAGTTCCTACAAAGACCCTTCCCACCACCATCGCCGTATTATTATTATTATTATTACTGCTGTTGCTGTTGTTAATTACAATGGCCAGTAACATTATACAAAAGAAAAGAAGAAAATGCCTTAAAATGCATTAACAAGATACAAAAAGGAAAACAATTTAAAACCAAGAAAAAAAAATAAAGCAATGAACAATGCAAAATACATGAAATGTTCTTCCAATAGCATATTACTAAGGAGAAGTCCTACCCACCCCACTAAAATATGAGCACCACTGGAAGAAACATCTTCATTACCAAATGCCTGGGTAAAAACAAAAAAACAAAATTAGTCTGCAACCTAAAGATTCCCTTAGGCTGCAGAATGTATAGAGAACATTCACTGATCAGGGGCCACCACTAAAAAGGCCCTTTTTTCATGTGACAACCCTCTGTCTCTCCCTTGGGTGGGGCACATGGAGAAGAGCCTCTAATGGAGGCTGCAGGGTCAGGATTGGTTCAGACACTCCTTGAACCACACAAGATCTTAAAGGTTTTCTGCGTATAGTGGCAGGCTGCCTTACTCTCTCATTCACTGATATTTTGTTGTTCATTTTCATTTGTTAAAGCTGAGTTAATGTTTCCTCCTCTTAAGCCACCAAAGTAAATCATCATCCTCATCAGGGGCCTACCCTGTTGGACAGGCCTTTCCAGACTCTGGCGAATGAACAATGCCCCATAATGACTGTTATACAGCGTATCGATATAAGATTAATCAAGTTTATTTCTCCTGTCAGTGCCCGGTTGTAATAGATGACAGGCTGCAGTAGAGGCAAACCATCCAAGAAATTATTTGCTAGAGGCTTTGTCAGAAATCTGCTGACATTCAGGGTGCTCTTGACTGTGGCTGAGATATGAAATTCCAGCTTTGTGTCATATATGCATGAGTTCTTTCAGGCTTCTTTTGGCTTTCTCCAGCTGTAAAAAGGTCAGAGGTAATCAGATAAGCCAGGAGGATGCTATCTGTCATTATAATTGACTTGAGCTATGGCATGCAGGAAAGGGGGGTTCCAGAACAGTATCAACAGTGACATATAAAGAGATGGTAAAGATGCCCCATTATTGCTCAAGCAGGCACCCCTGGAACTAACAGACAATTTCAGACTATCTCATGGCAATAAAGAAATGCCTTCAGGTGTTACATGTGGTGCTTAAAAAAAAAAGTCATCTTTAGCTGCATAGAAGCTTTATCCCCTTGAATGGGAAAGATAAGGGACGTTCAATTTTGAGACAGTTATTTAATTCGTTATTGATGAACAAAGCGTGTGCCTTTTTCTGCTGTGTAGTGGAAACATTAGGTCAGAACAAGACCCAGCTTTGACACATCCCTCTCCCTGCCTCATTGCTTGGAAGAGGCAGGCTTATCATAGAATTGTAGAGTTGGAAGAGACAACATCAACAAACATTAATCGATAGTAATGCATCATATTAAACGTCCCTAAATATATTTAAAGGGACACGGGTGGCGCAGTGGTCTAAACCACAGAGCCTAGGGCTTGCCGATCAGAAGGTTGGCAGTTCGGATCCCCACTACGGGGTTGAGCTCCCGTTGTTCAGTCCCAGCTCCTGCCCACCTAACAGTTTGAAAGCACGTCAAAGTGCAAGTAGATCAATAGGTACCGCTCTGGTGGGAAGGTAAATGGTGTTTTTGTGTGCTGCTCTGGTTCGCCAGAAGCGGCTTAGTCATGCTGTCCACATGACCTGGAAGCTGTCTGCAGACGAACACTGGCTCCCTCGGCCTATAGAGCGAGATGAGCGCCACAACCCCAGAGTCGTCCACGACTGGACCTAACGGTCAGGGGTACCTTTACCTTTAAATATATTTAAGAAATGTATGTGAATTTAACCAATGAAAGTTGTAACCAGCAATTGCACTTGTCTTACCACTTCTGGCTTTTCTGGAGTAAGACAAACCATGAGCCTTGATTCACACAGAACGCTAAGCCAAACCAAGTAGCATGGCAACAGCAGGACTGGAGGAGGACCATTTTTACTGTGGGTATCCAGACACTCATGCTGGGCCATGATTTGGCTTAGTATTACATGCAAACTATTTCTAGCATCTGATCTCTTGCAACTGAGCTTTAGGAAAGTGTTCAACAAGTTGTGCTTACAGTAAGGATGGGCAAATCTGCTCACATTGGCTTCTCTCAGTTTCTATCTCAGTTTCTCAGTTTTCCACTCTTAAATTTAGTTCTCCACATTTTTATCCCAGTTTGAGATTTAACCATTTATTTGTTGTTGTTTTTTAAACTCTCATGATCAGAGTTTTAGTGCTGATTTATCTTAATATGCAGATTTTAATGTACAATTTTCTCTAATTGACACATTTTTGCAAAACAGATTTTCCAAATATAATGCATTTTTGTGTTATTTTTTGTAGTATATGCATTTTTAATGCATACATTCTCCCAGTATACGCATTTTTCTGCATATTATTTGGCTGCAGAACTGAATTGCAAAATTCAGAGAAGTACACATTTAAAAGGATGGCTGTGGTTTGATTCTCATATTGTTTCAAAGTATGAACTAGGTAGGTTTCACCATTATATAGAAACTGAATCAATTTTTTCCCATCCCTTGTTAACAGTACCTGATGGATAGTGGCAAATTGCACTGAACTTAATATAGCATCTTTCTCATTTCATCAGTCCAAACTGAAAGCATGGGAGAGGAGATAGAATCACTTATCAGCCAAATCCTCTTCACCACTAAGACGTATTGACAGTCTTCTGATAATTTGACTCATCTATGCTACAGTGCAAAGTTCATTTTCTCACATTCTGTCCTCTTTTTTTAAAAAAGGGGGGGAAAGAAAAAGTGCAGTCTTGTTATCTTTCTTCTACCAGTTTCAGACTCCCTTTCTGTGGGTCTTGTTCGTGGTGTGTCTGAAGAGATAATAATGTTCTCTCCAAAAGTATTTGAATGGCATATTCATTGCTGCAAGGTCATTGAAATTCAGAAAGTGTAACCAGTTCTTGAAATAGCAGTTTCTCATGACGAAGCTCCTACTATTGACATGTGAGCATGGCAGGAGTCTAAAAGGAACTCTAGGGTGATGCCCTTTAATAGGGCCACTGAAAAGTCACCAAAGGAGCAAGCAAACTTTTGGTTCCATCAAACCCTTCATCATGCTTGATGTTTTGCGACAGCATGGGAAAAGAATATAAGCCTGCGTGCAGATTTTAATAGTCTGAAACTGGAACGTAAGAGGTATTACTTAATTAGTTTAAGTCTTATTCGGTGTATAAGGAAACCTTGAGTTACACCAAAAGCTGAGACACACAAGCACATGTCTACTGTCTCTTTAAAAATATAAATGCCAGCAACAAATCAAGGACTAGTGACATGTTGTGTAAAATGTGTAGCTTCAGGCTTTATCTCTGTCCATGCATTTCCCTCCCTTTTAACATTTAAATGGGAAAGGTTGAAACATTGGGGTATTCTAGTTTCAGTAAAGACATTGAGTGAGTTGTGGAGGACATGATAAAGGTGTATAAAAGTGGACAGAGAGATGGTTATCTCTCTCTTGTGCGCGTATTCCTAGAACTTAGGGTCATCCACTGAAGTTGAATGATTGGACTGATTCAGGACTGACAAATTAAAGTGGTTTTTCGAGCAGCATATGAATGAAGACAAAATGTGGTGATGAATTCGCAGAAAGCTTTGAAAGGGGGTTAGACATACTCACAGAGGGGATAGCTATCAGTGGCTCCTAGTTGTGATGGCTACATTGCATCCAGTATTGTTGGTTGTAAGGTACCATCTGCAGGAATGATGACTGGAAGAATGCTTGAAGAATTTCCATAGGCATCTTCTTGACACTGTGAGATCAACGTGCTAGGACCAGATACGCTTTGATCTGACCCAGAAGGGCCACTATTCGTACCAAAATTGCATAAAAATTGGCAGATGTGTCTAGCCCCTAGACATGCTTGAGCTTTCTTTGGGAAATATTTCATCAATTGACATGACACATTTATTGGCTATTAGCCTATCAAATGACAAGGCCAAAGCATTCTCCCAGCTACAGTGGTCATTGGTTCCTTAAATTAAATGGGGTTAAATAAAGCTGTTTAATTACATTGTGTTGGGGGGGGGTGCCTGAGCATGATTAACTGGAGAAAGGGAAGTAACATTTCTGAGGATGAGTGGTGGGGGGAAGAATCGTTGTCTTGTTGCTGTTTTTCTTCCATGCTTTAGCTTATGCCCTCTGTTATACTTTACTTTCTCACTTCTGTGAAATCTTGTGTGTTCAGTTCCATACACACCATAATGCCCTTTCAGCATTGCTTAAAGGTGTTCCCATAACTAACCCATACCCCAAGTAGCATTATAATTGGCAACATCATTTGCATTATCACCAGAGGAACTGAGGATTCAAACAACTGGGGACACACAGCTAATTAATGCAGTCAGAGAGGGTTCCCTCAAAGGGATGCATTGTCTCAGGTGTTGATGTTGGCAGCCCTAGATAAAGAAACTTGGTCCGTAAGCTTCCTAATCTATCCACTTCTACAAACTCCCCACAAACATTTTCAAACTGTTCTCCCCTGAACAATATTAACTAAAACAGTCAGTGCAACTAAAAATGCTCGGGCATTCCCCCCCCTCAAAAAAAAACCCTTTTAATCTTGCATTTCCCTTTTAACTCCCCACCACCACAACCAAAAAAACCCTTTCCCTATAGAAACTGTTTCCTTTTGGATTGCTCATTTGAGCTTTGCTACCCAGGAGGTTGTGGTTAATTCAAAGCCTGGAGTTGTCAGCAAACTCCATACTGTATAATGCAAGTTTGGAATTAGAGGACAAAATTCAGCATAGTAGACTAAAAAAAAGTTTAGGCTTCTATAATGATGCTGTGTTGGAAAAGTTGCTTATGAAATCATACATAAAGCTCTTAATCCCACAGGGGCCTCCATCCACCAGGTTGGGGTAAATCCAAAAGGACCTTACAGATGCTGTGTTCACACATTATTTTATCCAGCTAAGTCCTAAACCCACTGAAATTAATGGACAAAAATTAGCATCATCCACCAATTTGAATGGATCTGTATTGAGTTGGATTAACATTAGATACAACCCATCATTATCATGATTTCATTTACAAATCATTTCCTATGAAGCATCTTGCAACAATAAAAACAATGGGGGGAAAACTCGTATATGAAAACAGTGAAAACAATTGTATGTATAAAAACAATTAAAACAATTGCATATATAAAAACAATTTCAAGTCCAAAATAGATATCAGCTTGGATAACATATATCCACTTAGGAAGTCTACCGAAAGAGTTCAAAAAGGACAATAGCAATGGCACCTGCCTGATCTGAAGTGGAGGAGTTCCAAAGGGTAGGTGTTGGCATGCTAAAGGCCCTTCAAAGTATTGCTGCACACCACTCCAATCTGAGCGGTGCAAGATTCCAGGGGTTCCAGGTGCTTGCCCAGGGTTCGTGTTTCCTTCAGAACGAGGGACAGTGGAGCCTGTTGTGTCTTTATGATATCTGGTTTATTTACACACATACAGTGGTACCTCTGGTTACGAACTTAATTCATTCCTGAGGTCTGTTCTTAACCTGAAACTGTTCTTAACCTGAGGTACCACTTTAGCTAATGGGGCCTCCCACTGTCACCGCGCCGCCAGCATGTGATTTCTGTTCTTATCCTGAGGTCACGTTCTTAACCTGAGGTACTACTTCCGGGTTAGCGGAGTCTGCAACCCGAAGTGTTTGTAACCCGAGGTGCTTGTAACCCGAGGTACCACTGTATATACAACCTAGGGCTACAATGTAGGGGTTCACAGCATTAGCACCCCAAGAGGGTCTTGCTTATCCTATAGCCTCAGCTTTGGATTCCAGCAGAAATTGGGCATGATCCTCAAACTCTGCATTCCTAGCCTGCTGCCTTGCTTCTAGCTCACAGGACTCAACTCTGATCTCTGACCTTTGCCTTTCTAACTACCAGCAAGTTGTGGGAAGGAGGCCTGTCCATCTGCTGTCTGACACAGATCCACTTCTGACCCAAACTTAGGCCAATATCTTTCCTTACCAGGGAGCTGGAGCCTGGCTATTGCGTGGCAAGTCCCGCCTCCCCCCTTGGAAAATAAAGACACAGGACACAGTATTTAAGGTTAATGGGCGGAAAAGGCCACAACTTTATTGATTGCAGGAATTGAGCGGTATTGGCTTAGGCATTGGTCCTACCGACTAACTGGCTCCAGCCTGATTGCATGAAGGCCGGCAAGGGTTAACCACCAGTGGGGGGAGTCCTGCTGATGTACATCAACTAGGAGCTCCCCCAGGGTCACCGCTCGGGGGCGTGCCTTAGGCCCACACCTCCATAGGCTTCGGACAGGGCAACGCCCCCTGGAATCCTTTACCGGACTACCCTTCGATTTGGGGGAAGGTGATGGTGCTTCCTTCCCCCCCCTCTCATCTGCATAAAAATACCCTTACCAATGCCTAACCGCCAATGCCAAGGAAGTTGTGACACTTTGTTACGAGGTAGGCAAAAAACCCCAATGGCTGGTGCCAATTTGCCAAGTGGAAAAATTCCTACCAGGCTTCTTGACGGCGACCAACCGAAGTCCATAGCAATGTCAGAGAGCCAAACCTAAGGGCGGGTGGGGTGGGAAACCGGAGCAGCTGGCGCAAAGAAGAGAGGGAAATCCTCGACCGCGCCGGCCCTAAATAGCCCGGGCCATGCCTCCATGGCCAGCCAATTGGCTGTCCAAGGAGATGACGCGCGCAAGGATCCCATCAGTCTTGCGGGGGGTGTGAGTCAGCCCCCGTGTGCGTGGGGAGGGCGTGGGTCCACAACCCCACCTCCTCTCCAGCTCGGAAGTGGCTTTCCGGAAATCTGAATCATTGCTTAGATTTTAACACATGCTGGATCCAGGAATTAGAAGGGTCTCAGCATACAGCCTACTCCCCCACTCCGGGGGGAAATAGAACCATAACAGTATATATAAGATTTCAACCTACACCTTTTTACTTGGGAGTAAGTCTCATTGAATTCAGTGGGGCTCACTTCTGAGTAGACATGTCTAGGGTTGCTATGTCAGTCACCTATTTTATTCCATCTGAAATGTCTTGTGAGCTGCCTTCTCCTTCGTTCTTGCCTCATAAATATCAGTAACCATGTTCTCAGGCATGCTGCCTTCTGCTGATTCGCAAACAGCTGCTAGATTAGAAAGGGGTTCTTATTCTTAAAACTGGGCCTGAGTTACTACTGAAACTTCCAAAAATCTAATTGTCGCATGTTAGCATTCCGACACATCAGGTGAATTTATTCCCAGCTGTTTCCTGTCTTCTCGACAGACAGCCGAAGCTTCCAAAATAATAAAAGGGGCTACATTATGGTTTCTATAGTGTAGGCAACAAACTGTGATTTCTGTTTGCCGCTACTGTGAGATTCACAGATGTTTGATACACAGGAAAGATTTCCAGTAATCACTAAAAGCTCCTGTAGGTGTTGAGATGGCTTTTATCACAGCCGTGGAATATCCTCTGCTGCTTTGGTAAAAGGTTTTTAAGCACTCTTTAAAAACCAAGAAATCACTCCCTTTCATTATTACACTTTTCAAGATGAAGCTTCAGTCTCCATAAACCTGTTTCTGAACTCCTTATTTAGTCATTGTCATGCTAAATACAGCTTCAAAGTCCATTTACATTTGGTCCTCTGTATTTTTAGAATACTCTTTCTATTGCATGGGGTTCAGTTTAGGATAACATCACAGGTAAAATGGGTGAGAATAAGGTACTGACCCCCATAGAATCAATCTCAACTGGATTACAGTTGGAATTTTGTAGCATCATCTTTCGAGCGTGGTGTTAGGAGTGGAACTTGGTGGGCAAAAGCTGGTTTGGGGTCAGATACCAGAGGAATGTTTTGGAAGTTTCACCAGGAAAACTGAACTACTGTTATTTTTAAATAAAGTTCTGGCATCCTTTTCTAAAAAGTGAATTTGTGTGATGGATATCTCTGCTTAAATGTTAAAACTGAGATTTAAGGAGCCCCCTCCCCACCCAAAAAAAGCCTTATGGGGTACATAGAAACCTAGCACTGAAGACTAGGGGTGGATGTCAAATTTATTCTGCCTGCATTTTAAAGTGAACTGAGTTGATTCTACTCCCAGACCTATAAACAGAGTGGTAAAGAGTGCTCATGTATTTTTAGAAACCAAAAAATATTGTGATTTTTATCTGGATAGTGTGATTTTTGAGTTTGGACTCGTCACATCCAAAATTGGGTGAAGTCAATCCAAAATCATTTCAATCTGCCATCTTGATTCAAAATGGCAGCTGGTGTCAAAGGGTAGTGACGGCTGCTTCTGCCACCTTAGGCATTTGAAAACAATATCTTAAAGAGGTAGGCAAAATGGTAGAAAACAAGTTGGAAAATGGACAAAAGGACAAACCATTTTTCAAAATATGTAGTAGATTAGAATGGAGCTAGGAGTTTGATTACACACTTCTCCAAATTTTGTGATGGAGTTTCAGCTGGAAAAAGTGGGCACAAAACTGCAACATATGGGGAGGATGCCTATTTTATGGGGAAATGCATTTTTTAAAAAATTAAGGGACAAAACAGATCTGTGATTAAGCACATGCAAAATTTCCACAGAATGGAAATGGGCTGATTTGACTCTTCCTACCAAAGGGTCTTAGAATCATAGAATTGTCAAGTTATAAGGAACTCCAAGGGGCATCTAGTCCAGTCCCTAAAATTGCCAGTTGCCAATACTCCTTTATAGGAGAAGGTGATGAAAGCTTCAGGTATTCTTAGAGACACAGATTCTTTAGATACATTCCAATCTGGGTTCAGGCCTGGCCACAGAACAGAGTCGACCTTAGTATGACTTTGCAGAGAACAGGACTGGTCGAATACAACCTTGCTCCTGCATTGGCGTTTGATACCATCAACCATGGCATCCTCCTAGATTTGTTCCAAGAAATGGAATTGGGGGCACTGCGTTACAGTGAAACGCCTGGTGAGAAAAGAGGGCCTTACCTTCTCCTGGTTTCTTGGCCTTCTTCTCATTCTTATCTTCTGATGTCCCATCCCCTGACAGCCCTGGATGGCTCTGGGGGGGGGGGGTCATTCAAGGCAACCTGTGTAGATCTGGGGCTGCCTCAACTCAACACAGACAAGGTCCAGATTCCTCCAATTAGGTTTGGGATTCAGGCCTTGGCCGAACCCACTGCATAGCACTGCTGTCTAGGCCAGTAATATATCTACCCCAAGTTATGCATGTGCTTTAGAAAAATGATTCAGCAATCATGCTTGTTCTTCTCCCCACCCATAAATATTGATTACAGTCCATATACGTGCATCAACTCTATGATTTATCATTGCAAGCACAGTAAAGTTTTCTCTCCCCTTCCTGCAGCAAAGGTTCTTGTTGCATCTTGTGACGAGGTTAATGAGGGATGTGGCAGGGGACTGTTTGAAAGCAGCAAACCATAAAACTTAACCATTGGATGAGTTTTATTGAAATACTGGATGCTGTCACTCATGACATATCCTAGCAAGCATGTTTCTCTCCTTCACTGTGGAGTGATGCTGCTTTCTGTACCCTCTTAATTTCAGACCAATTTATTTAGTGACACTTCTTAAAATACTTTCTGCAGTGGCTGAGTGCTACGAAAACAGTTTTCTTTTCCTTTTTGTTTCTTTTTTCTACGGAGAAAGCAATTTATTTATTTTTTTATCAATAGCAGCCCTGACATTATCAGATTGAGTGGTTCGCATCGATTTTCTGCCTGTGTATATTTTAATTGTGTTGATTTCAAGGATCTGTACTACAGCGCAAGTATCACAGGCCTCCCGCTCATTTCCACCACCACCCCTTCAAAATGTTATTTCGGTGGCAGCAATAGTAGGGGAAAATTACTTCAGTCTTGAAGAATACTTAGAACAGCAAAGCAGATTTTCAATTCCTTATGTGAACAATAGTCACTTATTCAAATCTTAACCAGTGGATATAAAAAAGAAAGAGGTTCAGATAACTGGGAAGATAAAAAAAAAAAGCCCTGCTGGATCAGTCCAAAGGCCCATGTACAGTAGTCCAACATCTGGTTCCCACAGTGGCTAACCAGGGGTAGCTCAGTACTGTCACTACATACTGAGAAATGCCCTTTGTGCAATTAATGTGTCCCATCACCCTCGCACCACAAACCCTGAAGAAATTGAATTTTTTGTGGCTAGGAACATGATGGGGAAATGCATTGAAAAGTGTGAAATGAATGAGTGACCAATAAGAAGACATATAAGCACCCTCCCAGTAAATCAGGACGGATGCTCATAGTCATTTAATCTCTCCACAAACAAATAAGAATGAATACTTAATAATCCATGTAAGCTTTCTGAAAGCAAATTAATGCTCTATGAACAGGTCATTGGGAGCAGCCACAGATGCCTATGTACTTAAGCACAACAGCACTTTCTCCTCCTATGGTTTCAAGCAACTGATATTCAGAGGCATTGCTGCATTTGGCAGTGAAGGTAGAAACAACCATCATGGCTAGTAGCCATTGATAGTCTTGTCCTTCATCAGTTTGCCTCATCCTTTTCCAAAGCCATCCAAGTTGGTAGCCATCACTACCTCTTGTGAAAAAGGTGCTGCAGCCCCTTCTAGATTACAGCATACATTAAAATAGATGCCTGCAGCCAATGGTTTGATTGGTTACTTTGGATCAAGTGCCTTGCCTATTCAGCTTTGGATCATGTGTACAATTCCTCTTTGCCCATTTTCTCTCCAAGTTCTTCCCTCTGGCTCTTCCTTCCAGACTCTTCATTTCAGACTTTCTTATTTAGTTATTTATTTATTACATTTTAAACTCAAACCCCTGGGATTTCACTGAGAGTGGGTTACTGGCCCAAGAATATTTAGAGAGCCACTGATATTTAGAGCCACTGAGGTCCAGCGCCGAGGGCCTTCTGGCGGTTCCCTCACTGCGAGAAGCCAAGTTACAGGGAACCAGGCAGAGGGCTTTCTCGGTAGTGGCACCCGCCCTGTGGAATGCCCTCACATCAGATGTCAAAGAGAAAAATAACTACCAAACTTTTAGAAAACATCTGAAGGCAGCCCTGTTGAGGGAAGCTTTTAATGTTTAATAGGTTATTGTATTTTAGTGTTTTGTTAGAAGCCGCCCAGAGTGGCTGGGGAAATCCAGCCAAATGGGCAGGGTATAAATAATAAATTATTATTATTATTATTATTATTATTATTATTATTATTATTATAATATTGGTTCATTGGGGATGTATAGTAGCTCCTGGGGTGTGGTCTGAAGGCACATGACACCACCAGGTTCCTGAAGCTAAGCTGGTCGAGGTCTGACCATTGTCAATCCAGCAGGTGATTTGGAATTTCCAATTTACCTGAAAGATCATATCACCCATTATATACCCATTTGATCACTGTGCTGTGCAGGGCTTTCAACACATACCATCTTACCAGGAGGTCAGTTCTTCACAATGTAAGAATCAGGCATTTAGTGTTGTGGCATCTACCCTTGGCTATGCTCTCCTCTTGAATACTGGACAGCTGGGAGTAGAGCCAGTTCTGGCCAAGATGGCAGCATAATCCTGCAGCTCCTCTGTCAACCGGGCATAATTATATATAAAACTACCTAATGATAGCAAATAAAAACAGATGAGTGAAACCTTAGCAGGCTATGAAATGTGTACACTTACATTTAAAAGAATGGTGCCTGGATTCTTGCTTTAAAGAGAAGAGTTGCTTTGACAGCTGTCCAGAGAGTAATTCAAACATGACACCCCAAACTCCAAAGTTCTCTAAAGATGGACAGTATCTGCTATCGGACTATTAGACTATCATCTCTGTTGTCTTTTCAAAGTCTACTGAAAATCTTCCTCTTTCAACAACCCTTTTAAGCTGAACCCAGTCTTCATCTGTACTGAAATTCAGAAGAAGAAGAAGAAGAAGAAGAAGAAGAAGAAGAAGAAGAAGAAGAAGAAGAAGAATAATTTATTGATTTTCACTTGTTTGCCACCCTGGGCTCCTTGGGATATAAATTAAATAAACAAGGAAACATAAGGAATGATGGAAATGCAGATACTATATGTATTTTTCATTCCATTTATTTATTTAACTATATATATATCTATATATATATATCTATATATATATATATATATATATATATATATATATATATATAGATCTATATATCTATAGATCTATATATAATATATATATATATATGGTCTTACATGGTATAAAATTGTTGTTAAAATTTGTCTACTGCCCTACATCCATAGATATCAGGGCAGTTCACAACATAAAATTATAATAGAAAAAATACAAAATGCTTCTATTGATATTATATTGGTATAAAATATTGATTAAAAATAGCATTCAAAGCAGACTTTAAACCAGGAGACAGAACCATCAAATTATTTTATCTATCGGCAGCTTTAAAAGCAAATATGCATGATAAAATTCCATATCTGGGTAGGCTTTCTTTAAAAAAGAAAGAAAGAAAGAAAGGTCTGATCAGAGGTGAAAAACAGTACAGCCAAAGCTCCTGCTTGCTATCTGCAGGAAGGAAGTTCCAGAGCATAGCTGCTGCCAACCTAAAGGATTGAATTCTTGCAGGTGTGGAACAAACATTATGTGGCACTTGCAGAAATGCCCATTCTTCAGATCGAAGAGGCCAAGTGGGAAAATATGGGATAATGTGATCTTTCAAGTAAACTGGCCCCAAGCTACAGAGGATTTCATATACTAATAGTAACACCCTGTGATCGGCCAAGTTACACATTTATTTCTTTATTTGTTAACAGTGTCTGTAGATCGTCCTATGACAAGAGTTCTCAGGGACGCTCATGATGAGAATTAAAAACAATTAAACTCTTATAATTTCTTCATAAAAGAAGCACAGTTGGCACAGAGAGCATGAATTGCAGGTCCCAAAGGCAATTCCTCTCCGCCAGCATCCACTGCTTGTCACTAGAAGGGATGGGAGGGGGGTGCAGAAGGCTAATTGGTAATGCATTTGTGAGTTTGCAGATAATTAACATCATAGCTGTTTAGTTCTTTGGAGACTTAATGCTGTCTCTTCCTTTTGCAGTTCCTCATGTCCCTCCCAGTACTGGACATCACATTTGCATATGGGACCGCTCTGCCCTTCAGCTGTTCCAGCAACATTTCCAAAGCAGTATCAAGGGTTGGGGCCTATTTACTTCATTTTAAAACCTAAGGACCCAGAAAATCTGATTTGCTGGACTCTTTCCCCAAAGCTTTTAATTATTCTCTGTTTCATGTGTGTGTGTTTAAGGATAGCAATACAATTGATTCAGTTCTCATTTAAAGGCAAACTTGCCAAATTTGCACTTTCTGGAAAATTACAGATAGCGAAACACAGTCGTCCTTTGACCTTTGCACTTCTCTGAATTTTGCAATGCAATTTTCCAGCCAAGTACTATGTACCAAAGTGCATGTACTTTTTCATGTGTTAGTGAAAACAACATATAAAAATGTATTGTATTGGGGGAAATGGCTTTGCAAAAATGTGCATATTGCAAAAATTGCACACAGCAACGTGCCTATTAGGAGAAATGAGCAAAAAAATGCTGGTGAATTTTCGTAAGCACACTAAATAAATAATTTTTAAAAATCACAAACTGTTGTGGAAATGTGGAGAACCAAACTTAAGACTTGAAAAATTAGAAGCTAAGAGAAAATGACATGTTCATCCCATGTGTCTCTCTGTGTGTGTCCTTCTGACATCCTTTTTACTATGCATTCATGATCATTTGTGATAAATTTGAAGATAGTTGTACACCAGGGGTCAGCAAGGTTTATCTTGCCTGGGCTGGATTGGTTCTGCAGAGATCCCTCTGTGGGCTGGATCACATGCATGCCCGTGATTTTCGGCGTCTGCACATGTGCAGATGTGATTTTTGGTGCCGCGGAAGCAGGTCCCTGCGCCGCGTTGCGCCGGTTTAGCACAGCACACGAGCAGGAGGCTCGGTTCAGGGGCAGCTTGTGGGCCAGTCAAATGACCTTCGCGGGCCACTTCCAGTCCATGGGTTGCTAACCCCTGTTGTACACAATTCTGCTTTTAGCACTGCTTGCACTCGCAAAAGTTTTGGGGTGAATGTGCTTCTTCTTTTCCAATCAGTGCATGTTGCATAACTTCCTGCTGAAATATTGTAGCTATTTATACCACAAATGTTCCAGTTTATTTTTTGCCCCTCTTTCATTGAGCTATAGCACAACAGTGCCACTCCAGAAAGCAATAAAGCAGTAACTACAGGAAATTATATGTGGACAGTCAAGTATCATCCACCACTAATGCACTATGATTGCAGAATATACCAGCTAAAACAAAACAAAACAAAACCTCCAAAAGGGCCATGTGTGTGCTTGGTTTTCCAAGTTGAAAAGTCCTCTCTGTTTCCAGGACTTTGCCTTTTATAGCTACTGCAGTTATTACCTTTCAACTTCTATGCCACTTTTCAAAACCAAGTGTCTTTGGCTCACAACTGAAAGGTTATAAACAGCAACAACAAAAAGGCAACAAAATACTGACGTCAAAACCCCATCACTACCTATGAATTAGGCATTTAAAGAAATTCAAATAAAGCAGCATTTTTAAAAACACACACAAACAAACACACAGGGACTCTTGGCTGCTTGCTAGGCATGCAAGCTTGATGCAATGTTGCCATCTAGTGAAATTACTAAAATATATGGTTTTGTCAATGAAGCACCGGGTTAAGTGCAGATGTATAGGATGCTGTCTTAAACCATGGCAGACTAGTTATACATTAAGTCCAGTACAGCCTGCTCAGTAGATCAGTGGTTCCCAGGATCTCAGGCAGAGATTTTCTTCCCAGCACCTCCCCAGCCAGTGGATGAACCTGGGATTTCATAAAGTGCCATTAAGCTGTCATCCTTCCCCGTAACAGCTGCCTTATCAGGCCTAACCAGAGTTATAGTTATGCCACAGTTATCTACTGGGAGAAGAAAGGCACAGCATAAAAGGTTGGTTGCAAAGTTTAACATTTTGAATTCCCATCTTTTTATTTTTAAGAATGTTACTAATTCATAAGAGCTATGAATACATTCTTGAAATTGCATGGGCAACATCCCATAGAATCACACAATCCCAGAGAGATTTATGGATAGAATTTCCATTGGCCATCCTGCAGAATCAGTGCTTGCTTCTCAACCTCTCACCATGATAAGCAGGAACAGAACAAATCAAGAGCACAGACCCAGAGAACAAGACAGGAGTCTTGCTTCTCAACCTCTCACCATGATAAGCAGGAACAGAACAAATCAAGAACACAGACCCAGAGAACAAGACAGGAGTCAGGACCACAGAGCAAGAAGGACTGTAGTTGTGTGGTGGAGCTTTTGCCTTGCATGTTGAAGGTCCCAGGATCAATCCCTGGTAGGGCTGGGGGAGACTCTTGCCTGAAACCCTGGAGAGCCACTGTCAGCTAGAGTAGATGGGTAATGAGCATAGCCTGAGAGGGGCAGCTCCCAGGAAGGTTCCCAAAGGCCAGTCAGTCATTGGCCTATCCAGTACTGTTGCCTGTGGTGAGTCTACAAGAAGGAGCAGAGCACTTGTGGTGTTTCACTTGTCTGAAGAGAGTGTTAATTAATTATTTTATTGATGTGTGTGTTCTGCCCTAGGACCATTTGGCAATAAATAAATAAATAAATCAATAAATAAGCAAACAAGCAAGCATGACAGCTCTCATAATAACCCATTCAACCCATTCAACTCTGGGGAAGAAGAAAAATTATTGACTATGGTGCTATCTGCACTTTTCCATTTGGGACAGTTTCCCCTGCTCCCATGAAATTTAGAATTTCTTTAACTCCCATGTTTATGTACATGCTCAAATATATTGCACTGGCTGCTGACCTCCATTGGTGGAGATATTTTCAATTAAGAAAACATTTAGATAGTAAACTCTCATTCAGTAAAAGTAGTTTTTTAATTAAACAGATGGCGATAACAAAGAAATTAATGAACACATACTTGTTTGCCTGCTCTCCTCATTTGCCTTCCTAAATTATTCAGGTTATGCAGCAATTAAGCTTTAATTGCTTTTAGACAAATGGATATCTCAGGATGAATGACAACGTGTGGCAGAATTTTCTACGGAGCTCACGATAACCCAAAGGCCCGCATGGTTTTTTTCTGGTTGCAATCCTCAGAGCATTTCCTCAGAGTAGTCCCACATACCACAGCTTTGCAAGAGAGATCAGAAGTGGGATAATTGGCATTCATGTTTGGAGTGTTCGCACACTGACATAGCTTTGGAACAAAGCAAATAATGCCGTAAGGACTGTACCTCAGGGATGACCAACAAAGGCTGGAGTAAAAGCCACGCTATTCTGTTACTGGGAAAGATGGGTTACAGCCACATAGACACTTCTGCCCTGCGAACATGGGAAGAGGCTGCTCGGTCAGGCCAAAGGCTCAACCAATCCAGCATCTTGTTATCACAGAGGCCAACTAGATGCCCATGGAAATCCCACAGCACCCTCCCTACCTGCAACTCCGGCAACTGGCATTCAGAAGTACGCCATCTGTAAAAGTGGTGGTAAAACATAACCATCATGGCTGGTAGCCACTAGTGTCTTTATCTTCCGTGAATTTGTCTAATCCTCTTTTCAAACCATCCAAATTGGTGGCCATGACTGACTCCTGTGGGAACAAACCCCCATAGTCTAATTATGCATTGCTGGATGAAGAAGTACTTCCTTTGTCCTGAATCAGCTTCATTCAGCTTCGTTGTGTGGCCCTGAGTTCTCATATCCATGTCATCTTGCTTTGGTGACACATACACCAGATTTAAGGACACCCCATTGCTTCTCTGATAACCAAGGAATGTAGAAACCATGTAGAGACAGAGCCCCAGTCTGGTCTCACATTGTAATGTGCTTCATCCTTCACCATTAACTTTACAGGGTAGTTTGAGAAGAAGCAAATGGCAGTGCAGAAACAGTTCTTGCATGCAGCCATCATTGAGCCCGGCTTCAGCTGGGGAGGGCGGGATATAAATAAAATTTATTATTATTATTATTATTATTATTATTATTATTATTAGTTGGATCTGTCCATCATCTGCTTATGAGTTTCCTAAAAGCATAGCTTTTATTTCAGTTTTTTTGGGGTGGGGAAAGTATTTCTGTACCTCCATGTCATAAAACATCAAGGTGGTGTACAATGTTATTTTAAAAATGCACGTTATGAAGATGATTGTCTAATCAAAACTGAAAATGAAACAGTTGCAAAGGCCTATTAGCATATAAAGGTATTCAATAACATCTGAAATTCAATAGCGAGGGTGCCTGCTGAATCAACGTGGGAAGATTGTTCCACAGCACAGGACCAGCAACAATAAATGCCTGACTTTTAGCTGAGGCCAGTCAAGTTTCTGTAACATGGGGGGAGGCAAGTTTATTGTGCCTTCCCAGATGATGCCAGTGATCACCCTGGAATATAAGGGTTTGGGGAACCCTTAAACTTTCCTAGATCCAAGTTGTTCAGGGTTTGTATATTCACACAAGTCCCTTGAACCTTTGCCAGTAGTATATGGGCAGCCAGTGCAGATGTTTTAACAGAGGTGTCACATGCTGTCAGATATCTACCCTCGTCAGTAGCCTAGCCACTGCATTCCACACCAAGGGCAGCTGCAAGTAACAGCACATTGCAGCAGTGGTTGGTTGCTGTTGGGAAAGAGGTTGTCAGACAGTTCCATGGTCTGACTCTGAACTACTAGGTCTCATTTGTATTTAACACTCATCAGTGAGCCACATGGTTTTTAGCATGAGAGTACCTGTAATAATACCTTTATAATTTGCATCCGAAAAGATAGCTGAGAGTTACTGCTAAAACTATGTTGCTTGTCATTTTTATTTGTAGACTTCTCCTTCTTCTCCTTCTTCTCCTCCTTCTTCTTTTTGTAAATTATAGCCTGCTTTCTCCTGCATTCAAATTAAATATTTGTCCATACATGAACTCAAGCATTTGTTACTAGATGGTGGATTAGTTTGCTTCATTGAAATAAATGTGGCTCAGTGTCCAAATTTTTACTGAATTAACAACCTGGAAATAAACACAAAATAAATAACTAGCTCCAGGTTTTCAGTACTTTTAATCAAACTGTCTCATAAATCTTACTGGAAAGATAAATGATTTGCCTAGATAAATAAATAAATAAAAAGTTGTTAGAGCAGTAATGAATTGCCAGGATTAAAATATCCATTATAACGCCAACACATGTTGCCTTTTAATGCAAGTACATGATCTTGAATATTATTAAGGTTTAAACAAATTTTGAATGTGACAAGCACAAGATTTAATGTGGCACATAAATGAGTTTAAAGAGCTAATTAGATTTTGTTGGGCAGTTCTATGTCTAACGGATATGTAACAGCAGTAATACCAATTAGGCAGGCATAATCACCAAAACAGGTATTAATTTTATCTTGCATCTTTGGCTCTTTACTTCACGTTTACAGGTGGTCTCTCTGATTTCAGAGTGCCAGGGTCCAACCTGTGTCAGTTCCTGTGTGTGTAGACTAAGGATGAAGGATAATTTCATTAAGACCGCATTTTAAAGCAAATCAGCCCAGACTATAAATTCTCAGATTTATATGCAAATTAGAAAATAGTTAACTATAAGGTTGTGCATCAGTCTGAATTTTGTGGTGCAGTTTTGGTTTTTAAAATGTGTGCTTTGCAAGAAAAGTGCGTACCAAAATGCATATTTTGGGGGGAAATGAATTGAAAAGCATGCAAAATGGCCTATGTTGTGAAAGAAACAAGAGGTGTGTAGCTCTGCTGTTTTTTCAGCTTTTGATACCATTCTTCTGGTGGCGACAGTCTGAGTTGGTATTCGGGGCACTACATTAGAGTGGTTCCACATCTACTTGGATGCCAGCTCCAGAGGAAGCTCTCCAGCTTCTTGGAGAGCATTGCTTGGTTCTATGGGTTCTCCACTATGGGGCTGAATCCAGACAATACTGAGATGTTGTTAGTAGATTCTTCCTTTGACCTGCTGAGTGACATGCGTCCTGCTCTAAATGGGATCAAACTCCCTCTGAAGAAGTGGGTTTGTGGTTTGGAGGTTCTCTTGGATCCATTGCTATCACTTGAGAAAGAGATGGCATCAGTGGCACAGAGTGCCATCCATCAGCTTAGGCTGGTGGCCCAACTGCAGCCTTATTTGGATAGGGATAACTTGGCTACAGTAGTCTATGTTCTGGTTAACTCAAGATAGGACTAATACAATGTGCCTTACATGAGGCCACCTTTGAAAATGGTTCAGTGTAGAATGTAGCTGCCAACTGTTGACAGGTATGAGGTGAACAGATCATGTAGCACCTCTTCTGCTACAACTACGTTGGCTATTTGTATGCTTCTCAGCCCAATTCTTTATGGCTCCAGACCCCAATATGTTCTGAAATGTCTCTTCTGATATGGCCCTACATAGACCCTAGAACCTACCTAGACCTTTCTCCAGGTCCCCCCTCTGAGGGAGTCTCAGAGGATGGAAATAAGGGAGAGGACTTCATTAAAAATATTATTAATTTCATTGGGTCATCTCCATTAACTTCATAGAATCATAGAATCATAGAGTTGGAAGAGACCATAAGGGCCATCGAGTCCAACCCCCTGCCAAGCAGGAAACACCATCAGAGCATTCCTGACATATGGTTGTCAAGCCTCTGCTTAAAGACCTCCAAAGAAGGAGACTCCACCACACTCCTTGGCAGCAAATTCCACTGTCGAACAGCTCTTACTGTCAGGAAGTTCTTCCTAATGTTTAGGTGGAATCTTCTTTCTTGTAGTTTGGATCCATTGCTCCGTGTCCGCTTCTCTGGAGCAGCAGAAAACAACCTTTCTCCCTCCTCTATGTGACATCCTTTTATATATTTGAACATGGCTATCATATCACCCCTTAACCTCCTCTTCTCCAGGCTAAACATGCCCAGCTCCCTTAGCCGTTCCTCATAAGGCATCGTTTCCAGGCCTTTGACCGTTTTGGTTGCTCTCCTCTGGACACGTTCCAGTTTGTCAGTGTCCTTCTTGAACTGTGGTGCCCAGAACTGGACACAGTACTCCAGGTGAGGTCTGACCAGAGCAGAATACAGTGGCACTATTACTTCCCTTGATCTAGATGCTATACTCCTATTGATGAGGCCCAGAATTGCATTGGCTTTTTTAGCTGCCGCGTCACACTGTTAGCTCATGTCAAGTTTGTGGTCAACCAAGACTCCTAGATCCTTTTCACATGTACTGCTCTCAAGCCAGGTGTCACCCATCTTGTATTTGTACCTCTCATTTCTTTTGCCCAAGTGCAATACTTTACATTTCTCCCTGTTAAAATTCATCTTGTTTGTTTTGGCCCAGTTCTCTAATCTGTCAAGGTTGTTTTGAAGTGTGATCCTGTCCTCTGGGGTGTTAGCCACCCCTCCCAGTTTGGTGTCATCTGCAAATTTGATCAGGATGCCCTTGAGTCCATCATCCAAGTCGTTGATAAAGTTGTTGAATAAGACCGGGCCCAAGACAGAACCCTGTGGCACCCCACTAGTCACTCTTCTCCAGGATGAAGAGGAACCATTGATGAGCACCCTTTGGGTTCGGTCAGTCAGCCAGTTACAAATCCACTGAGTGGTAGCATAGTCAAGACCGCATTTTACCAGCTTCTTTACAAGAATATCATGGGGCACCTTGTCAAATGCCTTGCTGAAATCAAGGTAGGCTACATCCACTGCGTTCCCTTCATCTACCAGGCTTGTAATTCTGTCAAAAAACGAGATCAGGTTACTTCTGGGGGGGTGCACGCGTGCACACACACACAAGTGTGCAAGTGTGTATTCAATGTTAGTCCTAATCAGAGTAAACTGATGACTAACTTAATTTCAGTGGGTCGACTCTGAGTTCGACTAAGATACATACAACTAAAAAAAAATCAGAGAAGGCACCATACAAACCTTGCTGAGTACAGCATTCCACAGATGTGGAGCCACAGCTAAAAATGCCCTCTCCCTCCATACCCATCTGAGCTGAATCAAGTTATTTTGCAAAGCACCAATTGAAATATGAACCAAATCTTGAAATTAGTGTGCACCCCTAGTATTTAATACCTGACAGTTTTTGATAGGTAACATACTACGGTTAAATTTACTTTTTGATTACCAGCAGCATGTGACTTTACAAATCTGACGTTCACCACCACAACCAAGCATTGCAGGAGGACCTGTTTTCAAAAAAGTTGATATTTACAAATTCCTATTCCTAAGGTGAATTTGAAATCCTGAATGTGAGATTGCCAAAATAAAAAAAACTGATGACTGTTGAGTATTTGCAAATAATCATTGTCATTCTACTCTGCACAAAATATTCAGAATCTGAACTAATGACTGCTCAAAAATAGAGATAATGTGTGCCAAAACCATTTCTCTGCATTACTTTGTACTGCTGCCCCCCCCCAAAAGCTTTAATGCATTTATGTTTGTCCGCTGCATCTTTGGTCTTCCAAGGATAGCAACAACAACAAAGTCTTATCTATTCCTCAGCAGATTCCCTATTAAGCAACAGAAGTCTCTTCCATCTCAGTTTTCTATCTAAACAGGGTGCAGTATGCTCTAAGTGTATAAATAAATAATTTTTTGTAAGAAAAGAACAACACACACACACACACAGGAGAACTTGCCTGAGACTAGCAACAGACTTCAATGGTATCTTCTGAGACACACCTGACAGGAGAGCTTTGAAATGTGAATCAAAGCACACTCGACTAGGGAGAAACTTGTCGTACTCAATTAAAGATGATCTGCGGCAAAACACAGCTCAATCAAGGTGAAGTGCTTCCATCCCTTCCCATCGTGCTCTCCAAGGCTCATCAGAGGCTCTGGAGAAAGCTGTGCCGTGTGGGGTTCAATCGCAGGTAGAACCAAAGGAGACTCTCTGGGATGCACCTCCTTAATGTTCTTGGGGGAGAAAATATTTATTTGTAAATGTCCTTGGAAAAACTTTCATGAGATTCCAACTTCAGCTACAGAACTTAGTTCTTTTAAGGGCATCAGTGATAACGGCTGACAATATCACAGAGATTAGTCATAAAAGGGACATCAGAGGTCAACAACTTCAACCCCATAGTCTGAATCTGCAACTACAACATCATTAGCAGATGGCCAATCAGCCTCTATTTAAAGAAGGCTATTGGAAGATAATTTCTTTGGGTTTAGTGAGGTGGGCTGCTTTCCTTTAGGAAAATGAACTTAACAGGAAGGACCATGGCTTAGTGGTAAAGCAAGTGATTTGCATGCAAAAGGCCACGGGTTCAACCCCAGCTTCTTCAGATAGGACTGGGAAAGAGTAGGAATGAGGGGAGGAATTCTATTCTATTTGTATTTATAGGAGAACCTACCTAACCTTCGCTTTCCAGAACAATACGTTATGCTTTATTTATTATTTAATTGTTTAATTTGTATACTGCTCTTCATCCGTAGATCTCAGGGCATGAAACACAGTCATTCTTCAAAATTCACTCATCTCCAAATTTTGCAATGTACTTCTCCAGTGCAATAGTTTATACAAAAAAATACATATACTGGTGTAAAGTGTGCATGAAAATGCATCTATTACTAAAAGTAGTTCACAAAAATGCATTATATAAGGGGAAACTGCTTTAAGAAAATGTGCATATTAGCAGAAATCCACTCTAAAATCCTGTGGAATTTTCATGAGTACTTCTTTTTGCTTTTGATTTTTGAAGGAAAAAAACGATCACAAAATGGTGGTGAAATGTGCTGAAACAGGGCTTTTTTCAGCCAGAACTTGCCAAAGCTCAGTTCCTGCACCTCTCAGGTGGGTGCCATTGCCATTATAAGAGAGTAATGGAGGCATTCGTAGTATGTTCCAGCACCTCTTTTTCTAGATAAATAGCACTGTGAAGAACTGAACATAAGAGCAGGAATATGAGAGTGAAATATACTCGGAGTTGAGTGTGAATTTCATGCTCTTTATTCAGCTCGTAGTAGCAATGAATGAAACTTTCCCCAAAACGTCTAGCTATATATACATTATTTACACAATGGGCCCCGCATGATTGGCTAATTCTGGGCTGCTTCTGTAGGCCAATCAGGCTGCGGATTCACTTCCTCTAGAAACCTGATTGACTGCTCCTGCAGGCCAATCAGGTTGCTGTTTCACTTCATTTAGGAGCCTGATTGGCTGCTCCTGCAGGCTGGATTGGGTGGCTCATGCGGACCAATCAGACTGCTGCATTCTGGATCCCATTGTTCTAGGATTCAGCTCAGTACATAACAGAGAGCTGTTGGGTTTGGAACTTAACTGGTTAAGTTGTTCCCATGATGCCTCAGCATTCTGACGTCAGCTTTCGAAGCTGGGAGGAGCTGGGAGGAGTTTCGTTTCTGTTCCTCTCTGTTCTTTGAGAGAGAAGGTCGCAGGTTTGTCATGGCTGCGGTGAGCCCAGGAGATCCCTGGGGAATGTCGGAATAAAGAACTGTAAATAGACAAACCTGGACTCTGTGTGTGTTTGTCTGAAGCTAAGTGAAGCTACGTGACAGTTTTCACCGCTGTGTTCAACTCTGCTGAGGCGTGACTGAGAGCTCAGAGCGGAGGCGTGCCGGGCGGCCATAAAGAGCTAATTGAGGATCGCAAATCAATTAGCGGGGGTCACGTCAAACCAATAAATCAATTCCACAGGTTATGGACCCTTAATCACCGATCGTAAAAGTGTCACAGGAACGCTTTGAAGTTGCGGTTCAGAGCAACGGAAGTGCCGGAATGCGTTTGAAGTTGCGGCAGGAGGTGGTGAGATTTTTGCCTGTTGCTAGGAGGCAAAGGAGTAGCTGCGGAGCTAAGAGAGCAGCTGGAAAATTCGTTTCTCCACGGATGGGTGCCGGAAGAGCTTGTAATCTGTGAGTACAGCTTGGGGCCCCTTGGGAGAACGGAAGACAATGGCAGGCAGCCAGGTCTTGGAGGACATTGCGTTTGAAATGCTCACTCTAAGAAGTTGAGCAAGGGCTGTCTGGGGATGTGCTGCGTTTGCTGTGAAGCTTCAGCAGGAGGCCAGAGCCCTGGAGAAAGTATTGAGAAAAGCCTAGAGATGGCTGGTGCCCCTGTTCCTGATGCTTTAGCCTCAAGGAGTGCTAGTGAGCAGATCGGGGGGGCGAAGGATTCCAAAGGCAAGTGTAAAGGCTTGTCCACTGTGCGTGCTGGAGTGGAATGTCAACAAAGCAGGTTCCCAGAAAGCCGCAGTGGGAGCCAGGCCAGAGGGGGCGGAGCTGGCAAGGAGTGCTTTTCCGGAAGAAGGAGGGCCAGGCCAGCTGGGAGGAGCCCCGGGCAGTGTTTTTCCACTGGAGTTCGTCGTTGCTATGTGTGCAATTTGACGCGACGCTTGCTACGTGTGCCCATGGAGAGCGGAGACAGCTGGGCAGGAAGGAGGTCCCAAGGTCAACCAGCTGAGTTCTCATGGGAACCAGTCTCGGAGAGGAGGCCAGCGTGGGAACGCAAGGGAAGGACGTGGTTCAGACACTGGGGAGGGTTGTTTTCTTATCACTGCTTCTATGGCAACTGTGAAGAACAACTCCAGCCAGGACACGGTGACACGCTGGGTTTTGAATACTGCTGTTGGTCGTCACCTGCTAAGCGAGCCTGCTGGCGAAATGCGGAACTGCAGGGCTGTTTCAACAGGAACAACTGTGATGTTAGCAGACGGAATGAGAAAGTCGGTTTCTGCTGTGGCTAACATGTTTTTTTCTCCTTTACAGGAGGAGCTAGAGGTCTACGTTGTGCCGGGACTGAATTGTTGTTTGTTATCTGTATCAGCTCTAATGAAGCAGGGATACAAAATTTGCTTTGAAAATGACACCTGTTCCATTTTCAGAGGGGGGAAACAAGTGGCCAACGTGAAAAGGGGGCAGAACAATCTCTTTGTTCTGGAGTCACCTCTGGAGGGTGGTGGGAATGCTGGAAAAGCACAGGCGCAGTGTGCTAAGGTTCCCAGTCATGTGCAAAAGCTGCACAGGTGCACAAAAGGGTACAAACTCCGGAAATGTGGGAGGTCCCTAGGGTGCAGGGCATGCAAGGGTGCACAGGTACATGGTTTTCCCGGGTTTGGGAGGGTAGCCAAAGAGCCCTTTGAGCTCTTTGAGGCAGGTGGTCCAAAGGTTCAGGAAATGATCTTCTGTGGATATGATCCTGCAACCAATGGGTGGAAGTTTGCATACCCAGAGGGTGATCAAACCAAGCTGCTGGTCAGTAAGCAGGCTGAGTTCTGTGAACAGGATGGGTGTTCAAGGCTCAGGGATGGTCCTGATTTTCTCTCAGAATGTCTGTCTGATTCTGAGGAGGAAAGGGAGCCAGGGGCTGATCCCGGTGATGGGGACCAGGTCCAAGATCAGGGTTCAGGGCAGGTCTGGGCATCTCCAAAGGTTGTGAAAGGAGTGTCCAGGTGTGAGGCTTCATCTCCGGTTAGCGTAATGGAGAAAGCTCACAAACAGGGTGTCAAGTCAGAGGGGGAAGGATCTGACGGAGAAGACACAACTGCTGGCCCAAATGGGTCAGTAGGGTATCAGGTCACAAGTGCGTGGAAAAGTGTCGCACAGTGTGATTCTGGGAGTGTTGAAGGGGTTCAACAGGTGCCTGGGAAAGATGCCGGGAAGTGGCACAAGGCAAAGGGAAAGGTGTTGAACTCAAAAAGGTCTTGTCAGAATTTTCGGCAAGAGGGGGTGTTGGGTTTGGAACTTAACTGGTTAAGTTGTTCCCATGATGCCTCAGCATTCTGACGTCAGCTTTCGAAGCTGGGAGGAGCTGGGAGGAGTTTCGTTTCTGTTCCTCTCTGTTCTTTGAGAGAGAAGGTCGCAGGTTTGTCATGGCTGCGGTGAGCCCAGGAGATCCCTGGGGAATGTCGGAATAAAGAACTGTAAATAGACAAACCTGGACTCTGTGTGTGTTTGTCTGAAGCTAAGTGAAGCTACGTGACAGTTTTCACCGCTGTGTTCAACTCTGCTGAGGCGTGACTGAGAGCTCAGAGCGGAGGCGTGCCGGGCGGCCATAAAGAGCTAATTGAGGATCGCAAATCAATTAGCGGGGGTCACGTCAAACCAATAAATCAATTCCACAAGAGCTTCCTGCTATTGTAGCTGCACCAGACAAAGCTCTCATATCCATGTCCCTCTCAGTGGCCAGAAGCAGCCCCAGCACTGGAAAGCCAGTTAAACCACATTGCTCCACTCCACCCTACTGGACTTGCTGCTACTGAAGAGTCCTATGTCATTCTGAGCTCCTTGAGGGAAGAGTGGGTGTGGATTTAAGAAATAACAGTGTTATTTATGTTACTACATTATACCCCACTTTTGCTTCAAGGAGCTCAAAGTGGTGTACGTAGTACTTCTCATTTTATCATTACAATGGCCCTGTGAGGTAGGTTAGGCTGAGAGGCAGTAAACTGGCCCAAGGTCACCCAGGGAGCTTCATGGCTAAGTGGGGATTTGAGTCCTTGTCTCCCAGGTCCTAGTCTGACATTCTAACTGTAGGAATGGATTTATACACTAGGAGAGGATATATTGTCCTGTTGTACCATCCTTTGCAGCTTAAACTGGGAAACTAAGACAAGGTTGATTTAACCTTCTAGAAACAATAATCCAGGATGATTTAGGACAGACTTTTCCCAGTATTACCCCTTTTCTGCCCTTTACACCACTATAGAGCCATCTGCCTGATAATTGTGTTGTGTGTGCTTACAAAAATATCACCTCCAGTGAGTTACATGATCTCACCTAAGGAAAATATAGATAATTCAGTGGAATGCTGCCTGCTTTTATCGTAACTGAAAACCATACATTCTTGAAATTGCAACCAATCATTCATCTCCTCACCTCTTCAAAACTTAATTATTAGGGTGATCAGCAGAAAAACAGTTACAGTTACAGTGCAATGAGATGGCCCCAGTTTCCTTTGCATTTGAGATGCTTTATAAGACAATTTGCTGTTATTTGGAAGCTGGCACATTGATCTAAGCAGCGAGCAAACAATTAATTGCTCTTGACGTGGACTGACAGCAGCCCCTTTTGATATATAATTGGGAAACAATTCAGCTAAAAAGTTTCAATTTCTTGCGCATCTGGAAGACAATGAAGAGAAAGAGGGCATGAAAACAAATTGAAACAGTATATGGGACAAAAATCCTGTTAGGACTCTTCAGGGAGCATGTTTCATTTGCCTAATTGTATTTCTGCTGCAGCCAGACATACTGCTGTGCTAATACTTCTTCCTGGGGAGTCCATTAAAAACCCCTCTAAAGATGGCCTTTCCTGACACTGAGCTGTGAAAAATGACAACTGCAGGTATAAGCGCATTTCTTATCATAAGGGTGGAGAGCCTCCAGCCTGTGGGCCTAAATAGACCTCAGCATGGGTCCCAATTTGGTCTGCAAAGACATTTCCCTCACCTGACCCACATTGTTGTTGTTGATGTTGTTGTTGTTAAACCACCTCCACACATAAGGTTCCAGGGCAGGTTACAACAATTAAAACACAAGGTTGAAAACAGGCTTAAGTGACTTACCATTAAAGAAATATGGTGGGTCCCCAAAATGGACTTTTGGTTTCCATTTTTTGGGACATCATATTTCAGGTGTCAAAGGTTAGAATAAGGAGGTGTATCTTCAGCATTCACTGAAAGCTGTATAATCATCATCATCATTCATCATCATCATCATTTTTATTTATACCCCGCCCTCCCCAGCCAAGGCCGGGCTCAGAGCAGCTTACAAGCAATAATAAAAACAAGTTGATGCCAGATGCATAATGAAGATGCCAGATGCAGCTCTGTGGGATGGGAATTCCACAACTTAGGAGAGAATGCTATATAGAATGCCCTCTCCTGACTGCTACCCCTGCCCGAGCTTCTGAGGGTGGTGAGGCAATCAATGCGTGATTCAGGTGTGGGGCAGGTAGCAACACAGGAATACCATGACAAAGGACACAGTGACAAAGGAAACATCTATCTTAAAGTCAAACCACTAAGTGACTTTAAGATAGATGTTTCCTTTGTCACTGTACTTGTTCTACTGATGAAATGCCTTGTACCAGTGGAATGTTGTTGGGCAAGAGAATGCATTAAACAGGTGGCTGGTAACTTTGTACAATCTGTTGGTCCAGTGGTGCTAGGGTCCTTGCTGGCACTTGTATGGTAGAGTAGAAGGCAAAGAGAGCAACAATAGGTGGAGCCAGAGCCAATGAGAGGCAAAGCCAACTCATTCTAGTTTTGTCCACACCCTCCTCCTTGCTGAGTTCTACAAAGGCAATAATGAGACCAAGCTAACAGGCAGGGCCACCCCCCAACACCGGTTGTAAGTATGAAGACAGGCAGGTGGGACAGGATGAGGCTGGTGAGGCACTGCTCCATTTTCCCAAATGGACTAGCCTCCATTGGCTTGGCCCTTGTTTATAATCTATTTTCTTTGTGAAAGTGAAGGAGGTTGACCGCAAACAAGACGGTGAGGGTGTAGATGGTTTGGCTTGTAACACAGAAAGGTGCAGAAGTGGATGCTCTTTCCACTGAGCAATGGTGCTTCCCACACACTTAATTATTTTATTTGTGTGGGCTCCTGTGTGTATGTGTACTCCTGTGTGTATGTGTATGTGTATGTGTGTATGTGTAGGAACTCTGTGCTGCAACCCCTGCAGACCCTATATTTTAGGAATGTAAATGCTCCATTTTGGAATGGTTTGGCCTGTTACATCATAGATCATCACTCTCTGAGCCATACGCCTCCCCCCATTTCTTTTTTTTCATTTTGCTAGAGCAATCAGCCGGCTCCCTAAATCAAGAGCAAAGAGCTGGGTATCTGGCACATTTTCAATGAGATCTTCGCCTCTAGCCTTCTTCCATCCCGCCTCCCAAGCTGTGGTGCTTTGTATTTTGAAGTGAATGCCGTTTTAATTACCATTTTGACTGTTACAGCGTCTATTTCATCTTTCACTTTTAATTTAAAAATGTATGAATCATTGGTTGCTTTTTAATAAAAAGTGAAATGTATTTTCGTTCAGTGGCAGCTAAACTGCTAATTAAAGCAAAGGCTGTGCCAGGAACTTCAAGCCATGCTTTTATACTGTTTACCCTATTTTGGTTCCTGCAAACTCCAGCAGCAAAATAGGATTTGGTTTTTCAGGTGTCTTCATGCCCAGCATTTAAACAAACCTTCATCTTTTCAACCCTTGGGCAGTTTTGCTCTCATGTCTGCATGAACATAAGGACTAGAAATTTGGGGAATGAAAACTAAAAATGCTTGGAAAAGGCCCATAAGTCAGTGGCAGAGCACATACTTAGAAATCCCAGACTTGATCCCCAGCAGCTTAATGGGGCTGGAAAATATCTCTGCCTTTGACCTGTAAGAGCCATTGTGTTACATGGAACAATAATTTCATAAGGTATCCCTGCTCTGACCATCAATGCAGGTACTGTACAATGAATGAGGAATCTGGAACTGCAACCATTTCCCAACTGGAGGATGTGCTCTAAGTTTCCATCAAGCAGATTGGTCTCACTGCTGGGTTGACCTATAAAGCCCTTCACAGACCTCAATGTCTTTTGGAATGCATACAAACCAGCCTGGACCCTTAAATCTTCATTTGTGGCCCTTCTCTGGGTCCCTTCACATGTGAAGATTTGCAGAGGGGTGACAAGGGAGAGAACCTTCTCAGTTCTGACTCCCCATTTGTGGAAAGCTCTCCCCAGTGAGGGCTACCTGATGCCTCTCCTGAAATCTTTTCAGATCCAGGTAAAAACTGACCTCTTTTACCAGACTTTTGCTGGATTACAGTAACAGTGCTTGCTGTATGTAAATGGTACTGTGAATGCATTTTTTGCTACTGTTATTGGAGTTTGCTCTTTGGATTAAAAAAAACAACCCTGCATGGTTTTATTATAATGTTGTTGGGGGTTTTGTGGGGGTTGTGCATGCTTATGCTCTTAAAACATTAAAGTCACTTGGAGGCTTTTTGCATGTAACAGGTGACTGGTTGAGCATAGGTGAGGGATGGAACTGCTAATACATTATCCATAGAACTGCTAATACATTATTGCACATGCTCCATTTCACTTTCAGGGTTCCCAATCACTTGGAGCTGTATGTACAAAGGTGCCCCTATCCACACATCCTACAGAATGCACAGCTAGTGGGGCCAGTGGAGCAGTCAATGCTGGGAACAGATTTCTGGACCTGGCCACAGGTTTGGGATATGTATGAATGGAACACATTTTACATATTCATTTAACATTTGGGAAGTAATAAAAGGAAATGATTCGAAGTAACAAATGTCAAGGGGACGCAGGTGGCGCTGTGGGTTAAACCACAGAGCCTAGGACTTGCCAATCAGAAGGTCGGTGGTTCAAATCCCTGTGACGGGGTGAGCTCCCATTGCTCAGTCCCTGCTCCTGCCAACCTAGCAGTTCGAAAGCACGTCAAAGTGCAAGTAGATAAATAGGTACCGCTCCGGCGGGAAGGTAAACGGTGTTTCCGTGTGCTGCTCTGGTTCGCCAGAAGCGGCTTAGTCATGCTGGCCACATGACCCGGAAGCTGTACGCCGGCTCCCTCAGCCAATAAAGCGAGACGAGCTCCGCAACCCCAGAGTCAGTCACGACTGGACCTAAAGGTCAGGGGTCCCTTTACCTTTACCTAACAAATGTCAATGATACCATTCCACATGGACAGATGTTTCTTTTCACTCAGCCTTCAGAATTCTGAGCCACTTGGCAAGTCACTTGCAAGTTGTAAATTTATTGGCATTTGTGATCTCTGCATTGAGGAATTGCCGTTTGTTTCAGAGTGTTCACCATTCACTGTGTGTGAGTAGCAAGAAGTAGTGGGAAGGGCGCCGCTGTGAACCTGACCCCATAGCAGAGTCACTTCTGCTTACCAAGCGGGGGAAAGAAGAAGAAGAAGAGGAGGAGGAGGAGGAGGAGGAGGAGGAGGAGGAGGAGGAGGAGGAGGAGTTAGGACTTGATATTCCGCCTTTCACTCCCCTTAAGGAGTCTCAAAGTGGCCAAGAATCTCCTTTCCCCTCCTCCCCCACAACAAACACTCTATGAGATGAGTGAGGCTGAGAGACTTCAGAGAAGTGTGACTGGCCCAAGGTCACCCAGCAGCTGCATGTGGAGGAGCGGGGAAGCGAACCCAGTTCACCAGATTACGAGTCCACCGCTCTTAACCACTACACCACACTGGCTCTCAGTGGGAAGCTGTGGGGATGTCAATGTCATGCATGCAAACAAGTGTAGCCAGGCAAGTGCTCTTATTGATATGCCTGCACACAACCAGTGTCCCCCTACCCCCAATAAGTGGCAGCGACTCTACTGCCATGAGGTTGGGTATGTGGTGTCACCCCTCACCTGCTGTGTTCATTCTTCTCTCCTTAAATCTAATAAAGTTACTGCTATGTAAGAACTGGTATATTTGGATTTGCCACCGGGTTGGAATGGATTGTCCACTAGTGAATGAATCTTTCTAGGTTGCAGGATAGAGGCAGATAGAGCTGCCAAGCAAATTTGTTACACAATTTAGAAAGACCTGTCTGATGGATTTTTCTTAGACAAAAATTGAAGCATTACAAAGATTAGATAGACAAATCTCAGGATGAACACAAGTTTGATGTGGCATTCCTGCATTAGAAACATGTGACTGTCCATCATGTCCTGAAGAGGATCCTGTGCATAAGTCCCTGCCTTTGAGAGCTCCTCCATTCCTTTTAACTGGAGTGGGTAGTTCTCTGCACACATTTCTTGACAGCTACAAATCTCTTGAGCTGTGCCTTCAAGGTGGTGAACTGAAGAAGATCAGAATGTTTCAGGAGACCAAATATACTTCAAAACACATGTGGAGCTCTAGCAACTCTTTATTTCTGAAGATGTGGTTGTGCTACTTTTGTCAGGCTGTTTGCACACCAGGGGATATGTCATGGCAGCTGCAGCTGTTTATACCTGTGTCTCATAAACTTTACAGCATGTTTCCAACATGAAAGATCACAAGAATTGCAGCAAATAAGAAACAGGAGGGCATTATCTTTTAATTTAGTTCATATTTTTAAATATAGGGCTGTTCCTATGCCATAACTTTGTGAATGTGCAAGAAAATGATAGAATGTGGTACAAGTTCCAAATTTAGCTTTTTTTATTTAAAAAAAACAACTTTCAGGTCTGCATGAAATTATGCACGCTTCTTTTCTCAAAGACTAGAGGATTTGGCTGAATAAGACAGTGCCCTGCTCCTTCCCTCTCGCAATCATTAAATTATGCAGAATAAGCTGGGCAAAATGACAGAATAAATTATGCAGCATAAGAGAAATTATACAGAGCCACTCAGTTTGTACTGTTTATACAAGTTGCATAATTTTTAAGAAGGGTAAAAATATTGTTCCTACCCTGAACCATTGGGCTACAGCAGAAGGCAAATAGAAGTTAATGAATTAGTTGAACTTTCCCTGTCTAATTAAATGCTTATTTTAGTGCAAGGTTTCTTCCCACAACAAATTCAGATACTTTTATTTAATTTAGGGCTAATTCAAATTCATAAACTCTTCAAGTAAACAGTCTCTCTCTCCCTCTCTCTTTCTGTGTGTGTGTGTGTGCGCGTGTGAAGAAAAAAAAGCTCTCTGGATTTCCCCTTTAATTTTCCCTGACTGCTGATGTACTGCAGTGCTGCTCACTTTATAACTCTTAGGCCCATGAGCATAATAAATGGATTCCAATTAAGTATGGTCAGAAGTAATTTCAGTGGATTTATCAAAATTTGGCAGTCACAGGCTGCTCCAATAGCACCAAACCGCATTGGGATGCAAGATTGGTTCCCTTGTGCATCTAACGCACATGGCTGCATGCCTTCCTGTTCATTGCACACAACAGCAGAGTGCAGCAGAACGGTTGTTTTGTTTAAAAAACAAAACAGATGATAAGCAGTGCCAGCTGTAAGGTCAGCTTACACAGAACTGCCTTGCTAGAGGGTCAAAGCACACACCATGTAGATCCCGCCCACTGAGTCATAGGAAGGATGATGGTTGCAGTCAATCTCATTTCCCAGGCTGTCTTTAGCATATGCGCTGCCAGGGTGCAAAGATCCGCCCAGAGTCCCCAAATTTAGTTTAGCCCCCAAATCAACTTTTATTATGCTTATGTCTGACACCACGCTTACGCCTTATCTCTTGTTTACGAAAGAAGGGAGGAAAACGAAACAAACTTTTTTATTTGCTCATTTATTTACAATACACTTATACTTAAGTATACAACATCACCACACTTAAACTTATAAGTATTGTTTAGGCACCTACTTAGGAGAAACACCAGTTGTGTCAAAGGTGCCGCTGACCCCGCTGCCGCATAGCAGCTCAATACAATACGTAACATAATATTTTGATGTAAGAGTTAATTTTGCGTGCATGGCGCCATTGTGAATGACAAGGTCCATCGTTGAGTCTGATAAGCGCCACCATCATGAATGACAAGTGCCACCGCTGGCGTGGCGCGTCTTTGGTAAATGAGCGCACAAAGTCAAAAATCCTTTAGTGAAACAGTAGGTATACATTTCAGTAATAAGTGGTACCTCAGGTTACATACGCTTCGGGTTACAGACTCCGCTAACCCAGAAATATTACCTCGGGTTAAGAACTTTGCTTCAGGATGAGAACAGAAATCGTGCTCCGGCGGCGCGGCAGCAGTGGGAGGCCTCATTAGCTAAAGTGGTCTTCAGGTTAAGAATAGTTTCAGGGTAAGAACGGACCTCCAGAACGAATTAAGTACTTAACCTGAGGTACCACTGTACCTAGGTATGTATGTATTTTGTTTTTCTAGCTTGATGAAAATTATTTATTATTTCATAACAGGTAAATAGTTAAGAGCTTAGGTGGCTTCAGTGGCGGATGCCTGGCGCCGCCCAGAATTAGGCGCGCAGGTGCCCCACAACCCGTGCACCCCCGGGTAAAGATGGCCCTGCTCCTTTCAACCCTTTAGGTGCCATATACCACAAGGCAGAGGCTGAGAAGGTACTTTTGAGACACGCTGGATTACAAGTATAAATTGGCTAGAATGGGTGTGGGATGAATCATTAGCATATGTGCTGATTCCTGCTTAATTGAACTTAGATTAAAGCAGTAATTTTTAAATGTTCAGATGACTTGCTTTATTGTTAAAGTTGTTAAATACACACACACACACACACACACACACACACACACACAAACAACAACCCTCAATTTACAGAGCAATATTAGAAAGGTAAGCCCCACTGAGTGTTAGGATAACTCATTTTATTTAAAGGTAACTCCCAATTTACGATTGTCCAACTGATGTGCAACTGTGCATGCTCACATCACTCTGAAGCCGGAAGTGACTTTTAAAAAGGTAAAAACAGTCCTAAAAGAGCCCAGAAAGGGCAGAAAGGTGTGAAAACAGTACCTAGAGATCCCACGAGCCTTTGCAAGTGCAATCCCAGGAGCCCTTGCACCAACCATTGAGGCTTGTGAAGAGTTGGAGTGTGAGAAAGGTTTGGAGGGAGTGATTGTGATGGAGTTTGCCACCATTCTTGCCAGTCTGGTAAGTGCTGCTGGTTTTTAAAAGGGATTTTGCAAGGGTTTCCAGAGGTTTAGAGGGTGTGTGCAGACTTTTTCCAATGGTGTTTCAAATAGGCACATGCGGTGCTTCAGAAGATAACCCCAATGTAAATTGGGAGTTGCCTATATATATTTTACCGTATTTTTCGCCCTATAGGACGCACCTTTTCCCCTCCAAAAATGAAGGGGAAATGTGTGTGCGTCCTATGGGGCGAATGCAGGCTTTCGTTGAAGCCTGGAGAGCGAGAGGCGTCAGTGCGCACCGACCCCTCTCGCTCTCCAGGCTTCAGGAAGCTATCCCCAAGCCTTGCAAGCCCGGCAGGAGTTCCCACGGGCTCGCAAGGCTTGTGGGCAGCAGCCTGCAGCCCGAAGCAAGTGCGCCCTCCGAAGGACACCCCGTGCTTTGCGCGGGAGTTCCCGCGGGCTCACAAGCCTTGCGGGCGGCAGCCTGTTCTGGGGGCTGGGGGGGAACAATTTTTTTTATCCATTCCCCCCCCCCAAAAAAAGAGGTGCGTCCTATGGGCCAGTGCGCCCTATAGGGCGAAAAATACGGTACATTATTTTATATTGTTGCATGCCACCCGAGTCTCCAATGCAAGATTCCAGGGGTTCCAGGCACTTGCCCAGGGCTTGGTTTCTTTGGAACAAGGGACAGTGTAGTGTCTTTATGATATGATATGCATACCAGGATATATACAGTGGTACCTCGGGTTAAGTACTTAATTCGTTCCAGAGGTCCGTTCTTAACCTGAAACTGTTCTTAACCTGAAGCACCACATTAGCTAATGAGGCCTCCTGCTGCCGCTGTGCCGCCGGAGCACAATTTCTGTTCTCATCCTGAAGCAAAGTTCTTAACCTGAAGTTTCTGAGTCTGTAACCTGAAGCGTATGTAACCTGAGGTACCACTGTATATATATTCTGAGCCTAAGACAGGGGGGCTCACAGCATAAACACCCAAAGAGGTTCTGCTTCTCCCATAGACAGCCTTGGATTCTGGATTCTGCCGGCTTCTAGCCCAGCTCTCCCACACTCCACTCGGGCTATTGTCGCTCTCAGCAGCAGCCAGGTGAGGGAGGAGTCCCACCCATTTGCCCTCTGTCACAGAGCAAAGCCATTTCCGATCTTGGGAGGAGAGGGGGTTGCGGGCAACCCCTCCCACACACGCGGGGGTCAGATTTCACCCCCGCGAGATCAGGGAATCCCTGGGCGTGCCTGCGACCCGACCCGCCAATCGGCGGGCCGGGGAGGCGTGGCCTAGCCTATTTAAGGCCAGGCACGCCCGGGGACCGCCCTCTTTTCCCCTCGCCAGCTGAGCGGTTTTTCCCATCCCACCCACCCTTAGGTTTAGCTTGCTATGGCCTTGCTATGGACTACGGTTGGTCGCCGCAAGGGGCCTGGTAGGAATTTTTCCAAGTTGGCGCACTGTCAGCCTTTTGGTTTTTTCGCCTACCTCGTAGCAATCGTCACAACTTCAGCGGTATTTGGGCGGTTAGGCATTGGCAGGGGCTTATTGTTATGCAAATGAACGGGGGGAAGGTAGCGCCATCACCTTCCCCCAAGGAGAGGGTAGTCCGGTAGAGGACTCCGGGGGGCGTTGCCTTGTCCGAAACCTAGGGAGGTGAGGGCCTCCGGCATGCCCCCGAGCGGTGACACCCGTGGGATCCTAGTTGGCGTACTTCAACAGGACCCCCACGGTTCGTGGTTAACCCTCCCCGGTCCGCGTGCCGGGTAGTTGATAGGAGCCAATGCCTAAGGCCAATACCTTTCAAACCTGTAATCAATAAAGTTGTGGCCTGTTTATGCCCATTAACCTTAAATAATGTGTCCAGTGTCTTCATTTCACATGGGGGAGGGGTCTAGCCACGCAACCTCCTTTTTTATACTAACAGCCTTGCTTTGGCCCATTAACTGGTCTGGCTACCCAAAAGCTCTGGCTACTTTAATCAAATGGATCCTCCATTAGATTTTAACCCTTGCTGGATCCAGGAACATTAAAGGGACTCAGGCATCATGCAAGCTAACCCCCCAGACTCATAAGAATATGTACACATGGGGTGGGTGGGTGGGTGGGTGTGAGAGAGAAAACCAGCAGCACTCCTCCCCACTTGTTTGCTGGCACCCATGACACTTTTATAAAGATATGCATACCAGTACCTTGGGTTTTACTCCCACCCAAAAAATGGAAATGCATATATGCCTGCCAAGGAATTCTAGATGCTTTATGTTTTATAATAATAGCTGACAATCTAGGAGACAGGATACAAAAGAAAGGGAACAAATGGAGAGGGAACAGGGAAAATAAGTAAATCTGCGTACCAGCTCTTTTTATCCATTTGCATAATGAACTTAGATAGCAACCTGGTAGAAAAGCTGTTGACAGAGGGAGCTCTGGGAGGGGAGAGGCATCTGTTTGCAAGGTAGCTATATGCCTACCATGGGAAACAAGAAGCACTAGCTGCTAACACAAGCATTTCAGTATTCGTATTGGATATAAGCAACCTTACATGTCTGCAACCAGCAGAGGGAAGGTTTGAGACCAACAGATAGTCGAGGAAAATACACATTGTTGTTTCCCGCTATACCCTAAGCTCTGTCCCTTCCTCTTGCCCTCATTCTTCTCCCTCTTTTTTTGCAGGAGAATGCTAATTAAACAAGCACCAGTCAGGTAGTTAAGAATTCAGATTGTTGGTTCCCAGTATGCAGCCACTGGTCTTCCCAGAAAATGGGCTGCGGGCCCAATAGAGTAGTAATGGGGAATTTCAAGACAAATGCAGCCCTCCAAGCCTCTCTGACTGGTCCTCAGGAACCTGCCCAACACACAGTGCCTTGCCAGCCACACACACCCTCTTCAGACTGATCCTTCACCAGCCCTGCTTTGCAATTACCTTAGGTGTTTCTGCCTGCCGAGAATCTGTCCTTGTACTCTGATAATGCCTGGATGGAGGATATTAAAAATGCCAACTGTACAAAGATAACATTTGCCCCAGTTCCACCCACTACTGGGATGTGGCCCTCAAATGGCTGCCTAGCAGAAAAAGTAGCCCTCAGGCTGTAAAAAAGGGTTCTCCATCCCTGCAATTGACCATGACTGTGCTCAGCTTAATTCCTTTCTCTGCCTCCCAGAAAATGGGAGAGAACAGTTCATTGACCAGAAATTAATTGCTTGTTTCCAAGGCGGGGGAGGCTTTGTCCTGAGTAGTGATAAATTTGCACAGCACCTAGGTGTTTCAGGAGATCTAATTGTTTTCACCTACTTCTAATGATGAGAGAAGCAGGAGGTGCAATGTGGATGGGTTAAAGATGGGATCAAGATATTAATTAGAGACCTGTTCTCTTGATACATCCATGGCCTGAGCACGTCTCATTAATGTTAATGGAAATTACCCTTGCATGTCACAGCAGGATAAATAGATCCCTCACGTAGATTTAAAAAATGTATATAGGTTGTTCCGGGAAAAGAGATACAGCAGACTCTTAAAGTCAATGAGGTTGCTGTGAGATAGGAAAATAATTCCATAATAATGACCTTATCTATAGAATGTACAGCTAACAAAGACCTTCCAAATATATTGATGGTCCTGATGTTTAGCTCATGAGATTCCAGTTGTTAGCAATGCTTGGAATGAATTAGTTCAGTTTAATGAACTTCACTGAATTAGTTAGAAAATTTCTGAACTACAACTGAAGGGAAATCCCGTAACTGCCAGGTGAACATGAGTTAAATTGGTTTTGGAGTAGAACTTTGAATGACTTCTAGTCTGTCTTCAGGTTCATTCTCTTGCATTACTTTTTAGCCACTTTGGGTCTTTAATAGCATAATTGTTGGAGGGAAGTAAATTAAATGACTCACATTCAGAGCTTTGCAAATGCCGACAGTTAGCTCAATGTTGGTGCTTGCATTGTGCAGTGCATGAAGCTATACAAGCCCTGACAATCAAATAATAATCACATTGTTGTAGGGCTTGAAGCTTGGGCATTAGGAGAGGCTGAAAAGGTGGTATTCCAAGGAAGATCTGTAGAAGACTATGGAGCCAAAAGAACCATAGCGTCTGGGCAGTATTTTCAGAAATCAGTTAAAATGTTCATGAAAATCTGGGCGTATGGCTCAATGACTTTGGCCCAAACAAAATATAACAAAAAACAAAAAAAGAGCTCAACAACCTTTCTGTCCAGATTTTCACTTTTTGAAATATGGCAATCCTAGATTGGTGGTGGGGGGTGAGGACCCTCAAAGTCCCTTCCAACTTTGCAATTCTATGATTCCAATTTCTGGACATGCCACCAAAACCAGGGAGACGACTGCAAAAGCCCCAGACCTGATGTAGGGCATTTCCTTCCCATTATTCTCAATGGGAAGGGTGTTGCTGAATTGTGACAGAGGACCAGAAAATTATGGAATAGCACAATCATGCCTCTTCACTCACACTTCCTCCCTGCTGCCACAAGTCTCACAGGGTGTTGGAAATGACAGTTCATCTGCTTTCATTTCTCCTCCCCCCCCCCTCCACTTCTCACCCTTTCCAGACTGCAACCTAAATTGTTGATTCTGTTGAATGGATTTTTGTGTGTGTGCGCACAGCTAATTAGAGCAATAACAAAACTGTAACAACAGTGTGCAATGTGTTTAGGGTTATCTTAACCTTTAAAAAGAACTTGTGATAAATAGGCAGCTTTAAAGAGGAAGTTCCCATTGAAATCATGCTACTTCATTTGAGTGTGTGTGGTGCTGAAGAAATGAGGACTCAAAGAGGTTACAAATCCAATCATGTAATGACCTACTTATATTGATGCTCGCTCTCTGTGATTAATTGTTGATCAGGATGCTGTCTTTTTTTAATTAGATGATGAGTTGGCAATATATCAGTGCTGGGCTTGATTAAACAAAGAAACTAGCAATTTGCATGGATTCTTGAAAAATAGTTTATCTCCAATAACACTTTCTAAAACCACACACTTACAAACACATGCTTACATCCTTCTCATGTACTCTCCCCTGTGGCTATATATACACTTGAAGAAAATGACAAGTAGATTTGGCCTCAACAGAAATTCTGCCTTTGGTCTATAAGTTAATTGCAGTGTGTAAACACACAACTTGGCCACATCCATGCCATTCATTTAAAGCACTCTTATACCACTTTAAAGTAATGGTTCCTCCCAAATAAACTTGGGAACTGTTAAGGGAGCTGATAGTTGTTAGAAGACCCCCTCGCAGAGCTACAAATCCTTTTTTTTTAAAAAAAATGATATTTATTAAAGTTTCAAAGAAAAAACATTACATAGATAAAAAAGAAAGGAAAAATACAAAAAATACAAAATACAAAATACAGAAAAAAAGATAAAAAACACTTAAAAGAAAAACACATTGATCTTTCCATAACTTACATTTCATTTCCTTACTTCCCTGACTTCCTCACACCTCCCTTTTTTGTATTCCAGTTCTATTAGTTAATTCAGCAATTCCTTTCCCTCTTTGTTTTTATCTTAATCCTTTAACTTAACATATTATAACTTTAAATTCTCATCTGTTAACAATCCATTTGTACATATACCTTTATAACATTGTTGCTAAGACCACTTAATTTCATTCTGACATCATTCTAACATTCATTAATTTTGCAGTATTTCTGTAAATAGTCTTTAAATTTCTTCCAGTCTTCTTCCACCGACTCTTCTCCCTGGTTTCGGATTCTGCCAGTCATTTCCGCCAGTTCCATATAGTCCATCATTTTCATTTGCCATTCTTCCAGAGTGGGTAAATCTTGTGTCTTCCAATACTTTGCAATACGTATTCTTGCTGCTCTTGTGGCATACATAAAAAAAATTCTGTCCTTCTTTGGCACCGTTTGGCCGACCATGCCCAGGAGAAAGGCCTCTGGTTTCTTCAAGAAGGTATATTTAAATACCCTTTTCATTTCATTATAAATCATCTCCCAGAAAGCCTTAATCCTTGGGCATGTCCACCAAAGGTGAAAGAATGTACCTTCAGTTTCTTTACATTTCCAACATTTATTATCGGGCAAATGATAGATTTTTGCAAGCTTGACTGGTGTCATGTACCACCTGTATATCATTTTCATAATATTCTCTCTTAAGGCATTGCATGCCGTAAACCTCATACCTGTGGTCCATAACTGTTCCCAGTCAGCCATCATTATGTTATGTCCAACATCTTGTGCCCACTTAATCATAGCAGATTTAACCGTTTCATCCTGAGTATTCCATTTCAACATCTTTGACAAAATCTTCGTTTTGGGTTCTAACAGTTCTGTTTCTAGTTTTGATTTTTCCACCTGGAAGCCAATTTTCTTGTCCAAATTATATGCCTCCATTATCTGATAATAATGAAGCCAATTTCGCACTTTATTTTTTAGTTTTTCAAAACTCTGCAGTTTCAATCTGTCTCCCTCTTGTTCCAAAATTTCCCAATATTTCGGCCATTTGGCCTCCATATTGAGCTTTTTCAGAGCTTTCGCTTCCATCGGTGACAGCCACAGAGCTACAAATCCTAGCTCTACAGTTCTCATGATTCCTTTAGGGACGCAAAGTGCTTTGGTGTAAGAGTGCTTTAAATATTTGGTATGGATGTGACCAGTAACCATAATCATGAGTTATATGCACTCAGGGCACCCAGTGCTGTCCTCTAATTTCCATCAGCCCTAGCCAACACACCCATGCTCAGCTAAATATATTGAGGTAGCTCAGAGGCTCAACCCACTGGGAACTTCCTAACTCCAAAGCCCAATGAAATGAGTGGCAAATTGGCAGGAGCACATGCATACTCGGATGCGAGACCCATTAATTCATGCAGGAGTGACTGTCAAGGGGAGTAGGAAAGAGCCATTCTTGGCTTCAAACTCTAGAGACCTGAATTCAAATCCTGATCAGCCATGAAACTTGCTGGTTGGTCTTGCTGGGCAAGTCAGCTCTCTCTCAGTCTAACCTAAGGGGGGCATGGGAACAGGACAGTGGTGCTTGAGCTAATTAGATAAAGGTTGGGATACAAATGTGATACATAATAAAGATCATTTCACTCTCCTTTTGCCCTTTCTATTTCTCTAAATATAATTTTTTAAAGGGACACATTTCCAATCTGAGAAATCTGTTAACTTTCCTGGTCATGGAAAGTTTTAAGCCAGGGGCATTTAGATCTCCAGATAGTTAAACAAATCTCAGATCTTTTTGATATGCATCAAGCCAATCATGTAAGTGGTTCACAATTAGAAACTGGTTGGAATGAATATTCATAATGCACTTGTTTCCAAAACAAACAGTGGTATTAACAGCCCTTATAAATAACTTATTGCAGAGCCGGAGGGAAACTTTTGAAACCTATTGAACCACAAGGCTGGATTCTTGATCCCTCTTCAGGCATCTAACATTATTTCCTGGTTTTCTCTCACTGCAAATCTATATGTTTGCAGGGATGCATGTTTCAAGTTTTTCCTTCTTAGCACTGAATATTTATCTGGTCCAGAAGGATGGTGCAAAGGTAACAACTGTTGTGAGAGCCGCCTACATTTTTATGTTGTTTTCACTTACATGCATTTTTCTGTACACTTTACCCCAGTGTTTGCATTTTTGTAAATGCTAGGTAATTAGACAACTGTATTGCAAAATTCAGAAAAGTGCAAATTTTGAGGAAAGGCAGTGTTTCTGTTTACATGTCACTTCAGGAAAGGCAAATTAGATAGATTCACTTTTAGATCTTAATGGAATTTCATTTACACCACATCCCTACCCCAGCATGGCATTTTATCTGACCAGTATTAGCCTCGATTTAACACATCAGACTTTGCTTTCAGAATCCAGCAGCTCAAACATATCATTCCTTCTATTTCCAGTGTTCATGGTGTGAGTGCCATTGCATACTTACCTAAAATGGAAACACAGGAGGGGGCTATCAGAAGGCTTGGGAGGGAGGAGCCCTAAGAAGTACAACAAATATTTAGGAAAAGAATGAGGGAGGCAAGCCCCAAAGTAGACCAATGAAGGCTGAGCATGCTCAATGGCCACAGAACGTGGATCATTCTTGGAGGATCAGGAATGAAAAACTGAAGGAATTACTATGTGGCAAAGCAACCATACTTTACTGCAGGCTTCCTCAGCGTCGGCCCTCCAGATGTTTTTGGCCTACAACTCCCAGGATCCCTAGCTAGCAGGACCAGTGGTCAGGGATGGTGGGAATTGTAGTCTCAAAACATCTGGAGGGCTGAGGTTGAGGAAGCCTGTTTAGTGAGTGAAAAGCTAATAATTGTAGGAAGAGATGATCTGCCTTCCAGAGGCAGCATGGGAAAATAATTCCTTGTGGTTATTACCACTTATTACCACCATCATTGTTGGTATTGTTAAGAAAGCTGACTTCAAAATCTCAAGACTGTGCTTTATATTTAAAATAAATAGTTACTCCTAACTTTCTAATATATTGGGGTTTTAGAAAGTAATTTAAACTGTCCTTCCAGCTTCCTGGGTTCCACTGGGGACCACTTTTAACAGACATGGTTCCCCACCCCTCCCCAAAGAATTCTGGGAAATGTGGTTTGTTAAGGGTGCTAAGAGTTATTAGGAAGCCCATATCCCCTTCACAGAGCTACAATTCCCAAAGTTTCCTCAAAGTTAATAATTTCAAGCTTGGCAGGAACATTATATTTCAGACATCAGTTGCCTGAATGAACAGAAATGCTTTTTAAGCCCTCCTGAATGTTAATAATGAGAAAGACAGGTACACTTCACCATAAAGAACATTACACAAATTAGGAGTCACCACTGACATGGCTCTGTCATGGATCATTGCTGGCTAGGCAACAGACAGCAGCAGAACTACAAACAAGGCCTCACATGCTGATTGTAGGGTACAAGGTGTTTGATACAGGGGACTTGCTAGTTTTGATACTTGGCTCCCAAGCTGTTTAGGGGTTTATACACAGTAATGGGACCTTGAATTGGGCCCAGTAGCTCACTGGCAGACAGTGTAGCACTATAAGAACCAGCGACACATAATGGCTGCCCCCCTAATTAAGATAGCAGTCACATTCCACACAAGATGAAGCTTCCTGACCAAGGACAGACCTACATAGATTGCATTTGAGTACTCTGGACAGGATGGAGAACCTGGGAATAAGTTGCATTGAATTCAATATAACTTATGAGCAGACCACCAGACTGCACAAATAAGCTTCATATAATTGCTAATTTTGTTATTATGCCCCTTGTGTTCTATTAAATCTTGGCTGTCTTCTTTAATGTAGTGCTTCCTTCATAACTATATATATATATATATGTTGGTCATAATGTTCTATGATTATGTGTTCTGAAGTTCTGTCTGTATCAACCACTAAGTGTGTTAACTGACTTCCATTTAAAATGTGTCAGAAAACTAGGTGAAGACTATTCAATAATTTCATTTTGGGGGTAAGTGGGAGAGAAACATTCTGGCATTTCAGTCATCTCATTTTGTCTGACAGCTTCCCTTTGGTAAGCAATGCAAATAAAAAGGAAGATTAAAAAGCTGGCGGCATATCTTTAGTGTCAGATGCTAATAATATTGTTCAGGCACCAAGACAATATTCACTTTATGCTTTTCAACATGTTGTTCCATGCTCCTGTCACTTCAGACTGTCTTACAACAATTTCCTTCTTACACTTGTAGTTACTAAAATATATTCTAACAGAATATATTAGCAATGTGAGTCAGGGGCAAGGAAGCCGTGGAGTTCTGGAAATTGCTAGACTGCAACTCCTACCACCCTTGACCATTGGCCATGCTGGTTGGGGTTGATACAATCTGGAGTCCAACAACAATTGGGGTGCCACAGGTTCACCATCCCTGATTTCCGTCATTGCAGCTGCTCCCTCCCAAAATAATGACCCAATTCAGATTATCCAAACCATCACTTTGATTATTTTGAAAGACTTTACATGTCTGAGGATCCTGTACTCCCCTCCCCATCCTCTTCCTTTGCTTTGGTTTCACTTTTGCACAAACCACAGTTCCCTATTATGACCTCAGGGAACTGTGTTCTAACCATGGCTTATTAACTAACTGAAGTTAGAACAAAGCAGTTCTGTAAGTTTGTTCTAAACTGAAAGTGTGAAGGTACAGGAGAGTGGAGCATGTAAGCCTGAAGCTTTTGCGGGATCATTTGTGATCACTGCAACCATGGTTTAGATCAGCATTTCAGGTGTTGTTGGGTTATAACTCCTATAATCACTGATTATCTAGGGGGCACAAAAAGACTAGCTTAGATGATCAACTGAACAGGGTCGTTATCTTTGGCAGTGGATACCAGTGCATGTTAGAAACTAGGAAATCCCTAATTTTAAATTCCTGCCTCTCTCCTTCCATGCTGTCTTACCATTTCACAGGTATAAAAGAGACACCCACTGTTAATGCTGCCATTGCCATCATTGTCCAAAAAACCCCCACTCCCCTTCTTACCCATACAGAAAAGTTCATCTCTGCTTGCTGTCTTCATTTACAATAGACCGTCTTGCTCTGCTTTAAAAGAAAACAGTACATTTAAAAAATGTTAAGAGGCTTTAAAAAAAGAAAGAAAGAACAAGACATGTCAAAAGCTTCACCTTTTCTCAACCAGTGAGGTCTAATCATGACCCTCAAAATGATGATTCTCAATCCACCACCTGCAAGTGAGATGACAGCTTGTGTGCAGTTACTTTTGACCCATTCTTAGCTACAATTAGTGTGGGGTGAGTAGTTCTGTCTCCTCCAGGGGACCTGGTTATGGAGGCTAGCATGGATACCCAGTGGCCATGTACTCCTGGCACCACTGACTCAACTACACCTGATGGATTGTTGCTGCCCCCTTGCGAGGAGAGGCAGGTGTGAAGTAGTTTGTTCATATTGCTGCTTAGAAGTTTTATATATAATTTTTTATATATTGCTAGTAGCAATATCATACCTTCACAGATGCTGGGCAGATCCCAGCTTTTGAGCCTCCCCATCCCTGAGTTTTCTACATTGCTTTACCTTAGCTGAGATGGTCTTCGCAGACACTTCTTCCACTTTTTCGGTATTTCTCACGTTTACAAATGACCTTGCTGCCAAATCTATGACAGAAAGAAGAAAATAAGCAATGCATCTGGTGGAACCATACTTGCATACCACTGGAAGGAGCACATTCATACATCTGTCTCTCACACTGATTGGAGATGCAGTCACTTGTCCTCACTTGGTGTGGTCCTGCCTCTATATTTAGAAACAACACAGTTGTGCATATGATGTCATTGGTCCCAGCAAACATGTTTTGGCATTTGAGGGCATGTGAGCAAGCAGGAAACACGTTATGAGTTTTTTAGTATGTTGAGGATCATTAACTTGATTGTGTCAATTTGCTAAAGTGCCAAGTAATGATTTTACAGGTAATTAGACTTTAACAGGCAGAAACAAATTTATGTCCTCCTTGTTTTTATGACACATGTAATGATAGATGTACCATCATGCAAGCTGTTGTTTCTAGGTACACAACATCTCTTAATGTCTTCAAACCAATGAAATATTACATGTCAGGAACTGATCAGTGACTGTATAAAACACATTAGTGGCTTTTTCTTCTTTTAGCTGCTGTTAATCGAAGCTCATTCGTCATGTCATAGGAAGATGGAATGTTTCAGGTTATTTTTTTGCTGTATGGAGAAATGGCTATGAACCTTTAAGGTCAAAAGGATAAGACAATAGTTTCAGGTTATTACAATTGCTTTCCCCCTCCCCACAATAGTTCAGGCCTATGTTGCCTTAATGGGTTTTGTGTTCATTTTTTCCCTTCTGTGTGTAAGTACTCATACTGACAGCAAGGGTAAAAGCCCCTGCTGAGTTTTTAGAGGATTGGTATGGTACGATGTTCAGTTGCAGGGAACCGTGTTATAATACTTAATCAAACAGGAAACTCTTTGAGTGACTTTGTCACTACCCTGGTAAACAACTTTTATCCAACCTATCCCAAACTGGTGACCTCCAAATGGTGCCAGATTCCAGTTTCCATATGCTCCAGCTCCATGAGCAGGACTGATGGGGTTTGCAGTTCTGCAATATGTGGAAGGCACTAGGATGGGGAAGGCTGATATTATCCAAAGGTTAACACTAAATGTGGTCTGTTGCCTTATCCCTGGTTAAGATTCCAAAACATAAAATGAACTATACCAGGGGTTCCCAATCTGTGGTTCATGAACCACCACTGGTTTGTGGGCTGGTTCAGGTGGCCCATGGCATGCCCAATTCAAATAGTCATTGTATTTTTATTGCTTCTTTTAGTTCTTATATTGTATTTTATTGTTTTAAATTTTGAATTGTATGGAATGCAGATTGTATTTAATTTCCCACATGGTTTTCTCTTAATATAATATTCTTAGGCACATTTTCCTATAATGTATGCATTTTTTTTTGTACTCATTCTTTATTGGAGAATGAACCACATAAGAAAATTCAGAGAGGTGAGAATTTTGAAGGATAGCTGTATTAGGTAGTTTCTCATTAAAATGCAAAAATAAAAATAAAAAAAAATTGAATTTCTTAGCAATCTCTAGTTCTAGGTTACCTGGAGAGGCAGAGGTATTCCATCACTTCCTTTTGCTCTTGTTTGGGCTCTAGCCATCAGATGAATATGACCCACTCTCCTGCCTCTGCTAGTGACAATTCAGACACAGGGGTTAATTAAAGATAGCATGATGGGCCTGCCTCACTTAATTACCCTTGTTACCCATTTTATCCTGGAGGGCAGAGAAAGAGGAAGGAGAAAGGAAAATCCATACATCTATGTGCTTAAAAGCCATTTGTCTCTGTGTTTGTTCCCTGTTTCTCTGCCGTAGAGTGGCTTGTTGTCAGTCAGTCCTGTTGTCAGCCCATTGCCTTGCGCTGAAATGTCAGCACTGCAACATACTTTTGTGAAGGCTGATGCTTGCACAAATGAAGTGTTTACTTCAATAGATTCTTACCTGTAATTATAATGTCACAACTCACAAAACTGGAGTTAAACCTCTGTCACTATTTTTTGTTATTATTGAGAGTGTTGTTTTTCCTGCCACAACCTCAAGGGTTTATAACTTTGGGGAAATGTTATTAAAGGATAAAAAAAGTTTAGCATGCAAACTCCTCTTCTATAAGCCACCAGAGCAAGTCAGGAAATGTGTTGGCATGCAGTTTCAAAGGCAGAAGAACTGCCCATGAAAACCCAGCAAAGCTGCTTGGGGTGGAAGTATATGGTATATGGGGTGCCAAGGGAGCAGGGCGTGATTGGAAAAGTGTGCACACACCTGTAGGAAGAGAAGCTGATTGTTTAAACCACTCAGAAGTGTAGCACTGTGAAGAGAATAAGGGTATCCTAACAAGTCTCAGCATCCTTAGGGAACTTACAGTTCCCAGGATTCTTGGGGAAACCATGAATGTTTCACATTGTTGCTGGCTATCCCAATCTCCGAGTGGCGCAAGATCCCAGGGGTTCCTTCGGAATGAGTGACAGTGGAAACTGTGGTGTCTTTATGATATTTGGTTTATTGAACTTATATACAACCTGAGCCTACAACGGAGGGGTTCACAGCATTGACACCTCAAGAGAGCCTTGCTTTTCCAATGGCCATAGTATTGTATTCAAACATAAATCAAGCATTACTCTGAATTTCTCACTCCCTAGCTTGTTGCTTCCAGCTTCTAGCTCACATCATTCAACTCTCAACTCTGGCTTTTGTATTTCTAACCAGCAGGCAGTTGAGGGAGTGGTCCCACCCATTTGTCATCTAGAACAGAGACACTTACCAAGAAGCTATTCTGGTTTTTTCAGGAATTAAAGGGCACCCAGGCAAACAACCTACCCCACACAAAATTCATAGTAATATGGTAAGAAACTGCTTTAAATGTATAGTGCAATGGAGCTTGGGTCTCACCGTCATCTCTACTCAAAGAGTTTGAATAGTTCTTTGAAGTACTTTTTTTTAAAAAGCCCACAAGAAAACCTTTTTATTCAGTTTTTGACAGTCTTTGGTTATTGATTGTACAGATATTGATTGTGTCATTTTTGTGGGAAACGATTATTTTGGATTATATAGGTAACTAGTTCTGTTTTTCTGCTTGTATATATATTTGTGCATGATATGTAATGATATAGATATAGATATAGATAATGATTGTGTCTTGCATTAGGGTTATGTTCCAGGGATGGCACATCTATGCAAAAACATGCAAACTCAAACCACCCCCTTGGAACCACTCCCTTTCTGGAGCCATGCCCCAAGTGGGCCTTGCCCCCCCCCCAAAAAAAAAGGAAGGCAGAGAGCTATTTAGACTTCTGGAAGGTTCTTGTGAGACCTTGCAAGAGCCTTCCAGAGCCAACACAAGAGAGCCTCAGAGCCCAGTTAGCAAGTCTCGGAGCTTAAATTTTGTTTTGCCTCGAAAAACCCTCTGCAAAAGAGCTCTGAAGCTCTCTGCCTATGGTTCCTTTGATTTATGTGATTTGAACTGACTGGCCTTCAACAATGTAAAGTTGAAATTGCACATGTTAAACATGTGTAAGTTGTGATGATACTGTGTGTATATAGATATAGATATGGGAAAAGGTGCCTGAGAAATAATAATAGTAGGTTGTATCTAACACTAGTCCTCCTCAGAGCAGAACCATTGAAATGAATGGGCATTACTAACTTCCATTTATTTCAATGGATCTACTCTATAGACTTAATTGGATAAAACATGATGATGATGATGATTTATTTAGGGTGGGGGCTTGGCATTCAAATGGAAAAACCCATTTCCCCCACTCCTTTAATTTACAGTTAATTGGTGGTATCATAGTTACTAGCTAGTTTACAAACTGTTTAGCAGAGAAGCTGAGTAATTACTTCCCATTAATATCAGAGTTCGGAATTTGTATAGCTGTCATTAAGACAACACTATGAGGGGCTTTTTCCTCTCTCTCTTTGGGCAAAGCCTAAGGGTAAATGAATGCTAATTAGCCACACAAATGTCAGTTCCTTTTTGCAAGTGTCAGCCCTCAGCATGTCTACCTGGGGATGTAACCAGACTGGAAAAAATGTTATGCCATTGCTTTCTATGATCGCGGTGTGAAGATGATAACTGCTGTACACCGTTGGGAGCATTGCACCGTTCTAATGACTAGTGAAATCCCTGAACTGTAATATAAATAATCAGTGAACAACTTCTAGTCTGTGTGGTACTCCCACCCCCACCCACAGGCTTCCATTTAATTGTCAGGAATTCTTGCCAATAGATCTCCAACTCGAACCATTATGTATAGTGCAGAAACAAGCAAACAAAGTGAGACAAAAGTGCAACTGACATTGCATTTTCCCTTCTGCCAATATCATCTTTGTTGCGTGAAAGGCAATATCTATCAAGCCAAATGAACTTGGCTTTCTCAGAATGAGTTAGCCCGTGGTGTTAACACTGAGGTTTTATGCTGAAAAGATCCTGACCTACATTAAGCAACAGAATGATTTCCAGAACTTGAATTTCACACTGAGGCTTTTATTTTTAATTGAAAGGTGATATTGTATTTATTTAGTACATTTATGACTGCATTCACACAGCACTTGATTCTGTTTCCCTAACTGAAAACTTCCACATTATATTTGAGCTTTCACAGAACATAAAAGCCAGTTCTGGAAATCTAGCAGAATCTAGTGGAAGCTTAGTCCTCATTTCCATGTTTATTGCTTCCAGGGGTGGGGGATAACCCTTAACCCAGAAAATTGAGAGCGCTAAGTGATGAAATTTGGTTGTAGTGAATAGTGAAGGCTGGAAGCTGCAAGTCCGTTCACCCCTTTCAGTGCCGCGGCATTGCAGGACCCCAGAGGCTTCACCGGGGCCCTGACGAGGGAACTGGAACAGTGGTGCCCTTCCTGATAGGTGGTGGGGGCCTAAGCCCCCTCTGCCTATCAGGAACTGGATCCTAGCCTGCACCAGGCTAATGGGGATGCAGACTGATGCTTGGGCTGCACTAGGGGGCAGAGCCGACAGAGCAGGTAGGCTTCCCTCGGATCCACCCCTTGCTGGAAGTATTTTGATTGCCCCATGCCCAAGCCAAACCTCTTTCATCTGTATTCAATAAAGTTGTGTCCTGTTTTGACCCAAATACCAGCCTCATTGGTCTCTTATTTGCATTGGTTGGGGTATGGGAACCCGATGCCTGGCCCTGCAAGCAGTGCAGGGTGTATTCACAGCAGTGCAGGCTAAACACAACATATTCCTGCTTTGCTGGGAGTTGTACTCAGTGATTTTTTTGTGGTGGTACTCACCAGTACTGAATACTGACACCCAGGGCCTGCCCATTCAAAAGGCCAGGTGAGGAGACCACCTCAGTCTGCAGGATCCATAGGGGCAGCAGATCCCAGTATACCTCTTTATTCTCCCTTTGCTCCTGATGTAGATCTCCACTCACCCAGTACCTGATGGATTGCCTCAGGTGCCAAAATGTCTTGGGCCAGCCCTGCTGACACCCAAGGCAGTGCTATTCTGTGCTGGCAGCTGCAGCACTTTTATCGAGTTATGATTACAGGCACCTCATTTAAAACAAACAAGCAAAAAAAGCACTGGTATTAAACCTTTAGCATGGCAGGCCCAGCCCTGTAGAATTCCTTGCCACTAGTACTTTGGCAGGAGTCATCCTCACTTACTTTCTGCTTTGAAAACTGCACTGTTCAGACTGGTGAGTGTGATTTATTTATTTTTTTACCAAGCAGCTTATCGATGCCTTTTAAAAAAAACACTGATCTCACAATTATATAATTAGATTTCTGTGTTGTATGCTGCCTTATGCTGCCTCTCTTTGAAAATATGCTTTATAAATTTAATTTTTTTAAAGATTGCTTAACTAGAAAAAGCGTACAATAACAACCAATTGCAACATACACAACAAATAAAAACCCAAAGAAAGCAATTACAGGGCCTGGGTTAGTTCATGCAGGAAGAGGCGGTCCTTGAGGTACATATGCTGAGTCAACCATTTACCCACCCAGCCCAATATTGTCTACCATGACAAGAGCTAGCTAAAGCTTTGTGAGAAGTCCTCTTTCTGCCTATCACCCATCACCTGTTCCTTTTAGCTGGAGCTACACAAGCGCTAAACCTTCTAGGGGCTCTCAGGGAATGCCAAGTATGTGCTCTTCCACTGAACTATGGGGCCCATCCCTAATCCCCTAGATTTGGCAGGTGTGATGGGCTTGATAGCAAGTCCTGCTTGTGAGACACAATTTCTCTTATCACTGTTGTCATCCCTTATTTTTCAGAAAACACAGACTTCTATAGCAAACTCTATTGAATAATGTAGCTGGCTAGACCAAGGCAGCCCTGAAGGAATAGAGATTGATCCAATAGACTGGAAGATGGAAGTGCAGTCACTCATGAATACAAAGTGTGATTGGGAGAGCTGGGTTGTAAGATGGTGGTTCCTTTTTTATTTTGTTGCATATTTTTGCTTCAGAGAAGCTCCCTATGAAAAACTTGATTTTATCTTCTCAGAATGTTCTGCCACAAGGGGACATCTTTTTGTGTTGTTGTTGTTGTTGTTGTTTTTAAAAGGCTGTCCCCAGTGAGAGCTGCCATTTTCTTTCCAAAAAACCCCCTTGGATTAGCATTATATCATGATGTAGCATCATTCCAAAGGCATTGGGGGGGGGAATAAAATAGCAGCCACCAGTGGCTCCGCCATTTCTACTGTTGGTAGAGATGGGGAAAATTTGATTCAGTTCACATTTAATGGCAACCTACATAAGTCACATTTTAAAAGCCCACCAACTGATGCACACCCATCCTTCAAAATTTGCACCTCTCCTAATTTTGCAATGGAGTTCCCTCTTACAATACACCCCAGTTGCATCTGCAGCCTCTATGCTCTCACTTGCTGATTGGGGTTCCTTACTGCACTACTGTGAAATTCTGTGTGTCCATAAGAACCCTACTCAATGGTTGCATTTCCAAGCAGACAGTGAGGCCTGAAGATGCAGACTTCCTTCAGCATAGCTGAACCTTGGGAGAAGGTGGGATGTACTGAACAAAAAATCAATCTGAGTACTGCTCATTGTGCTGTTAATCTCATATTAACCCACTGTTGATGTTTGAACAAATGGCATTATCCACACATACCTTAGGAATAGGTGTGTACTGTGGGAAGGCTCCTATTCAGACATCCCAATTGGAGTCCCGGAACTTGAGCCAGAACTTAATATAAGATGACCATCCCTTAGATACTAAACCTGACCTGGATGCTGACCCAAGGGCTAAATTATTACCATATTTTCCTAATGTTCTGACCTCCAAACTAATTGGAAACCAGATCCAGAACAAGGCAGGTGGTTTTAAGGTTGGCCCAGTGTAAGTCAGCCTCACTGAGTAGGGGCACCTAGCTTACATTTTAATGTTTGTGCAACCACCTAGAGGTCTGTTGTCCATTAAGCAGTACACAAATTCAATAGTAACAATAATCCCCAGATCACATATTGTTATGATGGAGAAGAACTGTGTATAACATTTTGAGATCCTTAGAAGAACGCTGAGACTGGTGTGGGAATGCCATTATGGTCTTCATAACCTGTAGTTCAGCTCTAGTTTTCTGAATCTTCATAGGACCGATGGGATGTAAATTACTCAGCTGCATATTAATAATAATACTATCTATTCAATGTACAATACACCTGCTACCTTGCGCACATTTTGAAGGGGGTTAAACTGTTTCCTTTGGAAGAGGGGGAAATGTGTACTCAAATTAGCAGCTTTTGACGGCTTGAAGTTAATTCATCTAGGAAAATTGGATTGCACTTTTCTTATCAACTGCTGCTACCTTGATGTGGTTGTGAAAAATCCATTCCAGTTTGATAATTTCAAGTGACACTTTGAAAGTTTGCTAGTCATTGGTTCTTAATCATGGAGAGCTTTGATAACCATCAGCTGTGCGACAGGAATGTCACGGCCCATTTCTTTCAGCAAAGGTAGCAAGCTCTTGCTGAATTTTGCTGTTCCTGTTTTTAAGGAAAAATAGAGCAGATCTTTACTGACTTTTGCTATTGCTATAAAAATCTCTTTGGGGTGACTCTCTACATAGGAGAGAGTAGCACAGTAAGTTGGGATCAGTGCACGCTAAGAACTGGTGCAGATGCAGTAAAGCAACTGTATCTAAATGATGGTTTACAAATTACAGGATCACACTCCCCAGGGATATCCCACTATGGTCATATTCACACCATATATTTAAAGCACTATGATATGATTTCAAACAGTCATGCTTCCTCAAAAAGAATTCTGGAAGCTGTAGTTTGTTAAGTGTGCTGAGAGTTGTTAGGAGACCCCTGTTCCTCTCAGAGAGTTACAATTCACAGATGGTTTAACAGTCAATCTCTTTTCACTGGAAACTCTGGAAATTGTAGCTTTGTGAGGGAATAGGAGTCTCCTAACAATTCTCAGCACGTTAACAAACTACAGCTCCCAGGATTATTATTTTTTGGGAGGGGGGAGCCATGGCTGTTTAAAGTTGCATCATAATAGTGCTTTAAGGCATGTGGCCTTTCCGAAGTAAAGTGGGTGACTTTCTGGTTGTGATGCTCCACTTGCAGAATTCTCTGCTGATAAAATTCAACTTTTAATGGAAATGTTTTCATTGCAATTCATTTGCACACTCTTTCCATTCAGCCCCAGCTGGCATGACCATTACGTTACCAGATCAGATTCAAGGTTCTTGTATTAATTTTCAAGGTCCTTAACAAGTTAGTTCCACGATATCTTACAGACAGTATGATCCCTGAGATCTTTGGAGAAGTCTGTTGGTGGTTCCCCATGGCTGCAATGCAATGCACTCAGTGCTGAAAAACTAATCCTGTGGTTGTTTTTGTTGTTGTTGTTTAGTCGTGTCCGACTCTTCATGACCCCATGGGCCAGAGCACACCAGGCACTCTTGTCTTCCACTGCCTCCTGCAGTTTGGTCAAACTCATGTTGGTAGCTTTGAGAACACTGTCCAACCATCTCGTCCTCTGTCGTCCCCTTCTCCTTGTGCCCTCAATCTTTCCCAACGTCAGGGTCTTTTCCAGGGAGTCTTCTCTTCTCATGAGGTGGGCGAAGTATTGGAACCTCAGCTTCAGGATCTGTCCTTCCGATGAGCACAATTTCCTTAAGAATGGATAGGTTTGATTTTCTTGCAGTCCATAGGACTCTCAAGAATCTCCTCCAGCACCATAATTCAAAAGCATCAATTCTTCAGCAATCAGTCTTCTTTATGGTCCAGCTCTCACTTCCATACATCACTACTGGGAATACCATAGCTTTAACAATACTCTCTCCTGATTGAGATTATGCAGGTACCCTGCTTGCTGAACTTCAGGTGTATGACAAAGACTTTCTTATTCCAAAAGGCATATTAAGGCAGTGTTCGGTTTTATGATAACTCTATGTATGGTTTGATTTTACATAACCACTTGGAAATGTCTTAAATAAATAAACATTAACAAACATTTCATTTGTTAATCACTTTATAAAAATGTTTTGTCTCAGTGTGACTTAACAACATGTCCACCTTACTGAGAGTTCAATGTACACAAGGGAGCAGACAGGTGCAGCTACCCCTAAAAAAATTAAATGAAAAACTAAACAGGTTTGTAGGGAATCTCATCAGTTCCTCCAATGTTCTCCCAAAAGTTATCTGTCTAAGCTCAAGCGGCATGGAGGCAAATTATGTTTTTGGTGGGTTTTCTTCTTTCCTGATCATGGCCTTTTAATTGAATTGGCTGCTGTCCATCTCTCTGCTAATTTGGTGGCAGGCTTTTCTGAAAACTGCACAAAGTTCCTAATACTGGGCTATATTTGGAGGAATGAAGTTATCAAGTTTAAACCTCATTTTCTTGTTTGTCTTTATGAGCAGTAGCTAATGGCAGCACCACTGAGCCCTGAACATGACAAAATATTAATTATAAGTATCTACATAATGGAAAATCCTTTTCTAAATTTTAATCTCACAACAATTCCCCATAGGGCTTCCTAATCCCAGAAGCCTTTCTAAGTCAGCAGAGAAAAGATGATGGGGAACATATGCCTTAGTGGTTTTCATTTAATTAAACAAAATTCAAAACTGGGAGTTTTAAAATAGGAGAGATTAGTTCATTAGTGGGCCTTAAGCATGTCACAGCAGTGAAATATATTGCCCCTCTAGTGATGCTTTTTTGTAGGAATGTTATAGATGATGTCAGGATTTGTGCTGGCCCAGAAATTATTCTGATACATTGTAGTAAGGGTGAGGGAGAATTTTGTACATTTTAATACAAATCTGCCTATTTCACACTTTCCAGCACCATAGCAAACTAAAACAAATATATCCTTTGAAATTCACCCTTCTCTGAATTGTTGTGGTCCAGTTCTCCAGCCTAATAATGCATACAAAAACTGTGTTTCTGAAGTGGAAGCATGCAGTAAGTTAACATAAAATGCGATGAGAAGTTGCTTGCAAAAATGCATTATATTAGGCAAAAATGTGTGTATTAGGGGAAAGGCACATGAAAATGCATACAAGTTTCTAAGAAGGAAATGGGGCAAACTGACCTTAAGGTTTTTAAACTAAGAAGCTGAGATAGACCAAAATGGATGGATTCTTCCATGCCTACATGGTAAGCTGCTACCAGTCCTGACCAATGTGTTGATGTTTGCAAAGTGATGAGATCAAGAGCATCTTAGAGAGCAACAACTTCTTCCTTCCTAGCATCAGTTTCAACTAGAGATGTCATAGATTAAATCTGGGTCTTTTGAATATAGTGCATGTGCAGCAGCTCACCTGTGTTGCAGCTTATTCATGTTAATTCCCATCTATGAGCTAAGGAGTGATGGGTGGATTGGTCAATTTTGGTTTCTCTCAGTTTTTCGTTTTTCTCCACATTTCCATCTAAGCTTCCACTTTTTAAAAAGTCCTCATGAGAAACCATCAGTATCTTGGTGTCAGTTTTCTCCTAATACATACATTTCTATGAACTTTTGCCTGACACGTTTTTTACAAAGCTAGTTACCAGAAATAATGCATTTTTATATTGTGTTCACTGATGCATGCACTTTTATGTACATTCTATCTCTGTATGTGAATTGTTCAACATATTACTCGGCTGGAGCACTACATTGCAAAATTCAGAAATGTATGAATTTCAAAGGATGGCCGTGTTTCAGTCTTCATGTTGTTTTGGGAAGTGTGAATTAGTTAGGCTTACCTTTAAATGCAAACTGAATCAAATTTCTCCCCCTTCTCGAGTGCTTGAGGCATGTAATTGTGCCACAAGAAATGACATCACATAATTAAAGCCTTCTCTGGGTGCAACCTACCCCTCCACATCAGAGTCCATTTTTATGGAAGATTCATTGTTGTATCCTTCCCCTCTGTTCAGTTAGATTCCAGTTGGATGGGTAATGCTGATTCCTCTTTGTATTGGACAAATTATTATTGTTCTATTGCTCTTTCCTTGCAAAGATGCAGATTTGCAAGCCCATAGCTGAGGTCCCTGTTCTCCTTTCCACAAGTCAATTATTTAGGCTTGCCACACTCCAGTCAGGAGGCACATCAAAACTGTGACTTGTGCCCAGATCCTAGGAATATATTTATCTTACTCTTGCATGCTTTAAAATAAAGTGGGGGTACAGTGTAAGAGTATTTATTTACTTTCTTACTTACTTACTTACTTACTTACTTACTTATTTTTAAAAAATTGTATACTGCTGTGTCATAAAAACAGAATACAATACAATAAAACCAAAAATAGACATCAGTTGACTATTATGGAAGGATGCATGTTTTATTGCTTGCATAGGCCCAGTGGAATAAAAAAGCTTTCAGCGGGCATTTTAAGTCGGCACAGAACTTTTCAAAGTTAGTTGATGCAACACCTACCTACCCTCCAACTATCAGAAGCCTTTGGAACTAGGATACTAAGATATTTGTTGAAGTGGGTCAGGAAATGTACAAAGTCAAAGGCTTATGGGAGTTTCTTTACTTATACTATCTACCACCAGTCAATCTTTTATCATTTGTACTTTTAAAAAATCATCTGCGGGTACACAGAATTTCATTTGACTGTTTGGGAAAGTTTGCCAGATTCATTCTTGCTTCTTCTTTTTTGGCTGCTCCCTTTGGTTGCTGGGTTGAGTGTAAGGTTATTACCCTATAGCCAGCTTGCATTTGAACTAAACCACTACCATCTTCTAAAAAGAGCCAAGTCATGAAAAAGCTCCTTCCTTCCACTGATGGAACAGAAGAGCAGACACCCTCTATACAAAATCTCATAATATGAAATAATGGCTCCAGCAACAAATAGGCTTCTAAGACATGGGTTGGTTTCCATGTCACAGTTAGGGCTGGATGGATTAGCCTATTTTTTATCAATCACAAGTCTGTATGACCATCCCAATTTTAAAAAATAAATAAATCGCAGATGGTTTCTTCAGTTGGTATATGCACAGACCTCTACAAAATACCAGTGTTGTGCAACAATAAAGCAATAAAAGAAAACAAGAGAAAACAGATAAAACTATTCTGTATTTAATTATTTTTAAATGCATGCTGCTCACAGCTTCTGGGAAAACTTGTAAATAGGGAGGGGAGTGTTTGAAAAGAAGGAGCAAAAAGGGTTTTCTTGTGTGTGTGTGTTTCTTTGTGGCTGATTAGCTGCTCTCCCTGTGCAAAGGTCAGAGGGGGCAGGGTTTCTGTTGAGGCAGGTGATTAGCTGTGGGAGGAGCTTATCAGAGCTTGCAGGGCATCTTTTAGATTTAGGGGAGCTAGTCTCAAACGTTTGTTGGGGGAGACCTAGGGTTTTTGTGGGGCGAGTTATTTGTCCTGTCTTCACGCTTTTTATGATGGAGGACCGCTGTAGCCACCCCCAACGACACATTCTCAAGATGGAGGGGGAGGGAACAGCTGCAGTCGCCTGCGGTTCCTGCGCAATGTTTGCCATCTTGCCAAAGGTTGCAGGCAGCTTTACCTGCAGCAATTGCATGTTGATTGCCCTCTTAAAAGACAAAGTCCAGCAACTGGAGGAACGTGTAGCTACGCTCCAAAGAATTAGAGAGCTGGAGCTCTTCTTGGAAGCAACAGAGCACACCGTCTCCACCAAGGAGGAGACAGGGGACTCCCCTGAGAAGGAGGCTAGTTCACCAACACAGGAGCCAGATATATGGAGAAACGTGACTCAAAGAAGTAGGAGGCCCAGGGTTCGCTCTGATTGTTTAGAAATACACAATCGCTTTGAGGTCCTCTCCCCTAGCATGGAAGACGAAGAGCAGACTCCATTTGAGGATCTCTCCCTCATTACAGTCGATCAGATATATGAAGACGAGCAGCAAAGTCAGTCCTCAGGGAATGTGCAGGCGACCTTGGAACGGACAGCTCACGGAAGAACCCCGACCAAACCTAAGAGGAGGCATGTAGTGGTGATAGGGGATTCCCTACTGAGGGGAACAGAAGCAGTGATCTGTGGGCCTGACAAGATGTCTCGGGAAGTGTGCTGTCTCCCCGGGGCTAAGATCCAAGATGTAACTGAACGACTGCAAGGAATCATAAAACCCACTGACAAATACCCCTTCCTCTTGGTTCATGTGGGAACCAATGACACTGCAAGCAATAGCCTCCAGAAGATCAAAAGAGACTACGAGGCTCTGGGCAGGAAATTGAAGCAATTAAATGCACAAATTGTCATCTCATCTGTCCTCCCAGTTGAACGACGTGGCCCAGGGAGAGAGGGAAAAATAGTGGAAGTGAACAGCTGGGTTCGCAAATGGTGTAAACAGGAACGGTTTGGATTCTTAGATCACGGACTGCAGTTTCTTGAAGATGGACTTCTGGCAAGCAATGGGCTGCACCTCACAACGGTTGGGAGGAATGTTTTTGCCAAAAATCTCAGAAACCTCATCAGGAGGGCTTTAAACTGACTAATGTGGGGGAGGGAGACAGTGCTCCTGAAGGTAGGAGTCTATCAATTGATGAAGATGATCATCCAAATGTCATAGACCAAATGGAGCAAACAGCACGCAGACCTAGTGGTGGAAGGAAAAAATCCTTAAATAAGAGACACGGGGGAATGATTAATGGACTTCAATGTCTGTACACTAATGCGCAAAGCATGGGAAATAAACAAGATGAGCTTGAGCTCTTGGTACAGCAAACTAAATATGACATAATAGGCATCACTGAAACCTGGTGGGATAAGTCCCACGATTGGAATGTAATAATGGAGGGATACAATCTATTTCAGAGAAACAGATCAGACAAGAAAGGAGGAGGAGTGGCGTTATATGTCAGGGATGTGTATACCTGTGAAGAGATCCAAGATTTAGAACCTCAAAGCCAAAGTGAGAGCATTTGGGTCAAAATTAAGGGAGAGAAGAATAACAGTGACCTCATTGTGGGAGTTTACTATAGATCCCCAAGCCAAATGGAGGACATAGATGATGCCTTCCTGGAACAGATGGCCAAGCATGCAAAAGGAAGGGAGATAGTAGTAATGGGGGACTTCAATTACCCGGATATTTGTTGGATGTCAAACTCAGCCAAGAGCATAAGGTCAAACAGATTCCTCACTGGCCTTGCAGACAACTTCATTGTCCAGAAAGTGGGAGAAGCAACAAGAGGAACAGCCATTTTAGATCTGGTCCTAACCAATGTTGATGACCTGGTTAGTGGGGTAGAAGTGGAAGGATCATTAGGCGCGAATGATCATGCTCTTCTGAAGTTTACTATACAGCGGAAAGAAGCAGCCAAGCATACTAGGACTCAGTTTCTTGACTTTAAGAAAGCCAACTTCATAAAACTTAGGGAAGTGCTGGGTGAGATCCCATGGACAGTAATACTAAAAGGAAAGGGAGTTCATGATAGCTGGGAGTTTGTTAAGAGGGAGATAGTAAAAGCACAACGTCAGGCAATACCAATGAGACGGAAACATGGAAGGTGCCTAAAGAAGCCAGGGTGGCTATCTAAAGAACTTTTAACTGAGTTAAGATTAAAAAAGGATGTGTACAAAAAATGGAAAAGGGGGGAAACCACCAAAGAGGAATTCAAACAAATAGCCAGCACATGTAGACACAAAGTCAGAAAAGCTAAAGCACAGAATGAACTCAGGCTTGCTAGAGAGGTTAAAAGCAACAAAAAAGGCTTTTATGGGTATGTTTGTAGCAAAAGGAAGAACAAAGAAACAGTGGGGTCACTCAGAGGAGAAGATGGTGAAATGCAAACAGGGGACACAGAAAGGGCTGAACTCCTCAATGCCTTCTTTGCCTCAGTCTTCTCCGATAAAGAAAACAATGCCCGACCTGAAGAATTTGGAGCAAATGATTCAGCAAAGGAAACACAGCCAGGAATAACTAAGGAGATAGTACAAGAATACTTGGCTAGTTTAGATGTATTCAAGTCTCCAGGGCCAGATGAACTGCATCCAAGAGTATTAAAAGAACTGGCAGATGTGATCTCAGAACCACTGGCAGTCATCTTTGAGAATTCCTGGAGAACAGGCAAAGTCCCGGCAGACTGGAGGAGGGCAAATGTTGTCCCTATTTTCAAAAAGGGGAAAAGAGAGGACCCAAATAATTACCACCCAGTCAGTCTGACATCAATACCAGGGAAGATTCTGGAGCAGATCATTAAGCAAACAGTCTGTGAGCACCTAGAAAGGAATGCTGTGATCACCAATAGTCAGCATGGATTTCTGAAAAATAAGTCATGTCAGACTAACCTGATCTCATTTTTTGACAGAATTACAAGCCTGGTAGATGAAGGGAACGCAGTGGATGTAGCCTACCTTGATTTCAGCAAGGCATTTGACAAGGTGCCCCATGATATTCTTGTAAAGAAGCTGGTAAAATGCGGTCTTGACTATGCTACCACTCAGTGGATTTGTAACAGGCTGACTGACCGAACCCAAAGGGTGCTCATCAATGGTTCCTCTTCATCCTGGAGAAGAGTGACTAGTGGGGTGCCACAGGGTTCTGTCTTGGGCCCGGTCTTATTCAACATCTTTATCAACGACTTGGATGATGGTCTCAAGGGCATCCTGATCAAATTTGCAGATGACACCAAATTGGGAGGGGTGGCTAACACCCCAGAGGACAGGATCACACTTCAAAACGACCTTGACAGATTAGAGAACTGGGCAAAAACAAACAAGATGAATTTTAACAGGGAGAAATGTAAAGTATTGCACTTGGGCAAAAGAAATGAGAGGCACAAATACAAGATGGGTGACACCTGGCTTGAGAGCAGTACATGTGAAAAGGATCTAGGAGTCTTGGTTGACCACTAACTTGACATGAGCCAACAGTGTGACGCGGCAGCTAAAAAAGCCAATGCAATTCTGGGCTGCATCAATAGGAGTATAGCATCTAGATCAAGGGAAGTAATAGTGCCACTGTATTCTGCTCTGGTCAGACCTCACCTGGAGTACTGTGTCCAGTTCTGGGCATCACAGTTCAAGAAGGACACTGACAAACTGGAACGTGTCCAGAGGAGAGCAACCAAAATGGTCAAAGGCCTGGAAATGATGCCTTATGAGGAACAGCTAAGGGAGCTGGGCATGTTTAGCCTGGAGAAGAGGAGGTTAAGGGGTGATATGATAGCCATGTTCAAATATATAAAAGGATGTCACATAGAGGAGGGAGAAAGGTTGTTTTCTGCTGCTCCAGAGAAGCGGACACGGAGCTATGGATCCAAACTACAAGAAAGAAGATTCCACCTAAACATTAGGAAGAACTTCCTGACAGTAAGAGCTGTTCAACAGTGGAATTTGTTGCCAAGGAGTGTGGTGGAGTCTCCTTCTTTGGAGGTCTTTAAGCAGAGGCTTGACAACCATATGTCAGGAGTGCTCTGATGGTGTTTCCTGCTTGGCAGGGGGTTGGACTCGATGGCCCTTGTGGTCTCTTCCAACTCTATGATTCTATGATTCTATGATTCTATGAAAAGGTAAAGGACCCCTGACAGTTAAGTCTAGTCACGAATGACACTGGGGTTGCAGCGCTCATCTCACTTTACTCGCCAAGCGAGCCGGCGTTTGTCCACAGACAGTTTTTCCAGGTCATGTGGCCAGCATGACTAAGCCGCTTCTGGTGAAACCAGAGCAGTGCACAGAAATGCCGTTTACCTTCCTGGTGCAGCAGTACCTATTTATCTACTTGCACTTTGATGTGCTTTCGAACTGCTAGGTTGCAGGAGCAAGGACCGAGCAACGGTAGCTCACCCCGTCGTGAGGATTCGAACCGCCAACCTTCCAATCGGCAAGCCCTAGGCTCAGTGGTTTACACCACAGAGCCACCCGCGTTTAGCATCCAACAAAATGTAGACGGTGTTGGAGCTTGACTAACTGCAATGGGCAGTGCCTTCCTCAAGGCTGTTGCTGCTGCACTGAAGGATGTAGCCTGAGTTGCCAAGGTACATGAAGCACCGCAAGGAAGGCCACCTGCAGATAACTGCAGTAAATGGGCAGGTGTGGGGGGACATGTCCATTTGGTTTAAACTGGTCTACAGTACTTAGAGCAGGACTTGGACGCAATGATTTGAGTAGAATTTGGTAGCTGAGTAGAAACAGGGAGCAAAGCTTTTGGCAGGAGTCACAAGATCAAACCATGGTGGGGGTTTTTTTTTATGAATGAGATAATGAGATAGTAGGCAAAAAACATTCTGTAAAGTATTAAGGTCCATTTGTCATGCTAGGGCTTCTTTCCCCCTCCAGTGCCCAAAAAACAATCAGTCTTTCCTATCTGAGTAATACATTAAACTAAAGCACGTTAAAACTATTAAACTCCATAGTCACTGGAAAGCCCTCAAAATTAGTTTAAAAATTGAATAATTAGGCTCATGCTGTGATGACATTCAGTCTGCTGGTATTGCTTTCAGCTCCTGCATAGGATCATTGTGCTGCCTTCATTAGCTGCTCCTTGGAAATTGGTTGCTAAAGAATGCCCTGTGTTTTCCATTAGATTTTTAATGGGAGAAAATGAATTATGGCCCATCCAACAATCACAGACGTACAACCAAATTCACAACCCAGGTGAGACGAATTATGTTGGTTTAAACTGATGTTCTCTTATTTAACTCTTCTTCTGCCCGCCCAGGTTTCTCCTGGATGTTTATATGTTCTCAGTTTAGAAGTAAAGGTTTACACTCCAGCAAATGACTATAGAATCAAACCCGCCTCATTTGCTTCATTTATGATGATGAGAAAAAGTATTATGATGAAGCTAGGGATAGAGAAATCAATCTATTTCCGACTGTGTAATTTTCATATTTATTCATTCATAAATACATATTGTCCTGGTTCCTGTTTTAGAAAAAAACTGCATTAAATTTGCCTTTAAATATGCATTTAAATTCATCTTTTATCTCACTGTACTCATTTCTGGACATATGTTTTGTCATGCATTGCGGCAACTATTATTATTATTAGTAGTAGTATTGTCAGGGCTTTTTTTCAGCTGGAACTCTCCAGAACTCAGTTCTGGCACCTCTCAGATAGGCACCATTGCCATTATAAGAGAACAAGAGAAGTGTTTGTGGTGAGTTCCGGCATCTTTTTTTCTAGAAAAATAGCACTTTTTGTTGTTGTTAGGTGGAGACCTGTATCACAAATTAAGGGGAAGTTTGAAGGGGGAAATCTGAAGTATAAATCCATTCTGATCTGCACATTAATTTGGGAGAGGCAGACCAAGTCAATTCCCAACAAAATTCACAGAAAACAATTCCTCATTCATCCCTAATTGGAAGCCCACATTGCTTTACATTGCATGTCACCTCAAGCTTAAGCACTCCTACAAACAAGAAATCTAATGGGTGCCAAGGCCCTGTGACCCACAGTTCCCTAGTGATTACTAAACACATGAACACAAGTATTTTGGTTTATGGGTTCAAATAGGCCACAACTTTATTGGTTACAGATGTGAGCAGTTTGGCTTAGGCATTGGGTGAAGCGAGGCTATATCTCAACTTCCGCTTGTCTTCTGGGGGTCCATCTAAGGGTAAACCACCAATAGGGGGAGCCCTATGACTTACATCAAATAGGAGCACCCTGAGGTGTCCCTACTGGGGTCGTGGCATGGTCCTAGACCACGTCCGGGCATCGGACAGGATCCACACCCCCAGATCCCTTTAACATGATACTCTTAATGAGGAGGGGCAGGCGGAGGCTACAAGTCCGCTCCACTTCACTGTGGGGAGGAGTTGTGGTGGACCGTGTGGCCACCCACTCTCCTCCAGGGGCGGGGAACAAAGTCCTGCATTGCCCGGGGGATCCCGGATACATCAGCGACTGGCCAGCCAATCTGCTGGCTGGTGGGGGCATGGCCGGGACCGGCAGGCGGAGGCTACAACCTCCTCTCCATCCAAACGAAGGCTTACTCAATGCCTAACTGCCACTTGAGCCCAAACGGCTAACCGCCAACACTCTCACACTTGCAACCAATCCCTGATGCTCTCTGTAATGTCATTCTACCAGATATCATTGCCCACATCAGAAAGGTGTACCCTGTCATTACAGGGAGGAAAGGCCTGCTGGTTGAAGGTGATGGGCAGGGTGATGTATCACACAGCTTTTCAAGTGTTGTATCTTTTGCACAACTGTGTGGTTTGCTTTCTTTCTAGCTCTATTATTGGCAACCAGGTCAGGGCAATCACGCCAGCAAGGCTTCTCCAGCAGCTGGGACCAAATTATGGTTAAGCCGGGTACAGGGCAGCAAGCTTATCAAAGTCCTCTTTAATGTTCCAGGTTAGGTCAATGCCCTTCCTTAGAACTAAATCATTTTCACCCAGCTGAATGACCAATTAAACATAAAGGCCATTCAATGCATTTCCCATTGTCATGATGGGCATGAATTTGTGCCATTTCATTAACGCGTCTTGTCAGCCAAGAGACCCTGATGTTCTGTGGGAGCCCCAGGCGGCATCCTTTGCCGGTAGCGATGGCATGCATGCGGGCCCAATGGGCCATGCTGTGTCCGACAAACCAGATATTGTGGGTTATTGTGGATGTATCTTCTATATGCATAATAACTTCAACAGGCCATATCTTTAATCCTGTCTGTAGGAAGACCCGTGGCGGCTCCAATTCTAAAGGAATGAGCTGTGAAGTCCACAGCCGGGTCTGTATGTCTTTGTGGGAATGATCTTAGGGGGCTTGAGCGAGGAGACCTGAGGTATAGATATCTTCTGGTGTCTTTTACCGGACAAGGGCCCTTGTATTCTGAAGCTGAGAACCTGATTAGCATGCCTTTACCTGACTGGTCTGTTTTAGAGTGACGAATGTGGATTACCAATGCAGAGCGGCTAAGGTTTATGTCCTTTTGTAATAGCCCTCTGGAGAAAGTGCCAGGCTCACCCTAACTGACACATTCTCTCACCCTGAGGGCCCCAAAGAATTCAATGGCATAGGTTGCAGAGAACAGATGGCAATCTGAATCTTCCCCCTCCACCTATTAACAAGGCATCGCTATCATACTCCAAACTGGATGTACATGATTCCTCGTCAGTGTCATCCTTATGACTCTTCTTCCCTTTTGGGGGGGAACGTTGCCTTTTCTGTTTCTTCGCTGGTGATTTAGACCCACTATTCTGAGGTAGCCCAACTCCTCCGAGCTGGAGGTGTCAGAGCCTTGCCCCTCTTTTTGGCTCCAGTACCCCCCACCCCAGTGCTACCCACCACCTGCGGCAGAGTGGTGGCAGGGTGTGTGTCAGTCTGTGCACCCTGCAAGACAATGGAAGAAGTTGTTGCCGACTGAGGAGGCAAAGGGCTGGGAGGGGGCAGGTTGTAATTATGCGAACTTTGGGGACTGGGGTGAGAAGGGCCTGCAAGCTCAGGCGATATGTGCACTGCTGATGGGGCCTGAGCTGAAGATGGGTGCAAGTGAAGGTGAACTGGAAAAGCTGGTGCTGAACCAAGAGTCCCAAAAGGTATATGATTTGCAACTGGTGGAATTGAGAGTCACTAAAGACAACAGCTGATGTACTAGGGAACTCAGGTGGCAAGTGAACTGAATTTATCCTCTTCAACCCCAGGAGAAGCAGCACACACAATTCAATCACTCACGTGGCTGACAAAACGACACCACACCAGCCCACGCCAAGTTTGCTGATCACTCTCACACCAGAACCTTGGCTGCCCACTCCTCCCTGTGGAGGCTGGAATCAATGCAGAAACATCCTCCACCAAGAAGCTGTTTTTAGTTCCCTTCCCAAGCACGCTGCCTCACAATCAAAAGGTTGGGAGGTAAAAGCAGTAGAGAGAGTGGCGAGGCTATGCAGGCAGGGAACTTCCCAGCCACCGGGATGCTTGATCCAAGGCAAAACCAAAAGGCTCAATCCAAAGGCTGCAAAAGAGGATCACCATGGAGTGCCCAATGATGAAAGGCAAGATCTGGTGAAAGGGCGTGAGTCAAGGCCACACAGCAGTTAAATTTCTCATGGCCATGCCCCCTACTGGCACTGATTGGCCAGTGGGGCCCCGCCCCGCACTGATGACATGACCGGGATGGCATGAGGGGGTCATCAACTCCCCACCACCATGCTGGATCACTGCAGGGGCCCGGATCCCTGGCCGCCCACTGAAAAAGGTGGGCGGACCTGCCTCCCATCCAATCCCTAGAAAGGCACCTTCTGTCCTGAACACACCCAGAAAAATGAAGACAAGTGACTGGACTTTGAGTTCTTTATTGGCAAAGCACTCAGTTAAATGAGCTCCTACCGTGCAAGTGATGTACAACAACGCTCTCCACTAAACAGCTGGTCTAGGCAACATACAGCTGTAGACCCATGCTCCATTTCGGACAACTGGAACAACAGTGTATCCCTGTTCCTGCCATGTTGCTTTCTTAAACCCCCTTGTCTGACAGATTGCTCAAGCACCTGACAGCTACTCCTTAAGCAGCTCTAATTGTTCCCATCACTTCAAGCCCCTCCTTGAGTATAGAGACAATGGAGGGGGGAGGGGATTCCAAAGACACGACTCTCTCTGGGTGGGCTACAGCCCCCCCCCCAAGTTCTGATGGGTCTGATAACAACAAGTTGTCTTAAAGTGGGGCCTCCAAATCCAGCCCTCCAATCATCAGCATCTGGGCATTGGGATTCTCCCTGTACCATTCGCCCCTCTCCCCTCCCCTTCTTTGCACCATCCTTGAAAGATTTTGCCTGGCTGGAACATGTTGTTCAACTCTGACAGTACCACTTGCATGTCTGGATAGAGGATTAGAGAGGGATTTACATTGTTGCTCTCCCCACTTTTACTTTTGGACCCACCTCCACTGGCACGTGACCCCTGGGAAGTTGCCCAGGAGGGAATTTGGCCCGTAGGCTCAAAAAAGATTCCCTTTAATTAGCTACCAGTAAATAATATGTCAGATACGGAGATGCTGAGAAAGAATAAATGAAAAATGTGAATTTACCTGGCTTGCTAATTTTCTGGATACATGCATCCAAATGAGGAAGTTGAAGTTCAATTCTTCAGCCCTAGTTGGATGTTCATTATGAACTTGGATGCCATCCCCACTAATAAATGAATATAATGGAGCACTTTTTAATCTTGGCAACAGCGTGAGCTAGAGTCAGTTATCCGAAGCAAGAACAATTATAGAGATGCATTCTAGAGAGTTCATTTGTTCTGGAGACTTGAAACATTTATGTGAAGCTTCATATTGAATATTTAACCAGTGGAAATGTGGGATATTGAAAAAGAAAAGAAAACCTTTGGCAGGGACCCTGAAGATGCTTCACTAAACTTTGTGTCTTGTTGCTGGAATTGCCAAGTATTTGCATGCACTTTGTGCCAAAATTGTGAGTATCCAAATTTGTTATTGTGCTTCCATCACTTGGGTCTGTGAAATATCATGACAAATAGATGTTTGTTTTTATTTTATACATGTTAGGTCTCCACCCATTTGCGCTTAAGTTGATCTATTCTGTGTTCTTGAAGAGTCCAGCCTATGCAATCATCACTCGTACTAAGCACGAATCACTTGAAAAAACATCCTATGAAAATGATCTAACCTTAAGAAATTGGAGCAGTGAAGCAAACCCTTTTTTAATTATCATTATTATTTATGATGTTGCTTTAAATTTTGCTAAGCACTGTGAAAAGAATAGAATAAACAGGTCCCTGCAAGTGAAAAGGGGGGGAAAGAAGTTTGAACTGAATGCAGCACAAAAAGAAAGAAGGTTCAGGGAATTTCTCTGCTTCCCAGGTAACGTGGTACCTTGTTTGTCGAACGGATTGGCTCCCAAACAAATCGGTTCCCAAACGCCTCAAACCCAGAAGTAAGTGTTCTGGTTTGCGAAAGTTTTTGGGAAGCCGAACTTCCGACGCAGTTTCTGCAGCTTCCAATTGAGTACAGGAAGCTCCTACAACCAATCAGAAGCTGCACCTTTGTTTTCGAATGGTTCCCGGAGTCAAACGGACTCCCAGAACGGATTAAGTTCAACAACCAAGGTACCACTGTACATTCATTTTCAGTATGAGAACCAGGTGAAATTGCCGCTGTAGTAGTAGGTGAAATGGCTATCTGGTAGTGGATATTGGGGGGGGGGTGCCTCCTGTGGCCTTGGAGAAATGTTGCCAGTGCCAGGGAACTAGCCAGCAATAAATCACACTGGGTAAGTGGAGCTGACTGTTTATTAGAAGAAACAAGGTCTTCTCAGAGGAGCCAGGCCTAATGAGTACAGGAACTCTTCTCAGTAAATCTTGCCCCTATGAAGTATTTGTGGAAGCTAAAGGTGCCTACCTTCCCACAGCTGCCTAAACCTCCTCTTCCCCCCACCCTAGGTCCTTCCCAAGTAATCTGCGACTACACCATGCCTTCCTCTGCTCCTCCCTCTTCATACCTTTTCTGACCTTTCTATGCCACCCTTCATCCAAGGCTCACAAGGTGGTTTACAATATAAAAACACAAAAATACATACCATAGTAACAAACAAAAGCAATAATCCACACAAATTTAAGGAGCTGCCTGTGATTCCTTGGTCACTTCTGGGCCGAGTAAAAAAAATTGGCTCACCCACTGATTGGCCTAGTGGATTGGATATTATTATTATTACCTACTCCACTGAGAAGCTCAAAGATGGTGTTAGCAGTCTGTCATATGTAAATAGATTTATTTGGTCACTTTGGGCAATTACTTTGGGCACTTTGGGAAAGCGGAACAGGAGGTTTCAGTTAGGTGCACCCCATAGGCACCTTTCGAGATAAGAGAAATGCCCGAAGCTGGCTTTTGGGACAATGGGCCCTGGGGCTGGATAGAGACTGCCTCTGATGCCAACCTGCCTCAGCCACCTAGAGCTCTGGGGCCCCAACCAGGGGTGATATGGGGAAATCCTACCTACTCACCTTCAGGGTGAGGCCTGAGGAAGGTGTTAGGCAGTACTTCAATACCCCCACTTTCCACAGGTTGGGGTTGGTTGCTCTATTGGCTGCAGGCTTTGCCTGATATTTTGAGCTAATTCTGCTGGTTGGTTGGTTCAGAGTCAACAAAGTGACCCTAGTTCATCCCAATCTGATGTGCCTGATACTTTATTTAGTCATCAGGTCGTAAGTGGGAGGATTAAGAATGAAATCAAGCAACCACGGTTTGCCCAAAGCTCAAGATTTCACTTGGGTTGCCAGCTATGGGTAATATAAGCCATGGTTTGGCCTATGCTGAGTTCATTACTATTATGCACCACCCCAATCTCCAAGTGGTAAGACACTCAAAGGGTTATTGTGTTTGGTTTCCTTGGAATGAAGGTCCGTGGAGACTGTGGTGTCTTTAGGATGTATGGTTTTATTTACACATATATACAACCTGGGGACAGGATGGAGGGGCTCACAGCTTTAACACCTCAACACATCTTACTTCCCCATTAGGTTCCCATGGGAGCCCCAAATTCCAGCACAGAGTGAACATCCCTCTGACACCACAGCTACAACAGGCTATCTGTTGCAGGCATTCACACATGCCCCCCCCCCCCAACACATGGTAGCTTAACACTTCATTGTGACATCTGAGGAGGGCTGATGTATTTAATCAGTGTGTGTTTTAAAGAAAAAAATTGGTTCTCAGTGTTATCATACACTGAATTACAGAAATGCATTGATGTATTATTATTTCTTTATTGAATTTACACCCTGCTATTCTTCCCAAAGGAGCCTAGGGCAGCAAACAGGTCCACAAATTATAAAACAACCAGAAAATGAAGACAAACTCTATATTAAAACAAGTCCTGTAAATTTGGAGTAGGAGATTTCAAATTTCTACGCAAAGATGTGCATGGTAACAATTTTTACAATGTATTGGTTTATTGTAAGTAAATATGTTCTTATTTCTAGTCAGAATGTCATGTGAAATATTTTTATTTTGTTTGGGGTTTTCCCCCTTCTTTTTGAGTGACTTGGAAGTCACCCAAATTGTGTGTTGTTTTTAAATGAAGGAAGAAAAATGGAAACAAGAGTTGAAATTCAGTTTATTAGTATGTTTACTTGTAAACAATGTATTTTCCAGTCTGGTTTAGACAGTTCTGACATAATACTGCGGTTACATATAGAAATGTACACTGAGTGGCATTGTGTTTCTGTAATAACCAGTTTGCACCAGAAGTAAGGTGGGGCTAGCTTTGAATTTCTCTTTGTATTAGCTTATGCTGCCATCTAATGGATAAATGAACAAGCTATAATATTTGTTCATCTGACTTTGAATGTTGTGGGTTGTGGTTATTTCCCATGTCTGTGAGAAGATTAAATTTATGTCCAGAATTTCCTGGACATATCCGGAATACCACAGTCAGAAGCAGTGTCTGGGCGGAAATTGGATTTGAGAGCTCAGCTATAGCTCAGCCATCATCATCATCATCATCATCATCATCATAATTTTTATTTATACCCTACCCTCCCTGGCCAAAACCGGGTTCAGAGCGGCTAACATCAAATGTATAACACATTAACATAAGATCAGGCAATCAGTTAAAATACATCCTAAAATCAGATCAGGATCAGAATAAAATCCAATCAGATGGCAACCCTCAGATTAGGGTTGGGGACCTTAAATGTTCACCAGGTCCAACTGTTTGTGCTGAACCTATATGAGCCTGTGAGAAAAAATAGGAGGCCACTTTCATGCAAATTCTTATGAAAGGGAAGGGGGAGTCAGGCTGAACCCTGACCAAAGGCCTGGCGGAACAGCTCCATCTTGCAGGCCCTGCGGAAAGATGTCAAAACCCGCAGGGCCCTGGTCTCTTGTGACAGAGCATTCCACCAGGCCGGGGCCACGGCCAAAAAGGCCTCGGCCCTGGTCGAGGCCAGTCTAATCTCCTTGAGGTTCGGGACCTCCAAGATGTTGTTATTTGCAGACCATAAGGTCCTCCGTGGGGCATACCATAGAACGCATGCTCTTGGTTAAAGAACACAGAGCAGAAAGTTGAAATAGATTGAAAGTTCCCACAATGGAAGGATGTAAGAAGTTGGATCTCCCAAGGATCTGCAGTCGGACCAGTACTTTTTGACTTGTTCATAAATGATCCTGAGTTAGGAGTGAATAATGACATGTGTAAATTTGCTAATGATACATGGATAGCTACAGCAAAAAGGTATTATGAGGAGTTGTAGAAAGATTTGAGCTCCAAATTGGGTGAACGAGTGTTGAAATGGCAGTTGCAGTTCAGTGTAAGCAAATTTAAAGTGGTGCATCTTGGAAGTATACAATATTATGCATGGTGTGCAGGAAATGGATTGGAAAACCCTGAGTTATCCATTAATTTAAAAAAAATAAAAATAGTTTTAGTGTGGCAGCATCTACACTTTGTAGCTCCCTGTGTATTGGCACCAGGCAAGTCTCTTCATTTAGTCTTTTCGGTGCCTACTAAAAACATTTTTTCTTTGGGCAAGCCTATTCATGCATGTAGAATGTTGAATATATGTTCTAATCTGGTTTTATAGCTTGTATGTTTTTCAACAGCTGTTTTTAACTCATGACTTCATAGTTGTTGCTGTTTTATAAACAGCAGCTTTAGGGTTGTTGTTTTCCACAGTCAAGCAGTATATAAATTTTATGAAATAAAGTGTTGGAAGATTCAGGACAGGCAAGTGCTTCTTTAACACAGTGCATAGCTAAACTGCAATATTTTGCTACCATGAGATGTCACGATGAGATGCTGGCTACCACCAGCAGAGATATGCTTCTGAGTACCAGTTGCTGGAAATATGAGTGAGGAGAGGACTGCTGTGTTCATGTCCTGCTTGTGGTTTTCCCATAGGCATCTGGTCGACAACTATGAGAACAGAATGCTGGACTAGATTACCTGCAGTCTGATTTATTAGGTTTTTCTTAGGTTCTCCACGGTTCAATTCCAAGCATCCTCAATTTAAAATATTTCAAGGAATATCCTGAAGAGCTATTGTCCATCAAAGTGAACAGGACCAAGGATGATGAATTAATGCAGAGATAGGTAACCTGTGCGGTCCCCCCACTGCCCACCCAAAGTTGCTGGACTTAAACTCCCACCATCCTTGACCATTGTCTTTGTTGCGTGATGGGAACTAAAGTCCAAAAACATATGGAAGACTACAGGTTCCCCATCTCTGGAGCAATGGATTAAATAAATAGTGTTATAGAAGGTCCAACCTGTATCATTTTTCTTGTCATTCAAAAAAATTATCACAACAGTTTGATTCCAATATCTACAAACATTTGAAGACAACCAGAACATTTCCCCTGTTATTTCTTTCTGCCAAGTTGTCTATTGGGTTTAGGTCATTTTCAATTTGGGGGCCTATCCTCTAAATTCCTTGCAATTCCTTCAAGCTTTGTAGCCTCTGATGCTTTCCTTTAGGTCACCAGCACTTGGCAATGTTTACAAATCGCTCTATTCTATTCTGTTTTAAAATACAGGAGATGAGCCATCCAAAAGTCTTTTCATAGAGCCTCTGCTTCTATTTCAGCTGTATCACTTAAGGTCCCCAAAGTCCATTGAAAGAAATTCAGCAGCTCATTAGAAGAAACAGAGCCCTTTTTATTATATTCTCTAATCTCTTTATTGCCAGAATCACAAATGAGAATATAAGGCATGCACCAATAGCCTATTAGCCCCTCTGGATTCTCTGTTCTACTCTCTGCCTTAGTGGTTTCCATAATAATAGCTCTGCCCAGGCCTCTCATCACTGCTGCAGCCTCCCATAACAGTTGCTACAGCGATAGCTTCAGGGGACTCCTAGGCAAGCACAGTGGTAATGGACACAGCCAATTAATTTTCTCTCTACCCTTTCCCCATGCATAGTTTTGCTCAATACTGGCACTGAATGTCAAGTTTAAAATTTCATTGTTTCCTCATCCCCAAACCATCCCTTCAAACCTCCCTAATAAATGTAATCAATGCATTTAGAGCTATGGATGCTTAATCATGTTGAACACAGTAGTTTTCCATAGACACCTCACCTTGCAGCAGCAGCGCTACAGTACACAGAGAAATCAGCAGGGTCAGAGTTCCAGGCGAGGAGCTGTGAGGGCCTGACCACCTAAAGAATTTATCTGGTTCTTCTGAGGCCTCATTGGGTTGTCAGGTGGAAAAAAATAACATGCCCCAAACAGGTCCAATGGCTAAGGTCAGGGCAAGGAGATGAGAGCAGAAGGAACCAGGGGGAGGCCTATTAAAATGTGCAGTTCAAGGCAAAGCAAGGTCCCCAAAGTCTGTGTCCAGTTTGGTGGGAACTGGAAACAAGCAGGGTAAACAGGAAGCATCTGTGCCAAGCAGCCACCACACCGGACCTTGGACAGAACTATTATCTACAGAGAGCTAGAACTCGCTGGTGCCTTATGTAGGCTGACCAGCCCTGGAGTGTGGTAGGCTCCAGCTCCTTGTAACAAACATTGTCTTATTTTGTAGTCTTTGGTTTCTGCAAAGCTGGAGAGGTGAGGCACTGCAAGGGAGTCATCCTCTGAGCCACAGGATGACAGCAGGGCTGTGTGGATGAGAAACTCTCTGTTCTCCCTTGAAAGAAGCAGTCTTATCCTCATCAAACAACTCTGCCATGCAAGACAAGATCCCTGACTCATGACATTCTGCAGCGGCTACTCATAAGAAAGAGTTTTCTCAGACAGATGGGCAAGCCCAGGACTTTGTATGCCTAGGTGAGTTGTGGGGTTGGAAAAGTCCCTAGTGGGGCCAATCCCAGTGGAGTACCCTGTCAGTTCCTGGTTGCTCCTTTGGAGCCATATCCTTACCTGGACTCAAATCATTGTGCTGCTGGCCAACCAGATGCCTACAGGAAAGACACAAGCAGGACTTGAGCTCAGCAGCATTCTCCCCTCCAGTGGTTCCCACAACTGGAATTCAGAAGTATACATTGTTTTGACATCAGGTGAAGAAGATGCACCTTTTTCACAGGATGGGGGGAGGTGAAGTTGAGATTGGAACACCCCTCCCATTTGTAGTGCTGTTGCTTTTTCTGACTTCTGTCAGCTTAATTTATGGTCTCATAATCAAATAAATGGTTGACTTGTTACACTGAGCAGTATTTAGTTCACTCTGGGACTACATGATGAAGTGTGGTCTATGAATGCCTATGAAAAAAATATGCCATGCATAGCTTCTGGAGTGTTAACATTTGTCCTTGTTTCTGTCAACTGCAAACCATTTCACCCTTTGGAATGTCACTGTGCCCTTGAAGAAGTCTGCTACAAGTAGAGGACCACCCAGCTGTGTAAGCATCTTAAGCCAGTACAGTCAGAAGTTGCATCCACACCAAACATTGAAATCACATTTATACCAGTCATGGCTTCCCCCAAAGAATACTGGGAATGGTATTTGTTAAGGGTGCTGAGAATTGTGATTCTACAGTGTCTCTTAACAGCTCTCAGCACCCTTAACAGACAACAGTTCCCAGGCTTCTTTGGGGAAAGCCATGACTGTTAAAGTATCGCAAGAGCTCTTTAAACACATGGTGCGATGTGACTAGAGACACAAAGAGAGGATTTTGCCATTGCTTTTCATTAAATGGTGTTGTTTCTGATCACATACACACACATACACACTTCAGGCAATAGGATTTCCATAATTAAGGGGCAACAGAATTGCAGCAGATTGCTCTCAGGGGGAAGGCAGTTTTAGCTTTCATTATGGAGTGAAGGTCATATTCTGAGTGGAAGAAGCTGAATGAGTGAAACTTGGATGATCAAAAACATTTTTAAAATCCTCCTTAAACATATAGTATGATGCATGTCAGAACTGGGCATAAATTCTGTTGACATGAAATTATAGTGTTTAATGAAAACAAGCCACAGATGGATGGAGGGCTTCACCTGAATGCTTTGTCAACCCATTGCCATTCCGAGGATACTTGGTGACAATAAATATGGAGGAAAAAGTAAAGCTCTTTCGACTCAATTTTACACGCCATCTACTTGCCCGCATTGATTCCTCCGTTAGACGAACATTTTCCAATGTCACATGCAGCACTGAGGAAGAAAAGTGATTTTATATATTATCACAATTGCTTAGTGGGAAGTGTGTTGGTCAGGATTAGGAATGGATGACTATGTTCGTTTTTGTTTCTCTTGTTTTCTTACTTTTCCAGTCTCAGGTGAAGTTTTCCACATCATTTTGCAATGTAAAAAAAAAAAAAAATGCTCATGAAAATTCACCAGCATTTTAGTGCAAATTTTTCCTAATGTACACATTTCTCTATGCAATTTCGCCTAATATACATATTTTTGCAAAGCAGTTTTCCCTAATATAATGAAGTTTTTCATGTTATTTTCACTAATAAATATGCATCTATATGAATCTTAGTACAGTGGTACCTTGGTTGTCAAATGGAATCCATTCTGGGAGTCTGTTTGACTTCCAAAACGTTCACAAACCAAGGCATGGCTTCTGATTGGCTGATTGGCTCCGGAAACAATGCCGACAGCTGAAAAGGACATTTGGCTTCCAAAAAAAAGTTCACAAACCAGAACACTTACTTCCATGTTTGCAGTGTTCAAGAGCCAAAACATCTGAGTACCAAAGCGTTTTACAACCAAGGTATGTGTATGCATTATTGTACACATTACTTGGCTAGAGAACTAGCTTGAAAAAAACATAAATTGGCTATGTCACTGGCTGGTGATCATGGAAGTAGCATTCCCAAACATCTGAAGGGTACCAGTTTGCTGTGTTGGTTTTAGGGTAGCATGACTGATGCAGCCATACTGGACATCGAGCTTCAAGGGCACCCCAATGATGTAGGACAAAGCACAAGAGGTGGGGAAGCCAAATTTTAGTTTCACACTGAGTCACCAAAATTTGAGAGCCCAAAGTCTACCGATGCAGTTTGGAGGAAGCAAGTCTATATTGGCTGTAGGCAGGTATACAGGATTTCAGGCTGTGATCTTTTTCAACTTTATCTGGATATATTGAGGATTGAACCTAAACTTCTACATGCAAAGCATGTGCCCTACCACTGAACTTTCCCCCTTCCCCTGCCCTATATTCTAACATTCAAACTTGTTTGATCATCAAGTCATGGAATTATAGAGATGGAAGGGACCACTGGGGTCATCTAGTCCAAACCCCCTGCAATGCGGAAATCTTTTTGCCCAATGTACGGATTGAACCCATGACCCAGAGGTTAGGAGTCTCATGACCAACTGAGCTATTTCTTAGTAGATCCTGGGGTACAGCTCCGCAGATGGGCTGAGAAACAAATTCAAAAGCCTGATGGTTTCTATGACTTTACCAAACCCAGCTACGTTGGCTAAGAAAGCTTTAGCTGAGCTTATTCAGTTTGGGTTACACTGTAATTTATGCCAATAGAAAGTCTGCATTAGCTTCGGTGAGCTATCACTAAGTGCTAAGGTCAGCTGTGCATTTCATACTTCAGCTGTACGGGAAGCATTTTATGGCTTTTCAGAGTCATGCTGCAGCAAAAAGGGTTCTTTATGATGCCACAGACAATTAATTGAGGCACATTACCTAAAAACTAAAAAGGTCACACATGGAACATAATCGACACCTTGTATCCCTTGTTGCTGAGTGCTGAAATGCAAATGAGTGCATTTTGACTTCCTTGGAGTAGCATAACTCTTTGGCGGTCTTGAATTATGCTTCCATTTGCTTACACTTTAAAATACTAAGTTTACCTCTCTTTTAAAAATAATAACATTGGTCAGAGTTGGAAACAGTTACAGACCATTTTTAATTTTTATTTATTTTGAGGAGAGAAAGCGCATTAAGCTGCAATTATAGCTGTGTCTGGCACAAATGGGAAAAGGAGTGTGGGAATCTGCATAAAAGACACTTTCAAATGCCTCAGCAAATCCTCTTAAGGCTGCAATAATAATATTGTGTCTGTGCTGTAAGAAAGATAAAAAAGGACAGCTCAGAAGGGTAAATTGGAATGGAAAGACATCAGAGTGTAAGGTCAAGAAGAGAGGAGTTGGGGGACATGTCCTATATTCAAAAATACAGCACACTCAGGACTGGAAATGGTAGAATATTCTGGGCCTCTGAACATTATGGACATAAACGTGGATATTATTAACATCCGTGAATAGTAAAATTCATTTTGTCACAAGGATCTGACCATGAATGAAAATCTGTTTTGAGCACAGAAGAAGAAGAAGAAGAAGAGGAGGAAGAGGAGTTTGGATTTGATATCCCGCTTTATCACTACCCTAAGGAGTCTCAAAGCGGCTAACAATCTCCTTTCCCTTCCTTCCCCACAACAAACACTCTGTGAGGTGAGTGGGGCTGAGAGACTTCAGAGAAGTGTGACTAGCCCAAGGTCACCCAGCAGCTGCATGTGGAGGAGCAGAGAAGCGAACCCGGTTCCCCAGGTTACGAGTCCACCACTCTTAACCACTACACCACACTGGCTCCCAGTGGAAGAGCCAAACTATGTGTGATGTTGTGTGTCCTTTTGGTTCTTCCATCAGGATACTGATAGGCTGTGTTGCTCACAGCAAGAGGAGATCAACCTGGCCCTATCCAGCCAGAGAAGGAGCAGTTGAAGGGAGTTTGCCTCTCCCCTCTCAGGCAGAAGAACATTTGGCTCCAACTACCAATTGCCTTGGGATCCAGAACTGAAGGGGAGCACACTATGCATAAGCCAGGGACTAAAAGTTACTGGGTAGGGATGGGTGAAACTCTCAATTTGGGTTTCTCTCTGTTTCTCATTTTTACAGCCTTAAGTTTAGTTCTCTATATTTCTACATCCGTTTATGGATTTTAAAAATAAGAAAGACTTCATGAAAGCATTCTGGTGTAAATTTCTCCCAATATGCAAGTGTTGTTGTTGGTTTTTTTTTAAAAAAAAATCAATTTCCTCAATGCACCCCTTTGCAAAGCAATTTTACTTAATATGATGCAATTTTTCTTGCCCCTGCCCCCATCATTAATAAACTTAAAAAGGGGATAGTATTTGGTTCCCATGCATGAAGTCCTGGGTTCAGTCCCCAACATCTCCTTGAAGGCCTTGGAGAACCACTTCCTGGCAGAGTAGTCAATAAATACTGGGCTTGATAGGCACATAAACTAACACTTTAAGGAAGCTTTGAGTTCTCACCTCTGTATCATTGACTTCCTTCACAGTCATTCATATAGAAAGACTATCAGCCTACTAGCTTTACCATGCTTCTCTTATTCAGCAAGGGCAGAAAGTTTTCAATAAAATTATAGGAGAAAAATCTGATATCTTATCAATGGGAGGCAGCTTTATATCTTCATACACTCCTGCCCATGGACTCCTGCCATGCGGCTGGGCTATTCTGGCATTGTGTTTGTGGTAGAAGAGGGAGAAGTGCAACAAAAATTCCCACACTGCAAAGATAATGCCTGAACAAGGCCCTCAATGGAGAATGTTGTTTAAGATTACGTTGGAGACAGCCAGGGCTTTTTTCAGTGGGAACTTGCCAGAACTCAGTTTCAGCACCTCTCAGGTGGGTGCCATTGCCATTATAAGAAAACAAGGGAAGCATTCATGGTGAGTTCCAACACCTCTTTTTCTAGCAATGGAGACAGCCAACATGGTACCCCGCTGTAGTTATTGGGTCCAGCTATGAAAATTGGCTATGCTGGAAGGAGATGATGGGAGTTGGAGTTGTAAAGGCACCATGCTGGCTGTTCCTGAGGAGGTGGAAGGACCCTTTGGGTGGTTAGTTCTGTCTCCTCTAGAGCATAGGACAGTGCCTTACACTGAGGCCATTCATTGGCTCAGTATTGTCTACACCAGGGCTAGTCGATGTGCTGCACTCCAGATGTTGTGAGCTATAACTCCCATCAGCCCCAGCTAGCATGGCCAAAGGCCATGGATAGTGGAAGTTGTAATCTACAATGTCTGGAGGATATTGTGTTGACCAGCCATCATTTATACTGTTAGACAGGGTTTTCCCCACCCTGGAGATGTTTTGATATGAAACAAATATCTTTTTCATGCAAAACATGTGCTTGACCTATAGACCACTTCCTGTTCTGATTCTGATCTGATGCTAGTCAAAGCATGCCATGCCCATCTTGACAGCAGAATGAGATTCCCAAACTAGTTTAATGTGTAGTTTTAAAGGAAGAGGGAGAAGGAGGCCTCCCAGGCTCATATAGAGACACAATTTAGTTATCACGCAACAAACAGAAAGCCACGGTCTTTTAAAAGGCCAGAATATAGTCATGATGTCTAATAAGAAGGAGAAGGAGGAAGAGGAGGGGAAGAAAACCCAACCAGGTTCATATGCAGACACAGGTTAGTTAGGATGCAGCACACCACTGCCTTGGTACATTTTCTTTTCTCCCAGAAAAATGCTTTTATAGCTCAGTGGAGGAGGAAAGATTTAAATAAAGTTATGAGAGAGAATTTGATTTGATCATCAGTTTAAAGAATGCTGGAGTGGTAATTGGAAAATTGAATCCTTACTAGGATTCACTGTAAGGAGAGTAAAATTTGGCATGCATGAAATGAGATGTTACCGGCCAGGTGATTTATCACCCAAAGTGAGTTTGCCACAGCTCATTTGCTTTTACTACGCAAGTCCCTCCCCTTTCTCCTCTCGCTCACCCTGATCTTAGGGTTGAGCACATGGATATTTGTTTTCCCTTTTTCTGTTTTCCTGTCAAGCCTGCTGCTTATTCCCAGGGGTTTATGTGCATTTTTTTTTTTTTTTTTTTTTGCTGGCGTTGGCCACAATAGTGTTGAGTGGGTGCGGGGGTCCACTTGTTTGCATTTTAATAAAAGGCTACTTAATTTGGACTTCTTCAGCCAATGACATGATATTGATATTTCTCCAAAATGTGGAGAAATCGGTTTAAGTTTAGCAAAATGAGAAACTGAACCAAAATTGGCAGATCCCTTCCTCCCAGTTGTAAGTGCAGCTGCACTTCCTGGAACCAGGTCTCATAACTTTATGATCAATTGGGTATTTGTTCATTTATCACACACACACACACACACACATGTCACCAGCGCTGATATCAACAGGCAACTACATGCACCTGCCAAGGCCCATTAACTGAAGCCGAGCCCTTTGGTGCTGATACTTGGCCCTCACACCTGCCTGTTATCATAAGAAAATAAGGAGAGCGGCTTGTCATGTACAGAAATCAGGACAGTGGCTTGTCATGTACACCATCCAGTTCTTACAGTAGCTAATCAGATGTCTATGGGGAGCCTGCAAGCAGTGCCTGAGTGCAACACCAACTCAGTAGTGATTCCTAACTACTGGCATTCAGAAGCATTTCCACCTACGAAAGAGCAGGCACATTGCTCCTCCAATCACAAACTTATCTGGCAATAGCTGCTAAGCCTGAGAAGCTGCCCATCATTGAAAATGTTCCACAGTAACTGTCTCCACATTGGGATGTGGTTATTTGAACCCCCCATTTGAAGGCTTCCATCAACCATGATTAATTATGCTGGTGCAAACCTTTGAATGGAAATCCTTGAAACACAAACATTTACTTGAGTCCAGCCCCATTTGAGCTCAAAGTAGGTTTAGTCTTAATGTCCCTTTTCACACTTCTTCTGTTGGGCTGAGGAAAACTACAGTTGTGGACACCATTCCTAAACATGCTCTTTGCAGGTGAATCCACTTAAAAGCAATTGTTTTCCAAATAATGTTTAGCATCATGATGGATCATTGTGAAATTTTACATTTCTAAATACAAAAGTAGTACCAAGCCAGTTGTTCCATCAGCACAAGGATTTAGAGATGTGTAACAAATCTTTCCCCTCTCCACCCCCCGATACCCACTTAAATCTGTTTTAGGGGCTCTCCCAACCCTAGGGTTGCCATATTTGAGGGTTTGGGGTTGTTGTTTTTTGCAAAATCTCCAAAATATCCAGTTGTCAGCCAGAGTGGGGGATCATCAAAAAACAGCTCAGCAGCTCAGTGAACTTACAAAAGAAACTCAACAACTGCTTTTGCAATTTCCCAAATTTCTTAATTTTGGGTTCCCAAAAATAGGGGTTGTCTTATACATGGAGTTGTGCTATGCATGAAAAATTACGGTAAGTTTTTGATGCATCTTTTAGGGAATTCACACACACACACACACAAACCTTCCAGTATGGGCAGCCCTAGGCTCGGATTTTCCTGGAATTTTTTACTGATTTCTGAAAATTCCGCCCGGACGCTATTTTCAGTGGACGAATCCCGTATATGTCCAGGAATTTCCATACATAAGACAGCCCTATCCAACCCTCTAGAGCAGATTAGGGAATAATATAAGTGAGGAGAGGGGCAAAGTTCTATTCTGCAAGCATAAATCCTTGCACTAACAGAATGAGGGCATTGAAGACGTACAACCCTCGGTTTTACTTTAGAATTGAACATTTTGAAACTGACCAACTACTTCTTTAAAAATGTCTCCAAAAGGAAATTCTCTTATAATCTAAGCTTTTCTGCTTTCCCTTAGCAGACTTGCAAATCTTAGCAGAAAAAAAACCTTTTCCATCCTGGGGAATATGATATATTTTGCACCACCACAATTCTTCAAAGGATGCATAATTAATGATTCACATTCTTCTGTTTTCATCTGGGCCCTGATCAAAAATTGATGATTATCTTCATAGGTCATCCAATTATAATTCAAAGTAAGTATATCTAATAAAAGATTAACACAAATTTCCATTTATCCAAAAGACAAAAGCTATGTTAAGATTAAGTTAAGGGTTAGAGGTCGCAACAGTAATTTAAAGCTCAGTGTATCACAGGCAAATTGTAGTCCTCTTCAAAGCTAAAAATTAAGGTGGGGGGAGGAATCCTGAGAAATTCTGAATTAATCTTAGCTGAAAAGAAATCGTGCCGCCTGATGCATGGATTGGCTTAACTTGTAGTTTTCCTGTGTAATGACTTGTGTTTCAATGGCTAAAGTAAGTTCCTGCACTTCAGAGGCAAAGCAGTGTCAGCAAAGTAGTTCTAGTGGTGACCATGACAACTCATGTCATGCTGTGATCTGAAAGCTACAGATTATCTTCACCAACAGGGATTGGCTTAAGCGCTTCTTTTCCTGGTAAAGCATGCCCATCTTGAAAACTAAGGCAGAAACAACAGATCTGTGACTGTCCCAATGTTGTTGGACTCCAACTCCCATCAGCCCCACAAGCATTCCCCATGGTCACAGATTTTTAGACCTGGAGTCCAATAACATCTGAAGGTCCACAGGTTCTCCATCCCTGATTTAAATGTATAAACAACATCAAGCTGTTCCCATACCCAGATAAGCCATTATGAGAACTAGAGTTTCCTGAGTGGAGTGTTGGGAGCAAAGAAACAATGCTTGCAATAAGTTACCTGAACCAGTAGAAAGTACAGTGGTACCTTGGCTGTCGAACTCCTGGAACGGTTCGAAAACCAATTGACTGCAGGAGCTTCCTGCACTCAACCAGAAGCCGCGGAAGCTGCGTCTGACATTTGGCTTCCAAAAGCCTTCGCAAACCGGAACACTCACTTCCAGGTTTGCGGCATTCAGGAGCAAAAACATCCCAGTACCAAGGCATTTGACAACCAAGATACAACTGTAATGGAAAGGCTAACTATCCTTCACTCACAGATTCCTTCTTGAACAACTTCCTGTAGATTGCTTTTCTTCAGCCTTTACTTCCTTCCTGCTTCTTCTCCAAATCAGTTAGTGTTAGTCTTAGCCTCTTGATTCTAGGTTGGCCACAAGTAATCCTGTACCCTGAATAGCTTTGTTTGCCATGAGTAAAAAACAACCTTAAGCTTCTATATTATTTCAACCAGCAGCCTTTCCAGACTATTAACTTCCACAGTCGATTGCAATATATATACCAGACTCCAAAAGGGAGTAGTGTTATCTGAAAGCCAAAGCACATTTCCTAGCTTATGACCTTCCTGTAGATATTTGCTTCGCCATTGTTGGGACAGGGATGATGCACTAGATGGTCTTGAGGTTGGATGCCTTTACAATATAAGGCAAGGGGGCAGTCTGTGGGCCTCCAGATGTTGCTGGCCTCCAACTCTCATCAGCCCCAGCCAGCAAGGCCAATGGTTAGGAATGATGGGTGTTGTAGCCCAGCAACATCTGAGAGCCACAGGTCCCACAACGCTGATTGAATAGGGTGGGCACTCCACATGGAAAAATGTCCACATGAATAATAGATCTTGGCATTCACAGAGAGGGGGACGCTCATGCTTATTAGAGTTACATGCCAGTGATACTAACCATTAGGTACCCAATGGACACATTAACTTAGGTGTATTCAGGTTCAGGCAGAGACTCTTGAGGGAACAGTGACATACTATCACATGTTCTATATCTACTATGTTTCTTGGAAAGAGGGTTGTTTCTCTGTCCATTTGTTCTCTCTGGGTTTGGACACATGTTCAGTTATTGCCAAACTCAGCATAAGGGTACCTAAGGTTGGGGTTGGGGGTCTACATTGATAATGTGCTGCTGGATGCCATTTTGAATCAAGATAGTCAACTGAAACAATCACTATGACATATCTTCATCTATTTGGGGGCATGGGGTTAGCCACCTCTTGAGATATCATCACCAAACCTCTGCATGAAGGTTCCCAAGCTGGAGGCAGCAGTCTTTGTTGATGTTTGGATGATAGACACCACTTTGAATCAAAATGGCAAGCTGAAACATGGCTTTGGTGTGACTTCACCCAGTGGCGGAGCTTCATGCTCCGGCACCAGGGGGTGGAGAGCAGACGGGGGTGGGGCTGGCACGCATCCCGGGGGCATGGCATGCCACCTGGGGGCGTGGTGCCCAGCACAGGCGGGGGGCAGTCTCAATGGCACCCTACCAGGATCGCGCTGCCAGAGGCGGTGCACTCCTCCCCACACTCCTCTTCCTCCGGCACTGACTTCACCCAATTTGGTGTGGCAGCCCCAAACTGCACCAATGTGCACCAACTCCTCTGCAGATTGTTGCCTGGTTTGGTGCAGCTTTGCCCAGTTCAGTGTCATGGTCTAAACTGTGCGGATTTTGTGGACTCTGAAGGTACGGTCACCAAATTTGGCGTGACAGGTCACAACTGTGCTGATTTGGATGCCTCTCAGGACATTATTATTCAACTTGTCAAAAGCGTTCTTGAGGTAAAGGGGGCAGTCTTTGCTTATCTTTGGACACTGGACATCATTTTGAATCAATATGGTGGACTGAAAGTATGGTGGACTTTGGTGTGACTTTGCCCATATGGGTTTGACTGTTAAAAACAAGAGTTCCTAAGGTGGATGAGACATTTCCACCTACATTTGAATGCCATAAGATGCAATGAACAATGCATATCTCTCTCTCTCTCTCTTTGTGTGTGTGTGTGTGTGTGTGTGTGTGCAGTACGGAACCCCACAAATTATACTATCCATTTAAAAATCACTTTGGGACGGGGGTTTTTTTTTCGGATTCCTGGGAAGCACTGGGTACTCCCCACTAGCTACTGGGTTACTGGCTTTGATTCATCAGCTTCCATGTATTCTCCAGTTGTGCCTCCAAATGTTCTTGGTGGTGGTGGTTGTCCCCCCTGCCTCGGAAATGGAGTAGATCCCGTATCTGTCTACTAATCTTTCATAATTGGAGTAAACATTACTGTAAATAGAAGATGCTCAACTTATCTCTGACAGAATGTTAATAGGATTAGCAGGCAATATGGAATCTCATTGCCAGTGAGTGCTGTAATCCTCCTAATTAGAGTGGTATATCATGGCATAAACCCAGTGTTGTGATTTTAATGAGCAAAAACATACTTAGGGGGAAAATATGGGGAAAATCTAAATATTTTCATGTCGTCTTTGCTTCTTCAGCAAAAGAAGGGGGGGTCCTCTGTTTTAATCAAGGATGCAAATTCTTTTGGCGTTAACACCTGCCTTACTCTCTTTGAGTAAGCAACCCTGATGCATCTTGCTGTACTTGAGAAGCAGCTCCGTCACAGATGGATTTGGTCATCACCAACTTTATCAGCTTCTTCCCATAGAAAAGTGCTATTTGTTGGTTACAAAGGCAGGAAATAGGTATACAAATGAGAACTCCCTGGATGCCAAGATCCAGGTTTGGGGAAAATACTCGTTGGTGAGAGAACCCCAGCAGAAGTTTTAAATCACAAAATATGCAGCAAAGTAAAGTGTGCAAATATAGGCTGTTAGACCTTTAAAACATGCCCTTCTATGTTCCTTCAAAGGTCTCCCCCTTCTCCTAGCATAGAAAAAGGCTACATGTTTGGTAAGTTAAGAATGGTTTAAGTTAAAGTTTAAAAAGGTAACTTGCAACTTTTGTTCATTTAACTTCTGCACATTTTTCTTTAGGCACTTGGCTTTTTTTTTAAGGGGGTGGAAAGCAAAAAAAAAAAAAAAAAAAAGGCTTTGCCAATCCCACCTGCCATTGAGCCCAATGTCTTTTGACTATATGCGATTTTGGATTTACACTATTGCACACATTATTTTCTGATTGTGGCTTCCCAAGGGCACCTGGTTGGCCACTCTGGGAACAAAATGCAGGATTAGATAGGCCTTTGGTCTGATCCAGTAGAGCTCTTCCATATTCTTATATGCTGTGTCCCTGTATGAAACTGATTTGTTTTCAATAGATGCATTAGCAAGAACAAAGTCTGCATTTTCAACTTTCCCCATCATGAAGCTGCAGGGATGGGGCAACTGGCCCTGTTGCCTGTAAAGCAACTAGGAAGCTACCTTTACTGAATTGGACCATTGCTCCAACTAGCTCAGCCTTGTCTACAATGACCGGCACTGGCTCTCCCACATCTCAGGCAGCAATGTCTTCTCCCAGCTTAACCCAGAGCTGCCAGGGATTGATCTTGAGGCTTTCTACATGCAAAGCAAATATTCTGCCACTAAGTTATGGCCTTTCTCTATTCTGTTAGAGGCATGGGACATGTTATTATGAAAGGGTTTGGCAACCTGCCCCCTTTACGTAGTGCGAATGTTGTGTATTTCCATCCTAATCTTGAAAACTGAGCAACAGGGTTTCATTTACACATAGAACATAACTCAGCATGTTGGACTCAGAGGCATTTTACTATAACAAACTCTGTGCGTTACCGAGCACAATTCAAAGTGTTGGTGCTGACCTTTAAAGCCCTAAATGGCCTCGGTCCAATATACCTGAAGAAGCACCTCCACCCCCAAAGTTTTGCCCAGACACTGAGGTCCAGCACCGAGGGCCTTCTGGCGGTTCCCTCATTGCGAGAAGCCAAGTTACAGGGAACCAGGCAGAGGGCCTTCTCGGTAGTGGCACCCGCCCTGTGGAACGCCCTCCCACCAGATGTCAAAGAAAAAAACTACCAAACTTTTAGAAGACATCTAAAGACAGCTCTGTTTAGGGAAGCTTTTAATGTTTAATAGATTATTGTATTTTAGTGTTTTGTTGGAAGCCGCCCAGAGTGGCTGGGGAAACCCAGCCAGATGGGCGGGGTATAAATAATATTTATTATCATTATTATTATTATTATTATTATTATTATTATTTGCACTCATGCACTGCTTGTGGCTTCCCATAAGCATCTGGTTGGCCACTATGGGAAGAGAATACTGGACTAGATCGCTCTGGTGGAGCTCTTCTTAGTTTCTTATATGCCACATTCCTGAATGAAACCTCACTGTTTTTGGAAGGTCAAGAGGAGCATCTGTGTTTTCTGCTTCCTTCACCATGGATCTGCAGTGGTGGAAAAACTGAACCTGTTGAACTACTGCATGTAAAGCCCACTCTTAGAGGTGTGGAAGTTACTGCCAGGAGAGGGCATGTCCCTTATGCCCTTTATGGTATGTCAGCCTCTTGCTTCCACATTCCCATCCTAATCTCTAATGCAGAGAAGTCCTAAATAAATTGAACTGAAGAAGGGAGTTAATTTACCATCCATGCAACAAGTCCATACAGCAAGGGAACGCAGGGACAACCTCCTGGCGGCAGTTTCACAATTCAAGCTCAGATACATTTCAGCATAACAAGCTGTGTGCTGGATTGCAAATTCATTGAATAAACTTCATTTTGAGAATTGCTTTCCTCTCTTTGGGAGACATAGGGAGATAAGCAAGCACTTCTCATCATCTCGGGATGATGAGTGCCTGGACCCACAAACCACTTCTTTCATCCCTTGACCTTAGAGCTTTCCATTCCCCTTCCTTTTGAAATGGTCCAGAATCCAAGTTTTAGAGGGTGAAGGGAAGACTTCATTATCACTGTGTACCTCGGGCTTCATTGTGAATAAATCCAATTATATCCTAGTAATGAGACTACTGGATTTTAAAGTCATGTTTAATGAATGGTAAAGTGTACTCAAAAACAAGCTGAACAACTCTGCTTGCCCCAGAGGTCCTCAGAGATCAATGCGCTTAATTGGTTATGGCATAGCATAGAAGCAGATGTGCAAGGATGTATTGATCTAACTAGTTCCTCTGAATTAAAACTGGTGCTCATACGAGAGGGCCCAGGTGAACAGTAATTTCTTGCTATATGCCAGCTTTTTTTCTGGATGCAACCAGTGAATACTCAAGATACAATCTGTAAACATGTGCACACTTATGTCTCAGTGGTAATTTTAAAGCATTTTACAATGCACTTTTCATCTATCATCATCATCATTATTTCATAATCAGATATCCATAAATGGGTGCAAAAATGTTTAATTAAATATTCAGACAATACCGTTGCAGAAGCACTTCATGGTTGGTATCCAACTAGCTTCTGCTAGTGCAAGGATTTTGGCTGCGCAAGAGAACATTCCTCTCCTCTCCTCTCCTTTCCCTATAGACCCCATAAATCTGTTCTGGTGGTGGTCCTCTTCAGAGCAGATTTAGGTTGGGTGTGTGGAATGCATAGAAAGAAGAGAGAGGAGGGAAATTCCACTGCATAAGCAGAAATCCTTTCATTAGCAGAAGCGCTCCACTGGGTGCTACCCTATGTCTTTATCTGAGTGCTTAAATCCCAAGCTCTGTCATCAATATCTTCAGCAGGTGTGTCATTGGTTGTTCCTTGAGTTGGCAAGACTCAATTGACCTCAACATGAAATAGAACTGTCAGTGTCATTGGCCCAGTCCTGTGGAACACTCTGCCAGCGTAGATTCAGCAGGTGTCCTCAACCTTTAAACACCTGCTGAAAACTCAACTATTCCATCAGGCTTATGCAAGATATTAAGAATAAAAACTAAGAAGGCACCCAGATACCAACTGTAAGAAGCAGGAAACTGGAGCTGCATATACGCCTTTGGTTTTTCATTTGAATCCTCAGCACCTTGCCAAAAAAGTACCCAGAATCTCGGAGGCAAGCCATGAGTGCTATAAAGTGATGCAAGATTTATTTATTGTGTTTATATCTCTTCCAAGGAGATTAATATTGTGTATATAGTTCTCCCACACACACATACCATTTTCTCTGAACAACAGCCCTGTGAGGTAGTTTAGGCTGAGATGGGGGGGGGGGGGAGAGAAAATCAATTCAGTTTTTTTGCAATGTTTCCCAGTCAAGTACTATGCACCAAGCAAAGTGTGCATTCAAATGCATATATTCGTGAAAACAGCATACAAAACCACATTTTGGTAGGGGAAATTGCTTTGCAGAAATATATAAATTGGGCCAAATGGCATGCAAAATGTGTATATTAGGAGAAATTAGCACTAAAATGGGGGTGGATTTTCAAGAGGACTTAAAAAGCACACGCACCATCAGTTAATGTGGAGAACTTAAAACAGGAAAAATGAAAAACTAAGAGAAACCAAAATGGACAGTTCTGCCCACTCCTAATTGAGACAGTGTATGGCCCAAGGTCAACTTTATGATTGAGTGGGGATTTGAACCTTCTTCTCCAGGTCCTAGTTTGGCACTCTAACCACTATTCTACACACTGTCTTTCAGATCAGATAAGACTTTGTAGTATAGTTAATGCCAAAGTCCAACTTGTTGCCTCCATTCAGTCCACTGTTCTTGCATTCACTTCCACCCTCCAGCACATGTTCTCTGCAGTGTTTAGTCCCCTGGTGGCTCTACATAAATGCTAAATAGTGCTTGCAGGGAAAGATGATTAAATGAAATCACCGTCAAGTCAGTTTAGATTCTAATCACACGGTTCAGTCTGTTTTATATTCTATTTACACTGTTGTCGCATTTCTTTAATCCAGCAAGCTAGCCTGGTGAATAGAAGGAATCAGACTCAAACACCAGCTGGAGAATGCTGGATGCGTTATGCACACCACCCATGCTCAGAATTGGCAATGGCTGCAAGCACACTTGAGAAGGAACTTGGAGCTGGCAGAAGAAACAGCCGAGTGTAAAAGAACTGTGTGCATTTGTGTGCCTAACAATATGAGCTGTTACATATGGACAGGCACATCACAGCAACAAAAAGCATGAACCCCAAATAAAGTTGCAAAAGAAGATAGACTTGCAGCTAATCAAACTATTACACTAACATGTTCTATTCAACAAGTGTATTTTCCCTTAAAGGCGATCATACAGTGCCATCTTCTGATCAGAATTTTTATTGCAAGAAGTATACTTGAGGCTTGGTGCGGTGCAATATTCAGTATTCGCCTGCTTCATACATACGACATTAGAAGCAAAGGATTGTGGGACTTCCACCCAGGGTGCCCTCCTGATGTTACGAGGTCCATCTTCCCTGATCATTGTCCATGCTGCTTCTGAGACTCTTTTCCCAGATGCATTTATTCTCTTCAGGGCTACAACTTTTAGTTTGTTGATCAGTTATATCCATCCATAATCATTGTTAATGAACTAGAATGAGGCTTCTACTTAAGCAAAACAAAGATTAAAATAATCCATTTTAATCAGAGCAGGCATGGTGTCCTATCCAACATTCTCTGTTTGCTAGCACAAGAGTCCTTGCATGAGCAGATGGCAGAGATTAAAAGGGGCACAAATGAATCTAGTGCAACAGGTATGCTAGCAGAAGCTTGCTTTGAACCTTATTTATTCATTCATCAGCTCACTGAGTTTCTATCCTACCCTTCCTCCCTAGCAGCTGATTCTTGTTGTGCAATCCGCCAATCTTTGTGTACAGTGGTACCTTGGTACTCAAACGGCTTGGCTCCTGAATGCTGCAAACTTGGAAGTGAATGTTCTGGTTTGTAAACGTTCTTTGGAAGCTGAACATCCAACGTGGCTTCCACGGCTTCCAATAGAGTGCAGGAAGTTCCTGCAGCCAATCAGAAGCCACACCTTGATTTTTGAACCATTTTGGGAGTCGAACAGACTCCCAGAATGGATTAAGTTCAAGAACCAAGGTACCACTGTGTTTACTTAATTGTGGTAATTTAGAAAGCCCTAAATAATTGGGCCCGCACCACATTAAGGAAGTTCTGGTTCAATCTGCCTCAATCACTGAGGAACCTCTGAGGGGGAACATCTCATGGTTCCCCATGTCCCTGAGGTTCAGGTGGCTTTTATTAGGGACTAAGCCTCTAGTATGGGAGGCCCTGCCCTTTGGAATTCTCTGATGGTAGAGGTTTGGCATGAATCACTTCTGCCTTCCTTTAGATGTCTTCTGAAGACTGTTACTCAGACGTGCCTTTGCAATGTGAATCTATTTTCACCAACCAGTACTTATTGATGCTTTTCCTGATATTTTTTTCCCTAACGTTTTTACTGCGCTTTTATTTCTCTTATTGCAACTTTGTATTCTGAATACCACATTGTTGTGTTTTTTCATGGAACTGCAGCCCATAGATACTCCAATAAATAAATAAAATAATTAAAATATGGGATAGAAAAGCCTCAGGGAATGAAGAAATACCAGGTGCATAATTGAACTGTTCAATTTCAAACATTTTCAGAAACTTTCTAGAAATTCTGATGGCCCAACCTAAACCCTCCCTGTGAAATTCACTCTGCATTTCTTACATCTACACTCAGGGATGGCTAGGGCAGTGCCCTCCAGATGTTGTTGACCTACAGCTAACATCATCCCTGACCATTGTCTTATGCTGGCAGGAAGGGAAGCATGGCTCAACAACCTCTGGAGAGCATCAGTGTAGCTATCTTAGTTCTACGTGCTCATTTTTGGAGACACCAGGACACCTTCATGGTTTTCTCACACACCAGTGAGTAGTATCATCACTTCTGCATTCTTTCCTAATGTTACCAAACCATCTCCTACAATCAATGATTTGAAAGGGAGTGGGGTGAGAAAAGAATAGGGTTTTTTTTCCAGCCCAGAAGACTAACTCTGCTATTTACTTGAAGAGAACAAACACCACTACAAATGTTTGCTCTCTGTATTATCAATGTTGTTCAATAATTCAATGCACTAATCATATTCATGGACACACTGTGCAATCTAGATGCCTCTTCAATTAATTGTTCTGTATCCAAGATCTGAAAGAATGTTAAACACTTTCTAACGAAAAGGAATTTAACCAGCTCTTCCCAAGCGATTTAGAACAGAGTTAGGCAGGCAGTAGGTTTACATGGTGAGACCTTAGCTGGAGTTTACCATTTTGTTTTGTGGGTGGAGTGTGGGAACATCTTTGAATATCCACCAATACATGAACACATGGATATAAAAATCATGCATGGGTGGCGGGGAGATAAAGGAGGCCAGAATTCTTTTCCCCAGTGCACTTTTTAGTTCACTTTTTAGTTCATTGATCAGTTATTTCCATCAATAATTATTGTTTACAAACTTAAATGATGCTCCTTCGTAATAAAAACAAAGATTAAAAGATTTCATTTTAATCAAAGCAGGCATAGTGTCATATCCAACTTTCTGTTCACTAGCACAAGAGTCCTTGCACTAGCAGAGATTAAAGGTGGCGCAAATGAATCAATTGTGACAGATACACTTGCAGAAGCTTGTTTTTAGTCTCTTTTTATTCACTAATTCACTCAATTTCTATCCTATCCTTCCTCCCAGTCAGCTGATCCTTCTGTGCAATCCACCAGTCTTTGGTGATGTGATTTCTCTTGCACAACTATGTCCAACCATCACAGGTATGTTGCTTGTCCAGGCTCTCAACTGATAAAGAACTCAGGTTAAAATTTCTGCAAAAATCTATAATGCTCAGATAAACATGATTCATGGGTGGAGGTGAGGGTTAAAGGCTCTTCAGGTGAACTGCATGGCTATGCAAGTTAAGAGGTGATCCAGTGAGCAACACGCCCCCTGCTCTTTGTTTTAAAATATAGGGGTATGCACAGCGTTAGCACAGTGAGAGGAATATTCAGACTGGGCAAGCAAACAGAAGCTCCTCAGAGTGAGTTGGTGTTGAGCAGTCTCTTCACGCTGGTGCTGGCATCTCCAACTGTAGAGGCAGAGCATAGCCGTTGTGTGGCAAGTTCCCTCCTCCCACCAGTAGGAATAACGATACATGACACAAATCTTTAAGGTTAATGGGCTAAAATTGGCCACAACTTTATTGGTTACAGGTAAAGAGCGGTATTGGCTTAGGTATTGGTCCTATCCGTCTATCCAGTTTCAACCTGTTTGCTTGAAGATCGGGAAGGGTTAAGACCTGCTGATGCACATCAACTAGGGACTCCCCCAGGGGTCACCGCTCGGGGGGGCGCTTTAGACCCTGACCTCCATAGGCTTCAGACGAGGCCATGCCCCCCGGAATCCTTTACTGGACTACCCTTCAATATTTGGGGGAGGTGATGGCGCTGCTCCCCTCAAACACATCTACATAACAATACCCCTACCAATGCTTAACCGCCAAAACCAAAGAAGTTGTGATGATTTGATGGCACGGTTTCTAGCCCGGCGGACAATACTGTGGCCTATAATCCAAATGCGCACAGCCACATCTCCTGCAAGAAAAGAATGCGACAAGCCCTAGTCAGGTATGAAGTGACAAGTCATAAGAAGCTGAGCGGCCAAAGAGGGAGATCCCGGCCCGTGCTTGCCTTAAATGAGGCAAGCCACACCCCCTGAGCCAGCCGATTGCTGGCCAGGGGACAACGTGGCCCAAGGATTCCCCTGATCGCGCAGGGGCTGGAAGCCAGTCTCCGCACGTGTGTTGGGGGCGTGAAGCCCACAACACCACCTCCTCCTGAGGTTGGAAGTGGCTTTGTGGCAAGTAGCCCTGCCCTCCATGGATTTGTCAAATCCTCTTTTAAAGCCAGCAAGGTTAGTGGTCATCACTGGCTCCTGCTTCTCTGTGTACTTTTATTTTGTCTTTCCTGAATAGTTCAACATTCAGCTTCATGGGATGTCCACGAGTTCTAGCGTCATGAGAGAAGGAGAAAAACTTTTCTCTATCCACTTTCTCCATTGAAGGGTTTCAATCAGTGCTGGGGAGAAATGATACAGTGGGAGCAAGTTCCAAAGGGTTGGTGATGAAATAGTCTTTGCAGGACACAGTGATTAGTTGGGCTTCATTTGCACAAGGAGGTAGGTGGAGGCTGAATACCAAAGGAGGTGGAGCCCAACCTAAAACTGGGTGGGCCAAAAGACACATCTGCTCACACACAGCCCATTTAGGCTGCATTTCTATGGTATTCCTGCAACTTACCTGTTAATTTGTGTGGTTGTTTTTTTGTAATCTTTGGCATGACACAAAGGACACCTCTGGAAATCCAGTGAAATCTTGCAGGTGTTGCATGCTCATTTCTCTGTTAATCATTACCACGGGTTGCGGGGAACCAATTTGCAACCCTTCGAACTTGGAAAATCATGGGAGTTTTGTGTTGTAGTTTCCCCCGCGATTTTCTGATCATGCCACCATCACTGTCATATGACTACATTTGGGGCGGTACCCCTGTATACAGTTCTTTCCCACTATTAAAATAATAATAATCAGAATGTGGTGGATCAAAAAGCCGCAGTTCCACAATGCAACAGGAACTGCGGCATAAAAAGGAATGTTAGAAAACAGGCCAGGGGATGCTTGCATTATAACCAGGCATCCCCAAACTCGGCCCTCCAGCTGTTTTGGGACTACAATTCCCATCATCCCTGACTATTGGTCCTGCTAGCTAGGGATGATGGGAGTTGTAGTCCCAAAACAGCTGGAGGGCCGAGTTTGGGGGATGCCTGGTTATAACCCATAAAGACCACATCTGAATTCAGCCTCATGCATGCCCATCACAACAAATGTGTTCACACACACATATTCCTACGCTTTCCCCACCACTCATCTGTTTCATGAGCAGCTGGGCAGCATACAGAGAAAGAGATCATAGGGAAGAGAAATTGAATCCTTCCCTGCTACTGTTCAGATGACAGGGGAAAACTGGTGGAGGAGCAACTGCTCTTTCAAGAACCACCACTAAACTTCAGCCTAACTGAGACACAGCCTAGCCTGCCTTCCAGGGTTGTGAGTGTAACATGTATTTGTGTTGGCGAACACGCATGATGTTGTGTTTGATTGAAAAAATTTTCCCCCTTGGTGCCCTTTTCTTCATTAAAGTCCCTCCTTCCTCACCCCATCCGTCTAAAACGTTTAACTACTCTATCAGAGAAAAAGTGCCCTTAATGAAGAAATTACTTAAAGCAGGGGTCGGAGCCCCTCCTGCAGTTCTACAGCTTTGGTCCACATCAGAATTACACAGCTGCCATGCAGATGCTCTTTACAAAAATAGAAACAAGAGGCACAATCACGGGAATGCTCTGGCTCACCTAGTTTGGTCCTCAGTAGTCCTTACACAACTATCTCTTAAAATAGGCCAGAACCAGTGTCTTCCACAGTACAGGCTGAGATACTGTGGTTGGCCAAAGGCAATGCAATGACCTTTGGACTGGACAGTAATATAAACTCTGTGGCTAACAGCTCATTTTCTGAACCAATGTGCTGCACTGACTCTCCAGCACAGGAGCCAACTCCAAGGGGCTTTGCCTCTCCCAATAAAATATTTGAGGGGACAGCCTCCCCCCCAAGTTGATGGGCATTGCCTCTCAGGTGGCCCCCCAATATTTTATTCAAGTTAGTACCCCATTGTGACTAGACTTGTGACTGATATCCTTTGGTTGCTCACCTAAAGCTACTGGAAAAGCATCCCTTCTCTCGTTTGATTGTTAGCAGCAACAGATACCATGAAAAAGAAAATCACATCCTAGCCAAACATACACCACGAATTCTTTGTCAGAGAAAGTAGACTTTATTTCAACTGCATGCTGTACTTGCTGCACTATAAATATAAGGTATTTTAAATGTTTGAATGGATCAGTATTTTTTTAAAAAAACAACACAACACCAACCACACACCCTTCCCTCCCCACCTCCCATATACTATCCACCCCCCACTAAATACTTCCATGTTCTGCACGTGTTTTTTTCCTTATCTAAGTCCAGCAAATAGTATAATATTATTTTAAAAATCATTTATTTAAAAAATTGCACATCAACAGGGTTCAGAAAGCATTGTGGTTTTTTTGTAAAACTTTTTCTTTTTTCCCAAGTCACAATAACTTTTTAAAAGGGAGGAAGTCAACTTGCAAAATTATGTGGGTAAACACATATGATTCCAAGTATTTTTTTAAAAAAAGAAACAAACAAAAGACCAGACCAAGCTTCTTATATACAGTGTAATATTCCCTTGCTTATATGATGGCAACAGGTGAAATAATCAGAAATACACACACACACTGTATAGATTGGCACATGAAAGGAAATATATCTGCATGTGCTTTGTTCTTTCTCTGGGGGAGTGGGATTATTTCTAAAATTCTTTTTTTTTTTTAGGATGACTTCATTGTTTTCCTTAATAACGGGATGATTACAGTCATACCTTGGGTTACAGACACTTCAGGTTGCGTGTTTTCGGGTTGTGCACCGCACCGAACCTGGAAGTACCAGAACGGGTTACTTCCAGGTTTTGGTGCTCACACATGTGCAGAACCACTAAATCTCACTTTGCGCGTGCACAGAAGCACCAAATCACAACCCACACGTGCGCAGACGCGGCACTGTGGGTTGCGAACGTGCTTCCTGCACGGATCATGTTCGCAACCCGAGCATACATCATGTGCTTACATTGATGATAAACTATTACATGGTATCTCAGGTTATGAACTTAATTCATTCCAGAGGTCCGTTCTTAACCTGAAACTGTTCTTAACCTGAGGCGCGCTTTTGCTAATAGGGCCTCCCGCTGCTGCCATGCCACTGGTGTGCGATTTCCATTCTCATCCTGGGGAAAAGTTCTCAACCCGAGGTACTACTTTGTTTGTAACTCAAAGTGTTTGTAACCTGAGGTACCACTGTATCTTCATTTCAAAGCAATAACGGCTGGCAGTGTTGAACACTAATGTAGGGATCAGCAATTAGGTGACCTTGAAGCAAATCCCACCCACTAGAGGAATTTCACTTGTCCCCTTAAGTTGTTAACCTTATGGCAGGGCTGTAGCTCACTAGTAGATGATGATGATGATGATGATGATGATGATGATGATAATTTATTACCCATCTGGCTGGGTTTCCCCAGCCACTCTGGGTGGCTTTCAACAGAACATTAAAAACAAAATAAAACTTCAAACATTAAAAACTTCCCTAAACAGGGCTGCCTTCAGATGTCTTCTAAAAGTCGGACAGTTGTTTATTTCCTTGACATCTGATGCGAGGGCATTCCACAGGGTGGAGCATGTGCTTTACATGCAGAAGGTCCCGGGTTCAATTCTCAGCATCTCCAAGTAGGTATCAGAGGCCCCAACCCAGCCTGAAATCTTGAACGGTTGCTGCCAGTCACTGGCTGCAAGAAAGATGGCAGGCAATGGGGAACCTATGTGAAGGCAGATTGGGGTGGGGGGTTCCTACCCCTGTGCCTACCCTGTACATTTCAGGATAGCTGGTATGGGGGTGGGGAACCATTAGTTGCCTGGGACACTGGAGAGCAGCTGCCAGTCAAAACAGACAACCCTGAACTATATGGACAAACAGTTCAACCTGCTCTAAGGCAGTTTTCTGTGTTCCTATGTTAGAGCCTCCCCAACATTCTGATGTACAGAGGGAACTCCTGAATACATAGGTTCCCTGCATTCGCTTTGGTAGATCCGCCATTTTTCTTGGATTCTTTTCTCATGGAGAAAAGTCATAGGCCAGTGACAGAATGCTTGGCATACAAATGACCCCTTCCAGTTAAATAGACTTCAGGTTAGCATTGTTCACAATGATTCTTGCCTTGGAGAGCTGCTGCCAACTGGAGTGGGAAATACTGACCTTTACACAGTCATATCCTCAGAAGAACACATCTGCTGCCCATTCAGTATAAGTTAAGAGGAGGGCCAGGTGATGGCTGGTGCAAAATAGGACAAAAGGCAGGTTAGCCAAGAGTAGATGGAGACACAGCTGATGGCAGGCAGAAACAACTAATTCTAGGTTTTGTCCTCATCCTCCTCCATACTGAGTTTTTCAGGGTCAAGTCTGAGAGTAAGGAGGAGGAGGAGGGGGGGAGGAGGAAGCAGGAAATTGTGCCAACCACCTGGACTAGGTGCAAGTAAGAAAGCAGGCGAGTAGGGGCTGGGTGAGGGCAGACTGAGGTTGATGGGGCAGGACCCCATTTGCCCTGATGGAGCAGCCTCCACTGGGAAGAACATATCAATATCTCATTAGGGCTGTGAAAGACACCCTGCCTAAAACCCTGGACAGCTGCTCCCAGTCAGTGTGGACAGTACTGGGATAGAATGGACTAGTGATCTGACTCAGTGGAGAGCAGCTTTCTATGTTCCTATGTACTTTGCCCTTTCCTTTCCACAGCAAGTGCTCAAATCACCTTCTTTAGTATTCAGCATCTTTTGGAATTAAAGTGTAAACACACTTATTTTAATGATCTGTAGTTCCCTGCAGCACACCAGTTCTGAACTTAACAGAATATTTATCGGAATGCATCACAAGGTTTGCACCCCACAGCTGAGGTCGCAGACTTGTCATATCAATATGATATACATAGTTCCCCTGTGTATGTTTCATTCTGCAAATGCGATTACATTAATGCCACACTGCCAACAGGGTCTCGACCCACAGCCATTATTCCAGAGGAAGCAAAATTGGTTCAAAATGGTTCTCACAGATGGATTTGCAAAGGAAAGACAATTCCGAGAATCATAGGGCATGTGGTGACTAATATAATAGCAGCTGTGTGGTTTTTAGCTTATGTTTTATGTGCCATCTTCATTAGAAATCCTTCAGAGAGAGAGAGAGAGAGAGAGAGAGAGAGAGAGAGAGAGAGAGAGAGAGAGGTTTCGCTTTGGGTGGTATATAGACTTTGGATTCTGGAGGGCTGCACCCACTACACAACCTCAGAAAGTAAATCTTAAGAACACTCCACATATTACAATGAACGTACAAAGAAAGGGGAGCAGAACTGCAGCCATTGGCCCTGCCCTTGATGCTTATTCAGCATGTGCAAACTTCATGTGCAAAGTACATCCAGACTCTTTAGGAGCTAGGAGGGACCACTGGACTGGTGCATATGTAGGATGCACATAGGAGAAGACTACAGACATGAACCCACTCTCCTTTCTCTGGCCATGGCCATTCTAACATGCAAAGCAGCGGTGTGAATGCCTTATTTAGCCAGAGGGACCTATTCATTTTGTTATGCAACCTTCCAAGGGCCACATGCCAGTGGCAGGCAGGGAAAGAAGCAAAACAGACCAGAACAGCAAATGTGAATTTCACCTTCATACAGCAGGCTAGGTTCTATACAAACTCACACACCTCTCTCAGTTCCCCACCCACCAGAGCAGAAGGCATGATCGGAGTTCAAGGACATATTCCAGCCAGTCAAAAACAAAGCAAGGAGGTGAAGGAGTGTGGGTTTGGAGGAGGTGTGGCCTAGGTGATCCTGGGGGGGGCACATGTGGCTTCTGGGCCTGAGGTTCCCTATTCCTGATGTAGCATGTCCTAGGCAGCCCAATGTTTATTCAGAAGTTAAGGCCCACTGAGTTGAGTAGGACTAAGGACACAAACACCATACAATTAAATCTGTATTATACTACTTTAAACAAGTCATGGCTCCTCCTAGAGAATCTTATGAACTATTAAAGAGTGCTGAAAGTTGTCGGGAGACCCCTACTCCTCTCACATAACAATTCCCATGGTTCCCTGGGAACAGAGATTACTTGTTAAAACATTCCAGAACTGTAGCTCCGTGAGGGGAATAGGGGTCTCCCAACAACTCTCAGCACCCCTTGCAGATTACGGTCTACAGGATTCTTTCTGACAGAGGTTGGATGGCCACCTGTCATGGATACCTTAGTTGACATTCCTTAGTTGGCATTAGATGACTAGGTTATGTTGGGGTCCCTTCCAACTTTACAATTCTATGTGATTCTAGATCCCAGGCGTTGCAAACTTTGTATGACAAATCGGGTTAGCAAAAGCAGAACTCCACAGTGCCATCTAGTGTCACAGCGTTATAATGCATATACAAACACATATAAAGCGCTTTTTCTTTGCCAATGTAGCTGTTGGGACAATGTTGGGACCTTGCCACCTTCCTGAGGTACCATAGTGAAAGACTTGAAGCTGATGGTATATGATGTTTTGTTAGGGAAGGGTTTGGGTGTTGGTTGTGTTTACTTAAACCAGGGGTGAGGAACATTTCTGAGCCAAAGAACTTCTGGGGCAACCTTCTATGAGCCACAGACCTGGGCTATGCAGAACCAGGGGCAAAAGTGAGCAGGTCAATGAATGGGAAAGCTAGCTTTGTACAGTAAGTTAGTTCCTATACACGCACATACGCACCTGTGCATCCTCCATGCAGGCAAGCAAGCAAGAGGCACTATCAGAGTTCAATGGCACATTTCAGCAAGGGAGATGTGATGTGATGCAATGCCAATGAGCAGGGTCTCATTGGGTCCTTTTGGGCCTGAGGCTCCCCACCCTTTCTTTAAGCACTCTGATGCTTGCAAGACATGCAACACTTTGCAGGGGCCTAGGCTGATCTGCCGCAGGTGGGAGAACTGTAGGGGCAGCATGGATGGCCCAACTGACAAGGTTTGCCACATCGCACCACCTTCTCCTGAGGACTTCTATTTGGTGCTAAGGTCTCTGCCCAACAAAGCAGAGAGATTCTGGGTGCATTTGCAATCATGCGTTTGCAATACACTGGTCCTCAACTGAAGAACTGGAAGCACGTGACCTCATGTGGGTGGAAGCAGTGACTTTTTTTTCTGCAGTGACTTTTTTTTTCTGTCAGAGGAAGGAAGGAAAGCAAACAAAAGAGGGCAGATCTATATGCAGCAAGGGTAATCATATAATACATTTACAAAACAAAAACTGGGCCCATGCTAGCAGAGTCCTGTGTTCAGAAAGACTAAAGACCACTTCCATAATAATTATGTCTTATAATCATTTTTCCATTAGCAATTCCAGGAACATCAGTGTGACACTGTATTTGAGTGTTCTTATTATTGAGGGGAAATTCGTGGAACAGGTCTCGGTGTTTCAATTTCTGGGAATGGAGTTGCGAGATGACCTAACCTGGGGAGAAAACAGCAAAGGCCTAATGAAGAGAGCACAGCAGAGGTTTTATTTTCTGAGAATCCTCCAGAAAAACAACCTCTCAAGGGACATGTTGATGGCATTTTACCATTGTACTGTGGAGAGTGCATTAACTTATGGTCTGTGCGTGTGGTTTGGGAGCTGCACGGTTAGGGGAAAAACAATGCTGTCCAGCGTTGTAAAGACTGCAGAGAGAATAACTGGGTGCACTCTTCCTGCCTTGGATCAAATCTATGCTTCCAGGTGCCATAAGAAAGCAGCAGAGATAGCGCAGGATAGTGCGCACCCCAAAAATGATATCTTTCAGCTTCTGCCTTCTGGAAGAAGGTACAGGGTTACAAAGACTAGGACTAGCCGCCTGAGAAACAGTTTCTACCCAAATGCGATTTTGGTTTTAAACGCAGTGTAAGGAGTCTCTATGGGAGTATATTGTATTTAAAAATAGGGTATCAGAGTTTTTAGTGGGCTAACTAGGTTGGGATAGCTGGGATAGAAGGCCTGTTAGGTTTTGAATGTTTTATGTAGATTTTTCAATTTCGTTGTTCTGTATGGGACAATGACAATAGAGATTATCGTATCGTATTGAGTTGCTGCTTATAACCTACCAAGTATTTTATTTCTGCAATCACAATCTGCTTCCCCCCTTTAACTCAGCACATGCTTCAGGAAGGGTAGAGATGGGAGCCACCTTGTTTCTAGACATTGGGTGATACGTAAGCAATGCCTATATTAGGAGCCACTGACCCCTTTTTTATGACTATTGGCCACATTTTGAGCAAGGGCTGCATTCCCACCCTCTCCCAGATCAGCACCTCTCCACCCAAAGACAAAAAAGATGAAACACATGTGCGCGCACAAAGAGAGAGAGAGAGAGAGAGAGAGAGAGAGAGAGAGTCTACTAGGGTTCTGGGTCAAAGTTAGAACCAATATAATTAATCTGAATCACACACACACACAAAATCTTAGAGTTGAAAGAGGATGTGAGAAAGAGTGGCACTTTTCCAACTTCCTCCTTCAACCGTATTTACTTTTGGAAGGAGAAGAAAGTAACCCCCTTGCTACCTTATGACCATGGGGACAGTGACGGGGGATGCTCAGAGATTCCATAGCTGCATAGCCACCACAGTGCCAACATGTGCTAAGTTGCCAACTCCTGGTCTAGATTTATCACAGAATCCAAAGAATCAGGGTCAGCTCAAGCATTAAGTGGCCCTGAACATTGTGTCCTCTCAGCACTGCCTTCCATCAGTGGACATCTTGCTGCAGTAGCAGTGCTCCGCACAGCACTGGCCAGCTTTGCCTAGCTACCCTTGTATTTTTCCATATGCAATATGACCCCAGGTCAAGAGCACTGTGAGAAACTTTAAGGGCAACTAAATCCAGCTAACTGATGGTGATCAAAACCAGGGGCAAAGCCTGAAAAAGCACAAAAGAGGCAAGCATTAGCAATGAGCCCTGCCAAAGTCCTGGGGACCTGGCAACTGTTCATGGATGCTAAGTGGTGCAGAAAAGACCCAGCAGAGGTATCTTTGTGCATGAGGAGGAGACTACACAAGGCGCCTTTCTGGTGAGGGAATAGGGATTCAAGGCTCCACATGGCTCCCTGCCCTCCTTCTCCATATCAAGCTGTCCAGGGCTTCTTATAATGCAAGTGTAAGCAATTATGGGGGGGGGGAGGGAGATAAAGGTTTCTTTTTCAGCTGCACACTCAGCTGTTCTTGACACAGAATTGCTTTAGAATGAGGCTCTCTCTATTGATGCACAGTGTGTACCCAGATGCTCCCTACAGATAGAGATTAACATCACCCATGATGATCAAACACCTGCCAAGTGTGTCTTTGGAATGCAGAAAATGTGATTTTCGTGCTCGGGCTCCACACAGGCTCATCCTTGTCTTTCCTCCTCCTTTGTGTTGTTTTCAAGGATGCATCTCCTCTTCTTATTAATATTTCACACCTGGAAATGCTCTGTTATGGCAGCTTCACGACTACAACACAGGCGCCGGCTCTTCCTATATTGACTGGAACTTCCTAAAAAAAACCAACCAGAATGTGCTCTGTTAACTCCACCTAACATGCCATTCTGAATCGGTGGGAGGGGGACTGCTGCCCTTTGGATGTCAAACCCGAACTCCATCTGGGTTCCAGGCCAAGAATGGTGGGAGCCCAGCATCACCTCGAGGGTGAAAGTTTCCCCAGCCATGATCTAAATTAATTAAGAACAGCATGTAATTTCCCTCTAAATACTACAGTCATACCTCGTGTTGCGTTAGGTTCATGTTGGGTCTTTTTGGCTTGCGAACACAGCAAACCCCGCGCGCATACGCAGAAGTGTTCTGCACGCTTCGCACATGCGCAGAACTGCTCTATCGTGCTCCGCGCTTGCACAGAAGCACCACTCTAGTTGCAGACTTTTTGGGGTGCAAACGGCACCCCGGAACAGATTGTGTCCACAACTAGAGGTACCACTGTATGTTGCTATTGCTAGGGCTATTGTTGGGGTGTATGGGGTGTTAAAGGAGGGGTACTTTTTGGGGAATCCCTGAAAGATGGCCATCTAACCTCTGCTTAAAAACTGCTGCTTATCTATTAATTGCCTTACAGAGAAACATAGACAAAAAGGTAGATCCCTGCCCCAAGCCCCTTATAATGTAAACTTTGACGGGGGGGGGGACTTGGGCAAAGTAACTAATATGGGAGAAATGCAGTTACACACACTAAAGTTCCGTTTCTGTGTAGAGTAAAGACTTAAAGGCTTGTACCAAAGGCTTTACAGGATAATTGCACTTGAGGTATCTTGGGAGTCAGGCTCAAGCAGAAGGGGCAGCCAGGGAAACATTTGAGGGAAAGGGAGACCCTGGAGCAGCTGGGGTTGGTACATCTGGAAGAGCAATAGAGACAGGTGGGCATTTCTTGGTTAGTGGCAATAGGCAAGACGGTGTTGGGTAGTGTAGCTGTAAGCAGGCTAGACTCACTCAGCCATGAAGCTCCTCGGGTGACCTTTGGCTAGCCACCATCTTCTCGGCATAATTTATCCCACAGGGTTGTTGTGAGAACAAAAGGGGGAGGTTAGGAGAACCATGTAAAGCAGCTTGAGCTACTTGGAGGGAAAGCGGGATATAAATGCAATAACAAGCAAATTACCTCTATCCATTCATTGTTTTGTGCATCATAAGATTCCACCGTATCCAGGTAGGTTTGTCCATCGTAACCACCCACTGCGTACAACCTGTCTCCAAGAGGACAGATCCCAACAGCATCACGGGGTACGCTCAAAGGTGCTACAGTGGTCCAAGTGTCTGTTTTCGGATCATACCTAGAGTATTTATGTAGATCTTTGCAGTTATTAGTAGAATAAATAAATAAATAAAATAACTAAGCTTAAATGCCTCCTTCAGCTGCAGTACCCCATTGGAAGGGGCCATTTTGGTGATTTGGGCGTGGGAAATTGAAGAGGGTGAATTATATACCCAGTAGCATTCATCTTCATCTCTTATACTACATGATACTTTCTCTTTCCCCTCCCCACCCCTGCAAAGTTCCTTCTGTTTCTTCCTCTCTAGACAGGACATGTCACATCCCACTTGTGCCCTCACTCTGATTTGGCTTCAGGGTAGAATAATCAGAGTGAGGGCAGGAAAAGGAAGCAACGTTTGCCATCTGGGAGGAAGGAATCGATGGCATTGGGGCAGTAGGTATACCTAGCAGCAGCAAAGAGTAATCAAAGAGAAAACAAAGGCATCCAGATTAACAGGCAGGAGTGACACTGCTTTGAGGAAACTTCCCCCCACACCCGGTCCCCCAAACCTGAGCTGGTAAAGGTTCTCAAGAGAAAGTAAGAAATATAATCATGCTTCCTGCAGCCACAAGATGGCACTCTTGACTTATGATCTAGTCCTTTCTTCTTAGTCACAATATAAAATGACTGAGTTGAAGCAGCAACAGTGACAGCCAATCACCCATTCTTTATTCCCTTTCCATTTAGAGGACATCAAGCAAATGTCTCAAGAAAAAGCCAAGCATTTATTGTTATTATTATTATTACTATTTGCTGGATGGCAATAATAATTCATAGAAATGTTTTAGTCTGTGCACGCTTTAAGGAATTTTAGATATCAGCAAGCTGCCTTTTGAAGAAATTGATGGATTCTTAGTATAGAAGCCTTTTGCAGTTTAATAAATCAAAGCTACCATTCATTGTTAGATGGAAAGTGTGCATACAGCATACATTTGGAATTAAGAGAAGCAGCATTTGCTTCAGATAAATCAGGGGTGGGAAACCTCAGGCCCAAATTCAGACCTCCAAGCCTCTCTGCCTGGGCCTCAGGACTTCTCCCCTATCCGCCACTGACTCTGTTTTGCATCCTCCTTGAGTGTTTTTGCCTGCCTTGAATATGTCCTCGAATACGGATCCTGCTTCTCGCTACCATGGAAGGAAAATAAAGAAGAGTGTGTGCATGTGTGTAGGACCTAGCCTACTGTATAAATGTCAATTTTATATGCATTGTTGCTTATGGTCCTCAGAGCCGTCTTTCCTATTGGGTTTACTGGCACGTTGCACCAGGGTGCTGGCCTCTCAGGGGTGCCCCAGCGAGTGGGAGAGCTGCATGGCTTTGCCAGCGGCCTCCCCTTTCCCTGCACAGCTGCCAGCTGTGCCCCATCAACCATATGGCTGGCGGGCATGCAGCTTGCCTCCCAAGCCTCCGCAGGAGGAGAGCGATCCCTGCAGAGGCTTGGGGAAAGGTTGACAACTCTGGGAAAGGGGGGGTGCCAGAGGGATCTTTGCACCACGGCGCTGCATATGCTTAAGACGGCCCTGATCGTCCTGCCCACATATGTGGCTTCCAGAAAGTTCCGCACCTCCAGTAAGAATCTATCAATGTACGAAGCGGCACACAGGTAGAGTATGATCACCTCCCTAATTTTAACTTTCATTCTTTGGGAGGCCCTCTAACTGCATCCCTAATTTTGTTAATTTACTAAATTACTTTCTCTGGCGAATACCTGATAAATCCAGCATGTTGTTTAAACCTAAAACATCTGTTTCAATGCACAAAGGAAGATTTCAATCACTTAATTCCTTTATGCTGTGTGGCATAATGGTTACAGCCTGAGATGGTGACCAGACCCCCACCTGGGCATGAACCTAACTGGGGTGACGTTGGGCCAGTCACCTTCTCTCATCCTGAACTACCTCATAGGGTTGGAGTTGGGGAATATTGTATGTCACCTTGACCTCCTTGAAGAAAAGGAGGTTTATATACACGCAGTAACAATTTTTAAAAATGCCCCTACCTTTCTACGCAGTCAGAAAGCCGAGAACAGTGATTCGAAGCAGGAGCATCATGGCCACCCACGGCATAGAGAAACCCGTTGTAGGTTGCAACACCAACCCCTCCACGCCGCTTTGACATGGATGCACACATGCTCCACTTGTTTGTGTGGGGGTCAAAGCACTCCATGGACTTCAGGCAGGAGCTGCCGTCTCGCCCGCCAACAGCATACAACCTATAACAGCAGGACAAGCAAGACATGAAGGCATCTTGTCTAATTGCCCACATTTTGAAGGAAGGACGCAGGAAGCATGCCATCGGTTCATCTTGCTCTACAACAAGGATGTAGAATATGTGGGCCTCGAGATGTTGTTGAACTCCCAGCAGGTGCTGCCAGCATGGCCAATGCTTAAGGGTGATGGGTGGGGGATGCAGTACAACAACATCCAAAAGGCCAAAGGTTCTCCATCTCTGGTCTACACGGACTGGCAGTGTCTCTTCAGGGTTAATCAGAAAATCATAGTAGAGTTGGAAGCATAGCTGTCAGCTTTCAGATTTGAAAATAAGGGATCAGCAGCCTCAAAAATAAGGGATCAGCAGCCTTACCTGTCCCGGGGACAGTCTACGGGATATCTAACAATCCGAGATAGCAGCAGGAAGAAGCGGGAAACGGCGCTGGAATAAAGGAATTTCCCGCAAAAAAAAAGGGAAGGTTGACAGCTATGGTTGGAAGAGACACTGAGGGTCATCTTGTTCGACCCCCTACAATGCAGCTATCCCATACAGGGATCAAACCTGAAACCTTGGCATTATCGGCAACACAGTCTAATCAACTGAGCTTATCTGTGAGTGTTGTGCATACTTGCTGTTCAGTGCTGCAACCCCCACAGTGCTCCTTGGTGTTGCCATGCTTGCGACGTAATTCCACTGCCGGGCCTGAGGGTCCCATCTTTCCACCGTGTTGAGGTAACTCCATCCATCGTGGCCTCCAACCGCATACATTGGCCCTTCAAGCATTGCTACACCTTTGGGTGAAAATCAGAGTTGGGAGGAAAGTAGTAGATATTAATGTAGATGCACATTTGTTTAATTACGTATTCGTGTTCCTCACCTATACCCCGCCATCCACCCAGTAGAGCCATATGGTGGATAACTGCCATAACAGTCACACAACAAAACACAACACTGAAATTCATGCAACAATACAGGACAAGGATTCTCTGGGGCTGCGAACAGCCTGTGAAGCTTCATAGCTGTGGAGTAGGGATGGATGGAATGGTCTTCACTTGGCTACCATGTCTGTTTCATACAGTGCATTCCATCCCATTTTTAACTCTGTGTGTGTACTCAAAACATTCTCTTTGTAATAATTGCAGTGAAGAAGAGGGCTGGGAAAGCCCAGTAACACACGTAGTTCTGACTTCCACCAACGCTGGATCCAATTTGTTGTGTTTGAGCTATGATCGGAAAGCTCCTACTGTGATCATTGAATCACAGTGTTCCATTCACACATGCATCTAATGTCAAGGGATGGCTAGGAATACATAGACCTGTTCTCAAGGTATGGGTAGACCTGTTCTCAGTTAGAGGTCTCTGGAGAATCATTGCACGGCAAGTGCATGTTTAATGTGTGACAAACTGTCATTGTCAGTTTAAGTAGAAGATAATTTTGCAAGTGTTCTTACCTAAACCATGCCTGTGGGTTGACATTGGGGGCATCACAGTCCAGGCTTTTGTTACTGGATTGAAACATTCGACTGTATTGGATGTTTTCAGGCCATCTCTTCCTCCTACAATGTACAGCTTGTTGTCAATCACAGCAACCCCGAACTGTAGCCGCCTTCCATTCATGGTTCCAATTTGGATCCAGCTGTTTGTCCTCAAGTCATATTTCTCAATGGTGGTAGTGCCTGTTGAAAATATATGAATAGTGAATTTGAAGGAGAATCTTACAGGATAGTGGTGGCAATGGAATATTCATGAACATTCGGTGATATCGCTGACACTGTTTGGAGATCATGAGCAGCCAATTTTAACCACTTATATAACTGAGATATCTTGAGAATTTGTACGTAAAATACATGGAAAGTATTTGTGCTTGAAATACATGGAAGTGCAAGGCACCATTGAATACCTGGTGGTTAAGAAGTTTTTTTTAGAGTTTGCTTCAAGGATAGGAACTGGTCAAAATTCTAAAATTATGGTGTGGCAATGTGTAGCAGTGACAAGTAACAGAGTGTGGAAAATGAACTACATGCATGCAGAAATAGGCTGGAAAAGTAGAGTGGTAAACACCCAAGACTCGTACCTTGTAGCTAGGGATATATTAACAGACTGAGTGGTGCATGGTGTTTTTTAATCTTTTTGTAAAGGGATAAAAAGAGAGAGGGAGCAGGAGCAGGCCAACCAGATGTCTATGTGAAGCCCACAAGCAGGGCCAGAGAACAGCAGCCATCACAACTAGTAGGCACTGATAGTCTTATCTTCTTGAATTTCTCTTTTAAATCCACCCTAGTTGGTGGCAATTCCATTGTTTAACAGTGTAAAGAAGTATTTTCTTTTGTCTTCCAACATTCAGCTTCACTGAGTGTCCCTGAATTCTGGGGTCATGAGAAAGGGACAAAAAACTTTACTCTGTCCACTTTCCCTGACATCCATAATTTTACCAACTTCTATAATTTCATCTCTTACCTGCCTTTTCTCTCAACTAAAATGCCCCAGAAGTTGTAACCTTTCCTCAGAGGGAAGTTGCACCAATCCCTTGATGGTTTTGGTTGCCCTTTTCTGAACCTTTTCCAGCTCTACAATATCCTTTCTGAAGCGAGGCAACCAGTGTTGCTATTTTCAACTGTGAAATTCCAATTAATTCTAATTCATTCCACTCCTGTCCATTCAATTCTAAAGGTCAGCCACTAAAGCAAAGATCTTAAGGCTCGGACTTCAGCTTCAATCTCCTATGTGTCCATTATGATTGCACAAGAAACACAATGCAATCCAAACCATTTTCTCCCCTTCATCCTGAGGATCTAAAGTGCTGTGCTTTTTTCCTTTTTTTTTTTTACCTTGGGAGTGGTGTGAGCAACTGTATCTGAATAATGTTAATATTCATTCCATATAACGAAATGTAATATGGTGGCAAGACGGCGTGTTTGAAATTAGTTCAAACATCCAATCTTGCTAGCAATTTCTGCAGTAGCAAGTAACACTACAATCTCTTTGAATAATTGCTTTTCTGTGGGTTGTATGCTGTGGGGGTAAGGTTAAAGTTTCTGCAGGTAGCAGCGGAATATAAACCTATTTGTTCCCTTTTTTAAAAAAAAAAAAAAGTGTGGCACTTTAAAAGTGGCAGATCGACTCGGATAGGCTTTGGTTTATAAGTGAATTGCCTTATCTTCCAGAGCTTACACCTGCATTCCCTGTTGAGGATTCAAAATACTGTATGCAGAATTAGCAATACCTGGTGGAGGAGGCACAGGGTCATAGCTTGGCGATACCAAAATGTGCAAGGTGTAATTTGGAGCAGGGCTTTTAGTGTGGCTACCCAGTTCTGCGGACCATCATTCTTGTCAAGATGCAACAGGTGCCAGCTATCTGCACTTTCCAGAAACAATTTAAGACCATCTTGCTCTGACGGGCTTTCCCATATGGATGAATGGGTCTTTACCATGAGTGTCTACTTTGTATGTTTTTGTATTTTTATCTGTTTTAAAATATATTTGGTGTAAATTGCTTTGAGACAGTTGTTTATAAGGATATTAATAAATCAATAGTAATAATAATGTGAAGGTAGATTAGTAAACACAGGAAGTTGCCTTCTAATTAAGGTGGGGTGGTTGGTGGTGATGGCGATTATATTAAATTATGGGCGTTCTACACACATTATGTCTCAAGGCAGTGTACAAAATGCAATAAAATACAAAATAAGCATACTTCCAGCTGGGAAACAAAAATGTCTTCAGCTGCACTTCCCAAAGTGCAGATGGTGGTCACCTGTTATATCTCGACAGGAGTGATGTTCTACAGAGTATCTTTGAAACCTGAAGGAGAAGCTCCCCCACAGACCACAGTGGCCTGCTGAGTATATAATGGATAAGTTGGTCTCTCAAGTCACCTGGTCCGGAGTTGTAGAGGGTCTTTTATGATAGTAACAACACCTTGAACCTGACCCAGTAGCAGATTGCCAGCGGTAGTTTGGCCTCACAAGCAACCTAGTCACCAGGTTTTGCACCAGCTATAGCCTGTGGAGCCACTTCAAGGGTAGTCCCATATAGAGCACATTGCAGTAATCCAACTTTGTGTGGACAACTGTGGTCAAGCTATCCTGATCCAGGAATGGGCATAGCTGTCTTCCTAGCTGAAGCTGGTGAAAGAAGATGCAAGAGGGCAGGGCTCCTCTCGTAGTTGTGTAGAAGAGGTCACTACACTTGCTAAAATTCCCTTTTCTACACAACTATTTAAATACAGGGGCCCTGTCCTCTTTTGCATCTGCCCATCCTAGTCTGAACTGATCTCCCCATTCCAAGCCCAGTACTCTTTTCACCATCCCATGATGCCTGTGACGTGAAAATGTACGTGGAATTGTATAGGCAGTGCCTGGTAGCCTCTCAAAAGGCAAAGGAATTGAGGACTGAGCGATCTAGTAGTCAGAGCACAGCTTGCTAATATTGATCTTCTGTAGTTCATCTAAACTGTTGCCACAGTTGTGCTCATCCTCATCAATAATCTCCAATGGTCAATGATGGTTGGAGTCCAACATCTGGAGAGACCCAGATTCTCTATCCTGGCTTTGTACCAGGAGTAGCCAGTGGGTACGTGCCAGATGCTTTGGGCTATAGCTGTCATCATCTCCAGTCAGCATAATAAATGATTAGGGATAGTGGGAGTTGTAGTCCAAAACATCGGGAGAATAGCATGTTGGCTACCCCATCCTTACATCCTTACATGCTAACTACATTTATTGTGAACTAAGTTTTCATAGGCCAGAGGTCACTTTGTCAGTTTACCTTTGGTGGCATCCATACCCCCCACAGCATAGAGAGAGCCCACGGTGGACTTCCTAGGCTTAGTACGAGGACTCTGCATCATAGACCTCCTTTCTGGTAGCAGGTGATACTTCATTGCTTCCATGAGAAGTTTCTGGCACTCAAGGTCATCAGTGAACATGGGGCTGTTTTCCAGATCTGCTAATAGCTGAGACATACAAAGTCTTGGTGTTCATATTGATGTAATCAAAAGGTCATTTCTAGATATATCAGCCAAGTCTTTCTCCAGATGTTAAGGGCCACAGGGCATCATAATAATTAGTGGGGACCCTGAGACAGCCATCGGAAATCCTCCTTGCGGCTGGTGTTGCTGCTACTGATCCTCCTCCTCTTCCACACCTGGAGCTGGCTAAGGGAGGAGAGGGTTGGCCAGTGGGCCAACAGGACCCAGGATTCAGGTTGCATGGGCTTCTATGCATATTAGTTTGCACACACAAGATTAAACAAAATGTTGAAATTCAACTGCAATTTTGGGGAATGAAGTTGGCAGGTCAGCAGTGAACTTCCTTGCTAGAGCATGAACTCCAGTAGATGCCTAACCATGCTGACTCCTAGCTTGGGGAACTGCTGTCAAGCTTCCTACAACCAAATCCCACTCCCTATCATCCTCAACCTTCTTATCATAGCTTGGAAGATTGTCTCCCATCTCTTATCCCCAGAATTTGACCTCCTCAATGCATTACCAAAGCACTTCCCCATGGTCTGATGATCCTATGATACTATTGGGGTGTCTGGATGGGGGAATTATAGGAAACAATTGCACTCACAGTTTCTCACACAAGCACAGCCTGGTCTCCAATGGGAGGTGCCATGTGATTTACCACCAGACCTGGCCAGCTTCTACTCTCTGATGCCTCCAGCTTTGGCTCCAACCTAAGTGCCAGAATTGTTGACATATCCCTATTGTCTTCTAATGAAAGGAATACAGTCTCATTGTCATCCTTGGGGAGGGGGCTTTCCAACATTAAACTGAACTAATTGCCAGCGGAAGGTTTTTACTAGGTGCAAGCAATACCAAAGGTAGAAACATGGCCATTCATCCAACTCTTTTGTTAGAATGGTGCCCTCATTTGGCTGATATAACAAATATGTCAGCTTCAGTTTTTATCCACATTTCCACATCAGATTGTGAGGGGTTCATCAACATTTTATTGAAAATGTATTCCAATATACACATTTTTATACTTTTCTACAAACCCCCCCCCCCATCGTTACATTTTGCAAAGCAATTTCCCCTAATACAGTGCATTTTTAATAAAAATATCTCTCTATATATGCATTTGAAATATACGTGAGTATATGACTTTTTGCACATTTCTTGGCTGGAGACCTTCATTGCAAAATTCATGCAACTTTGAATTTCAAATATGGTTGTGTTTCAGTTCACATGCTGTTTCAGAAACTGCAGATTAGGTAGGCTTCACATTTCAGTGTCATCTGAATCAAATTTCTCACTCAGTCCTAGTTGCTAGTGTAGGGTTTGATTTTCACATTAGGTGCATTTCAATGAAATATTATTTGAAATGTGATTGCTCGCTCCAGGATTGTGTGACCAATAAAGAGTAGGTTCAAAATAAGTTAAAATAAAAATTAATAACAGTCATAACAACAGGAGGTTTGGAGCCGAAAACTGTATCACAAAATATAGGGAAGCACAAATTCGGCAGGATAATGATGTTTCAAGCAGCACATTTACCCTGGAGGTGTGGATCAGGTCAGTGTGCATAAGGATTCATAGAAATCAAATTTCTCAGGCATTCTATCCAGAGGCCTACCTGTGGGGACAGCAAAGGCAATCGGATGTAGGAGAGAAGCATTCCGAGCTCCCGCTGCCTGGGTTGCAAGTCGTGCCGAACCCACAACATCAGTGCCTTGAATATGGATTCTTCATCTGGGACATTGATGTCATCACTTGACAGGAGCTTAGCAATTTCACCAGCAGGCAGCAAGAGAAATTCCTGGTTCTTTATTACCTCAGTGAAGTGTTCCTAATGAAGGGAGTAAAACATAACTTAGCATGGCATCTGCATTTTACATATTTGTTCATTCATAGAATCATAGAATTGTAGAGCTGGAAGGGTACACTGAACATCACCTAGCCCAACCGCCAAGAATTTCCTTCACACTGCCTTTTATTCCATATGAGCCTAGAGGCTCAGAGAGGATAGTATTGCATTTACAAGTAGCCTACTTTCTTCTAACTCTAGTGTCAGGGCCTGGCTGGACGCTGGGGAGTGGTGGCTGGATACTGAAGAGTGAGCGTCGGGAGAAGGAGGGTTGGAGACTGACTTGGAAGAAGGGGACAGTGATCTGAGGGAGCCTGTAAAAGCCAGGAGATTGAAAGTCAGAGGCAGGAGAAGATGCAGGATTGGAGGGTGAAGAACAGGTGCAGATGCAGGAGGAGGGAGAGAGAGGTCCAGCTGGCATAGAGTCAAGGGCTTCCTCACCTCCTCCTCCTCCTCCTGCCTTCACCTCTCCTATTCCACACTCTCCCAGGACCAGAAGAGGACTGAAGTGGGAGGAGCAGAAGCAGATTATATGCAGGTGGAGTTTTCACCTGCTTGCCTGCAACTCTAGTGGGGAAGATACTTAAGATGAGATTGGGACAAGGCCTCTCTCTTGTGGCAAATGCCTCATCTGGTGCACACCTAGGAGGAGCTGAGAGACACAGGGCTGTCCTTGCCTAACTTATAAGGGTACTTTTGACAATAAAGAGATAACTCCTCACTCCATACTTTCCTTGCCTGACCCCAACCAAGTCTCTAGAGAAATATGCTTCAGCTGGAGTTCTGAGCTCTGGATGCAATATTTTTGCTAACATTTCTAGGATAAAGTAGGAGTGCAGCATTTCATTAATCAGTTATATGAACTGATTAAAAACTATGCAGAATTAATCCCTACTCAGATGCTATGATCTTAAGAAATACCACAAGCTGTTTATAGTACAGTGGAACCTCGGATTGCAGACATAATCCATGATGGAGGCATGTCTGCAACCCACAGCGTTAACATCCTGAAGCATCGCGTCTGCGCAGGCACTGCCACGATTTGGCACTTCTGCACATGCGTGAGCGGCGAAACCCGGAAGTAAACCGTTCTGGTACTTCCAGGTTTCCTGCAATCCACAACCCAAAAACACGTAACCTGAAGCATCTGTAACATGAGGTATGACTGTAAACAGTTTCTTGCTTGTTGAAGCAAGTTTCCCAGGTAGGAGACTGTTAATAGTTCACATCAGTAACAACAAAGCTAAAATAATAATGATCTTTTCTCACAGGACTTTTTAGAGGCTGCTTCATATATCCATTGAGTGTTTATTGCTGAGAGTCACTCTCCTCATTCTCATGCCTGTTGACAATGATGAGCTAGATGGAATCATAGCAGTGTTTGCCCATTGGGCCTGGTAGGGTGGAAGATAGTAGGTAGAACCATTGCCAACAACAGAGACAACTAATTCTTTCTCTGCCCCCATTTTCCTCCTCCCTACAAGGGCAGCACTGAAACTAAGGAGGGGAGATCCAGCAGTCTGTGTCACTCCCTGGGAAATAGGGAAGTAGGGAAATAAGTGGGGGCTGGCTGAGGGCAGACCGAGGTTGGTGGGGCATTTCTCCATTTGCCCTAATGGCCCAGCATTCACTTAATTCCTGGTGTATCTAGAGCAGGCTTCCTCAACCTCGGCCCTCCAGATGTTTTTGGCCTACAACTCCCATGATCCCTAGCTAGCAGGACCAGTGGTCAGGGATGGTGGGAATTATAGTCTCAAAACATCTGGAGGGCCAAGGTTGAGGAAGCCTGATCTAGGGTAAGCACCTTCCTGATTCTCTACAAGTGAAGGTGTGAGGACTCAGCTGCCCCCCACCCCAAGAGCAGAGGGCCTACAACCCATCCAGAAGTCTATGCAGCCAGTGCCTTGCACACCTTAATACCACCACCATGGGTCATAAAAATTCAGCAGCAGTGTGTACGCTCCAGTTTAACTCATCTTGGTGGCTTCAAAAACCATGGAAATTCTCTTATTTTGCTTCACAGGGATTTAAGCTGCTTTTGAATCAAACAGCAACTTGGGTTGAGCTTGTGCCCAGCCTCACATCACTTTCATTTCACATTCAGACCCAGGAATTGTTGCTCTTTGTGCATTTGAAGAGGTTCTCTCAACTCTTTCCCTCTGCAATATTTATACCTAGATTTTATTTCACAGCAAGCTTCCTCTTTCTCACCTCATGTTTCAATTGTTCCTTCCTCTGCTTTGAATCACTGGGGTATGGGCAACAGTGTATATGCTCTTCTCTGCTCCTCAGATTATAGATATTTTTCACATATCCGCTTCTTCCAGCTCCCGATCACACCCAGTCATTTGCTCCCTTTCTGAAAAGCACCACTGTGTTTTCCTTGCCACCAAAGGCATCAAACCCCACCCACAGCTAATGTGCTCTTTGGGGAACCGCTGTCTTTATTGACAGTTGAAAGAGGATTCTAGCCTTCGTTTGCCCTATCATCTTGAAACAGGAGGGAGGGGAGAAGGCATCCTTTTGCTCTTTGAAAAAAGATGAAATGTAGAAGTGAAGAGGCTTGAATGGTTTTAATCGGTGCATCTAATCGATTAGCTCAGTCGCAAATTAAAAAACCCTCTTCAGATTAAATTGAGTCAGGCAGATGGGCTCTCGTACCAAGCCCTTTCCATCACGACCTGAGGACATGCCAGTTCTGATGAGACCTAGGGAGCTACAAATGCATAACAGCCAACTTTTTCAGATGAAAAACTGAGATGTGCATCTTCCTGGATGAGAGCTCCCGGGCGAGTCACGTGAACCGTGCCGGAATCTCACCCTGAAAAAAACCACTTTTTCAGGGTGCGATCACACACACACACATTTTGGGATGCCGCACAAGATTGCAGCCCCAACCAAAATGCTTTTTCTTCAGTGTGAGCGTTGTGCAAGAACTCGCAAGATCATGGCACCCAAAATGGCAACTGTGGTCTTGCACAAAAAAAAGGATTTTCCATTTTTTTCCAGGACACTTGGCGGGTATGCAAATGCAGTGAGTGTGATGGAAGAGTGGACTGTACCTCTTTAGGAAGCATGCAGGGGAGGGAGAAGAAGCTATTTTGTAAAGATTCCTTCAACCCTCCCTTCAAATAGGCATCAGGCACATCAGGGACATGAACTGGAGCCCACTGCTTGCTGTGTTTTCTAACTGCAGAGTGTTGGGGTTGTTGTTATTGTTGAATATATGTAAGTTTTCAGATACAGTATTCCCCCTAGCGCTTGCTGATTGAAATGGCAGGGTCCATTTTGCCACCTCTGGGCTATTCCACTTTTTTACCACCTCATTCCGCTGCATTATGTTGATCAGTCTTTGGGGCAGTTGGGTTGGGATTGAGCAGAAGGCCTACATAATGTTGTGAGTTTGGATGATTTAGGAATATTGGAAGCTGCCTTATACAAAGTCAGATACCAACAGTCCATCTGGCGGCTGCTTAGCATCAGCTCTCTAAGATTTCAGCCCCACCTGGAAAAGTTGGGAAATGAACCGGGGAACTCTTGCAAGCAAAGCAGATGAGCTATTTCATTTCAAATTGGAGGCAGGGGGAATTGAGTGTTTGTTTCTTCATTTTCTCACATGGGGGGGTAGTTCTTTTTAGATTGCAAATGTACAGTCATACCTCATGTTACAGATGCTTCAGGTTGCACATTTTCAGGTTGCGTCCCACGGCGGCCCGGAAGTACCAGAAAGGGTTACTTCCGGGTTTCACCGCTCGAGCATGCGCAGAAGCGCTAAATTGTGCTTTACGTATGCACACAAGCGCCAAATTGTGCCGCACACCTGTGCAGATACAGCACTTCAGGTTGTGCTCTTTTCAGGTTGTGAACGGGCCTCCGGAACGGATCCCGTTCACAACCAGAGGTACTACTGTGTACTATTTTACATACTTTAAAAAGTGGTGAGCCAGCCTTGCTCAGCTAACAGGCCATGTCACTCATTCTGCTAAGCTGGGCCCTGGATATGTGCTGCAAAGTTCTACCTTGATGGTGCCCTGTGCAGATTCCTTGGGCATTTAATCTTGTTGTAGCCATTTGCGACCACAACCACAACTTGTCAGTTCCTCTCTAGCTTTAACCTCCCAGCAGTTAGTTCCAGGAATCTTGTTCCTTTGACCTCACCATAGTGTACACGTGCGCCACCCGCAGGAGTTCTGTGCACCCCTGAGCATCTCCGAAGGACCGAATCCCTAAACAGTTTGATGGATGGAGCTGCTTCACGAGAAAGTTGCAGCAGACTTCAATGACTTGTGAAAGCTGGAGAAGGCAAGCGGCGGCCAGCAAGCTTTCAATTGTTTCTTCTTTGAGTTCCAGGACACCTGTGTGGTTTAATATTTTCAGAGAGAGAGAGAGAGAGAGAGAGAGAGAGAGAGAGAGGTGCATGAAAATGGGTTGTTCTTTTTTTGTGGGGGAAACTCAAAGAAAGTGTTCTTGTGACTGCACAAGATATTAGACTTGTTCACACAACACGATGAGCACAGGCACAAGCTGCCTCCAAATATGCACAACTGTTTGTGTGAAAGAGCACAATACAGTTTGTTGATTTGGAAGCCGCTGTGCATAAGAGAGTTGGCAGGGAGTTTACCTGTGTATGCATAGTGCACAAGGTCTTTCAGTGCATCGGGGTCCACTCCTTCCATTTTGATTTCTTCCTGTTTTGCTTCACGGACATCGTTGGTAAACATTGCAGCAAAATAGTCAGACACAGCACTCAGAACCAACCTGGGAAGAGAAGGTAAGGATCTGTGTCAGCTCTTTATCTTGATGGAAGCATCAACCTTCCTCGCTGCGTTGGTTTTGTTTTGCTTTTTGCCTGGGTTGCTCTAAATGATGCATTGTTATTCCAATGATGCATGGAATAACATATTTTATTTTATTTTGGCCTATGACTAGAATGTCACACATCTGTGCAGTGAAGAGAATAAGGTGATTAAGTAATTTAATATTCTCTTGGAGAGCTGTTTCTCTTCCCTGGGCAAATTAAATCCCCCCTGACTGGCTTGATACACTGACAGTGCAAGTCTCTGCACGTCTACTTAGAAGAAAGTATTGTTGTTTTCAGGGGAACTTACACCCAGGTGTGAACAGGGGAGAAATTCAATCCAGTTTGCATTTAAGGGTGAACTTACCTAATTTGAACTTTCTGAAACAATGTGCAGACTGAAACACAGCTATCCTTTGAAATTTGCACCTCTCTGAATCTTGTAAAGTAGTTCTCAAGCCACAAAACGTGTACAAAAAATCCATATACTGGGTTAAATAGTGTGCATATAACTGCATATGTAGTGGAAAACAGCATTCAAAAATGCATTCTATTAGGGGAAATTGTTCTGCAAAAGTGTGCATATTAGACAAAATTGCACAGAAAAATTATTATTATTATTATTAATAATAATAATAATAATAATAATAATAATAATAATATCCCGCCCATCTGGCTGGGTTTCCCCAGCCACTCTGGGCGGCTTCCAAAAGAATATTAAAATACAATAGTCTATTAAACATTAGAAGCTTTCCTAAACAGGGCTGCCTGCAGATGTCTTCTAAAAGTCTGGTAGTTGTTTTACTCTTTGACATCTGGTGGGAGGGCATTCCACAGGGTGGGTGCCACTTTCAAGAAGGCCCTCTGCCTGGTTCCCTGTAGCTTTGCTTCTTGCAGCGAGGGAACCACCAGAAGGCCCTTGGCGCTGGACTTCAGTGTCCAGGCTGAACGATGGTGGTGGAGACGCTCCTTCAGGTATACTGGGTTGAGGCCGTTTAAAAATGTGTATATTAGAAGAAGCAGGGCAGTCAGGGAGGCTGGGCACCTGTAGCAGGTCAAAATCTTTACCTGTGGGCAGGAATCCTATGCTCTCCAGCAATGAGAAGAACATCACATAGTTGCTTCTGCTGGAGATAATTCTCCATCTTGCGGAATGTCTGCTCTGCATGGTTTGCAGAATGAAAGCATTCATCAGATCTGTTGTTGTTCCCTCCCATAGGAGAGGAGCAGCTGCTTATTGATAGCCTTTTGGAGAAAAAATGAGGTCACTGTTATGCAGTAATAGCTGTTAGCAAAGTCACTTAAACAACACAGAGTACAAAGAGAAAAGAAATCCTAATTATACTTTACTGAGGAAACTGAACAAAAACGGTATATATAATTTGGGGAGAGGGAAACAGAAACGTTTTGTCTTTCTTACTTCAGGCCTTGTATATATTGGGGACACATTCAACTAAACATACAGGGGGGAACTCCCTCAGAAGTACGGAGCCAATCAGGGTACATGCTCCTTCAGCATACCTCATGCCAACCTGTGTGATTGCTAATCAACAGCTCCACCCTGCCCCTTCTTGGCACACTTTAGCTGTTGAGAGGTCAGGGAAGTGGAAGCTGTATGAAGAAAACGCCAGATGTCCTTCTGTGGAGAGGGAGTTCTATTCTTCGTGGGCTACCACAATGTCCAACAGTGTATGCTGCCATCATCAAATAGCTTTTATGGCATCCTATTTATTTTATTTATTTAAGAGGCCTGTTGGATCAAACCAAAGGCCCAGCATTTATTCCCAGAGAGGCCAGCTAGATGCCAATGGGAAGTCTACATTCAAGAACATGTTCTTATTTAGAGGGATTTTTATTAATTTTTACGAAAATTGACTAGACCAGAAGCAGTTTGAAGCTGGTCTAGTCAATTTCAATGTGCCATTAACTTGCACCAGGCTAGGAGTGGCTCCAGTAAGAGGGGACTGGACCGAACAGGCTTGCCCCACCTGCATTCCCGCTAAGTTGTGCACCTGTAAAGTTACTGAGTGTTGCAGTAGCAATGTGGCTGGGCAGAGGGGCGGAGGGGGGGAGAAAAGTCCAGGTGCAGCACAGAAATCATAATCTGTACATAGCCTTAAGGATTTGCTCTAGTTGACTGAGAATGTGCGACTCCTTCTTCCACTCTCTTTTCCTATTTTCCATCAAAATGAGTTATCCCCAGTGCCAGCCACTAACAGAGCTTTTGACGGAAACTCATTATATCCAACGGAATGCCCATACATTTCAAACAGAGGCGCCGAGCCGGCTGCTGCATTAGAAGATAAATATGGGAGACTGAGCTCAAAAATTGGAACTATTAGGTAAATAGCGCAACGAATTGCTGGCATTGCATTTCGGGCAAAAGACAGCGATGCGCTAGCACCAGAATTACCGTGGAGGACAGAAATGTCCTGAAGGTGGCCTCTTTAATCCTGTTGGTGCAATTGTTTCAAAAATAGGGGTGGGGGAGTAAAAAATGAAGATCCCACTCCAGCTGATGAGTTTCTTTTGAAGCTTCTGATCAGCAGCCTCACTACACTCTGCCTGGCAACATAACCTTTACAGCATGGTTCGGGGCTTGGTTTAACCAGCCAGCTTATTCTCCTGTTTGGGGAGGGCCGTAGCTCAATGGCAGGGTGTCCGCTTTGCATGAAGAAGGTTCTAACTTCAATCCCAAGCATCTCTAGGTAGGGCTGGGAACATCCACCCTCTGAAACCCTGGAGACCCCCCTGCCAGTCACTGTCTGCAATACTGAGATAAGTAGACCAGTGGCAGCTTTCTGTGCTCCTATTTATTTTAGCCTTTTATCCAGAATCATGAGGACTGGGACCTTGCTTTATTTTTAGGGGAGGAGCCATAGTTTAGTAGAACAGCATCTGTTTGGCATTCAGAAGTTCCCAAGGACAATTCCTAGCATCTCCTGGAAGGGCTGGGGAACGTTCCCTGTCTGAAACCCTGAAGAGCCCATAGCTAGTCAATGCAAACAATACTCAGGCCCAATCACCTGATATGATATAAGGTAGATTCCTATGTCCTTACTGTTCCCACTATGTGGCTTGCCACTGTTTTTAGATATGTATCATCTATCTATCTATCCTATCAATCTATCATCTATCATCTCACAGTTTTGTAACTGAGATCATAGACATTGGGAAGGTATGACTCACCTATCCAAATGTTTTCAATAGGACCCAAATTCAGCAAGCCTTGACCCTCATGTAGATGGGAAATGTGGAAAATAAGGCTTATGACTGTGCATTTAATACCCCCCCCCAAGTCATTCTGTTGCTCCGGCCCCACTTTTGCCATCATGATGCTCACGATAATGTCAGCAGTAGAAAGTCTTCTCTGTGTGCTGATCACCCCATGCACGTTACAACCCAAAATAGCAAGGCTCCTAAACTGCAAGAGAAGAACTTCCACAACTGCTGCAGACATTATCCTGAACCCAACGAAATTGTGTTAGGAGCAATGGAAGGAAAAGAATTTAGCATGATAAATCGGCATGGAAGTCCAATTGAAGAAAGGTGGCTGCCGCCACCTTGCAAACTATCATAACAGTTCCTAGGATACCAGAATTTAAATCTCCACTCAACCATCAAGCTAGCTATCTCTCATCTCCCCAATCCTAAATTTAGTTCTTCATATTTCCACAATTGTTTGCCATTTAAAAACTAAAAACCAAGTCTCTATGAAAATTCATCAGCATAATAACAGGAATGTCTCCTAATATACACATATCTGAATGAAAATTTTGCCTGCTATGTACCTTTTTGTAAAGCAATGCTCTCTAATGATGCGTTTTTGTATGTTATTTTCATGAATATATGCATTTTTATGCACCCTCCACCCTAGTATATGGAAAACTGCACTGCAAACTTTGGAAGCGCTCAAACTTTAAATGCGGACTGAATCTAATTCTTCCCCCATCCCCCCTCTTACACACACATTTTGCCTGACTGATAGAAGTCACCAGGGCATAGGAAAAAGCAGTTTTTCCACCTCAGTTTCTCCCTCTCCCTGCCCCATTGGAGTGCTCTGCCCACATTCCTGATTGCACATACAGCAAAGAGATGGGATGCAGACATGTTTGTTTTAACTGTCTCAGTGAATTGTATCATCAGATAGGAATGGGCTGCATCTTCCTTTTTGAAGGGGCAGGGGAACCCAAAGAAACGCATTTCTGATGCTTGTGAAAATGTCTTCTGCGGGTGATATTGATGTGTCTCCAATATAATGGGAAACTCATGTAACATTAATGGAAACTTATATGATGTTAGGTCTGGAGAATCATTTTCATTTATCACCACTGGGTTGTTTTTATGAGTTTGGGATTAAAATGAGCCATTTTCCTGCTCCCAGCTCTCTTGTTGAGTATTTATGTGGTTCAGAAAACAGGGAACTTGTTTGTATTTATGAGGCAGTAAGACTATCCGGAGACTTACAGAACAAGCAGCATTGCAGCGTGTAGCTTTTTAGCTACCATGAAGACCCAGTGATTAAACATCCACCTCTTTGCCATCACACACTCCAAATGGAAGATACATTAAGACCTATATCTGTTAAAGCTAGAGGTGGAGGGCAAATTCCATCCAGAGCACATTTAAAGGCAGACATACCTAACATGCAGTTTCTGAAACAACATACGAACTAAAACACAGCTATACTTTGAAATTTGTGCTCCTCTGAATTTTGCAGTGCAGTTCTCCAGTCAAGAAATGTGTACAGAAATGCATGCACTAGGGTAAAACATGCATTATAAAATGCACATGTTAGTGAAAACAGTATACAAAGTGCACTATATTAGGGGGAATCACTTTCCAAAATGTCTCTATCAGGCTAGCCAATGGTCTGACTTGGTTTAAGGCAGCTTCTGAGCCACCTGAACTCTCTCAAAAGCTCACTGCTGAAGACTGTGCTGCTTTTGTTGGTTTATGTTTCCATTATTTATTTATTTATTTATCTAGCTATTTATTTTTCATTTGAGAATTTGCACCTCCACCGTTCATCCCTAGACAACGTGCAACATATTAAAATAAATGCAGCAAGTCTCAGTAACATATCAAGTAGCATAAAATATTGGTAATAGCAGCAGCAGGCAGACTTAATGAAAGTACCTTAAAAGACCCAGCACTTAAAAGATAACATGGTGAATTTCAGATTAGGTTCCCTAAAAAAAGAGTTCCACAGGTGCAGTGCTACGGCCAAAAACAGCCTCCTGCCTGGTCTCCACTTGTCTCAACTCTGACAATGCAAACACCTGAAGAAGAGTACCAACAGATGGCCACAGTAAACAGGTGAGCTGATACAGGGGCAGGAGTGTCTTTAAGCATGTGAGTGCTTCCCACTATGAGTGGCTTGGCAGGCAAACACTTGCAGTGTGATCTGGGCTTGGCAGTTGTTGGCAATCAATGGTAAAACTTCAACATTGGCAAGATATATTCCCAATGGGAAGTCCAAGTCAGATTTCTAGCAGCTGCATTCTAGTTTCTGCAGCATCTTCCAGGGCAGCTCTATGTAAAATACATTGCAGCAGCCCAACTGGAGTTTATCAGTATGGGAAGAGTCATTCATGTACAAATACACAGACTGAGCAGAGGAGAAAGAACATTCACATAAGCAGCATTTGTCCAAAGCAATGACAGACCCCCTAAAAACCTTCATCGCTCTCTTGAAGATCTATACCTATGCTGCTTCTTTCCAGCTAGTGACTTATGATTACCTTTCCCAACTCAATAAAACCTATCACAACTTTCTCCCAATTTTCAATTCCATGCCAGGGCATTAGATCTCTCATTCAAAGAGTCAGAGTGGTGTCGTAGCTGTGTCCTATATCTCAAGCCCACAGATTATTGAGTGCGTGATTTACTGATATTCTTTTCTGCTCCCATTTTCCCCAAGTGCTTCCTTCTAAAGAAAGATTACTGGAGATTGGTGCTGCCTTTTTCTAATACATGATCATGAGGAAATTACATACAAACATACATACATCATCGTTTTATCCACAAATAAAACCATGCTCAAGGCAGCTTACAACATGAAAAACTACAGAATTATAAGTATAACGTAAGTAAAAAGGTAAAGGGACCCTTGACCATTAGGTCCAGTCGTGACCGACTCTGGGGTTGCTTTATTGGCTGAGGGAGCTGGTGTACAGCATCTGGGTCATGTGGCCAGCATGACTAAGCCGCTTCTGGAGAACCAGAGCAGCACACGGAAACGCCGTTTACCTTCCCGCCGGAGTGGTACCTAATCATATACTTGCACTTTGATGTGCTTTTGAACTGCTAGGTTGGCAGGAGCAGGGACTGAGCAACAGGAGCTCACCCCGGGGATTCGAACCACCGACCTTCTGATCAGCAAGTCCTAGGCTCTGTGGTTTAACCCACAGCGCCACCCGCATCCTATAGCATAAGTAGTCATAAACAATAAATTAAACACATTATACAATCAATTTTGACATAAATCATAATATAATTTAAAATTAAAGCTACAAAAAAAAATCAGTAACAGCTACAATAACCCCCAACAAAAACCTCTAAACAATATCCCAGCCCAAAAGTCTGTTCATCCCCTGTAGTCAGAGTTAGTCAGAGCCCTGCCCTCCCAGGTCAGGCCAGGTGGAAAAGGCCTGTAAGGCGGGGAGTAAGTCTTCCAGGACTTGGAGCCAAGGTGGTCTCTGGCCTCATCAGTAGCCTCAGCTTCTGAAGCTGGAGTCAGTCCACTGTTGTGGACTGGCATGTGAATTTTTCCACCCTTCCTCCTCACCTTTCCCATACTCAGGATTCTTTGAGTACTTGGACCACGTAGAATGATTTATAATGTGGTTATTGTGGTAAAGTGATTTTAGGGGGGAGAGGAGCCATATGGCCCCTTGTCAAGAGTTCAAGGGACCCTAGGTATACATCTGCAGCCATGATGGTATCTGGTCTCTCTGAGCTCCCTCAACCTTTGTAGCTGGAGTCAGTCAGGGCCCTGCCCTCCTAGGCCAGGTAGGGGGAAAGCCTGCAAGGCAAGGGAGCAAGTCTTCCAAGACTCACAGGTAAGATGACGATAGTATAGGTTGAGCAGGCAGGAAGCAAGCACACTCTTGTAACACCCTCCCAGGCTATAAGACCCTGAATAACAAGTGCCTGGAAACAATGACAGAGAGAGGCATTATCTTTGCCTTCATGCCCTGTGCTGACAGGCTTGGATGACCAGGCAGACAAAGTCCCTGAGAAGAAGCTGAAAGGGCATAGAATCATAGAGTTGGAAGAGACCACAAGGGCCATCGCGTCCAACCCCCTGCCAAGCAGGAAACACCATCAGAGCACTCCTGACATATGGCTGTCAAGCCTCTGCTTAAAGACCTCCAAAGAAGGAGACTCCACCACAATGAGCTTAGCATGTGTGAGGTAAACTTCCAGAGGCTTTAAGTTACAGCTTTGTTTCACACCAAGAGCGTCTCTGTCTAATAAAACACAATGCTCCCTGGTTTAAACTTTATGTGTTTTCCCAATAACCTTATTAATATAGTTCCATATTCATACTCTTATGAAGCATTAGAAACCATTTGGCAACTGTGACCTAATAAATAATACTCTCATTATGCACCCAAACATCCCAGAAGATGCGCCTTCACGTACGTGGTAATAAAGCATGAGCCTGGCTCTGCAATACTAATAATCATTTCAGCTTGTCAGGTAAATAGCCAATTATGGCTTGATTAGTTGTCCAAGTCCAAAGGCTACAAAATGCAGAAGAATTATGGTAACTGGGGAGCCACTACACAAATCCTTTAGAGAGGAGCTGGCGCCGATGGACCTAATTTATTTGTAGTGGTTGTGTACAGCGAGTCTAATTATGCTAGATTCGGTAATTGTTCACTCTGCCGCTCTATAATAATTGGTTTTCCAATTAATCTTATTTATTTTGAAATTGCTTATACATTTTCATATTTGACTTAGGTATCAGTGACTGCAGTGAAATGACTTCCCAAATAGATGATATGATGAGGACTAGAAAAGTGGCAGTTTGCATTAGGAAATGATTTTTTCCCCAAATTGGTTTCTTGCATTTTTCATTTCCTGCTCAGAATGCTCAGAAAAATCCTTTCCCACAAGAAGGGCTTGAATGCAATTGCCTTCTGCCAAAGTTTGTTCCCTCCGTAACTGGTATATAGGGTCATACTGACTCTAAACTGGAAGATTCCATACAGCTATTAACAGACCTGTCCTTTATGAATCTGCCCAATTCCCTTCTAAAGTTATCTAAGCTTGCGATCATCACCATATCTTACGGCAAGACATTCCACACGTTCTAGTATTTGGGGAGAGGGAAAACTTTATACAGATTTTCTCATGGAAAACTTCTCTACACATACTTTCTCATAGATAAAAGCTACCAAGATTTATTAGAAGGAAAAGTCGTTGTGTAGCATGTTATTTTTCATTACCTAATAATTTATCGTAACAAAAATAGCCTAAAAGTAGCCTAAGGGGGAAAATAAGCAAGACTGCTTTTAGCTCACAGTCATACTGGTGAGAATGTGCCTCCACAAAAGCGAAAACTTTAGTTGATTAATCTATTGAGCACACTTTTACCTTAATAGACACTTTTTGTGTGCCCAATTTTTGGCTGTGAAAATGCATACAAAATTCAGAGACATGTGAATTCCAAAAGGTAGCTTCCATTAAAATGTGAACTGGATGAACATCTCTATCTTCTCCCCCCTTCCAAGTAACTGAGTACCTGAGAGCCAGAGAATGTTAAATTAATGGGTGCTGGGAGCATGTGTGCCATGAAGCTCCCGTTTAAAGTGATGTACAGTTTTGCATAAGCTGTCAGAAAGACCCACCATAATTAGAAACATGCGTTTCCGTAGAAACAGCATCTTTGGGAAACTGAGCCGCTGTCCTGATGATACCTTTCACACTGTTGTTCTGATGACGCAGAAGATTATACTTGGTGTCAAAAGACGGAAAAGCAAGAGGGGGTTAGAGGAGAGGATTGTCAACTGGAACGGGGGAGAGGGGGAGTGGAAAGAGAGAAATCTACCAAAAGCTGTTCAGGAAAGATGACAAGGGAAATATCTTTATCATAGCATGGAGCAAATCCCCAGCTAGACAAGGGCAAAATCGAAGGAAAAATACTGCCCCTTCGTGACTTTTACTATACATGTGCCATACATGAGATCTGAAAAGGGTTTCTGGGGTTAAGCGGCGAAGGAACTCCAGCTCCAGGTTAAGTTCCCCTTTCAACAAACTTCCTAAATTGGCATCTTGATCCCAGTCAATATCTCTGTTGTACTGTTTTGAACTGATTGCATGCATGTGTTGTTGTTCTGAACTGTTTTAAACTATAAACTGTGTTTTTAATTGCGTGGTTTTTTTTTATAAATGCAATTGTTTTAAGTGTTTCGATGTAAACTATTTTATACATATATTTTATTATTTGGTGAATCACTTCAGGATGCCTCATGGGAACCAATTTATAAATGATATGGGGGAGCGGAGGGAGGAGGGAGGAGGAGAAGAAGAAGAAGAATTAAAAATGTAGAATTCTTTGGTTCTGGGGAATAACACAGTAGGACTGCTCTGAAAACTTATTGCAAAGGTGCTGCTTCTAGCCATATGGAAAACCTCAGAATTGTTATTTTCCCACAGTTGGGATTTCATGCATTTTAGCACTTTGCACATCAGCTTGCAGTAAGCGTGTAGGGCCCAGTTCTGAAAGATGTGGTGAGGCTTCTGCTCTGATTAGAATTAATAGGTGTTGACAGGCTCTTAGAGCTGAAGGGAGCAGAGGAACAGGGGGAGGAGCACGCAAATGCTAATCTAAGATGTCAGGAATCCATACTGAGCATGATTTAATTCTGGAGCTAAAGGAACAGGAGGCGGATGCACACTTGAGACTAAAGGGGGGGGGCACTGACTATTCTGTGCCAATGTGGAGTTCAGGATCAGCCACAAAGCTCACCAGTCAGCCTTGCACAAATTCCTTTCCTCTCCCTCAGACATGCTGTTCTGGTAAGTTGGATGACAACTGGAGGGGTTTATGCTCTTATCTGCTGTGTTTTTTTCTTGTAGGTCATCCTGACTCACAACTCACAGCTGTGTTGCATGGATCTAAGCCAGGCATTCCCAAACTCGGCCCTCCAGCTGTTTTGGGACTACAACTCCCATCATCCCTAGCTAACAGGACTAGTGGTCAGGGATGATGGGAGTTGTAATCCCAAAACAGCTGGAGGGCCAAGTTTGGGGGTGCTTGATCTAAGCTGAGCCAAGCATAATGTGGTGTGACCAGCATTTTGCTTTGAAACTTCCAGAGAAGTAGATCAATATTCATGCAGAATGAGGGCAAACAGATACTGTAGTCGAGGAGGGGAGGGGAGGGGGCACTGTGGCCCTCCAGATGTTGTCCCATCATTCCTGGCTTTTGGCCATGCTGGTTTAAGATGAAGGGAGCTGGAATTCAATGGGATCTGGAAGACCCACAGACTCCCTGCTCCTGCCACAAATGAAGATAGATGCAGTTTAGGCAGCTGCTGTCCAGCCACTCCTTTGTAAAACAGTTGGATGGATAGGAGGTCCAAGAGGTCCAGCTGATGAGAATTAATTCTTAGGAGATGGTCCCCTGAGAGCTGAGGATCTCTCTTGGTCTCTGAATGAGATATACTTCAGCACTTTGGCATGGTTGCACCCGTCAAACTTAGGGAAAAGTGGGAGAGAGAGAAACAGCTGGCAGTTTTGAAAGAGAGAGCAAAGGGTTACTCATTTGAAGCTGAGATGGAGTTCTAGGAATGCTGCTTACATTCCCCTCTCTACTATGTGTGCATGAGAAAGAGCAGGAGATAATGAAGTTGGAGCATCTATTTGCTCTGCTGCAGAAGAATCACCCAAACCAGAACCCTGAGAGTCTCACGCTGGCCAGGATGGAAGATTGGGGGTGGCAGGTTGGAGGGGAAATAAGTATGCCAGCTCCTGGGCTGGTGCAGTCAGCCCCTGGTCCTGCATTTTCCCACCTCTGCTATAGAAGGAGTGCATTACACAAAGGATGTGCTGCCACAGAGAGGTCTGTGCACTGCATCACCAACCACAATCCTCCACTCACAGGAGAGTGTGATGAACAGACTTCTTGGCTGGCTGTCAGGTGCTTTGGAACCCCACACAAGAGATTTTGGCAGGTGTCATGTGATAGACAGGTGGGTTGTCCTGGTGAAGTTTTTCAGGGGGGGTGTACCTACCATACACATTTTTGCAGAACAACTTTCCCTAATGTAATGGCCTTTTGTGTGTTATTGTGTGTTATTTTAACAACAATATGCACTTTTATGCACACTTTTTCAGAATGTATGCATTTTTGCATTCATTCTATCATCTATCTATCTATCTATCTATCTATCTATTTTGTATCCAGCCCTACACCCACACGTCTCAGTTGGCTGGACTATTGCATTGCAAAATCCTGAGAATTTTGAAGGCTTTATTTCTCATATAGCTGTGAAATGTGCAAATTATGTGGGTTCACCTTTAAATGGGAACTGAACCAAATTTCTTTCCCATCCCTGGTAAGGACCAAAGCTGATGGGTAAAGTGGTCAACACAGCATGGACAATTGTCTAAAGCATGAAGCGCACAGTGCTAATGGACTGTGCCTAACTCCTCATAAATAGTTTGGAAGTCAATGATTCAGCCGTAAAATAACCTTTAATTGTCCATTAGGTCTAACTAAAGTGCTTTTAGACTGCATTTCGATAAAGCGAGCAATCGTTTTTTATGTCCTCCTAAGAATGCGCACACTGTGATGCAATTTCCTGTTGATTTCATAGCTGTGTCACCCCAACTTCTCTGTGAAAACAATCGAAACGCTGCTTTAATATGCTTGAAGTATCTAATTTCATTGCTATTTCATACACTGTCCGCAGGCCCCCCTTTTTTTTTTGAGATGCCATTTTTCACAAGAATAATCAATGGCCATGTTGAAAGATTTATGGACTATAATTAGAAAGAGTAAAATGTACCATTCCATTATCTTTATTTCCCATGATAAAGAGGGCAATACTGCTAAAGTAATGCAGCCTTAGCCAACCTCCTGCCCCCCAGATGTTTTGTTCCCACCAACCCCATGGGACTACAATTTTGGACTGCATTTCCCACCATTGAGCCTGATGGGAGCTGTGGTCCAAAAACCACTGGAGCACATAGGTTGGGGAAGGGTGCTGTGAGCACATTGCCAGGATCATGGGCAGCTGTTCAGAGTCCATGCCCATTGTTGTGCCATTCTTCCAAGCTATTTGGATCAAGCCACAAACATAAAAAGTTGTGTGATTTGCCCCAAGTGTATGCCTGGCTTCAAGAAGAGGATAGAAAGCCTGTTATGGAAGTGTAAATGACTTCACTTATTGCCTCTACGTTTTACAGAATTGTGTATAACCTTTTCTTAAAGGGCACTTCCATGCTGCTAGTTGGTGCTTGCTGCTCCCTTAGGTAACAGCTACAGCCAATTTTTGCTGCCTATAATGAGAAACTATAATATATAATTTAAGCTATTTTCCAAACAATGCCCCTACTGAGTGTAATGCAATTAAATGGGAAACCTGACTTGCAGTGCAGAGGCTTTACACAAGAAAAGTCTAACATTAGGCGCAGGAGAACTAAAAGAAAGAGGTAATAATGAGCTGGTGAAAACATTAAGTATATTCACAAAAGAATATATTCTTCCTTGGCCCAGTAGAATTGAAAAGGTCCCTCCACTGGGTGATATTGCCCAGCCATACAACAGTGTTAGGTTTACCAAATGTCATGTTTATCATAAACAAAACATTATCTGTTGCCTGTAGACGGTCTCTACCTACACAGCCATAGGCTGTTTCAGAGAAAATGAAACAGCAGAATGTTAGCAAACTGTGCAACTTCTGGGAGAGAAATGAATGGTCTCTTTGCCTAGGGAAAAGAATCAAAGAATACATTGGGAAAATGAAGGAAGTGAGGTCATAAGAGCTTAAAAACTGGGGGCTGTGGAGGCAAGAAAGAGGCAGAGATGATGGGAAAACAAATGGGCTATTCACATGTAGGGATGCAGGAGAAATTTGATTATGTTTGCATTTAAAGGTGAACCCACAAAATTTGCACTCTCCAAAACAATGCACAAAAAACACAGCCATCCTTTGAAATTCTCACATCACCAAATTTTACAGTGCAGTTCTGCAGCCAAGTAATTTGCATAGGGATGCATATATTCTGTTAAAGTGTGCATAGAAACACATATGTTCATGAAAATACTGTGCAAATTTGCATTGTGTTAGGGGGAAATGCCTTGCAAAAATGTGTATATCAGTAAAAATTGGCACAAAAATGCTGATGACTTATCAAGAGTGGTGCTCTGCTAACATTATTATCCTGGAAGAACAACTGCTGTTGCCTGGCTCTCTATCTGACACCTTCCCTATCTGACACACAAATCTTTATTCTTCATCTCTCTCCTTCTCACCTATTTCCCTCCTCTGTTTTGTTCCTTATATTCACATTTATCTAAAAAAATTAAAATCAGATTTGTTGGTAATTCAACAAGTCCAAGAAAGTAGTAAGGAGAAAATTCAACTATTAGAAGCCTCTTTTCTTTTCCCCTGTGAATTTGGTATCACCAAAAAAGAGACGAGAGATAGCTATTTTTTCAAGCTTCTCGGTCTGATGGTGAATCTCAAGATACAGTTGGACTTCAGCTCCCACTGAACTTGTCCAGTGGTCAGGGGTGATGGGAGTTTCTCCCCGTGGCTGCAGTTCTCTATTCTGCCTTCAGTTATCATTATTCTCCTTTTTATTGATATAGCTCTGGATAAAAACATTAATAAACTACAGATTTGGTGATAGTGGTGGTGAAAAGAGCTAAGGCTGCCAAAGCTCCCAAACCACCTTTTCTGAAGGCAAGCTGTGTGCATCTCACCTTGTCAGTCTCGCACCCAAAGTCTGCCGACTCGGAGGAAGCTTAATGATTTTCTGTATAGCCGACCCTGACCTTATTTAGGCGACGCTGATTGGAAGTCATTGTGTGAGCCTGGAATAAGCTTACACTGCTAGTTAGTGGTCCGGTTCAATGTCATCTGCATAGAAAGTGCAGATGTGACTTGAAATTTAAATGGGCAATTCTGCAGGCAGCAAAATCCTGGAGGGCTCACAATGGCCTGAAAGGACCATCCTGAAATCGGAATTGGCCAATGTCGTTCATACTCACTGCTTGGAGCCACTTCTCACTGGCAATATTCTGCACTGTCATGCAAAGTTTGTAAATGTGTGCACTCCGTATGGGATGCCGCACATGCGCAGTCCATACGGACGTCGTGCATGCGTCACCGGGCGATTCGCCCTGCCCCTTGGCATCCCGCCCTGGGTGCCAGAGAGGGTTCCTACATCAATGGGCTTATTGTGTGGTTCGTCTCTATCAGGGTCATGGCCCTCCAGCCTACCTAGCAGCCCCAGTTCTACGGAAACAGCTTCAACACCTGTAGCAAATAAATACTCGTAGAGACAAAAGCTGTACTCCCAAGTCTAGGTCATAAGTTTAAATGCCAGAATATTTCTCCCTGTGCTCAAGGTATATTTCCCGAATTAAAGTGTCAGTTCAGAATAACAGCAAAGGCAATAGAGAGGCAACTGTCTAAGTCTGGACTGTAAGCTCCTTGACGCAGCCATTTGTTTCCCTTACAGCAGAGATGGGGGACCTGGGACCCTCCATGGCCATGGTCTGGGGTGGTGGGATCTGTAGTCCAATGATATCTAGATTTGCCAGCCCTGTATTAAAGTGCCATCTACATTCATAATGTACTCAAAAACAACAGGAGCAGCAATAATGAAATGTTGCCGTTCCTGATTCCAGTCGGTCGGTGGGTCGCATCCTCTTTCTGGATGTGTCATTCCATTCTATTCCCCCTCCCCAGAGTTCCATTTCCATTTCCCCAAGAATTAGCATTCCGTTCCCATTGAGCATGCTCAGTCCCCACTAAGCTGCTTTTCAAGATTTTCCACCCTTAGGCGTTTCTTCCCTCTGCAAAGTCTGAGCCTCTTGCAAGCCTACTGATTCCTTCTTGCGTGGGGTAAGAAAAGGTTCTACACTTAACCATTTCAGTCTTGGAATATTTGATAAATACATTGAGCATGGTGACTATTTGGGGAGGCAATGAGAAGCATTTGTTAGATGGGCACACAAATGGAGCCTAAGTACTACGAGGTTTAGCAAAAGTTGCTAGCTATGGAAGCTGAACAGAGCCTCCATTTACAAGAGGAGAATACCACTGAATATGAATTCCTGGGAGCCACAGCATGGAAGGCTCTCACCTTGGGGGATTGTGACCTTCCTGGAAAGGATCTGATAGCCATCAAGAGGGCATCAAGAGGCTGGAATTTATATACCCTTGTCTGATCCAACACAGCTTTGCCTTCTCATGAGCAGAGTTCCTCTTATGCAACAGGGTTTTTTTAGGAACATAAGAAGATGCTTTGTGGCAAGTGAGAGCATTTGTCCATCTACCTCAATACTGTCTACACTGACTGGCAGTGGCTCTCCAGACAACGCCCATTCCCAGCCCTACCTGGGGATGCTGCAGATCAAACCTGTGACCTTCTGCCTGCCAAGCATGCACACTGTTTGAGAAGCTTCTCCTGGTGGTGAGGGAGTTATCCAAAATTATTATAGGGGAGGTGGCAGGTTGCAGCTGTAATAGGGAATTTTGGACATCATACCCTCCCCTTCAGCTCTTCTATGAATAGAATAGTCTTCCACTTGTATTGTGTCATCATTGGATCCAAACCACAGGGGATGGAAATTTGGCCACTCAGTTAAAAAAAAATACCTAGAATGTCTGTCAAAACACTAGACATTTTAGAGGCAAGAACACCATATTCTATGGTAATGAGAAGATAGTCATTGGCAAGGACATGAAAAACGCAACGCCCAGTCAATCCTGACAGTCACGAATCCTTGATAGAAAGAGGTTGTGATTCAAACAGTTCCCATTAGATGAGTCCACAATCCCTGTATTTGTCATTTGGTGAAGTTCATGAGAGACGCTAGACATGTGTCATCACGATTTGGGGAAGCTAGGCAGCAGATGAGAAGTGCCATACCCTGACCCTTAATTGCTGGGTGCGGGAATGTTAAATACTATTATGCCTTCCACTTTCTCACCCATCCCCTTCTTGCGTTGTAACGCAGACAATCACTAACTTTAACACTGCAAAACAGAATAAAACACCCAGTAGAAAAATATGCAATGTACAAACAGCTTGCGTTTGCACCACATGCTTTTAAACTTCAAGCAGATGGTCACAGACAGTACTTTTTGCATTTTGGGACATTTGATACCAGTGTTCACTTCTCTCCTTTTTTTCTGCCCCCTTCTGCACCCATACATATGCCAAGTGAGGATAACACTTCATGCATCTGATGAAGCGGGGATCTGGTTGAAGAAGCATGTGTCATAATAAATGAGTTAATATTTAAGAAGCGACATGGCTAGCATATCTAACCCTCTGGCCATTTTTAATACTGGCCCTTTTACTGGCTGTTTTCACAGAGGATAGATCTGCTGGTGGCTTAACAGTGGAGGCTGGTCCATTAGGACAAAGTGCCCCACCAACCTCAGCCTGCTCACCTGCCTGTCTCCTGGCTTACAACCAGTCAAAGGGATGTCACTGCTTATCCTCTGGTGCTTCCTCATTCTCAGCATTTCCCTTGTGCAACTCAGGATAGAGGAGGCCAGGAACAAAACAATAAATCAGTTTTCTCTGCCTTCCTTTGCTCTGCCTTCACCTGCTGTTGGTCTCCCTGCCTACCAGTCCTATTGAGCTGCTAATGGGAACCAATTAGAACTTTCAGGTTCTAAAGCAGTTGCTGGGTCATGGCCATAGCTCAGTGATCAGGCTTTTCTCACACATTGTCACAGGAGTGTGCTGTGTCTGTAATCACACAGTTCAGGATAGTTAACTTTATTAGCAAAAAGAAGGATCTCCACAGACTTGACTGTCAGGCTTAATGAGCAGAGCAGCTCATTCCCAGTGGTCTTCTTCCATGAAAATCAGTTGCCAAGACTGAAAGTGTCCACCTCCTCAGGCTTTTTCCAAGCAATCAGATACTGCGCCTGCATGAAGCCAACCACTCCTCTGCCCTTTTCATGCCTCTTCTGGTTCTGGGAGACCGGGGGGAAGGGGAGCTTGTCATAGCAAGAGGAAGAGACACCTGTGACTCTTCACCAGCCAGACTCACCTCTGCCTCTTGGCCTGCCTCTTCTCCTGCTTCAGCTTCTGCCTCTGATTCTGGGCTTCTCTCTACCACAGACTCTCCTAGCTCACTCAGCCCTGTTACCTCTTCAGCACCTGACACCTCCTCTTCCCTGTCTTCTCCCTCTTCTCCCTCTGACCACTCATCATCATTCCACCACCAATCCCTGGGCTCTGAGTCTTCCTTTCCTGGAAGTTCTCCAGCTAGTTCCTCCCACCATTCCTCTTCATCCAACCAGCCCATGACACACATATGGGAATCTACCTGGAGCCTCTTCTTCACCACCACCACTACCAATGACAACAATAACAACACACTGCTTTAGTGACAGGTTTTCTTTCCTGCCTAGTAATTGGAAACAACTTCCCATTCTGATCCCTTTGTTGAAGCCCCTAGCTGGAAAGGCTGTTGCTGTTTACTTCTCCAATCCAGAGGAAATATGTTTTAGGGTTTCAAAACACAGATACTGCAAAACACAGTGATGCTGCCCTATCCAGGTAGGGACCATAGTTTAGTGATAGGGCAGCATCAATTTGCACACAGAAGATCCTGGGTTCACCCCCCAGGACCTCCAGTTAAAATGAGCAGGAAGCAGGAAATGTAAAGGACCTCCTCCACAGACTCTGAGGGGCTTCTAAGTTGGGCTATAGCTTAGAGGAAGAGAGCACACTTTGCATGCTGAAGGTTCAAGGCCTAATTCCCAGGGACTCCAGTTGAAAGGCTCCAGAAACAGTCAATGAGGAGGACCTCATTCTGAGTAGTCAAAGTAGGCAATCCAAGTTGGGTGGACAACTACCTTGATGTGGTACAAAGCAGCTTCTTATGATTCCCCATGCCAGGTCCATTACAACTGGAAGTACTTAGTGCCTGGAATTGTTCTCACACAGTGACTTTTCCATGTCCCTGTTCAATATTCCTGACAGCTGCTGTAGGATATATGGAGAGACTCTCAAAGGAAGGCCAGACTCCACACAATTTTGAAGGCATCCCAGCAGTGATGACTATATTGACTTGTTGAGTTTTGATGGGCAAAACTGGCCTCCCAAAATTTTCCACCCTTATTGTGGGAGGCAAGACTGGGGAGGAGGATATTCAGATTAATCTCTGGGAGGGATGTGGAATTCTCTAACAGGTTTTGTGGTAGCAAAAAGAATTCCCAGAAAATTCTCTTTTGAGACATTTTGATTCAGGTTAATGCTAAATGAGACTGTTGCTCATTCATTCTGATAGAGGAAGGAAGCAATTGTCCAGGAGAAAAGGACCAGGAGAAGGAAGGTGTACCCAATGCTTTATTTAATATTACTGAATTACTGAATATTCAACAATATGAACATTGGGGGTGCTTAGCAGGAGCTGAAATTCTCCATCCAGTTATTGGATTAAGAAATTGAGGAGGCCATTTTGTTGAATATTCTCCAGGGGAGAATTAACCTTTTCCAACAGTTCAGAAAACGAAAAATTCAAAGAAATTCTGATAAAATTGTTTTTCTGAGAATTTCAGCCCAACTTTAGTCAGCTACCAGCAGAGAAAGGGATCTTTCCAGCCAATGGTGGTTGGTGCGTATCTGGGCTGCTAGTTGGAGTCAAGTAATTCTTGTTTGTCCCCCATCCTCTTCTCTTCTGAGTTATAAGGAGTAGAAAGCTAGTAAGCAGTGCTACCCTTAGAAAGGCCATAAGGAAGAAGTCATGCAAGCTGAGGACAGTATAGCAGTTTCCACTGTGTCCACCATATTTGTTGTTCTTCATGCTCAAAGTCCCTGCTCAAACTATGCTCTCTCATACACTTACTTGGAAGTAAGCCCCATTGGCCTCCATTGAACACTTATCAGTAAAGGTGTGTAGAATCAGACTTCACAAGGGAAATTCCATTACTGAGTATGTTGCTGCATTCTTGCTGGCATCAGTGCAAAAAGTACACTGGTGTCAGGCACTTAATGAATCCTCTATAGATTTCAATATGCCAACGTGCCTTTTGTTCAACTTGCCCAGACATAGATTTGAACGAATCAGGATTGCTACACATCACAAGCTGGAGAAATGAGAAGCAATTTTTAAAAATGCAGGTTGTCAAACAGGATTCCTTTTTCCCTGGCATGAAAAAATGCCGGAGACTAAAATTATATATATTTTTTGCAATACATGTACAGTTTGTATTGGAGCAAATACATTTGCATCCTGACTGAACTAAATAAATATTCTCACAGCAATTCTGTGAGGTAAGTTAGGCTAAGAGAAAGTGACTGGCCCAAGGTCACCCAGTGAGCTTCAGGACTGAGAAGGGATTTGACCCCTGACCTCTCAGGTTTCTTGTCCCAACACTCCAACCACTACAACATACTGTTTTTAAAAACAAATTACTTCTGGAACCACATTTCCACCACCGTCCCCGTTTTTTGCTTTTGTCCCTTGTTGCTATCAGTTGCTATCAGTTTCTCACAAGAAGTGACTCCCATCCTAAATCTGAACTCTAACGCTTTCCTGCTCATTTTCAGTGACATTTTACTTAGAAAGGTCGCAGCCTTGTCTACACTGGGTTAGTAGTTAGTTCAAATGAACACAAGGGAACTTATTCCTAGAGGATCAGCTTCCATGTGTGTTTAGGACTTACAGATCAATCCAACATATCAATCCCTGACAAGCAAGTGTCCCGTCTCCCCCCCCCCCGCACCCACTGCCCCCGCCGTCAAGCATTTAGTTTAATAGTACTCCCAAGCAAGTGTGCATGACTGCCCTCAGTTCTCTCCCTTCAGCAAGCTGCGGGTGAGATTACTGCAATTTTAAAATAAACCTTTAAGAAGCTCCTTGCCACTTCCCAGTATGGTTCAAGGTTAATTATATTCATCAATGAGGCAATAAACAGCAGCAACAAAGAGGACTGGTGGCAGTGTCTGTGTGTGTCCCAACGTTTTCCATTCATCAGAGTTTGAACTTATTGATAAAGTCACGGGAAAGGGAAGGTTTTGAGCTGGTTAATTTATCTGAAGACAAATTAACACGCTCTACAGAAGCTACTGAAAATTCTCAGGGAAGTGTCAGGGGGGAAGGGGGTGGGAGTAAAAACAAGGTGAAACACAAAGGACCTTGTTCCTTGGTGGGGGCTGCATCTTATAAACAGGAAACGCCATTCACACACACACAAAATAGCAGTATTTAGCACAGTGTGATGTGTGTGAATTTTAGAGGAAGGGGTTTCATTCACTTAGGGTTAAAAAGCCCCAGCAATTTTTTAAAATGAAACAAAGCATGCTTCCTAAGAACTGGACAGTATATTCATTTCCAAGACAACAGCAAGAGTAAGGTTTATTTAAGAAGAGAGAGAATTGGGGGAGAAAGAAAGAGTAAGCAGTTTAGGCCAAAGCTCACCTTTCTCATTAAACTTTAGGCTCACAAACCCTTAACTGGGGAAAAGGGAAGCTGTTATATGCCAGGTCAGACCACTGGCCCATATGGCTCAGTACAGTGGTACCTCAGGTTACATATGCTTCAGGTTACAGACTCCGCTAACCCAGAAATAGTGATTCAGGTTAAGAACTTTGCTTCAGGATGAGAAAAGAAATTGTGCTCCGGCGGTGCGGCAGCAGCAGGAGGCCCCATTAGCTAAAGTGGTGCTTCAGGTTAAGAACAGTTTCAGGTTAAGAACGGACCTCCGGAACAAATTAAGCACTTAACCCGAGGTACCACTGTATTGTCTACACTGGCTAGCAGCAGTTTTCCAAAATTTTAGGCAGGGGGTATTCCCAGCCCTGCCTGGGGATGCTGGGAACGGAACCTGGGACCTTCTGCATGTGGATGCCTTACCACTGAGTTTAGGCCCTTTCCCTACCCTGCTGTAACCAAGTATAAGTACATGCAACCAAAATAAATGCACATGGATACCCTGTCTGCTTCGATTACTCTACCATTCCTCTCTCACCCCCCACCCCCTGCCATGTCATATTTTACACTGTAAGTTCCTCCAGGCAGGGACTTGTTCTCTTGTGCATTGCAATGTGCTGTGCACATTGGTGGCGCTTTTTATATATAACAACAACAACAATGTTAGCAATAACTACAAACAATGACCATTAATAACAGCAATAACATGCAGCTGATTTTCCTCAGCGCTGCCCTCTAAATCACCCACCTCTCGACGGACTCATCTTTGCTCTCCTCTGTGATCATCTGCAGCTCCTGCACCTTTCTGTCCAGCTCTTCTTTGTCACCTTCTTCCTCTCTGACAGCTTTCGGCACCTGCTCTGTGGCTTGCAGGTGCTCAATGAAGTTCTGCTGCTCAGGCCAAGTCTGGATCGGCCGGTGGGGCACTGGGGTCGGTCCAGGCACTGGCGCCAAGATGTTGTGTCGTATTGGGCTGTTGTTTTTCTTCAGCCCATTTCTGTCCCGCGAGTGGCTCTTCAGCCTGTTCTGAACTGGTGTCCCTCTATGCTCATATCCTTCCTGCTGCAGGCAACCTCCGGTGCCTGTGGAACTCTGAGAGGGGTGGCTGAACCATCTCCAGCGGAGCCTCAAGATCTGCTTCACGTCAAATTCCTTCTTCCCCGAGACTGACATCTTCACAAGTTTTGGAAGGGGAAAGAGAAAGAGAGAAGGAAAACACTGCTACAAAAAAAATCCTGTTGTTCCAGAAAGGAAACAGACCCTGTGTTCGTCTCCTGTGTTTTTCAATGCCTCCGCTTCATCCTCTCCAAAATAAGGAACGAAAGGAAGAAATGCTCGTGTTCCTAATACTTGTCCTTCCCTTTCTCTCACTGAGGCTTCCTCTGTATGTCGCGGACAGTTCTGCTAAGATCTTCCTAACTGTATAGGTGGGAATCCATCCTGACAGAATGATGAGGTCAGATCTTAAACAAGTAAATCAGCTTAGCGCAGGCAAGCATCTGCTATTACACTACCCGGTGGCTCAGCTCACACACACTCATGCAAGCAGCAGTGTAGAGCTACGCTATCATCCTAAGGGATCTTAGCCTGCAACCTCAGCTGCATGTAAAAAAGAAAGCAGTTCATACTTTATTCTGCACACACACACACACACACACACACACACACACACACCAAGGCAAGCCAAAATGCCTCTCCCTCACACCAGGGTTGCAATCCTATATACGCTTCCCTGGAAGTTAAGCCCCACACATAGGGTCAGGATGCCTTGTTGCACAACTTTAAGCCTTCTTACGTGTAAGCAAACGCCACTCAGTGAAATCAAATCTGGTTCATTTCCAAGTCAGTCGAGGAGGTTTAGGGATGTGATACAAGATTTTATAAGGGGTATTAATGGGAGGATGTTTCTAAGTAGGTTTTTAATGCTCGGTTTTTCAATGCCGTGATTCTCCAGCAGTTCAGTTTCTTCTTAAGAATATCTTTCCTTGTTTTTGTTATTTGTTTTTGTTTTGTTTTTTAAAAGTGAAATAACTAGAGGGAGGTAGCCCTCATGTATCATACAATATTACTGTAAACGAAATGAACAGCATTCAGTTTTAAATTCAATAGCACAGTCTGGCATAAATGGACTTTCTTTCTCTCCCCCAGGGTCCCCCAGTTTGTAGGCATAGAATTCTGTTGAATTTACCTTCCCTATAGGAAGGACTGCAGAGGAAACTTGAAACATTCAGATGAGATACCCTCCCTAAAGAAGCATATCTATGGAAAACACAACACTGTTTCCTGGCTAAGTGCCCATGTAAATATCCTCATGACATCCGGCTCATCTATTTTCTCTCTCTGACACACACACACACACACACACTGCATAAAGAATCAGTGCAATTATGCTGTCTGTAACCAGCTGGGGTACGCTAGAACAGGGGTCAGCAAAGTTTTACAGCAGAGGGCCAGTCCACTGTCCCTCAGACCTTGTGGGGGGCCAGACTATATTTTGAAAAAATAAATAAAGGAACGAATTCCTATGCCCCACAAATAACCCAGAGATGCATTTTTAAATAAAAGGACACATTCTTCTCATGTAAAAACACATTGATTCCCGGACTGTCTGGGGCCGGATTGAGAAGGCGATTGGGCCAAATCCAGCCCACGGGCTTTAGTTTGCCTACCCATGTGCTAGAGAACCAGCACATGGATTTAAAGTTCCTCTGTCATTTTATTAAAGATCCACATGCCTCCCATTTATGATGGTGGGGTGTTTGAAAGAAGAAGCTACCTATTGTGGGGTATTTGGAGGGGTGCAGTATGTGCACACAGACAGACACCTGACACACTGCATTTCTGGAGCACCTGGGGTCAAGGATGTCGGCCTTGTTGAAACAATGACCAGAAGTGCCATTGCTTTTCCTCATTAGCATCAAGAAGGAATCTCTATATTAGGAGCTGCCAACATGGTGCCCAGTCTGCCCACCCATATTACCTGCAGAATCCACAATGCAGAACAGACTGTTTGTTCTGCGGGCTCAGTTGCTGGTTGCAGTGGCTCAGCCTCTCTCCCCAATTCAACATGTCCCCTTAAGCATGCTCCTATTTCACTGAATGCCAGGACTGGACATCCACACTCCTTTGCATTCTGAACAGAGGTGCAAAGAACTTCTCTATGTAATCAAATAGCTGCCTTTTATTTCTTCATTGATGAGTGCTAATGGGAGGTGATGTCTGTAGCACCTGGTGGTCCTCTCTCTTCTGGCGCTCTTTTAGATATGGCACGCACTTTGAACCCATGCCACAATTTCATAGCAGCCATTTTGTGCCACACCATTCCCTCACAGTAGCAATTTGGTGACAGGCAGCTATAACACTTTCTCAAAATTCCCAGAGTGCCGACTGGCCCAAAGGGGTTAGTGGCCCCTGCTCCTCATAATAACTGCAAGTTCAATCTTCTGAGTGCCAGTCCTTACGTAGCTGAAATGACACTAAACTTGCATAAGTGGGAGGTGTCAGAAGGTTATATACCTTATCGAACCTGGGGTTCCCTCCCCGGAATCTAGGACTGTTCCTACCTTAAGAAAACACTATGAGTCTGTGAGAGAGCCTCTACTTTGCATGCAGAAGTCCCTGAATCAATCCCTGGAATCTCCACCTAAGGCTGGGAGAAACCCTGATCTAAAATCCTGAAGAGCTGCTACCAGTTCGCGTAGACAATGTTAAGCTAAATGGGCCAATGGTTTGACTTGGTAGAGGGCACTTCCTTATGTTCCTGGTCCGGGTGGAGCTAAGCTTTAGTTTAGCCTTCAATCAACATAAGGCGGACTGCTAAGGGCTTAATTGGCTGGACTGTGCTTTCTCAATCTTCTTAGGTTCCCAATTTTCCCTTTCTATTTCAGAGCTCCACAGAGGTCCTCCCGTGTAGCTTTGGCTTTTTGCCATTGTGCATTTATTTCCCCTCCATCTTCAGCAGGGGAAAGAAAATTGGATCCAGTTTGCATTTCAAGGCAAATTTACTGAATGTGTCTTTTCTGAAACAATACAAGAACAGAAACACAGCAACCCCTTAAAATTCGCATTTCTCCAGATTTTGCAATGCTGTTCTTCCCATCAGCCCCAGCAAGCATGGCCAATGGCCAGGGATTGTGAGAGTTGTAGTTCACCAACATTTGGAGGACCATAATAGATTCCCCACACCTGCATTAGGTTAAAGTGTGCATGGAAATGCATTAGTACAATAACATCCAAAACACATTATGCTGGGGAAATTTGCTTTGCAAAAACGATATCTATTAGAAAAAATTCTCACTAAACTGCTGATATTTTTTCTTCTGCACTTAAAGCAAAGTGATGTCAAAATGTGAACTTAAGACTGTGACAATGAGAAAACAGAGAAGCCAAAAACTGACATATTTGCCCATTTCTAATCTTCAGCATTTACATTTTATGCAAAATAAAACTGAAAATCAAGGAAAGAGTATAAAAGCTCCTAAGACTGTTTAATGCATTGGGGCCTAGTTGCTGTGATATCTACAATGCTTTTCATTTCATTATTCTTACTTCTGTGCATCTGAGTGTGTGCTTGTTCAAGCACTTGCTCAGCAGGATTTTTTAAAAAAATCAAAAGCAACAACAACAGTGAACCAGAGAATCCACAGCTTAGCAGACTTAAATTGATCCTGGCGGGACACTAACAGCATATTACCTGAATCTGGCTTAAGTATGAGGTTGCATGGAGGTGTTCCTGTTTTTGTGGAGTGCTCAGCATGCTTTCTGTCAACTCAGCACCGTTTTACAGTGATGAAAAGTGTGCCATCTGGGTATTAACAACACTTTAAAAATGAACACGCTCTAAAGGTGCTTGCCTGTTTGAATGTTTGCTCCTGAAGTTTGCAGGGTGCTCCTGGTGAGGTCGGTTCGCTCAGTCCTCTGAGCTACTCAGATCAGTCTGTAGAATTTCCACTTTAAGAAAAACGACAGCCCCAAACTCCCATGTTTCTGACACCAGCCTGACACATAGAATTCAAGCAGACAGGCTGATGGCTTTATTCCTGGCATTGAAACAGCTGATGAGAAATGTTCTGCTGCACAGGAGCAGGAGCAGTTAAGATACTGGCAACTCTCTTTGTGGGAAGATCAGGTAAATGATCTTCCAAAGGATATACAGTGGTACCTTGGGTTACAGACACTTCAGGTTACAGACGCTTCAGGTTACAGACTCTGCTAACCCAGAAATAGTACCTCAGGTTAAGAACTTTGCTTCAAGATGAGAACAGAAATCATGCGGCGGTGACGCAGCGGCAGCAGGAGGCCCCATTACCTAAAGTGGTACCTCAGGTTAAGAACAGTTTCAGGTTAAGAACGGACCTCCAGAACAAATTAAGTTCTTAACCCGAGGTACCACTGTACCACAGATATCATCAAAACCAAGGAGTGTGCAGTAGAGTTTGGTTAGCCTAAACAACACCTTACGGCAAGCTCAAGGAACTCTGAGGACGGCATTCCCTGCTCTGCATTTTTCTTGGGCCCATGTGCAAAGAGTGGGTGGGGCTAGAGGTAAAAATGGGTGGAGCAATTGATGTAAATATCATCTTTGTACAGTACGCTAGTTTACACACATTCACAGGCCCCGCCTCATGTTCTGTCCAGGGAAGCAAGAGGTATGATCAGAGTTCTAGGCCATATTCCAGCCAGGAAAAAAACACTCAAGGCAGGTGTGAAGCAGAGCCAGTGAGGGAGAAGTCCTTGGGGGCCAGACAGAGAGTCCTGGAATACCACACTGAACAGCCCACCCAGAGGTTCCAGGAGCTTACCCAGGGTTCGGTTTCCTCAGAATGAGAAACAGAAGAGGCTGTGGTGTCTTTAGGATATATGGTTTATTTACACACATGTATATACAGTCATACCTCGGGATAAATATGCTTCAGGATAAGTATTTTCGGGTTGAACTCTGCAGCGATGTGGAAGTAACGGAGCATGGTACTTCCGGGTTTTGCCGCTCGCACATGCGCAGACCGTCAAAATGACGTCAAGCACATGCACAGAAGTGGCAAAACGCGACCCGCACACGTGCAGATGTGCAGTCACGTCTTACGTTCTGTTCAGGATGCGAACGGGGCTCCGGAACGGATCCCGTTCGCATTCCAAGGTACCACTGTACCACTGTATAGCCTGTGTCTACAATGGAGGGGTTTGCAGCACTTGATACCCCCAAGATTCATGGAGGATAACACTATCAATGGCTACTAGTCATGATGGCTATGTTCTGCTTCTACAGTTGGAGGCAGAAATGCTTCAGAAAACCATTTGCTGGAAACTTCAGGAGGGGTGAGTGATCTCATGCTTGGATCCTGCTTGTGGATCTCCCATGGGCATCTGGATGTCCACTGTGAGAACAGGATCTTGGACTAGATGGTTATGTTCTTAAGTAGCCTTCCTATAGGCATCTGATTGGCCACTATGAGAAGAGAGTGCAGGACTAGATGGGCATTTTTCAGATCCAGCAAGGCTCTTCTTGTGTTTTTATATTCAGAAAGAAATTAGATGAAAGGCATTAGTGGTTGTGCCTATGGTACTCCCTCCTGGTACAGACTCTCTCCTAAGTCCAAGCCTAAGCACTTTGTAAAACCTATGTGTTAAGGCACAGTGAGTGAAGACAGCGAAGGTTTGGACAACAGTCCAAGCTTTCAAGATGGGAAAGGCCAAAACTCTCCCCTTATCTCAGTCTCAGCGTAATGAATTTTCATCCCAGCAGCTTCAAATGAAGCTTAACTTCTGCAGGATTGACAAACAAGAATAATAACTTAAGTCCTCCCAATATTCCCACTTACTAAATAAAAACAGTAATAACCAAAACATTTATTTTGCAAACAAGAGACTTGCCATGTGCCAGTAGTTCTCGCTCTCATAAAGAGGCAGCAAAGAAAAAGAAGCAAGCAACAAGGCTGCTCAGGGAACAAGCACACTCCTAAAGCTCAGCTGCGTTGGTGTGGGCTTCAGCTCTGAGCATGGTCAGAACCATTATATGATTCTGACATAGGCTAACGCTACCCCATAAGGCTGTTCTTGGCTCAGTGTCCTCCTCACCCTTCCCTAATCTCCTACGGCAGGGTTTCCCAAACTTGGGTCTCCAGATGCTTTTGGACTACAAGTCCCATCATCCCTGACTACTGGTCCTGCAAGCTAGGGATAAAGGGAGTTGCAGTCCAAAAACAGCTGGAGACCCGAGTTTGGGAAACCCTGTCTGTGCTGGATTGGCCTCATTAGAGCAGATGGAGAGTAGGCAATCCTATCACTGGTGGTTTTGCTTAGAGGCACAAGGGAGGGCCTCCTTTGACATGGCTATACTTTTGGTTTAGTGGTGCAGAGAGCAGACTGTCCAGAAAACAGATTGGCAGAAATTTCTGAAGAACTTCTCTGAGCTGAAAAGCAAGTATCAAATATGTGTAAGAAAGGAAAGTATGTGTAGCTTTGAGGAGTTTTTTTGTTTATTTGTTTGGCAGGTGGGGGGAGGTTAAAATTTTCTTTACATTCTTACTGGGGGGGGCTGTGCCTCCACTGTTCCCAAAGTTGGCATCCCCCCCCCCTTGTACATCCACACAGCACCATGGCCTGCAGACTGTTACATAATATATGCAATTTTACAAACATTATTTTGTTGGACAGCTGCATCATAGAATCTGGATCATCATAGAATCTGTGGTTTTTTGAAGGAAGATTTTGTTTCTGTTTTCATATTGTTTTGAAGTGTGTGAATTTCAGATTCGCCTTTAAATGCAAACTTGGTTGAATTCCTTCCCCACCTCCAGCAGCAATCAGGATTCACAGACCTTGGTCTGCAGCAAAGTGTATCGTTCAGTCCTATATCTTGCAAACTGCTGCCTCAGCAGGGTGGCCCATAGCATGAAGCACACATTTGCTTTTCCACTATTAAGCATTATGCCCACAATATTTCAATACTTCAGAGAAAAAGCAGAGAAAGGGACCTTTTGTTAGGAGGGATTGAGAAGTTCCAGTACTTTCTAATGGGAAAGAATATATAAATATACATAGCCTGGAGACTTTTATAAAGGAGAGAGAGGCAGAAAAAGAGAACATTCAATTTAGACACTTGTATCATATTGCAGCTGGAGCAAATGTCACATTTCTTTTTGCAGACTTGCCACTTAACTCGCTTGTTAAGGAAGAACCAGAGGGGGGAAAGAGCCTCATAAGCAGGTTGTCAGCTCTAGTTTGGTTTTTTTCTTGCTTTTTCCCTCCCTCCCCTCTCTCACAATAAGTTATAGTTGTTGAAAGCCTGAAATGTTCAACATAGTTTTTCGTTCTGAGGTGGACCGATGTGGTGGGCCTAGTTGACATCCAGCTATTGAAAAAGAGTACAGTCGTACCCCGGCTCCCAAACGCCTTGGGAGTCAAACATTTTGGCTCCCAAATAATCAAAAACCAGAAGTGAGTCTTCCAGTTTTCTTTCTTTTTTTATAAGATATTTATTAAAGTTTCAGCATATTACAAAAATAAGATAAAAAAGTAAAAGAAAAGAAAAAAAACGAAAATGAAAATACAAAGTAAAAACAGTTAAAAACAAATCAATCTTTCCATATCTTATCATTCATTTGCCTGTTTCCCTGACCTCCTCACACCTCCCTTTTTTGTATTCCAGTTCAATTAGTTAGTTCAGCAATTCCTTTCCCTCTTTGATTTTATCTTAATCTTTCATCTTAGTATATTATAACTTTAGATTATCACCTGTTAACAATCCATTTTTACATATTCCTTTATAACATTGCTGCTAAAAACCACTTAACTTCAATCCAACATCATTCTAACATTCTTTAATTTTACAGTGTTTCTGTAAATAGTTTTTAAATTTCTTCCAATCTTCTTCCACCAACTCTTCTCCCTGGTCTCGGATTCTGCCAGTCATTTCCGCCAGTTCCATATAGTCGTGAGTCTTCCAGTTTTCAAATGTTCTTTTGGAAGCTGAACGTCTCACGAGGCTTCTGTGGCTTCTGATTGGCTGCAGGAGCTTCCTGCAGCCAAACAGAAGCCATGCTTTGGAAGTCAAACGTTTCAGAAGTCAAATGGACTGCTGGAACGAATTCTGTTTGACTTCCGAGGTACAACTGTATTAGGAATGCAACAGCAGGATCATACAGTCTGTAATTAAAGAGTTAATTCTGCTATCAGCAGGGCTGGCCCAACCATGGGACAAGGTGAGGTGACCGCCTCAGGTGGCAGGATTCACAGGGGCACCAGATCCCAATGTAGATCTTTATTCCAGCCTTGTTCCTGATGCAGCTGCTCACTCACCCCCTTCTTCCCTTGTGAGGAGTGGGGCACCATTTTGTGGTGTGCATCAGGTGCCAAAATATCTTGGGTCAGCCTTGGTTATCAGTAAGTCAACTAGCCAAGAGGAGGATGAGTTCAGATGTTACTTAGCAACCAGGCAGAGTGGCATGATTTTCACTGCTCTGTTTGGCTGTATAGGTCTGAGGGAGTTTTCTTCTGTATATTTGGTTAAATGTCTCCCTACTATGTGCTAGGTCTGAACTAAGAAAGCCAATACCTCTCTGTTCCATTCTCCTCAAATTATACACTGTTTTGGTTCAGTTTGCTTAGTAAAGTTTTATCGGGACTTTTCTATCTGAACTCAGTTTGCATTACTTAAATTTTTGCTGTGAGTGCATATATTTATATACACAATTTGATCAGATTAATGTGTTACTGGTTTTTTAGGTGTACCCTGCTGGATCACATCAAGTATCCACACAATCCAGGGATCAAGAATCTACTCACCCTTCAAAAGTTACTGGGCTACATTTCCCATAATCTTTTGACTGTTCACCCTGCTTGCTTTGGTTGATGACAGCTGAAGTCCACCAATATCTACATTCATGGGTTTCCCTCCCAGATCTAACCCCACCACTAAACCATTATATGTTTCCAAGAAGCCCACAAACATGGAAGGAATATACTTCCATCATCATTTTCTCCACCACCAAATTGTTACTCAGTGGTGGAGGCTGGTCCTTTAGGGTGAGTGAGGCACAAACCTAAGTCTTCTCTCAACTGACTACCTGGACAAGATCTTGCCTGCCAGCTCCCTCTTCCTTAGTCTCACTGTTGCCTTTGCAGATTTCAGCAGGGAGGAGGATGGTGTCAAAACTAGAATGAATTGGCTCTGCCTAACATTGCCTTTAGCTCCACCTACTGTTGGTCTCTCTGCTTTCTGTCCAACTAGTTCCAATGGACACCAGCCACCAGTGGTAGTGTAGCATCTCAGAATGCAACACTCCTACCTCATAAATGTGTCCGATACCCTTGTAAAGACATCCGGGCTCCCTTTAAATATACCGGATTGTATCCAATGTCATTGACACTCAGATTCCAGAGAAGTCAATAGGGTTAAGCAAGTCAAGATCCCTTGTTTTCAGTGTGTCTACTCTACTCTACTCTACTCTACTCTACTCTACTCTACTCTACTCTACAGAAAGCTCCTGCAGCCAATCGGAAGCTGCAGAAGCTGCATCAGACGTTCAGGTTCCAAACCACATTTGCAAACTGGAACAGTCACTTCCGGGTTTGCAGCATTCAGGAGCCAAAATGTTTGACTCGCAAGGCGTTCAGGATCCAAGGTACGACTGTACTCTTATATAAGGTCTCAGACAACGAGTGTCTCTTAACTGTTTTACAGTGGACTTTTTGTCCCCATTATCTTTTTTTAAAAAGAGAGAAGTACAAATGTCTCATTTTCAGTTTTCCTAGTAATCAGGGTGTCCTGAATTACATGTGCACCAAATTTCAGCTTTCTGGGTCATGTGGAAGTTCCCTAACAACGGCAATGCTCCAGGGATTGAACCATCTTTCTATGTATAGTGATATGAACTTGCTGGAGAAATGCAAAGCACTTAAAATGTGGGATCAAAGTATATTATTCCATCACCATCATCGTATTCACCAGAAATGCCTGGTTTATTGGTTTGTTTTTAAAGGTGGGGTTGACCTGTGGATGAATGACCTGTGGCCCTCCAGGCTCTGCTGGACCCCATCAGCCCCTTGGCAGTGGTAAAGGGTGTTCATCACTAGAGTCCAGCAACATCTGGAGGACCACAGGTTCCTCACTCCTGCCTCGAGAAAGCAGAAACTGTCAAGTGCCTAAATAATGGATGTGGCTGTGAATTTGCCTCCCAAGCATATTACATGCTCCTACGGCATATTTGACTCATTTTGAGTTTCCTGAGAATTGCCATGTCACCCATCACATATTCCCTGTCAGCTTCCCTCTCTGGCAAGCAATTACATTTTTCATAAATGAGTTCCCTATCCTCATGCACCATTCGCCTGTTACATGGGGATATTGTGTCCGCATAGCTTGATTTATGATTGAATATTGGAGTTGATTGGTGCATACAATCCACTTCTATATTTCCAGCCAATTCCCTATATCCATGTTGTCTTTTGTTTCAGAAATGACTTCTGAGAGAGAGAGAGAGAGAGAGAGAGAGAGAGAGAGAGAGAGAGAGAGCACGTTATTCCTCAGCAACAATATTTTTTAGAGAAGCCCATGGGAGCTGTGAAAATCATCTTGGCTGTTTGCTAATGTTGCCGGTCTTTGAATTAGAGCCCCCCCCCCAAAAAAAATTCCTTGAATAACTTGTTAGGTAGAGAATGACATTTTACTCTCTCTTTTGTTTGATATCCTGAACCAGAGCTCATGAAACATGTTGCTTTCAAGAATGTAACAATGGCAGCCATATAGGAGGTCTCCAACAAGGTGGCTTAGAATCGACTTTGCAGGTATCAGTTGGTGGAATGACAAAATAGAAAGATAATGTGCCTCGCACAGTGGGGTGAGATGGGGGGGTGGGGAATCCCCTTGCAAATATGATACATTTTGGTTTTGCAGCCTCAGCTCCTTTTTAATTCCTATGGAATATCCTCCAGTATTTCATACATGAAAATAGGGACAAGTGTTTAACACAAACACAGATTTCTCATTCCAAGGATTACTATCCAAATCGCATTATCATTGCGATCATTCAGGTTGCTCTGACTGAATTGTGCTGTGCATGGAATTTTATGGAAGCATGAAATTGGAAGGGACCATGGAGACCAACTTGATACAGGGTCTCCAAGGCAATATGAAACTATAGCATCCCTGACAGATGGCTGTCCAGCCTCTCAGATGCCTACAGTGAAGGAGAGCTCACCACCAACCAAAACTCCAGATTAAGGTGCCATCTGCACTATTAAAGCAGTATCGTACCACTTTGAGCAGTCATAACTTTCCCTAAAGAATCCTGGGAGCTATAGTTTTTTAAGAATGCTGAGAGTTTTTAGAAGAACCCTATTCCCCTCAAAGAGCCAAATCTTCTGGAGTTCCCTGAGAAGCAAAATAAACTACTCTGAGAATTGTGACTCTGAAGTTTCTGAAAACTTGTGGCAGGAATGCATGAACAGGGCTCTAAAACTGGGTCTGGGTCTATATAATCTGAAGCATTATATTCTTCCACAATGGGGTGACATTAGTGAAATGCCTATCAATTAAAAGGCACCTCCATTTTCCATCCTGGCCTCAGTGCCATGACCTTCCTCAAAACTTGTCAAAACTAGTAACACTATTGAGTAAATTTTAAGCTATGTAGAAAGGCTCTGACATTCTCCTAAACAGAGTTACCAATAGTGCTTGGCATTCATCACTGTGGATCTTCATCAAATAGCATCTTTGAGCCCTGACAGAATAAGTGCACGTGCCTAAGGTCAGTCTCAGCTATGTCTTTCTTTTTCTTTATCTCAGAGGTGCTCAGTCCACTGTCAAAGTAAATAAGTCCCTCACCCAAAGGATGAAGCAATTACCAACCTCTAGCAAATGTCAGCTCCGAATGTTGCTTATGAAAGAGGGGTTTTTTTCCTCCTCCTCTCGCTCTCTCTCCATATCTTGGTGTAACCTGAGTAAGAATGAGGCCCAGTAAGTAACCCACTGCCATGGCAGCATTTGAACTCAGATGTGTTGATTGCAATGCAAAGGACCTTAGCTCAGTGATGGAACACCAGCTTTGCATTCAAAAGATCCCAGGTTCAATCTCTGGTGTCTCAGGTAAGGTTGGGGAAGGACTTCTGCCTGAAGCCTTCGAGAGCTGCTGCCAGTCAGTGTAAGCAACACTAGGTAGAACATTGATCTGAGCCAATATAAGGTAGTTTTCTATGGCCACTCAAGAGTCATGAAGACTGGAATCACTTTATTTTTAAGCGAAGGGTCATAGTTACTTGCAGAGTGCCTCATTTGCATGCCAAAGGTCTCAGGTCCAATCCCTGGCATCTCCAGGTAGGACTGGCCTAAGAAAGATTCTCTGCCTGAAACCCTGGGAGCTGGCACTAGCCAGTGTCAGCAATACTGAGGTAGATGACCCAATGATCTGACTTGGTATAAGGCAGCTTCCTATGTTCCTACAGATGTCTCTATGACCCCATCTGCACTTTACCATTTAAAGCAGTATCACACCACACTGGACAGCCATGGATCTTTCCCCCAACCCTGAGAATCCCAGAAAGCATAGTTTGTTAAGGGTGCTGAGAGTTGCTAGGCAGCTCCTGTCCCCTTCACAGAGCCACAGTTCCCAGAGTTCATTGAGGAAAGAGTTTGATTGGGAAATGTAGCTCTGTGTGGAGAATAGGGGTCTCCTAAGAACTCTTAACACTTTCAACAAACTACAGTTCCCAGGATTGTTTGGGGGAAGACAGTTTAAAGTGGTGTGATTCTGCTTTAAATGTATAGTGCAGATGGGGCCGTAGAGTGTACGGAAGGACCCAAGATTTTCCAAACTGTTTGGAAGAACCCAAAGTTTCAGTGCCTATAAGCAACAAATATTTTCTTCTTCTTCTGCAGGATTATCTTTTATTTGCTGGATGACGGTTCATGTGGTGTTTTTGTCTGATTCATCCTCATCTGGTTTAAGCTTTCAGACCTATCAGGCACATAATGAAAAATAATATTTTGGCAAAATGTGCCATTTACACTGAAAGAGAGGGCAAGCTTACCTTTTCTTTTTTAATCTCAGTGTACAGGATTTAGAATTTCTCCAGCACAAATAAATTGTTCTCTTCAAAACAAATATTTTCGTCATTTAAATTCATCACAGGTTGAGTATGTTCTCAATTGCTCTTGACTGCGCAACTTGGCAACCAGAGGGCATATAATGAGATTGTCATTCACGTCAGCAGGCCTTGTGTGGGTGGCTGTTGCCATAGCCCTGGAGCAGTTTGAATTTACCCAGGTCAGGGTCACCTCAATCTAGCAAATATTTGTTGGGAATAAAACAGCAGAGATCATTCAGTGTATGATTTAAAAGTTAATCCTTTTATCAGTATGTCGGTTAGCCAAGAGGGGGACAGTGGAGGTGTTTTTTAGAACCCAGGCAGAGTGGCATGTTCTTCAGTGAGGTAGCTCATGCTCTATTGGCTACAAAGTTTTGAGGGAGTTTTTCTGCTTTATCTGTTAGTTAAATGTCTTTCTGCTATGTACAAGAAGAGCAAAACCTCTCAGTGAGGGGAACAGGGGTCTCCTAACAACACTCAGCACCCTTAACAAACTATAGCCCGCAACGTTCTTAGGGCAAGTCAAGACTATTTTAAGTGGTATGATCATGCTTTAAATGCACAGTGCAGATGGAACCTGTGTTACATTCTGGGTGTTTTACCAGCAGCAAGGTCCAACTAATAACATCTATGTTCTTCCCAGCATCCTCAATATCAACCCCAAGGGTTCTCCCAAATGAAAAAGGGAATATATTTTGACGGGACACTGAGATCAGGCAGCGTTGCTCATTCCCACTTTGTTCAACAGCCTCAATGAGATGACCCTACCTGAGTCATCTTCAGTCAGCAACATTTATTTCACTGGTCCTACACCCTTCATTTCTTGGGATCATTGTACCTGTTCTGCAATTTATTTATAAACATTTGTTTTATCATCAGTTTCTGGAGTTAACTGTGAAAACATTAATGTCATTGATTCTTCGTTAATCAGGAATTTATATAGCCCTTGTGTATTATCCCCAGTTTATTCTTCTCCGCTGTCATAAATCTGTTGCATTTCAGGCTTCAGTAGATGCTCCCCAATCCATAAATCATTCCAGACATCTATTATTTCTTAATTACTTTATGAGGAATGCCTTTTTGCAGAGGTTATGCAGTAATTCAAGGTGACAGTGACTTAAAGCTTCAGGTGCATCTTCTTCTTCTCCACCACCAATCTGGCCCAACATAATCAGGATAACATAACAGCAAGTCAGTAATTCTGGGTCACATATTGAGACATTTATTATTGCCAATTAAAATTCCAGAATACTTAAAAGCATTGCTAGTATTGCAATGATGGGTGTGGGATAGTGTATATTCTGGGTCGTATCCATTCCCAGTCCTACTCAGAGTAAATTCATGGTTCTTTCAATGGTTCTGCTCTGCATAGAACATGGTTGGATACAGCCCTCTGTCAATAATTGGTTGTGTAAGTCCGCCTAGAATAATCTATTTTATTAATTTTTAATCACTTGGAGTTTTGTTTAACCTGTGTATTTTATTCTTACTTGGCCTGTGAAGTCAGCGGTCAGGGTGCTATTTGACTTGGCTTGACTTAAGCTGACTCTTTAAATATGTCTGTTTGTAAGTAATGGCCAGTGCTGGATTTACGTATAAGCTAAACAAGCTATAGCTTAAGGCCCCACTCTCTTGGGGGCCCCAAAAAAAATTAAAGGGGAAAAAACTGGATGTACATTTCCAAAATATAAGATAAAAAACAAATAAAATAAAACCTACATACAGCAACAGTGTTTTGTGTTGTGTAGGCAACACAAATGGCTTTAGATACCTATTTGGTCCATACATTACCAAAAACATATATTCAACCAAAAAACAGCGACAATTTGTTGTTGACAAAGGACAGCTGGACATATAAAGAGCCCCATTACCTTCAGTAGCTTAGGGCCTCATCAAACCTAAATCCGGCCCTGGTAATGGCATATATTTTCCATTTCATATTAACATCCAACATAGTGTCTTTGCTATAATAACAAAAATACAAAGCAAGGGAACTATTAATTAAAAAACAAAAAGTAGTAGCCTAGTGATTTGTTATTAAATGTTCTACTGCCATTTTACAATTTACTAATATGCAAAGTAGTTCTATACAGGACCGGTCCACCCATGAAACAAGAGGAGACAACTGCTTCAGGTGGCAGGATCTACAGGGGCAGCAGATCCAACTCCTAGGAATGCATTGCTTGCTGCTTCTGCTGACAGCTGCAGCACACTCCTTGGAAGAAAGATCTATTGGCCCCTCAGCCTCCCACCTCTGTAATGGCCTCTTGGCAAATAGGAGGCACTACTAGTCTTATCTCATCCCTAGGGATAGGCAAAGACCAGCAACAGTAGCAGCAGCACCTATTTGCTGAGAGCCCACTGGGCAATGCTACCTCCACAGTGGCTTCTCAGTGAATAGGGGGTGCTGTTGGTCTCTTCCCCATCCCCTCTGGAGTCTCCTGGACTCTGCACCTACCCCCTGTAACAGCCTTTGATTCCTACTTCAACCATCAGGTAAGGTTGATTTGATTCCCACCCTTGTTCCCAACATAGATCTTTATCCCCGCCCCCCACCTCCACCCCACTCGTTCCTGATTTAAATCTTCAATCACTCCTTCTTCCCAGGCAAGAAGGCACCATTTTAAGATTCTCCTTAGGAGCAAAAATGTCTTAGGCTGGCCCTGGTTCTTTGTGACTGGGAATATCACCTCCCCACTTGTTTTGCTCTCCCAATTTTGAGAAAAAAATTCATTCCAGGTTAATAAGTTATTATAATACAACAGTTTAAACACTGCAATGCCATATTGCTTGTTCCCATATATGTAAAGGTGGTAACTGATGACTTTTCCAGTGCTTAGCAGAGGCAGCCTGATTTGACCTGGCCATCAATTTAGATCAGTGTCGGGGGGTGGGGGTGGGCAGGGACACCTTTTTTTTAACTCTCAGAGGAAACCAGAGGCAAAAGGTGAGTGTATCAATGGGTGTGACTTTTCTTTTCTTTTCTTTTCTTTTCTTTTTCAACCTCTGGACAGTGAGCTACCTTCTAAGCAAAGTCAGACCTGTCTGCAGCTGCACTCACATCTCTCTACAAATCCTGACACAGTTGCTCCAAAAAGTTGTCCTTTTTGGGGGGACAATCCATAGTTTTTGAGCTTTATTAGGGCAACTGGCAGTGGTGGATGACAGCGTGGCAAGTGGACTCCTGAAATTGCCATCTAGGAGGCTACAAGGAAGCAATCGCTGCATAGCGCTTCTGCTTCTTCCGAGGAGCAGACAAAATCCTGGACATTTACTATTAAATTGAAAGCTCTCACTGGGTGCCAATTTAGCCCCCACCCCCGGACATTACTGGAATTTTCCAGTATATATGGCGACCCTAAATTATCAGAGTTCAAGGTAAACTGGACAAGCAAAAGCAGTCAAGAGAGCATGGTGCAGGGCCATTGAGAGGTGTGGCCTGGGAGGGGGTGTGGCCAAGTGAGAGGGGGCTGCATTCAGGATGTTTATCTGCCGTGTCTTTATTCTCACAGAATATATTCTTCCCTCTTTTTTTCTCAATGAAGACAGGCAGTATGAGTAGAATAATGGGAGGAAATGCATGAATGGCATTCTCTGCTGATGATCTCAGCATATGCTGATCTACTCTAGAAGCAAACTGAACCAGGGCCTCTTAAAAAACATGTAGCCCTCAATCCTCATTCATTGTATACAATAGCCTTGCCTTCCTTTTACAACATCCCACAGCTTGTATATGAAGGGATATTTGTGGGGAAATGGGGGGGGGTTGATTCCGAAAGTGCTTATGCTTCTATAAGTTATCTAACACGTGTGTTTGCATAAATTGTCTAATAAATGTGAAACACTATAATACACACACATAATTAAAATAATAGAGGACAGCACCCATGAAGGCCTGCTGTAAGTGCAACCGGGGTGGTTAAATAAATAACAAATTGTTGATCTCAATTCAGCAATCTCAAGCACAGGATGTGGTTTAGCCTAGAACAACCGAAACAAAAAATCTGGATGTCTGCAAAAGTTCAAGAAAACCAGCCTATAACAAGTCAAGCTGCTCGCAATAAATAAACAATAAGATACCCCTATTCTGACCCTAAAAAATATTCCCAAGAAAGCTTATTTAGGGGACTTACTCTCCTTTTATCCTGCAATAACCCTGTGAGATAGACTTGGTTGCGAAAGAGTGTGATGATCCAGTGAGCTTTGTGGCTCAGTATGATATTTGAACGTTTGACTCCCTGGTCCTAACCTACCACTCTCACCTTTGTGCTACAGTGGCAGGAAAGTTCTTGTTCCTTTTCTCTTTGATGTCACCATGTATACAACCCCCGCTCCTCTCCCCGCTCCCTTTCTTCTGAGTCATGCTGCTAAAATAGAGGACAAAAGTGTCTAGGAGGCAAAAAGTGACAGTTTGCAACACTGCATTTTAAGGAACCTAGCCATGATGTCCTGTGTCCTAAGAGGCATCAGCACTGTGTCAAAAATAGATCAGTCAATAGTGGTTTGTATCAATGAATGTGAGACAGAGATGGGATAGGTCCTCGAGATATATATATATATATATATATCTTCCTGACATTGTTGCTCTGTTTGCCAGTTGGATAATGCCCTGAAAATCACTTCTGAAATGGCATTGATTAGGACTGATGTGCAGTTTCCTGGTGGCTTCTAGGAAGAGTGTTTCAGGATGTAGCAAGACTACCCCTTTCCTCCACTTAATTGGACAGAAAACATGGGGAAAGTGATGTAGCTCAATGCATACAAAATACCCCAGATTAACACAGAAAGCCAGTGTGGTATAGCAGTTAAGAGTCTTGGACCAGGCAGATCAGCGCTGTTTCTGGGGGACAGTAGAGACAGAAGTCTCTCAGCAGAAGTTATTGAATAGGTCTGCTTACCTTCTCTCCCTAGTTCTGCAGTGTTGATCTAATAATGGGAATGCTTTAGGAATATCAGACCATTATTTGAAAACATCTGACTTATATCTGACCATCCAAATGACAGCTTTGTTGTTTGTTTGTTTGTTTGTTTGTTTGTTTGTTTGTTTGTACCAGTCATCTGCCCAACCCTACTCTGTGGCTTCCCCACAACTACACACCAGAGAGGAGGAGGATGGTTCAAGAGGAGGCCAACTAAAGCCAATCTAGTGGCCATCATTGTCTCTTGTGGGAACATATCCCATGGTTTGGCAAGGTACTGTGTGAAAAAGTGCTTGCTTTCTTTTCTGTCCTGAATCTTACAACGTTCAGCTTCATTGGAAGCCCATGAGTTCTAATGTTATGAGGGGGACAAAATAATAATAATTCTCTCTTCACTTCCTGCTTGCTGTGCATAATTCTGCACTCTTCTCTCTTATCTCCTCTTACTCATCTAAAAAGACATCCCTTTCCTTTCCTTTCCTTTCCTTTCCTTTCCTTCCCCTCCATCAAGCAGCACAATGTAGCAACAAGGGCACCCCCATGTTCTCTTCTTAAATCTTCAATTTAACAACTGAAAAGTACAGGATACCTCTTTTCCAGATAACACTGTTTGTCTCAAATGCCCACCTCTAGACTAAACACCATCATGCAGACATTCAGTCAGCAACACATACTGATCACAGCACTCTTGGAGGAGCTGCCCAGTGTGGAACATCAATGAACCAGGGAGCTTGACAGAACTCCATGGCAACCTCTTTGCGTACTTAAACCTGGAAAACCTGTGCTCCAAATTTAATTCCCCCAGGAGAATATTTTTCACTGCTAATTTCCACTAAGGAAGGAAAGGAGTTTCAAGGCACAGTAAAGCACAGAACAAGAACTAAGAGCTGAAGCATCTTGAAGGTATGTAGCATAGGTTGAGGGTTTACTAGGGGTGGCTAACCTTGGTCAAATCAAGTCCCACATAGTTTTGCTACAATCCTTCTGGGTAAAAAAGGTAAAGGACCCCTGGACGGTTAAGTCCAGTCAAAGGCGACTATGGGGTGCGGCGCTCATCTCTGCTTTCAGGCCAAGGGAGCCGACGTTTGTCCACAGACAGCTTTCCAGCCAACATGACTAAACTGCTTCTGGTGCAACGGGACACCTTGACAAGTGCCAGAGCGCACGGAAATGCCATTTACCTTCCCACCGCAGCAGTACCTATTTATCTACTTGCACCAGTGTGCTTTCAAACTGCTAGGTTGGCAGGAGCTGGAACAGAGCAATGGGAGCTCACCCCTTCGTATGTATTTGAACCACCAACCTTCCTATCAGCAAGCCCAAGAGGCTCAGTGGTTTAGACCACAACGCCACCTGTGTCCCTTGTGGATGCCACATATCAGCAGTGGGTGTGGTCAAAAAAGGGCATGGTCACCCCACACTTTTACGCACATGTGTGGACACCACACAAACACTACACAACTAACTGCAGGCAAGCAGACATACCCATGCAAGCACAAGCAGAGAGAAACAAATACAGATCACCCCCCTCCTGAACTTTACAAATAAACCCACTGCTTATCCATTCTCTCTTCCCTTCTTCCCTTTCTCTTCAATTGCAGGGATTTCTAAAATGACTTCCTGTTTCTTGGTGATCCATAATTTGCCATTGCGTGGACAGGCGGAGTCCCCAGATCCCGTGCGGTCCCCCAGTCATGTGGAATAACGACTCATGACAACGTGCTATGGGATTAAATTGGCCACAACTTTATTAAATTTCAAATGTGGGTAGACCTTGGCTCAGGCATTGGGCGTTCTCCCTCCCCAGTCCCCAGCCGGGGACCTAGGGAGCATCAGGGTTATCCAGTGTGGGGGGGGATGGGCCGGCTCTGGATAACATATCTTCAAGCAGAGATAGCCGCCCCGGTTACGCCGCTGCCGCAGGGGAGAGCAATGACGACCTTTCGGCATACGGTCAAAGCCTCCCTTCAGAAACCCCTTTAACGGGGAACCCTGGTATCGCCGCCGCAAAGAGGAAGATGAACTAAAGGATTCCGCCCAAGGCCTGATACCGCCACCCGAGACCGCAAAGATTGCGGTCTCATCACCAAGACTACCTACATCTGAAAAGCCCCTTTGCCATCCTCCAACCAGTCAGTCAGGCCATGCCTGATATCGCTCAGCCAACGCTCGTTACCAAGGTCCGATAGGTGCACGCCATCGGGCCGAAATAGCTCCTGCATGTAAACTTTAATGTTGGGGTGTTTCACGACCCAACCTCCCATGTGAGTGGTTGCAGAGCGCACTGCCCTATTGATTTTTTCCACAGTGTAATTAAGTCTAGTGGATTTGATGTTGCCCCGCCAATGCAAGCGTGGCAGAAGTTCGGACCAGAAAATCGTGATACTGGGGTGAGTGGCGTGTACGCTTTCCAGGTCTGCGATCGCTGTTTTGATCAGAATTATGCTTTTACGCACGACCAAGTCATTTTCGCCGAGGTGGAGCACAACCGCGTTTGGCGGGTGGCGGAACGCAAGTTCGTGATGCAACCGAGGGAGCAGGGCATCCCACCGCATTCCACGTTGTCCGAACCAGGAAATGGAGATCTTTGGCTGCAGACCCAGATGTTCTCCGCCTGGACCAGTGGTGGCATGGATGGCCGCCCAATGCACTATGCTGTGGCCGAAGATCCACACATGTTTGGGGGTTGAGCCTGAAAGAAAGGATTATATGGTATCTGTCAGTGTCTGCTGGTTGAATCTAATGTAGCCTTTGAAGGCAGCTGAACGCCACCGCCCCATTGCTTTTATGTGTTCTGCCGGGAGGCCGCTTGCAGCTGCCGTGGTTGCTGCACCGATACGAAAGGAATGCCCGGAAAATTGTGCCGGGTCGCCTCCACAAGCATGGATGGCCTTACGCAATATTGAGACAAATTGGCAACGGGTCATGGGGCGGCCTGATGCATGAATGAGGAGAGGGCCTGGTCCTGGAGGACGTACCTTCAGGAATTTGCGTGTGTCCGCGACACGGCATGGTCCAGTGTGTGGGGAGGAGGCTAGACTTAGCGTGGAACCCCTACCTAGTTGATCGGTTTTGGAGGCTCGGATTTTGACTTGTAGCATGCGCCTGTCAAGGTTGATATCAGCCACAGACAAGCCCCTGCAATGAGGTGACAATGTGCCCCCAACACACTCTCCGATATGGAGCGCACCAAAGAAGGCCAGGGAGAAGGCCACCCTGAAGAGCCTAACCTCATAGCTGGACCAGCAAATACTGGGGAGCGCATCCCATATCAGCCGGAGAATCTCAATGGTTACTGGCCTCCTCTTATCTGGAATGGGCGGGTGGGAGCGACGCCACCCTGCAATAAGCTTCCTTATGTGGAAAGTGTTACAGGGGTCTGAGAGCCAAAAACAGTTGCTGAAGTATGAGATAGCAGCCTTGTGCAGGCTGATGGTCTTAAGGGCCATGCCTCTACGCTTTAGGTGAACCAAGCTTATCAGAGCTTGCAGGGCAGCAGTTGAAGAAGGAGCAAAAAGGGTTTTCTTGTGTGTGTGTGTGTGTGTGTGTGTGTGTGTGTGTTTCTTTGTGGCTGATTAGCTGCTCTCCCTGTGCAAAGGTCAGAGGGGGCAGGGTTTCTGTTGAGGCAGGTGATCCATTTTTAGATTTAGGGGAGCTAGTCCCAAGCGTTTGTTGGGGGAGACCTAGGGGTTTTTTTGTGGGGGGAGTTATTTGTCCTGTCTTCACGCTTTTTTTGATGGAGGACCGCTGTAGCCACCCCCAACGACACGTTCTCAAGATGGAGGGGGAGGGAACAGCTGCAGTCGCCTGCGGTTCCTGCGCAATGTTTGCCATCTTGCCAAAGGTTGCAGGCAGCTTTACCTGCAGCAATTGCATGTTGATTGCCCTCTTAAAAGACAAAGTCCAGCAACTGGAGGAACGTGTAGCTACGCTCCAAAGAATTAGGGAGCTGGAGCTTTTCTTGGAAGCAACAGAGCACAACGTCTCCACCAAGGAGGAGACAGGGGACTCCCCTGACAAGGAGGCTAATACACCAACACAGGAGCCAGATATATGGAGAAACGTGACTCAAAGAAGTAGGAGGCCCAGGGTTCGCTCTGATTGTTTAGAAATACACAATCGCTTTGATGTCCTCTCCCCTAGCATGGAAGACAAAGAGCAGACTCCATTTGAGGATCTCTCCCTCATTACAGTCGATCAGGTATATGAAGATGAGCAGCAAAGTCAGTCCTCAGGGAATGTGCAGGTGACCTTGGAACGGACAGCTCACGGAAGAACCCCGACCAAACCTAAGAGGAGGCGTGTAGTGGTGATAGGGGATTCCCTACTGAGGGGAACAGAAGCAGTGATCTGTGGGCCTGACAAGATGTCTCGGGAAGTGTGCTGTCTCCCCGGGGCTAAGATCCAAGATGTAACTGAACGACTGCAAGGAATCATAAAACCCACTGACAAATACCCCTTCCTCTTGGTTCATGTGGGAACCAATGACACTGCAAGCAATAGCCTCCAGAAGATCAAAAGAGACTACGAGGCTCTGGGCAGGAAGTTGAAGCAATTAAATGCACAAATTGTCATCTCATCTGTCCTCCCAGTTGAACGACGTGGCCCAGGGAGAGAGGGAAAAATAGTGGAAGTGAACAGCTGGCTTCGCAAATGGTGTAAACAGGAACGGTTTGGATTCTTAGATCACGGACTGCAGTTTCTTGAAGATGGACTTCTGGCAAGCGATGGGCTGCACCTCACAACGGTTGGGAGAAATGTTTTTGCCAAAAATCTCAGAAACCTCATCAGGAGGGCTTTAAACTGACTAATGTGGGGGAGGGAGACAATGCTCCTGAAGATAGGAGTCTATCAATTGATGAAGATGATCATCCAAATGTCATAAACCAAATGGAGCAAACAGCACGCAGACCTAGTTGTGGGAGGAAAAAATCCTTAAATAAGAGACACGGGGGAATGATTAATGGACTTCAATGGCTGTACACTAATGCGCAAAGCATGGGAAATAAACAAGATGAGCTTGAGCTCTTGGTACAGCAAACTAAATATGACATAATAGGCATCACTGAAACCTGGTGGGATAAGTCCCACAATTGGAATGTAATAATGGAGGGATACAATCTATTTCAGAGAAACAGACCAGACAAGAAAGGAGGAGGAGTGGCGTTATATGTCAGGGATGTGTATACCTGTGAAGAGATCCAAGATTTAGAACCTCAAAGCCAAAGTGAGAGCATTTGGGTCAAAATTAAGGGAGAGAAGAATAACAGTGACCTCATTGTGGGAGTTTACTATAGATCCCCAAGCCAAACGGAGGACATAGATGATGCCTTCCTGGAACAGATGGCCAAGCATGCAAAAGGAAGGGAGATAGTAGTAATGGGGGACTTCAATTACCCGGATATTTGTTGGATGTCAAACTCAGCCAAGAGCATAAGGTCAAACAGATTCCTCACTGGTCTTGCAGACAACTTCATTGTCCAGAAAGTGGGAGAAGCAACAAGAGGAACAGCCATTTTAGATCTGGTCCTAACCAATGTTGATGACCTGGTTAGTGGGGTAGAAGTGGAAGGATCATTAGGCACGAGTGATCATGCTCTTCTGAAGTTTACTATACAGCGGAAAGGAGCAGCCAAGCATACTAGGACTTAATTTCTTGACTTTAAGAAAGCCGACTTCATAAAACTTAGGGAAGTGCTGGATGAGATCCCATGGACAGTAATACTAAAAGGAAAGGGAGTTCATGATGGCTGGGAGTTTGTTAAGAGGGAGATAGTAAAAGCACAACGTCAGGCAATACCAATGAGACGGAAACATGGAAGGTGCCTAAAGAAGCCAGGGTGGCTATCTAAAGAACTTTTAACTGAGTTAAGATTAAAAAAGGATGTGTACAAAAAATGGAAAAGGGGGGAAACCACCAAAGAGGAATTCAAACAAATAGCCAGCACGTGTAGACACAAAGTCAGAAAAGCTAAAGCACAGAATGAACTCAGGCTTGCTAGAGAGGTTAAAAGCAACAAAAAAGGCTTTTATGGGTATGTTCGTAGCAAAAGGAAGAACAAATAAACAGTGGGGTCACTCAGAGGAGAAGATGGTGAAATGCAAACAGGGGACACAGAAAGGGCTGAACTCCTCAATGCCTTCTTTGCCTCAGTCTTCTCCGATAAAGAAAACAATGCCCGACCTGAAGAATTTGGAGCAAATGATTCAGCAGAGGAAACACAGCCCAGAATAACTAAGGAGATAGTACAAGAATACTTGGCTAGTTTAGATGTATTCAAGTCTCCAGGGCCAGATGAACTGCATCCAAGAGTATTAAAAGAACTGGCAGATGTGATCTCAGAACCACTGGCAGTCATCTTTGAGAATTCCTGGAGAACAGGCGAAGTCCCGGCAGACTGGAGGAGGGCAAATGTTGTCCCTATTTTCAAAAAGGGGAAAAGAGAGGACCCAAATAATTATCGCCCAGTCAGTCTGACATCAATACCAGGGAAGATTCTGGAGCAGATCATTAAGCAAACAGTCTGTGAGCACCTAGAAAGGAATGCTGTGATCACCAATAGTCAGCATGGATTTCTGAAAAACAAGTCATGTCAGACTAACCTGATCTCGTTTTTGACAGAATTACAAGCCTGGTAGATGAAGGGAACGCAGTGGATGTAGCCTACCTTGATTTCAGCAAGGCATTTGACAAGGTGCCCCATGATATTCTTGTAAAGAAGCTGGTAAAATGCGGTCTTGACTATGCTACCACTCAGTGGATTTGTAACTGGCTGACTGACCGAACCCAAAGGGTGCTCATCAATGGTTCCTCTTCATCCTGGAGAAGAGTGACTAGTGGGGTGCCACAGGGTTCTGTCTTGGGCCCGGTCTTATTCAACATCTTTATCAACGACTTGGATGATGGACTCAAGGGCATCCTGATCAAATTTGCAGATGACACCAAACTGGGAGGGGTGGCTAACACCCCAGAGGACAGGATCACACTTCAAAACGACCTTGACAGATTAGAGAACTGGGCCAAAACAAACAAGATGAATTTTAACAGGGAGAAATGTATAGTATTGCACTTGGGCAAAAGAAATGAGAGGCACAAATACAAGATGGGTGACACCTGGCTTGAGAGCAGTACATGTGAAAAGGATCTAGGAGTCTTGGTTGACCACAAACTTGACATGAGCCAACAGTGTGACGCGGCAGCTAAAAAAGCCAATGCAATTCTGGGCTGCATCAATAGGAGTATAGCATCTAGATCAAGGGAAGTAATAGTGCCACTGTATTCTGCTCTGGTCAGACCTCACCTGGAGTACTGTGTCCAGTTCTGGGCACCACAGTTCAAGAAGGACACTGACAAACTGGAGCGTGTCCAGAGCAGGGCAACCAAAATGGTCAAAGGCCTGGAAACGATGCCTTATGAGGAACGGCTAAGGGAGCTGGGCATGTTTAGCCTGGAGAAGAGGAGGTTAAGGCGTGATATGATAGCCATGTTCAAATATATAAAAGGATGTCACATAGAGGAGGGAGAAAGGTTGTTTTCTGCTGCTCCAGAGAAGCGGACACGGAGCAATGGATCCAAACTACAAGAAAGAAGATTCCACCTAAACATTAGGAAGAACTTCCTGACAGTAAGAGCTGTTCAACAGTGGAATTTGCTGCCAAGGAGTGTGGTGGAGTCTCCTTCTTTGGAGGTCTTTAAGCAGAGGCTTGACAACCATATGTCAGGAGTGCTCTGATGGTGTTTCCTGCTTGGCAGGGGGTTGGACTTGATGGCCCTTGTGGTCTCTTCCAACTCTATGATTCTATGATTCTATGATTCTATGAAATATTTTAGAACATCATACTCCTTAGCTGCACATCTGCATCGTAAACCAAACTTATCTCTGAACCCCTCGAATTGGGACCATGCTCTGGTGTAGGATTGCAATGTTGATGGTGCAAGGGCGCTCAGTACTCCTGCTGTCACTTCTCTCATCCAATTTCCCAGAGGTCCTCTGGGAAGGCTTCTGGGAGTTGATCGGCCTCGGGTGCTAGGTCGCGAAAACGCTCCATCTGAAAGTGAGACAGGGCATCTGCAATGTCGTTATTGAGGCCCGGGATGAACCATGCGGAAAAGGAGATGTTACCTTTCAGACATTCCAGCACGAAGAGACGGAGCATGCGAATTACCCTGTTGGATTTGCAGATTGCTTCGCAATGATTCTTACCACCGCCTGGTTGTCCGACCAGAAGCACACCCTGGTGTTTTTGAGGAGGTGCTCCCAAACCCGGAGAGCCACTAGGATTGGGAAGAACTCAAGAAAAGTTAAATCGCGTGTAATGCCCTCCGCGTGCCAAGATGTCGGCCAAGGCTGCGCACACCAGTGACCCCTGAAGTAGACACCGAAGCCAAAGCGACCAGAGGCGTCAGAGTGCACCTTTGGTGTTCCTTAGGCAGCAGCCAATCTTGCCAAAAGGACACCCCATTGTAACTTTCCAGGAAGGTCAGCCATATTTTGAGGTCCTCCCTTATGGTGTGGGTGACCCTGATGTGGTGATGGGGGGCAACACCGCCACCCGTGAGACGGGCTAGGCGTGCGCAAAAGGCGCGAACGGGCGAGATAACCCTGCATGCAAAATTGAGGTGTCCTGAGTGTCTGGACCTGACGCAACGTGGTCTTTTTCTGAGCCATCATGGTAGTTATCAATTCCTCAACGTGGCGAGTTTGGCCAGGAGCAGGCAAGAGGTTTGGCTGACAGAATCCAGTTCAATACCCAGATATGAGATGACAGTGGTTGGACCTTCGGTCTTGTCCGCTGCCAGCGGGATGCCCAGTTCAGCCGCCAGCTGAATGAAGCATGCCAGCGCCCTAGCGCACGCCTCTGAGCCCGCTGGCTGGACCAAAAAGTAGTCATCTAGGTAATGGGAAATGCGGTGGGACCCCGACCTGCGTTTCATGGCCCATTCCATGAATGTGCTGAAGGTTTCAAATGCAGCGCATGCGATGGAACAGCCCATGGGCATAGCTTTGTCAAAGTACCATTGGTCCTGGAATTTGAAACCTAGCAACCAGAAGTCCCTGGGGTGGACTGGTAACAAACGGAAGGCCGATTTGATGTCACATTTTGCCATGAGCGCGCCCAGGCCGCACTCCCTAACCAGCCTGATTGCCTGATCAAGAGATGCATATTTGACTGAGCATTGTTCTTGGGAAATGGCATCATTTAGTGACCCACTCTTTGGGTAAGAAAGGTTATGTATTCAACGAAACTCGCCTGGGGCCTTCTTAGGTACGACACCTAGTGGAGACACTATGAGGGTGGGAAATGGAGGTTCTGTGAAGGGACCTGCCACTCGCCCCAGCAAGCGTTCTTTGGTGATCTTCTCGGCAATGTGTGGCATATCTCGGACAGACTTTTGGTTCGGGGGATTGGTGCATGAAGGGGTGCCTACCACTGGGATGCGGAAACCTTCCCTAAAGCCCTCCTCAATGTATTTTGCTGCCTCTTTATTGGGGTACTAGTGTAAAAAAGGCAGCATTGCTGATAGAGATATGGGTGAGGGGGCTAGGGAAAGGAGAGCACTATTTGTGGGCATTGTTTTTGCTTTGCTTTGTGCCAAATGAGCCTGTAGAGTGGCATGGTGTGGGGCTAATAGAGTAGGGTATGCTAGGGAATCCGTAAAACAAGGGGGGGCAATGATTGGTAGGAAATGCCCGCTATCAATTTGCAAACACACACTAGTGATAAAGGTAAGGGTACGAATAATGGGAGGGGAGGAGGAATCGCTACTGAAGGCTGCAAAATAAAAAAAGCAATAGTTTAGAAAATCACTGCACAGATTTCAGTTGAGGTCCATGGGCAGTCTCCCCTCGACGATAATGAGCACGATGCCTGCTGTCCGCTGCACCTGCTGGCAAGCCATGATGGTGAGATGTAAAACCAATACGTACCTAATGAGGCCATAGGTGTGCCTGAGGACCACCGAGGCATGCCCGCCCATGCGGCCAGATCCAGGGTGGCCGACGCCATGTGGCCACCGGCGCAATGGCTGCTGCCATGCGGTCGCCATTGAAATGGCTGCAGACATGGAGCCACCACCAAGCAGGCCCGGCACGCCCCCAACAGGGACCAGTCCTACAGCACCTTGGCAGGGCCCCGTGATGCGGCGCCACCCCGCCACACAGTTTAAGGGGGTGGGGGGCAAGCAGAGGCCCACACTGTCCCCCGGGGCCATCTCAGGGGGGGCGGGTATGCCCGCCGGCTGCAGGGGTCCCCCCGCCGCCCAGGGGAGGCTCCAGGGTCGCCAGAGGCCTGGTGTAGGCCGTGCGAGGCGGCAGAGCCTCCCTGCGGCCTTAAAAGGCCAGCCAAAGCTGGGGGAGGCAGCGCGGCCCGCGGCCCCCCCACGGAACGTGGGGGTGGCAGGAAGGCCCCCGCCACCCAGGGGAGGCTCCAGGGCCGCCGGAGGCCCGATTAGGCCACGGAGCCTCCCCGAGGCCCAGCTACCACCCGCCACACCCCAGGGCCGCCAGGCCTGGCGGGGGAAGGGAAGGGCCGCGTGTGGCATTGCCTCCCCCCCACAGCCCACACTCTCCCGCAGGCATGGGGGGCAGCCAGAGGGGCCCCCGTGCCATCACCCAAAACCCTGGGGCATCAGGGCCCGCCTAGGGAAAAGGATCCCCTTTTACCCCCCTGCTATCCTTTGGGAACCCTGTCGCGGGGGGGGAGGCCAAAGGTCCCAGGCTTACCTTTTGGAGCGAGGAAGTCCAGCAACGTCCTTCCTGAAGAAGCTCTGGAGCCAAGTGAGGATTCCCAGGTAAGATCCTCCCTCTATTGTGTGGGCAGGTAATCCCTCCCCTACCTGGCCTGGTCTCCTTGGCAACGCTTCCCCCAGGTGGGATTGGACAACTGACTGAAGTAGGCGGAGACCTCCAGGTATCCCACCTGAGGGAAGGCAAACCAAGCCTATGCTGTTGGAGCCGCTCCAGATCTAGGGGCTGCGCGCGTCCACGCAAAGGGCGCCCCCCATTTTAAGCGGGGAGCGGTCATTACCTTAGTGACACTTTGGTTGCACAAACCATAGGTTGCCCAGACACCAGAATCTGGAAGCACAGAGTGTGAACTGGGTCTGGTACGCCTCCAGGTTCCTTCAGAACAGTGGTACTTATCAATTTGGCTCTTAAGACAGGGGTAGCCAATGTGGTACCCTGCAGATGCTTTTGGATTTCAGTTCCCTTCAGCCTCAGCTAGCACAGCCAGTGGTCAGGGTACAATAACATCTGCAGGGTTCCACATTGGCGACGCCATCATAAGGACTCACTTTTAGCTTGCCTGATCACTGAGGTCTTCAGGAGACTCGCTATTGCTCAGACCTATGGCTTGCATCAAGCTGGATGTTGTTTGCATCCATCTGTCGAGAGAGGGGGGGGAGAGCATGTGGGTGGAGGCCCAGATGACAAGACCCTTCCTGGCCTCACTGTTGTGGTCAAAAGGAAAGCAGAGCAATACATTTGGCACCAGCTGGCTGCAGAAGTTGCTGCAAGGTTCCACCCAACTGTTTTAGGAAATCCAGATTTTTGTAGGGTTTACTCCTTAGCCTTTTCTCTCCTGAAAGGTATCTTGCAAGGCATCTGCAACCATGCATTCGGCATTGTAGGACTGATTGTTTGGATCTCCCTCCTGGCTGATATCAGATAAGCCCCATCTCTGCTGAATTTCTGGTGCTTGGATGAGACATCTTTTTGTTTCAGCTGCCATTTCAAATATGTTTTTTTCTGATTTCATGGTTAATTCTACCTGATTTTATTATGCATGCTGTACCCCTATTAGACACTGCTTAGAAATGAAGGTAATTATATACCACATTGCTCTGAATATAGGCTATACTTTTCTCCCTTTTATAAAACCAGAGTGCAGCCTATACTCAGATTCTTATGGATGGAGAAGCCGTCATTTAAGAGATCTCATTTTAGGGGCACAGACTACATTTGGGTTCAGCTGGTATTCAGACCAATAGAGTAAATTATTAAGATAAATGCTTTAGAAAAACAATGTAGATGAATTTATAATAGTCACTCATGTTTTCACCTGTATGGAAGATAAATCATCCCCAAGTGGCCACATAGTTAGGTTTTAAACAAGTAAAAGGGGGTGGGAATGCCTGGGGGTGGGGGCAGGGGGTTGTGGCCTATATTTAGAGCAATATCTACTGAGCCACACTTAGGGATATACTGTTTTATTTTTCATTGTGCTTTGTATCCTGAGCATGTATATTTTTACACCACAAACATATTTATATACTGAGTGGCATAGAAGTTCTGAACAAATAAACACTGTTTGCTGGAACTCAGTAGCACATTTCGGATGGGAAACTGCATTTCCTCAGAATATGATGTCATCCAGATAATATCAGCTGCCTTTTTCCTTTTAAATTTTACACTCTGGTTTAATTTCCCTGCTGTGTAGATTGCTGCTAATGGCAGGATCGTCCATGTTTAATTAATGGTGTGTGTTGCCGTGTTTCTTTCTTTACAATCCTCTTCCTGTTTAAGAGACAAATTTTGGGACTGTGATTTCACAGCACTTGTGCCCCTTTTTTTGTTTTTTTAGCAAGATGCTCATGTATTATTTGCTTGGTGTATAGATGCATGCCACTTTTGTGTGATCCAAACAGGTTACTGTAAGGTCTGTTGACTGGATCAATAAAGTGGTCTGTTGCTTTAAATCAGGGATGAGGAACTGTACGCCCAGGAACCAAACGCATCCCTTCTGGCTCTTTAATCAACCCTCAGAACTCTCACCAGCCCACACCCCCTGGCCTTGCATGGCTGGACTGCATCCTTGAATGCTGATAATCCTTCTTGATGGAGGATGCAGAGGAAGGTGTGCGTATGTGCAGAAACTAGTCTGCTGTACAAAGATAAAATCAGTATTTGTGCTCCACCCAGTTTTGCCTTTGGACCCACCCACAACTACTGGCATTTGGCCCTTGGAAACTTGCCCAAAGGGAAGTGCAGCCCTTTGGCCAGAGAAGATTCCTCACTCCTGCCTTAAATTGAAAAACAGTAGACAAAGTTGACAGAAAGGCAAAACAGGCAGTTTCCTGAGCTACATGGATTGCTGGGAAGTAGATCCTACCAGTGAAGTAATACAGATGTCTGTCCAAAGGTTTAAGGAGAGAGAGAGGGAGAGAAGGGGGGGAGAGAGAGGGAGAAATTTGGAGATAAGGAATTAAAAAGAGAGGCCTCCCCCACTTCACACAAACGTAATGTGAGCCCGAGTGTCTCTTGTTTTCAGGGTTCTATTCAGTACCGCTTATTGTTGTGCTGCGTAATTCTGGTGGACAATGATAAAAATAAAAACTTAACTGAAAGAACTTGATTTGTTAAAATAGTAGCATTTTTTATTAGTATGATATTCAACAATTGCTTCCCACTCTCTTTTCAGTTCACTAACCAGCTTGGTAAAATAAGAATAATCATCCAAATGGAGAAATATCGTAACTTCTCTCAGAATTATTATTTTTTGTTCTCAAAGACAGATTTGTCCAAACCAGAATAAGCCTAGGTTAGGGGTAGCAGTTGGCATTGTCTTCTCCAGGTGGTTTTGGGTTACAATTGCCATTGGCCCCAGCCAACATGGTCAGTGTTTTGGGATGATGAGAGTTGTAGTCCAACAACATCTGGAAGGAACCACATGGGTTACCCCTGCTCTGGGCTCTATGACACTTTCATTCATTGGTACAGGATCTTAGTAGGTACTAGTAATGCAACTTGTACATCCTGGTTTAACATGTTCAAATACTACAAGATTATCTTGGTCAAATTGCTTGCTACCCATTGAGAGTAACTCTTACCTTACTGAGGTTTAATCCGGTGACAACATTTGTTTTGGATGTCTGATTAGTCAGTGCTCCATTTCAGGGTTTACTGATGAAGTGCCATCCAAATGTTGAACTCCAGCCCCCATGATTCCTGACTATTGGCTTTGCTGGCTGGGGCTGATGGGAATTAGAGTCCATCAACCCTGGAGGGCACCACATTGGGTACCCCTGTTTCATATTTATGTTTTTTTGTGGAGCAGAAGAACTGGGGACCTTAGAGGTTATCTTTTCAAATGTCCCATTCATGTATCAGTCAAAAACAAAACGCTCTCCCAGCCACAATTAAGCAAGGAATTTTGGTTGCTCTTCAAAATCAACTGTTTTTTTTAGCTAACAAATAGCAAGAAGTATGACTCTTACACTTTTGTATTATTGCATGTTTCTTTGATGAGGCAATTGATTGGTTGTCAGTTGCTGCCAAGATTGCTGTAATGATAACTACATTTGAGTTTTGTTTTGTTTTCCTTTGTTTTCATCATGGCCTCTGGTAAGGTTGCCATATTTCAAAAGGTAAAAATCCAGACACAGAAATTGTTGAGCCTTTTTTTGGCAAAGTTGTTGGTTCTTGTTGTTGTTGTTGTTGTTGTTTTTGGCAAAATCTATGTTTAAAAGGGACGTTTTTCAGCTACGTTTAAGGAAATTCACCAAAATTGATTTTCCCAGACATTTCTACGATTTCCGCCCGGACACAGCTTTTGACTATATGCTGCCTTTCCACAGTTCACACAATGCTCAAGGTGGCTTATAACATGAACAAAATGCATTACTTCAACATAACAAAAGCAGTCATAAACAATAAATAAAGCATTAAAAAATACAAAATCAAACAGAACAATTTCCACATAAAGCACAACAAAATATAAAATCGATGGAAAATACCATCAGCAACAGCAGCAACAGCCTCCCATCTGCCAATAAAAGGAAAACACCAAACAACACGATGAGCAATGGTTATTTTACTCACTATAGTAAATGAGGCTGAAAGGTTATAAATGACATTGTAGTTATTTTAGCATCCTTGGCATTTCATTGTACTGATGTAGAACCATGAATCAGGCTGAGTCACAACACTAAACCAAGACAAAGGGCCGTTGCACTATTTTGCTTTGATAAGTCAACCCCAGAATCAAGAAACTGGTGTGTCATAATATGGACTGCCCATCCTCCCCAAATACAAGGTCTTTCTGCACTTACCATTAATAGTGAGAGTTATCACAGGATGCGGGCAGACAGCCGGGTGGGGTCAAGAGGAGGAGTTTGAGAGATTTTTAGTGCCAGCGGAGTTCGCAGAGAGCGGGGGGTGGGTTGCACTGCGTGGGCCTGCTATGGTGGAGTCTCAGGTTTTGCACGGGTGGGTGGGTGGGTTGGAGAGTGAGAGGGGGGTTACATGGCCCTGGTGAAGAATGGAGGGAGGAGGAGAGTTTTTGCATAGGCAGAGGTTGGGGGCGGTTGGAGATGGCAACTCGAAGTCATTGTAATGGATTGCTTTAAAAGTAAGCGCCCCAATTCCCGCCAACCTGTTCCATATTTTTCCCAATGAAATGTAGTGTCTAACTAGATACCTGGCAGGGAGGTTTAGATTCTGCTAGAACTTCCTAACATGCAAGTAGAGTTGGCAGGCAAAGGGAAGGGATTGGTCTTTTGGCTGCTGATGTCACAGCAGCCTTTAAACTGGCACTGAGAGAACCTTTTTCTTATGGCCTCACAAACTGCAAGCAGTTTGTGGAGAGGAAGTCTCTTCCTCTTGAAAGGGTACAGCAGATTTTCCCCCAACATAGATGGTTACCTTCCTGTCCTCTTCAGTTTCTGGATGTCAGTTCAGGAGGAGGAGCTGAGCACATCCTTCAACTTGCAGACATCAAGAGATGGGCTCCCATTTGCAGAAAGGTCCATTGATCTACTCTTACCACTAACCTCTTGCTTTAAAAAAAAAGCTCTGTTGAAGTGGCACACTTAGAAATGCCATAGCTGCCTCTGTAGTTTATTTAGAGTTTAATTAAAGTGTCTTTGTTTGGTTTTAATTGCTGTGTTATATTTAATGGGGGGGGCGAGGGGTGGAGATGTTCTGGGGTTAATATACTGAAATGCTTATTCTTACTGAAATTAATTCTCCTCCAGCTGTACTATCTCAGCAGGCTATTTTTGAAAGCCAGGTAAACAAGCCTGGGACAGAATTGCATATATTATCAGCCTGTGTGACTTGGCTCTTCAAGTGTAACATTTCAAATTAGCTGCCCCCTAAAATCTGTTCCTTCTCTCCCCCCCCTCCCCAATTTCCCTTCGGAATACAGTATCACTTATTTGAGTTCTCCCACAGGTGCATGTTAGCAGCAGGTGGTGCAGTAGGAAAGACACACAACAGAGAGAGAAAAACCTTAGTGAGAGAAATCAGGCCACAACATTACTGATAGAGAGGAGGCAAGCAGGGTTGGCACAGCAATCATGCAACGATTCCAACCAATTCCATTTTGGGCCCTTGCTGCTGGAATGGTATTACACTTGATGGGAGACACCCAGCTCTCTGGGGGACTTGGCCAGTGTTGAATTCTGGTGTGGCACAGTCCAAAGATCCAGGGTTTCTGCTGGGCAATCAGTCAAGCAGAGGGCCTTCTTGGTGGCTGCTCCCCAAACTCCCTCCCTTAGAGAAGCTAGACTGGCTCCCTCCTTGTTGTCCTTCCACCAGCCTCCCTCCCTCCTTGTTGTTATTCTGCCCAGCTTTACAGAATTGACTGTTCTGTTAAGGAAATTACTTTTGAGGGGTGCTGTGCTCTTTTTAATATCTATGTTTTAGCATTCAGGTAGGTAGTCGTGTTGGTCTGACGCAGTCGAAATAAATTGTCCAGTAGCACCTTAGAGACCAACTAAGTTTGTTCTGGGTAAAGCTTTCGTGTGCATGCATAATAGAGATGGGGCAGGGGTGGACATTGGGGTCTCAAATCAGTGGTGCCCTGTGCAACACCAAAATTTGGTCTCCCGCCTCTCTCACTCCATTCTGTATAATAGTTGTGGCATCTGCTATAGCACCCCTGTCTCATCACCCACTGGTCACACTCCCCTAAATCCACATTTGGATGGGGGGGGATTCTATTCAGTCCACATTTAAAGATGAGGCTATCTATTTACACATGAACCCAAACACATTGTTGAATTTTGCGATTCATTTTCCCCAGAGAAATAATGTGTACAAATCAGGCATATATTGGGGTAAAGTGTGCATAAACATTTTAGCTTACAAAACTGGATGCCGAATTTGAGAATGCTGTGTTGGCAAAGTTGCATTTGAAAATGTGTGTATTAGGAGAAATCTGAACAAAAATGATGAATTCTCATGAGGAGAAGTGAGATGTGATCTGGAAACTGAACATAAGATTGGAAGAATGAGAAACTGAAATTGATAGATTCACACATCCCTACTCCAAGATGTAAGAACGTAGCCTAAAGGGATTTTTGGACCACTTATCTAAGTGATTGATTGATTGATTAATTGATTGATGGATTGAAATTTTCAGTTCTGCTTATAACACAGACTGTTTCTGCCTTACTTGCTTGAACTTCACTTGCAACATAAATCATTTCTCTTTCCTGCTCTCGCAGCCAGGCTTCTTGATTGCCCAGAAGAGTTTTGCAGGTGCATCAGTGCTGTTCAAATGTATTGGGAGCTTAGCGGAGCAGCAACTTGCGGCGAGGGCAAGGTTGCCACAACAATCTTTTTAAAGGCAAAGTAGAGAACGCTGTGCTGTTTTAAAGACTGGCCATGCAATCTCTTCTAATCCACATATCAATGCTCTGCTGTGGATCAAGTGGCAGGGGGCTTGCTAATGCTGGTGTTATGCCAGGAGTTACCTTGGCAACAAGTCCTATTCTCCTTTCTGCCAGTCTTCTGATATGAGGTGCAAAAGCCGGTCTCCAACCAAGGCATTTAGCTTGACTGCCTCAAAAGTTCCGCAAGCTGTAGCTTCGCCTTCTTGGTAATCCTGACTTACAAGTGACCTTTCACATCTTTACCTTTGAAAGCTGGCATTCTCATAGCAGGTCAGATGTTTCTGCTTCCTTTCTTCATTGCCTATTATAGAGATTTGTGGAGCAGACTTCCTTGAGAAGTGGTGTGAGCTCTCTTTCACTGGCATCCTTTAAGCAGAGTGCAGACGTCAATCTGACAGAGATGTGGTAGTTGTGCCCTGAACTGAAGGTCCTACTCAAGGCATGTGGTTTGGACTGGATGGCCTCCAAGGTCCCTTCCAACTCCATGGGTTGGCACTAACTCAAAGTCATTTATCACTATACTTGTTCTGCTGATGAAATGTGTTGTGCCAACAGAACACTGTTGAGCAAGACAATGTCCTGACTTCCATCCAAGACATGCAGACAGGTGCTCTTACTTGGAAGTAAGATACAGATCTTTATTCAGGGAAGCAATGGGACAGGCTTGGCAGCAAACACAGTGCTTAGGAGTCATGAACCAGAAGCTCAAGAACAGGGCAAGAAGTTCAGAACTGGACAGAAGCAATGAAGAGGTCCCAATAGGTTTCCCTGTCCTTCTCACCATGATTTTCATGATGGGGTGTGTCATGATCACTCAAACTTGTTCAGCCTCCTTCATTGACTGATCAGAACATTACCCAGCCTCCCCTGAGGCATCCTGCTCTGCAGAGAGGTTGGAGAAAAGAACCACCATCCCTACTCTCTCTTCCAAAGCGACTGAATTTGGGGTGGAGAGTTCCCTCCCCCTCCAACCTGCTGAAAAGTGGTACATAAATGCTTACAATAAATAAATAAAAGTATGTGGTATTTAACAATTGAATCAAACAAACAAACAAACAAATAAAAATAAGGAGGCAGTCGCTTTCTGGTTGCTTTTAATGCAACAACTGTGTGTGTGTGTGTGTGTGTGTGTGTGTGTGTGTGTGTGTTTATATTGAATGGGTTGCTGTCTCTGAGCAAACACCCCCGAGTCTTGCTATACTGTTTTTTTTAACGTCCATAAAAGATACACACTCTGAATTAATCCTAATGAAGTCAGCTGAGGCTATTAGTGCATCCCTTAATCAACTTCTCTCTGAATGGATGCTAAAGTTGACTTCAGGAAGTCGATCAATGGTAATATGGTTGAATTCTCTCCTGGGTTGTATTACTCCTCCCCCGCCCTTTTCCACACTCCCCTCCCCCATACTGTTGACACCTTTTTGTCTATCTCTTGGTCACTTATTGAATCCCGTTTGCTTTCCTAAGGCTGGGGGGGAGGGTGACTACACCACCACCATTCAGAAATAAAAGTCCTTGTCCATTGCTGTGAGCAATTGCTGTCATTTGACATTAGATGTGTGTTGCTTGTGTTTTCTGTTTTTTTCCTAGAGGGACAAATTTGTTCTGTTTCAGTTCTTAAGATTTTTTACTTTTTTAAATGTAATTGGTTCCATCAATTTTTAAGAATATGAAGAAGTGGGGAGACAGAAAGCCCTCAAGATGGTTGCTCTGAAGCTTCCCAGGCTAATTCGCATGCTAAGTCTTCTAAAACTGGGTAATATTCCCCCCCCCTTCTCTCTACTTCATTTTTATGATATATATTTTTGCCTTCCCCTCCAGCTTCCATGGCATTTGCTTAGATGTCCTTGTCTCTTTCTAGCAGAGGCTGAAAACCTCTGGAAAAGAACATCATGTACAGAAATGCTGCAATATCTGAAGTTTCGAAATTAGTCACTAAGGAGCTGAGAACAAGGTTTTGAAAATCTGAACAATAGGTGCAAGGCTGCCAGAGATGTCACACTCTACCGCAATGGATAAAAATATCCTCCTCTCAAAAAGAAAATGAAAAGGTTTGGGTTGGATCAAAGATATGGGGTCCCCCCCCCATCTCTTACTTTTTAAGATCAGGTCTGCAACACAGTTTGCTTCCGGCATCTCAGATCTCAAGATCACAAACTTACTGTGTGCTTTGGACGCCCCCAAGAAGAAGTCCTGAAGTTAGGTCCAAACTTAGATTTGATGGTGCCAGATTCATCTAAGCCTGCGCTGGACCAAAAAAGGCTGCCCCAGTTTTGGATAAGCCATTCATGGGCCATGAAAATGGCAGAGACATAGGAAGCTGCCTTATAGCTAGCCAGACAATTGCATCCCCTCCAACATCCTACTAATCAAAATCATAATACTTGGGGGGGGGGGTTGGTCCCAAGCTCTTGCAGGAGTCAGCTGACTTGTGCCTGAGTACCAGACCAAAAAACAGGACATTCTGGGATCCAGTCAGAAGCCAGGATGGTTTCTGGAATTCCAGGATATTCCTCTCAAGATGAGAGATATTGGCCCTTCCCAGGACATCCCTCTCAACAGAAAGGGCTATTGGCACTTCCTACTTATCACTGGCGGGATGCGGGTGGCACTGTGGGTTAAACCACAGAGCCTAGGACTTGTCGATCAGAAGGTCGGTGGTTTGAATCCCCGTGACGGGGTGAGCTCCCGTTGCTCGGTCCCTGCTCCTGCCAACCTAGCAGTTCGAAAGCACATCAAAGTGCAAGTAGATAAATAGGTACCGCTCCGGTGGGAAGGTAAACGGCGTTTCCGTGCGCTGCTCTGGTTCGCCAGAAGCGGCTTAGTCATGCTGGCCACATGACCCGGAAGCTGTACGTCGGCTCCCTCGGCCAATAAAGCGAAATGAGCGCCGCAACCCCAGAGTCGGCCACGACTGGACCTAATGGTCAGGGGTCCCTTTACCTTTACTTATCACTGGCAGCAGTTGCAGTTCCAATTGCAGTTCCCTGCTCCACCTGGAGAGGCCAATGACCAAAACTGGGGTCTTCAGCAGCACAGTGGTGGAGGAACCCTCTCCGGCACCCGGGACAGGATGCTGAGGGGCAGGGCAAACCTCCCAGTGGCGCACACGCGACATCCATACGGACTGTGCAGGTGTGGCATCCCGTGCACAAGAGCGGCAGCCTGTACAGTCGCCGTGTGAGAGGCAGCCCATATGGACACCCATATGGACAGTGCGCAGGACTGACTGTGCGCACCCTTGGCTGCTCTACAGCTGGGGGGATGCAGGGGTCAGCTTGTCACCATCACCCCCCAGAGTGGCACCCAGGGCGGCCCACCCCCTCTACCCCCCACTTCGTACACCCCTGCAGCAGCATGCACTTCAGCCCTTTCCTGCAATAGAAAGCTGCCTCACACCAAGTCAGACCATGCGTTCATCTACCTCAGTATTGTCCATAATGACTGGCAATAGCTCTCCAAGGTTTCAGACGGCAGACACACCCAGTTCTGTCCAGAGGTGCCAGAAACTATAACCTAGGACTGTAACCTGCATGTAAAACAGATGCTGTACCACTGAGCTTTGGCCTTTACCCCACTTTGACTGATTTGTGGAGTAGGGCTGAATTTTGGGGGGCATTGTGATGTTGTGGGGTATTCTGAAGGAACAAAAAGTGGTTCAGGCAGCTGGCTGAAGCCAAAGGAGGTGCCAGTGAGTTATATCCCCTACTCTTAAGATTCTCTCACCTGGTATGTGAAAGCAGAGTTTTAACCCTTCTGATGCTCAAGTCTTTTTCTCTCTCCCCCCCCCCCCAATAATTCAGTTGAAAGTTTTCATCTGAGAAGCCTATATCTGCTCCAGTCACATATTTTCCATCATTGCTCATGTACTGTAGAATTCCCTTCCCTCTGCCACAGATAAAAGAGCATGAAATGTCTTGTGGAGTCAGATCGTTTGGCCCAGGCTTCCCGTGACCAGTGGATTGGATGCTGTTATTATTGAATTTCTCCTTTTATCTGCTTTTAAAATCTGAATTACCTGCCCAAGAGCAAACTGGCCTCTCGACTCTCCCCACTCTTTTCCCTTTGGTTAGAATAAACCCTGCTGCAAGCCTGTATTAAGCACCCTACCTGTAAGTTGCATATACCCATTCAATATACCTGATAGTTACTGAAACCTGAATGGAGCCTGAATTAGACTACAGAAAAGCATGGGAACAACCTCTGCTTGGAAAGACTGGAGAGCTTCAGGCAGCCTAGACAGGGCTAGAGATAGACCGTTGCTCTTGCTATAGAAGGCAAATCCTACTGTTCATTATATCCATTCCTGTCTCTTGCACCAAGAGTGCTTTGTGTCATTTATAAAGGGACACGGCCCATTGCTGCCAAGAAAATGGGAGGGGTGTGTGTGTGTGTGTGTGTACTGCTCTGAAGTAGGAACAGAGAGCAGTCTCCTGGGAAGTGTGGGTGCCTTCTTTAGTATATATAAAAGCACTGGACTTTAGAGATGAACATAAGCTTATGGCATGTTTGCTTTGCAACCACATTGAAGGGTAGTGTGCAGGTACACTTTAGTAGCATCAATAGTGTGCAGCATGCTCCTTCTCTTCCCCCTCAGAGCAGCACCCATCAATGCATATGCAAACACATACCCTCCTTTTCTCAGGTGCTCCTAGGGGGCATGGCCCCTTCTCTCCCTCTTCTCCACAACTTGACTGGGAAAGGGTCCTTTTTGTGTGTTTTTTGTGTGCCAGGTTAAGTTTCCAGTGAAAGAATATACACCCTAAGAAGGCGAGCAGAGTGGCTTTGCACACTCTGGCTGTTTAATCACGAGATCTCATTACTGAAGATAAACAGTGGTTATTAATAGCTAGCCCACTGATTTCGTAGCCGATCTATTATTCTAGCAGCAGAGTGTTTTCGCTTCCAGATTCTAGGAAAAGTAATTCAAATTCAGAAGGTACCGGTAATTAGAGTTCAACAAACCGTTGTTGTTGTTGTTGTTGTTGTTGTTGTTGTTGTTGTTGTTGTTATTCAGCAGCATATGATGAGATTGGAATATCCAGAAGTTCAGTGGGAAATATAAACTTCAAAGCAAGGTCCAAGAAACTCCCTGAACTCCCTTCCAGGGGCCACAATCTAGGGTAGAGGGGCAAAAGACAAAAGTAGGTAAAGTAACGAATGCACATTTTAACCTTTTTACAGGAGGTTTCTTACTGCACACACACCTCTCTAACCTCCATCCAGGCACCACCAGAGTTCAAAGACCCATTCCAACCAGCCAAAAACACTCAGGGGTCATGTCAACAACATACAGTCATACCTCATGTTACGTTTGCTTCAGGTTGAGCGTTTTCAGGTTGCGTCCCACGGTGATCCAGAAGTACCGGAATGGGTTACTTCCAGGTTTCGACACTCGTGCATGCACAGATGGGCAAAATGACGTCACACGCATGCGCAGAAGTGGCGAATCGCGACCCGCACATGTGCACACATGCAGATGTGGGTTGCGTTCTTTTCAGGTTGCGAACGGGCCTCTGGAACAGATCCCGTTCGCAACCAGAGGTACCACTGTACATTTAAAGCACTTTCACAGCTATGGCACCCCCCAAAGCTACCATTCCCAGCACCCTAAACACATTACAATCCCAGGATTATTTGGGGGAACCCATGTGCTTAAAATGTGTTTAAGGTATGGATGTGACCAAGGTGCATATGAAGGAGGGCTGGTCAGTTGGTCTGGAGAGAAGGTGTGTGGCCTGGGGAGAGTCATACATAGAGGCCTGGAAGGGTGGGACACATTTGATAGGCTTGAGGTGCCCCACTCCTGTTTTACACTGTTTTTGAATTGATGGCAGTGGTGACAAGGAGAGGATTTACTGAGGGTCACCTGCTTGCCTCCACCATTTTAAAAATCCAGGGTCCATATATACAGCATCACATAGTGTCACTCGCAGATGGATTCCAGTTTGTGTTTTTAAATGTGGTCACCTTGCCGACTCCTGTTTCTATAACCCTAACCCTCTACCACCTGAATAATTGATGCTTTTGCATTATGGTGCTGGAGGAGACTCTTGAGAGTCCCATGGATTGCAAGAAGATCAAACCTAGCCATTCTTAAGGAAATCAGCCCTGAGTGCTCACTGGAAGGACAGATCGTGAAGCTGAGGCTCCAATACTTTGGTCACCTCATGAGAAGAGAAGACTCCCTGGAAAAGACCCTGATGTTGGGAAAGATGGAGGGCACAAGGAGAAGGGGACGACAGAGGACGAGATGGTTGGACAGCGTTCTCAAAGCTACCAGCATGAGTCTGACCAAACTGCAGGAGGCAGTGGAAGACAGGAGTGCCTGGCGTGCTCTGGTCCATGGGGTCACGAAGAGTCGGACACGACTAAACAACAACACCACCTGAAAATCTCTCACACTGCCCAATGATTTTGCTGCCCGTGAATGATGAAGTGAAATGGAGAAGACTCTAGACAACATTCTCACCATCATAGAATATTTGGAATTGAAAATATATTTAGAGGCCATCTGATGCAACCCCCTGTGTTCATTGTAAGGCTTGCAATGCAGAGAACAACTTTAGCTTTCCAAAAAGGATAAGAGGAGCCCTGCTAGATCAAGACTATGGCTCATCTAGTCCAGCATCTCCTGTGGTCAACCAGATGCCTTCCAAACTGAGCTATAGTAACTCTTGCCACCTCTGGAAGGGGCATAACACTGTGGTGTAGCATCTGCTTTGCATGCAGAAGGTCCTAGTTTCAATCCTTGACATCTTCAGTTTGGCCTAGGAAGGATTCTGGTCTGAAACCCCAGAGAGCTGCTACCAGTCCATGTAGGCAATACTGAGAAAGCACTTTGCCCCACTTTGGTCTGTGCGTATCCTGCTTACCAAACTAATCGCTGTGGTCCTTCTCCTTGGCTATGCTTGAATGTGAATGTCTCTATTGTTGGATAACTGTTTCTCATGTGTGATTTAGTTGAGATTCCTGCATTGCAGAGGGTTGGGCCAGATGGCCCCCAGGGTCCCATCCAGTTCTATGATTCTATAAATAGTCTAATAAAGTAGTTTCCTGTTTTCCGGTGTTCACTAACCTATTAATGCTCTGTTAGGCAAATCTGTATTTTCCTCCATAAGAAGATTAAGCAATGCCAGTTGCGGGGGTTTTGAGCTATTGAGTAGCTCAAACAGTAAAGGACATTTATCCTAATGTTTCCCTGAAAAGAAGCTTCCCCTGTAACTGACATCCATTAGTTCTAATCCTGCCCTTGGAGCAACAGAGGAGAAGTCCGTCCCATCTTCTACATAACTCTCATGCTCCCACCCAAAAATGCAACAACAGTGACTTTTACTTGAGAGTAAGGAATATATCTTTATTTGGGTTAATAATGGTGCGGGTCCAGAAGCAGGCACTGCATCCAGAAGTCAATGATTTGAAGGTACCTATGCAAGGCAAAGAGATTCAGAATTGAACAGAAGTAATGAAGATGTCCCAACAGTTGTCACACCCCTCCCACCCAACTTTTGCAGACGAGGCAGAGCAAGCTCACTTGCAAGACATTCTTGCCTTCCAAGACCTCACCCCATCTATTGAGAAAATGGTTTTTGTTAGTTAGTTGAACATGCACTCAATATACAAAAGCACATCTCACACAAAAGGAAGTATTTGCGGTTCTAAGTCACCACAATATTGATACAGTGGACACTCGGGTTGTGAACGTGATCCGTGTGGGAGGCACGTTCACACCCCTCAGTGTCCGCAATCCGCAGCGGTGTGCCTGCGCACGCATGGGTTGTGATGCGGCGCTTCTGCGCATGCGCAAAGCGTGATTTAGCACTTCTGCGCATGCATGACCGACGAAACCTGGAAATAACCTGTTCCATTACTTCCAGGTTTTGGCAGTCCGCAAGCTGAAAAAACGCAACCTGAAGCATCTGTAACCCGAAGTATGACTGTACAGGATTGAAGGTGGTGTCACTCTATATGTCAAAGAGGACACAGACTCCAACAAACTAGAAATCCCTAAAAGGCTAGACCCCTTCACAGAGTCAATGTGCAACAACAATGGGTCCCAAGAGTAATTTAGTACTGGGGATGTATTATTGCTCCCACCCATGTATTAAAAAATCATTTTATAAATGGCTGCCCAATCAATCAGGGGCATAATTTTAATCAGTCAAAAGGTTTAATTGGATTTGAAAAAAATTAATCACCTAAACTTTTCAGTCCTAATTGTAGCTCAAGTTTCAGATGAAATAATGTACATGGATGGTTCTATATGAGTCATACAATAATAGAAATAGATATGCTGAATTCATGGTCCAGCCATTGACTAGCACTGGCACCATCAGTTCTCATTTTTCATTTTCTCTGCAGGATATAGCATTTCAAATTGCCAAAACTAACACCACTTCTCATGAATTGCAAATTTGCTCCATCAGAATGTTACTTACCTGAATAACTATCTGTAGATTGTGCTGTAAGCATTCCCACCATTCAAGGTAAAATTGTCCAGACATTCTGTATACTAATTATTCATTGTCTGCATGTGTGGGGAGTGCAGCGTACCTTTCAGAATACTAAATAGCAGAGGGGAAGGAAATGGTCGTTATCACCATTATTCTTTGGAAATTTGTATCCTCTTTCTTGTCCCCTTTATTCACTACATTGTTAGAAATGTAGGCATCTCCATTTCCTTCCTTTAGTTTCACCTGTAATTCAATGACCCTCTGAGACCTTAGCAAAGCATTGAAACCATGAGAAGAGGCGGCATATTCGGTTTTTCCAATCTTAAATTAAGTTTCCCATTTTCCTGTTCCTCAATTCAGTTCTCCACATTAGTCTGTGGTTGTTATTTTCTAAAGTCCTCATGAAAATTCATCAGTATTTTAGTGTGAATTTCACCTAATGTACACATTTTAATGCGATCATTGCCAAATATGCACGTTCTTGCAAGCTGCGTTATGTAATACAGTGCATTTTTGTGTTATTTTTGCTAATACGTGTATTTTGAGGCACACTTGACCTGCATAGATGCATTTTTGTACAAATTACCTGACTGAAGAACTGCATCGCAAAATTCAAGAAACATCTTCAGGCCCCAAGGATGATGGGAGAGCCACATCTTCCGCTCAGGGTAGTATAGAAGTGGGTGCTGAGGCCTTGCCCTTGAGCTGCTGGATGATGCATCAACCAAATCAGAGTCCTCCTCAAGGTCAACACAAGGACCTTGAGGCAGGGGGCATAGCAGCAGCTAGCTTTTGTGCAACACTTCAGAATAAAAATAAGTAAATATATAAATAAAGGGCCTCCCCACATGATGCTGACACAAAACCCCTGCACAAACACTATGAAATAGAATGAAATATCATTATCCCCCCCCCATCTCTCTCCTGCCCCCTCTTTTCTACTCTCTTTCCCCCCAACCATATGATGTCTATGACAAAAGTGTCTCATATCAAATGTAAATGAACTATGAAAAAGACTCCATGAATCATTTCCTTGTTTGTTTGTTCAATAAAATCTTTAATTAAAAACTATCTATAGATAGATAGATAGATAGATAGATAGATAGATAGATAGATACGCTGCCAAATTTGTTTCTCCTTGCTGGCATATTTATTTTATTTATACTTCTTATATTTAAATGCTCTACGTGGGGCTACCTTTGAAGGTGACCCGGAAACTGCAATTAATCCAGAATGCGGGGACTGGGAGTAGCCGCCGGGACCACATAACACCGATCCTGAAAGATCTGCATTGGCTCCCAGTACATTTCCAAGCACAATTCAATCTGTTGGTGCTGACCTTCAAAGCCCTAAATGGCCTCGGCCCAGTATACCTGAAGGAGCGTCTCCACCCCCATCGTTCAGCCCAGACACTGAGATCCAGCGCCGAGGGCCTTCTGGCGGTTCATTCCTTGCGAGAAGTGAGGTTACAGGGAACCAGGCAGAGGGCCTTCTCGGTAGTGGCGCCCAGCCTGTGGAACACCCTCCCTTCCGATGTGAAGGAAATAAGCAGCTATCTTATCTTTAAAAGACATCTAAAGGGAGCCCTCTTTAGGGAAGTTTTTAATATTTAATGCTGTATTGTTTTTAACACTCGATTGGGAGCCGCCCAGAGTGGCTGGGGAAACTCAGCCAGATGGGCAGGGTATAAATAATAAATTATTATTATATTATTATTATATATCCCCTCTTTCATTCCAGGAGTTCAAGATGGTTTGCATGCCTTTCCCTCGCCTGCCCGCCCCCCACATTTTATCCTGAGAGGGAGGTTAGACTGAGAGACAGTGTCTGGCCCAAGGTCATCTAGCAAGCTTCCTGCCTGAGTTAGGATTTGAACTCTGATCTCCACTCCAACCATTACACCACACTGGCTCTCTTCATCTAGCCCTTTATGTCTGTGGTTGGCAGAAAATATGTTTGTTTGTTTGTTTGTTTGTTTGTTTGTTTGTTTGTTTGTTTGTTTGTTTGTTTTAACCAAGATGGAAATTCACCATCTTCACCATCACCCCATAGGTGCCCCTGTGCCACTGTCTGCTCCCTCCCTCTGATAGGAAATAACCTCTGAAATCTGGACTGCATCACCAGCTGCTTCCTCTTTGCAGCGGCAATACCAGGGGTTTCTGAGGGGAGGCTTTGACTGTACACCGAGAGGTCGTCATTGCTCTCCCCTGCGACGGCAGCATAAAGGGGGCGGCTATCTCTGCTTGAACATATGTTCTCCAGAGCCGGCTCATCCCCCCCACACACACTGGATAACCCTGATGCTCCCTAGGTCCCCGGCTGGGGACTGGGGAGGGAGAACGCCCAATGCCTGAGCCAAGGTCTACCCACATTTGAAATATAATAAAGTTGTGGCCAATTTAATCACATAGCATGTTGTCTTGAGTCATTATTCCACATGGGGGGGGGGCGCCCAGGGTTGGGGGACTCTGCCTATCCATGCAATGTATAAGCAGTTTAAAATGTACTAACTGCTGAGCATAGATGGGGGGGGGGGACCATGAAAATCCTGGCTGAAAGCCTTATGAGCCAAAAGGACATGACACAAGGGGGAAAGGAAGGGGAGGGAAGAGGAAATCATGCAAGCTCGGGCACCGGTTCTTAGTTGCATTTATTATCTATTACATTTATGCCCTACCTTTCCTCCAATGAGGTCAAGGTGGTGCATGTGGTTCCCTCCCAAGGTCACACAGTAAACATTGTCACAGTACGAAAACACACATTCCAGCCTGGCATAAAGCAAGGAATGGTGTTAGGGGAGAGGTGCTGAGGGCCAGGCACGGTGGGTTGGAGGGCCTCATTTGTCCCTAGGCTTGAGGTTCCACACCCCTTATGTTCACGGACCGAGGCCTCCTCCCGACGATCTGGTTTGGTCCTCCGTTGTGCCATCTGTGCATCTGTTGAGATGAACACAAGATGCTTCAATGTACCTCTGGACTACTTTTTTCCCTTCCCCTCCTTGTTGATCCAGCTTGCAGACCCTAGAAAGTGACGGAGACTGCTTCCTGCCAGCTTGTTTTCGGCATTTTCCCTGCTTCCTCTCTTTTCTTTCTCAGGACCTTGTTAGAACTATTTTGTTTAGGTGATCATGGAAACACAATGAGATTTCACCCTGCCGAGCACATTTTACAGAGCAATACATTGTTACTTCTGCTATATAAATAAGCAGGTCTGTTATCAAAAGGTAACTTTGCTGACATTTCTTTTAATGTGCCAGGTTTGGGGGAGGTATTTTTAAAGCAAACCAGAAGACATTTATTGTTCCCAGATGAGTAAAAGTTAATTGAAATCACATATTTAAAACCATGAATGGGCTGGGGTCCAGGAAACTGCAGGTGTGTAGCTTAGTGCCACCCTCCTTAAGAACATGCCTAGCAGCTTGTGCACAGGCTTTCTTAAGCATTTCAGTAGAGGTTGGTCCATTGGAATGAATGGGGCACTACCCTACCAAGCTGAGCCAGTCCACACTGACTTACTTGCATACTGTTCATTGAGTGGCACTGGCTGTCAGCTTCCTCCTCATTAAGAACATAATGAGAGCCCTGAAGGATCAGGCCAATGGCCAATCTACTTCAGCTTCCTATTGCCACAGTGGCCAACCAGATGCTCATAAGTAGTTTGCAAGCTGGATGTAAAAGCAGCAGCCCTCTGCCCGCCTGCAATTCCCAACAATGCTACTGACAGAACATAGCCATCGTGGCTGGCAGGCACTCATAGCCTGGCCATCTGCAGATTTGGCAAATCCTCTTTTAAAGCCATCCAAGCTGGTGACCCTCACTACATCCTGTGGCAATGAGTTCCATAGTTGAACCATGTGCTGTGTGAACAAGGCTTTAGTACACATATGGCAGCCGCTATAGGTTAACCATGAAAAATTAGCTTTAGAGATGGGATGGAGGAGAAATTTGGGGGTTTTTTGTTTGTTTGTTTGTTTGTTTGTATACCACCATATCATAAAAGCAGAGGGCAGTATACAGTGGAGAGGCACAAAACACTAAAGCAATACAAGAAATTGTGCCCAGCTCATTTTTATTTTATTTTAAGAAAGCTGCAAAGACCTGTCAGCATGAAATGGTCTTCAAGAGATGTCTGAAAGTATGAGACATACCTTGTAGATATTTATCCACATTTATTATGCTATTTTTGTAATATACAAATGATTTGAGAAAACCTGGTATACTTATCTGTATAATATTATTCTTGCTTATTAAACCCAGTTTTTAAAAAAATAAAAAAATGAGGATGCCTGCCAGAACCGGCTTTGACTCACCTGACAATAGGGCATAGGGATCACCTAAAGTGGGGAAGAATACTGCCCTTTTCCCTCCCCTCTCATAATACTAAAGGAACCCAGCATCTTCTAATGAACTGAAATTGTGGAAGATGTCCAAAGGGAACACTTGTTCACATAGTGATGATATGCAGATGGAAGGAAGATGAAGGATGGTGTTTCATGACTGCCTCTACCTTTTAAAGAGAGAATGGTTCTTCCATGGCTCTTACAAGTCACAGTGCTGTTTAAAGGGGTTTAACAGAACCATGCCTCTATTTCTGTGGCTGTTTACTAGTTCGTTCTCTTAGGAGCAAGAATGTTGACCACATTTGTGGTAAAGTGTGTGGTGTTTTCTTAGAAAGCCCATTTCCTTCTTATGCATGTGAGTATGGAAGATACTGCCAGACAGCCTTCAACGTTTAGCAAGAGTGCTGGAGTCCTGTCTAGTCATGTTATATGGGATCAATTCCAATCTGTTACCTCTGAGGATGTGGACAGGCTGCTTAGATGAGTGAAACCGACCACCTGTCTCCTTGAACCTTGCCCATCCTGGCTTATAAAAGCTAGCTGGGAAGGGCTGGGCAATGGACTCTGCGGGGTGGTGAATGCTTCTCTCTGTGAAGGAGCCTTCCCAGACCCACTGAAAGAGGTGGTTATCAAACCGCTTCTTAAAAAACCATCTTTAGATGCGGCCATTATGGCCAACTATCGCCCAGTCTCAAATATTCCATTCTTGGGCAAGGTGATTGAGTGAGTGGTTGCTGAACAACAGAACAAAACTAACAGACTTTTATAAGACATCTGAAGGCAGCCCTGTTTAGGGAAGCTTTTAATGTTTGACCAACTACTGTATTTTAATATTTTGTTGGAAGCTGCCCAGAGTGGCTGGGAAATCCAGCCAGATGGGCAGGGTATAAATAAATTATTATTATTATTATTACAGTGGTGCCTCGCAAGACGAAATTAATCCGTTCCGCGAGTGTCTTCGTCTAGTGGTTTTTTCGTCTTGTGAAGCAACCCTATTAGCGGCTTAACGGATTAGCGCTATTAGCGGTTTAGCGGCTATTAAAGGCTTATCGGCTTAGCGGATTAGCTGCTAAAAGGCTATTAAAGGCTTAGCGGCTTAGATAAAGGGGGGGGAGCGAAAAGAAAATCTCTAGACTCGCAAGACATTTTCGTCTTGCGAAGCAAGCCCATAGGGAAATTCGTCCTGCGAAGCAACTCAAAAACGGAAAACCCTTTCGTCTAGCGGGTTTTCCGTCTTGCGAGGCATTCGTCTTGCGGGGCACCACTGTATTATTATTATTATTATTATTATTATTATTATTATTATCCCTTCAGATGGGGCAGCTGTTATTGCCTATTTTATCTGATTCTACTAATAGATGAATAATAATAATAATAATAATAATAATAATAATAATAATAAATTATTTATACCCCGCCCATCTGGCTGAGTTTCCCCAGCCACTTTGGGCGGTTCCCAATCAAATGTTAAAAAGAGTACAGCATTTAAAAACAGTACAGCATGTGTGTGCATGTGTCTGTGCACACACCTATAAATTAGATAGATAGAGATTAAATAGATATATTTATTGACATATGTAGTAATTATGTTAAAGGCCCCTGGCACAAAAATCCTTGCACCTCTTTGTCTGAAAATGGGCAGGCTTTATTCCTTCTGAAGCGGCTACTGCACAGTTGACTGTAGGCATAAGGTCCAATCCTGTTAATGTGGGACTTTGGTCCAAACCACATGTTCCTACCGAAGAGCTCTGTTGCTGAGCATGTCATTTGGCCCTTAGGTGAACCCATCTTCTGTTCATTTTAACAGCTACACAGATGCTTTCAGCCACACACACTCATGACCTTGGATGATACAGAGATGGCGATTTAGGAACGTTTTATGTTCTGGAAAATCTCATTGCACTGTTCTCTTTCCATTGTCAACAAAGATCACCAGCTTCCATTGTTTGATTGTGTTATTTCAGGGATGTGACCATGAAAGTGGTATTCCTATACATACATTGGAAGAGTCCTGTCATAGCCAACGACCAGTTTAGCGGCTGGTTGTGATTAGGAGAGTGAGGAGGCTTCATTCTCTCTCTCTCTCTCTCTCTCTCTCTCTCTCTCTCTGTGTGTGTGTGTGTATAGTCCTATAAACATGTTTACAAGAGCAATCCCTTTACTTACTTCCCTCCCCCAGCTCCTGGGCTGAGCAGTGATGTGTGTGAATATGGTGGCTCAATATCACAACCCCTTTCCCATGGTTAAGAGTAGGGATGGGGGAGAAACTCAGTTCTGTTGTTGTTGTTGCTGCTGCTGCTGCTGTTGTTTAGTCGTGTCCGACTCTTCATGACCCCATGGACCAGAGCATGCCAGGAACTCCTGTCTTCCACTGCCTCTCACAGTTTGATCAAACTCATGCTGGTAGCTTCGAGAACACTGTCCAACCATCTCATCCTCTGTCGTCCCCTTCTCCTTGTGCCCTCCATCTTTCCCAACATCAGGGTCTTTTCCAGGGAGTCTTCTCTTCTCAGAAACTCAGTTCAGTTGCAGTTAAAGGTAAACCTACATGATTTGCACTTTCCCAAACAATACAAGAACCAATACACAGCCATCCTTCGAATTTTGTGCATTTCAGTTCTCTGGTCCCAAACACATCGTGTTAGGGGGCAATTGCTCTGCAAGAAAGTGTATATTAAGCAATATTGCATGCAAACATGTGGATGTTGGGAGAAACTCACAGAAAACTGCTGTTGAATTTTCATGAGGACTTAAATCATTGTCATCACCACAACAACAAACAGATGTGGAGATTGAGAAGTTTGTTCATCCGTGCTAAGGAGTTCCTCTTGTGCCCATGACAGCCAGTGTGGTATTTTGGGAAGAGCATCTCATTAGGACAAGGCTACTTGGATTCAAATTCCCACTCAGCCATCAAACGTGGTGGGTGAGCTTGGGCCAGTCCCTGATTCCCAGCCTAACCTACCTTGCAAGGTTCTTGTGAGGATTAAATGAGGAGAGGGAAAACTATGCATGGCACCTTGAGCTTCTTAGAGGAAAAAGGTGGGATATAAATAAACAAATAAATGTGGTACTGCTTTGGCTGCATAAACAACAGCACTCATAGCCTGAACATCATCATAAACAGTAGGAATGATTCCTTCCCACAGATGCAACCAGCATGGTGTGCAATTCAACCATCTGGAAAAGCTGCCCACACTGCTTCAGTAAAAAATTACTGATCATTTCCCCTTTTTTTGCTCATCCAAAAGCTCCCACTTCCTCTCTCCCCTTTAGAAGAGTTTCAGATTCAAATGAATTGTAGAGTTTGGATTGACACAAAACATAGTCATACGCAAAGCCAGAGGCAGCACTTCTAAAATCAAGAAGATGTTTTTCACTAAGGAAAAGGAAGCCAAAACAAAATGATTTTGCAGCCTTCAGGGCGTTGTCAAGTTGTACTTGCTATTTTGAAATGATTGTTGGGGAAAACAGAACTGGTATCTTCATACTGTTGCAGGAAGGCACTGAGATGCTACAGCTACAGTATGGTTTATCGATAGTTGTAACCCAGCATTTGTCAAATTTTAAGCTTATAGGAAATGCTATTGGTGATTAAGTTTGCTTTTAAAAGTGAACCTACCTAATTCACACTTTCTGAAACCATATGTGAACTACAACACAGCAAACCTTCAAAATTCGCACGTCTCCTAATTTTGCAATGCAGCTCTCCAGCAAAGTAGTGTGTACAAAATTGTGCATACGAAGTAAAAGTGTGTGTATATTAGTGAAAATAACATACAAAAATGCATTATATTAGGGGAAAGTGCTTCAGAAAAATATGTGTTATTCAACATTGCATTTGAGTCTGTGTGTATATATATATATATATATATATATATATATATATCAGGATAAATTTGTACTAAGATGCTAATGAATCCTCATGACAACTTTCCAATAAAACTGAATGAATGAATGAAACAGCAAACTTATGTGGAAAGATGAGAAACTGAAATTGACAGGTTCGCCCATCCTGAGGTTGAAGGTGTGCATATAAAAACCGTTTTTCATTTTTTCATGGATTTTTTCATAGATTTCCCCCCTAAATTGATTTTTAAATTCTGAATGTATTGCTATTCACGTTTTATGCTGTTTTTTGTTGCATCAGTTAAGTGTTTTAAATTTGTTGTTAGCCGCCCTGAGCCCGGATTTCTGAAAGGAGAGGGCGGGGTATAAATACGGAGTATAAATAAAAATTTATTATTATTTTCTTATCAGCCCAAATGTAAGTAACCCACCTTTTGCAGCCACCATGGGAAATTATTCATATCCTACTTTTCCTTTCACAAAAGACTACTGTCTCGTGCAAGTAGTGTCTGCAAAGGCTTGTGGAATTTAAAAGCACATCACTGATAAGCGATTGTATGTCCTCACACTTCTCCGTGACAGATTGTATCAGAGCTTTTTCTAGCGGCTTCCTGTTTCCTTTGCCCTGAGTGTGCTGAGCCATATTTGTATTCCCCATAAAACACACATCTTCCTCTTGGGGTAGAAATTCCTGTTGAACTTCCCTCTCAAACTACATTAAACAATAGTTTCCTGAGGTCTTTCTTCTTCTTCCTTTTCTTCTCCCTTTTTAAGTAACACATCGTACCATTAATAAATCGTCATGCCTGCCCATTGCCAACCATCTAGCATGGCAGGTCTTTATCCACTCTTAAATCTTTAAGTTCTTTTTTTTTAATAATATTTATTGATTTTCCAACCATTTAAACACAGTAAAACAGAAAAACAAAAAAGAAAAAGAAAAAGAAAAAAAAGGAAAGAAAGAACATAAGATTAACAAAACAAGACGCAAACCATTTAAAACACAAAACTATTTTGATATCTTAACTTTCATTCCCTTATTTCCACGACCTCCTCACGCGTCCCTTTTTGTATTCCACTTCTATTAATTGTTTCAGCAATTTCTTTCCATCTTCCTCTGTTTTCTCTTCTATAATTATCTTAAAATATTCTAATCTTATATTTCCCTTTAATACTCTATTAATCTATTTATATCTAATTCCTTATAGCATTTCTACTGAAGCCGTATAACTTCATTCCAGCATTTTTCTAACATTCATTATTTTAACAATATTTCTATAAATAGTCTTAAACTTTTTCCAGTCTTCTTCCGCCGACTCTTCTCCCTGGTCTCGGATTTCTGCCAGTCGTTTCCGCCAATTCCATATAGTCCATCAACTTCATCTGCCATTCTTCCCAGATATCTTGTGTCTTCCAGTTCTTCACAATGAGTATTCTTGCTGCTATTGTATTTTTTTAAAAAAGATATTTATTAAGATTTTCAAAATATTACAAAAGAAAAAAAGAAAAAAGAAAAATACAAAATAAAAATAGTTAAAAACAATTCAGTCTTTCCATCACTTATCTTTCATTTGCTTATTTCCCGGACCTCTTCACGCCTCCCTTTTTTGTATTCCAATTCAGTTTGTTAGTTCAGCAAATCCCTCCCCTCTTTGTTTATCCTTGTCTTCAATCTTAAAGTATTGTAACATTAGATTTTTACCTATTAATAGTCCATTTTTTCATATTCCCTTATAACATTACAGCTAAAAACCACTTAGTTTCTATCCAACATCATTCTAACATTCATTAATTTTACAATATTTCTGTAAATAGTCTTTAAACTTTTTCCAATCTTCTTCCACCGACTCTTCTCCCTGGTCTCGGATTCTGCCAGTCATTTCTGCCAATTCCATATAGTCCATCACCTTCATCTGCCATTCTTCCAAGGTGGGTAGATCTTGTGTCTTCCAATACTTTGTAATAAGTATTCTTGCTGCTGTTGTGGCATACATAAAGAAAGTTCTATCCTTCTTTGGCACCAATTGGCCGACTATGCCCAGCAGGAAGGCCTCTGGTTTCTTTAGAAAGGTATATTTAAATACCTTTTTCATTTCATTGTAGATCATCTCCCAGAAAGCCTTAATCTTTGGGCACGTCCACCAAAGGTGAAAGAATGTACCTTCGTTTTCTTTACATTTCCAACATTTATTATCGGGCAAATGATAGATTTTTGCAAGCTTGACTGGTGTCATGTACCACCTGTATATCATTTTCATAATATTCTCTCTTAGGGCATTACATGCCGTAAATTTCATACCTGTAGTCCACAACTGTTCCCAGTCAGCAAACATAATGTTATGTCCAACATCTTGTGCCCATTTGATCATAGCCGATTTGACCGTTTCATCCTGAGTATTCCATTTCAACAGCAAGTTATACATTCTTGAAAGTATCTTTGTTTTGGGATCTAACAGTTCTGTTTCTAATTTTGATTTTTCCACCTGGAAGCCAATTTTCTTGTCCAAATTATATGCCTCCATTATCTGATAATAATGAAGCCAGTCTCGCACTTTGTCTTTTAATTTCTCAAAACTCTGCAATTTCAATTTGTCTCCTTCTTGTTCCAAAATTTCCCAATATTTCGGCCATTTGGCCTCCATATTGAGCTTTTTCTGAGCCTTTGCTTCCATCGGTGACAACCACCTTGGGGTTTTATTTTCAAGTAAGTCCTTATATCTTATCCAGACATTTAACAATGCTTTCCTAACAATATGGTTTTTAATGCTTTATGTGCTTTAACCTTGTCATACCACAAATATGCATGCCACCCAAAAACATTATTGAAACCTTCTAAATCCAAAATGTCTGTGTTCTCAAGAAGCAGCCATTCTTTCAACCAGCAGAATGCTGCTGATTCATAATAAAGTTAAAGGTCTGGCAGGGCAAATCCACCTCTTTCCTTTACATCAGTTAATATTTTAAATTTTATTCTGGGCTTCTTGCCCTGCCAAACAAATCTAGAAATGTCTCTCTGCCACTTCTTGAAACAGTCCATTTTGTCCAAGATTTGCAATGATTGAAACAAAAATAACATTCTTGGCAATACATTCATCTTTATAACAGCAATTCGACCTAACAAGGAAAGCTTCAAGTTTGACCATATCTCTAGATCCTTTTTCACTTCTGACCAACATTTCTCATAATTGTCTTTAAATAGGTTTAAGTTCTTAGCGATCATATTAACCCCCAGGTATTTTACTTTCTTAACCAATGTTAAACCTGTCTCCTTCTGAAACCTCTCTTTCTCAATCGGTGTTAAATTTTTCTCAAGCACCTTAGTTTTTAACTTGTTCAACTTAAATCCTGCCACATGACCAAATTCCTGAATCAATTCTAATACACTTTTAGTACTAGATTCTGGCTCCTGTAACGTCAATACTAAATCATCTGCAAAAGCTTTCAATTTGTACTGTTTGGCTCCGACCTGTATACCTTTGATCAGACGGTCCCTTCTGATCATATTTAGCAGAACCTCCAGGACCGAAATAAAAAGCAATGGGGAAGTTGGGCAGCCTTGTCGTGTCCCTTTCTCTATCTTAAATTCCTCTGTCACCACATTGTTAACTATTAGTTTAGCCTTTTGTTCTGAATAAATTGCACTTATACCATTTTCAAACCCTTGACCAACCCCCATCCCCTGAAGATTTTTCTTCATGAAACTCCAAGAAATATTATCAAAGGCTTTCTCCGCATCTACAAAAATTAAAACAGCTTTAGTATTAATATTCACTTGCAACATCTCCAAAATGTTGATTATATTCCTCATGTTGTCAGACAAGTGTCTACCCGGGAGAAAGCCAGCTTGGTCTTTATGTATCTCCTCCACTAATACTTTTTTTAACCTTTTAGCCAAAATATCTGCAAAAATTTTATAATCCACATTAAGCAGGGATATGGGGCGGTAGTTCTTAAGTTGTGTCTTTTCAGACTCATTTTTCGGTATTAGTGTAATATAAGCTTTCTTCCACGACTCTGGCGCTTTTTTCCCCTCCAAAATTTCATTACAAACCTCCTTTAGTGGTTGAATTATCCAATCCTTCAAGGATCTATAATATTTTGAGGTTAAGCCATCTGGCCCTGGAGATTTGCCCAACTGCATGTTCTGGATGGCACCTTCCACCTCCTGTTCTGTTATTTTATAGTTCAACATTAACTTATTTTCTTGAGAGATTTTTTGAAGTCCATTTGTTTTTAAAAATTGGTCTAAATCAAACTCTTTCTGTGGCCCTTGTGTATATAACTGTTTAAAGTACCTCTGGAAGCATTTTCTAATTTCCACTGGATTCTGGATGTTCTTTCCTTCCACTTCCAAGTTGGTAATGGTGTTAAGTTTTTGTCTTTTTTTCATTTGCCAAGCTAACAGTTTTCCACATTTATTAGCCGATTCAAATGTCCTTTGTCTCATCTGTTTAATTTTCCATTCTATTTCCTGATTCATCATCTTCATATATTGAACTTGGTATAACTTTATTTCTCTCAGAATCTCTTGTGACTTTGCTTTGCTGCTATTGTAACATACGTGAAAAGAGTTCTGTCCTTCTTTAACACCAATTGGCCAACCATGCCCAAGGGAAAGGCCTCTGGTTTCTTCAAAAAGGTATATTTAAATACCTTTTTCATTTCATTATGAATCATCTCCCAATGTGTCTTAATCCTTGGGCATGTCCACCAAAGGTGAACTCTAATCCTCAAATTCATCTGTTTTTCTTTAAGTTCAGTCATCGCAAGCGTCAACTTATATTCATCAAGTTGCTTCTGTATAGCTGGGGCTCTCTTTCTCTTTCTCTTTACACAATGTAAAGTTGTGTTTCTTTACATTCAGCAACAACAACTTTTTCCCTGACCTCCTCCGCAGTTTGCCGTACCGAAATCGGTTCCTGTGTCAATTTCTGGGTGATTTCTATATTAATATTATTTATACTTTCTATATTTAAGTTAATTTTAGTGATTGGAACATCCACTTTCACATTTATCGTGTCCATTTTCCTGTGAAGCTGATCCAATGAGTCATTTATCTTAAATAACGCAGCCACTAGGGCCTCTTCTGTCAACATTTCTCTTGGTTTTACATATACTGGTACAAAGGCTACAACAAAAAGAGCAAGGGGGCCTGGTGGTGGACCTCTCCTGGATTATTGCCAAGTCCTCCCAGACCTTAGTGTTTTGTCCGCTGTTGACTGGTCTATTTTTCCTCTTCCATTAACCATAACACTTAAAAGATTCAAGGTCAGTCCCAGAGTCTCACGGTTTTTAACTTGCAGCTGGAAATTTCCCTCACCCAACTCTTGTAAAGCAACCGGTTTCAAAAGCTTCCACTGGGGGAAACAGTTTCTATTTTTAATAGTCAATAGTATTGTAATGAGTATGGGTTGCTCGTGCGTAGGTTGCCGCCTCTCCTGGCTATGTTGCCTTGTTAAACCTTCCTGTCTGGACAGCCCTTCACTTCGTGGCTGCCTCAGTCGCTAGCAGAATCTGTCAGTGGGCGTTCCTTAAACCTTTTCCAACATAAAAGTTGTTTGACGCCAAGTCTCCTCCTACTCTCCCTGCGCGGAAGTCTTCTGCGCAGGGAGGGCATGGGTAGCGGAGGACCCGTGCTCTCCCCGCTGGTGTCCAGTGAAGAGTCCTGGAGCCCTCTCGCCGATTCCCCCATCTGCCCCCCTTTATCCCTGGTGTTGCGCTGATTTGCTTCCCCATCTGCTGAGCTGCCTCTCTCCCTCCTGGGCCCTTCTCCAGCTTCATTTGAGAGCCTTCCCTCCACCTCTAACTCCGATGTCAATTCCCTGACATCCACCTCCCCCCCAGGACCCCCTCCACCCCCGGCCCAACCTGTTGACCCAACTTCGTCCCTTTCTTCGGCCGACGATGCGGGGAACCCCCGGAAGGAGCTGTCGCCATCCTCTGAGGATTCAAAACCCGCTTCCCACCCGCTCTGATCCCTTCCCACGGGGTGGGCCTTCCAGTCTGATTCTTCTTCCTCCGAAGCCTCTTCTCCCTCCCCTTCGGAGGCAGAAAAACCCACAAAATCCTCTTCATCGCCTGTGGTTCCAAATTGCTCCTCCCAGAATCTCGCTAGTGGTTTGGGTTTGTCCGGGAACAGGCGGTGGAATTCCTCCACCAGATACCCGTCAGTGATTGCCTCCGCGGGAACCCACGTGTTTTCCGACCCGGGTTCTCCCTCCCAAGCCACCAAGTACTCCACCTGGCGTCCTCACCACCTTGAATCAAGTATTTCTACCATGACCGCTGTCTTCCCCCGGGACTTGGGCAAATCGGTCATAAAATCAATGGACACCACCTCCCAAGGTTTCCCCAGCGTGGGTAAGGGTTCCGGTAATCCTGCGGGGGCAGCCCGCTCCCCCTTTGCCCTTTGGCAGCGGTCGCACCCCCGTACATATTCCCGTACATCCTCCCTCACCCTGGGCCACCAGAACTGCCTAGTGACGAGCATCATGGTTTTGTGCTGTCCAAAGTGCCCAGCTGTGGGGTTGTCGTGGAGTTGTTTGAGTACCTTCCCCCGTAGGGTCTCCCCCGGTACATACAGCGCCCCCTTATAGTACAGCACCCCTTCCTTCTCCTGAACCCTCCTTGGGTTTCTCTTCCGTCTCGGAGTTCCCGGATTTTAGTTTGTGCAAACACGTCGTTTCTAGTAAGTCCGGCCAGTTCTCGTTTCCCCACCAAGGTTCCCCCACACACCCATCGGTCCTCGGGGATCATGTGTCGTATCTCTGGCGGCCCCTCTCCTTCCATGTACTCCGGTTTCCGGGAGAGAGCATCTGCTCTCACGTTTTCCTCTCCTGGCACGTATCGGATTTCGAAGGAAAACTTGGAGAACTCCTGTGCCCATCGAATCTGTCTCTGGTTGAGCACTCATGCGGTCCTCCAGTATTCCAAGTTCTTGTGATCTGTACAAACCTGGATCTTGTGCTGCGCCCCTATTAGTAGATGTCGCCATCGACGAAACGCCGCATAGATCGTAAGCAGTTTGTGGTCGTACACAGTATAGTTTTGCTCCGACTTGTTCAGCTTTCTCGAAAAAAAGGCACACGGTTTCCATTCCTGCTTGCTCCTCCCTGGCTGCAAAAGAACCGCCCCAATGGCTCTGTCGGACGCGTCGGTCTCTAGCCTCATGGGTTTCTCCAGATCCACGTGCAGGAGCTGCTCTTCCGATGCGAACGCCTTCTTCAGTTTTTCAAAGGATTTCTGGGCCTCCTCTGTCCAAACGAACTTCCTTTTGCTACTGAGACAATCTGTGATGGGTGCTGTCAAGTGGGCGAAGTTCTTGATGAACTTCCTGTAGAAGTTGCTGAACCCTAGGAACCTCTGCACGTCCTTCCGGGTTTTGGGAGCCTTCCACTCCAGCACTGCCTGCACCTTGCTTGGGTCCATCGCTAAGCCTTTGTCTGATAACTTGTACCCCAGAAACGCGACTTCTCTGGCATGAAACTGACATTTTTCCAGCTTGACCCACAACTGGTGCTTCTGCAGTCGTTTTAGCACTTCCCTGACGTCTCTGACATGTTGCTCCTCATTGTCCGAATAGATTAAGACGTCGTCCAAGAAGGCTACGCAGTTCTTGTACAGCAGGGACCCCAACACGTGGTGCATGAAAGCTTGAAAACAGGCGGAGCCCGACTGTAATCCAAAAGGCATAACTAGGTACTCAAAGGCCCCCAGGGGTGTGAACATTGTGGTCTTCCATTCGTCCCCCTCCCTCATCCTAATCAAGTTGTATGCTCCCCTGAGATCAAGCTTGGTAAAAAATTTCCCCTGCCTCACCCGTGTTAAAATGTCGTCAATCCTGGGCATTGGGAAGGTCACTGGTTCCGATACCAAATTGACGGCCCTATAGTCCACAACGAGCCTGGGTTGATTAGTGTCCTTTTTGTCCACAAAGAACACCGGACTGCCCCCTACCGCTTTTGATTCTCTTATGAGGCCTCTTTTCAGGTTCTTGTCAATAAATTCCCGCAACTCCTTCATCTCCCTGTCCGATATGGCATACAGTGTACCCACCGGTAGCTGCGCCCCAGGGAGCAAGTTGATTTGGCAGTCAAAAGGCCTATGGGGGGGTAGTCTATCTGCCTCCTTCTCGCTGAAGACCTCCTGCAGGTCAGCATATTGTGGTGGCACCTCCCCTTTCGGCTCCACAGCTATCCCAGCCACCCTGGCCACGGTCATTCTTGGGGTTTCTCCCCCTAGACAGTGTTCCAAGCAGTAAGCGGACCCAGAGGTGACCGTTCTCTGATGCCATGCCATCACTGGATCATGTTGTGCTAGCCAGCTCATCCCTAATATTATTGGGGGCCCTGCCAGTGGGGCTACATGAAAGGCGATGGTCTCCGTGTGCCTGGAAACCCTCATTCTCATTGGTGGGGTCTGGTGCGTCACTTCCCCTCCCAAAAGCTCCCTGCCATCAATGGTGGTTACTTGCAAGGGGAAATCCAGGGGCAGCAGGTGGAGCTGGTGCTCTAGCGCAAAGTCCTTGCTGAAGAAATTGCAGGAACTGCCTGAATCCAACAGCCCTTTCACCTTGACTGGGTGCCCATTCGGGAGTTCTAGCACCACTTCTATGGCTATAGCCGCCCTGGGGGGGGTCTGGTTGGGGCACTTCTATTGGTTGCTGGCCTGGCTGCTGTGCCCGATGAGTGGCAGCCAAGCGTTGGCGTTTCCCTGCTCCTGCCCCTTTACCACCTCCTCCTCACCCCCTGCAGCTCCCACCATCCCTTGCCAGGCCTTCCTTTGCGGGCAGACCCTGGCAAAATGTCCTGGCCGCTGGCAGAGAAAACACTTCTTGGTGGTTTTCCCATCCTTTCCCTCCCTCTTGCGACCTTCACTGGAGTTTGAAACCTCCCGCACGCGCGCCCCATCTATTTCCATTGGCTCCGCCAGCGGGGAAGGCTGCCTTGGTATTTCAGGAATGCGGTAGTCATGGTAACGTTGCTCTCTCCCTTCCTGCTTCTCCTGGGCCCGCGCTTCCTGCCTTACACCAATCGCAAGCACAGCCTTGGTCAGCTGATCCATCGACTGCGGGCGGGGTGCGCGGGAAAGCTTGTCCTTCACCGTTGGGGACAACCCCTCCTCGAACAGCATTTGAATGGGTTCAGAGTCCAATTCCCACCCGAGCCGGTGGACTAACATGGCAAAGCATGACCAGTAGTCTCTAACTGACTGGTTCCCCTGTTTGCAGCCCATCAGTTCCCGCCGAGTCACACTTTGCTGTACATCACTGGAATACATCGCATCCATCGCCTGGAAGAATTTCCTCAGGTCTTTCAAGGCGGCATTCTGCGTTGCCATTAGGGGCCTGATCCATTCTCTGGCCCCATCCTGCAGATGTCCGACAATATAGGCAACCCTCTCCCCATCGTCTGCAAAATCATTCTGTTGCAGTTCCAACGTGTACTCTATTTCCGTTCGGAACGCACTGTAGTCCTGGGGTTTCCCTCCAAATTTGTGTACCAGTCCCAGTACCTTCCTTGCTACGGGGGTGGGTCTGACCTGAGCATCCTGAGCCCGCCTTTCATCCAGCCGCGCCGTCAGAAGAGCCACGTGCTGTTCCAAATCTCGGTTCCTCTCCACCAGATTTTGCACTCCAGCTGCTCCCTCCGTGGCGCCAGCTTCTCCAGTTTTGCTCATGATGCTGCCTGCCTGTCGCTGTGCACGAGCAACATCAGGGACTGACAGATTGCTGTAATGAGTATGGGTTGCTCGTGCGTAAGTTGCCGCCTCTCCTGGCTATGTTGCCTTGTTAAACCTTCCTGTCTGGACAGCCCTTCACTTCGTGGCTGCCTCAGTCGCTAGCAGAATCTGTCAGTGGGCGTTTCTTAAACCTTTTCCAACATAAAAGTTGTTTGACGCCAAGTCTCCTCCTACTCTCCCTGCGCGGAAGTCTTCTGCGCAGGGAGGGCGTGGGTAGTGGAGGACCCGTGCTCTCCCCGCTGGTGTCCGGTGAAGAGTCCTGGAGCCCTCTCGCCGATTCCCCCATCTGCCCCCCTTTATCCCTGGTGTTGCGCTGATTTGCTTCCCCATCTGCTGAGCTGCCTCTCTCCCTGCTGGGCCCTTCTCCAGCATCATTTGAGAGCCTTCCCTCCGCCTCTAGCTCCGATGTCAGTTCCCTGACAAGTATCCTCTTTTAAACAATCCAAAGTTAGTTTCAAGTTAGTTTCAATTTTCAGTTACTTTTACTCCTTTTTGAAACAGCCGGAAACAGTAGAAACAATGTATTTCTCTTGTTTAACTAGCTGTCAATGAAGGTTCTAAATGCTGTCAATGAACATTCCACAATACGTCAGTCCTCCTAGCAGCCCGTTTCCAGGGTCAGAGCGACAGTGTTTTAGATCTCTTCGCTCTCTCCTGCAGGCATACTCAGTCCTCAACTTCCCCCCCTCTTCACCTGCCTCCAAAGGGGGGGTTTGTTCTTTACCGATGGAAATTTGATCTTTTACAAAAGACTTTCCAGGACTCCAGCTTGCAACTTCATTGCCTCAGTCTATTTACAAAAGGGGGAGGCGGACTTCCTGTTTTGAACCTCCCCGTTACGATGCCAAATTCAACATTTAGAAATCCAATTCTTCCGCTTAAACTCTACTCATGGGTAACCACTTTTAAAATCCAATTGTCCACAGGAAAAGGTCAGCGCTCTCCGGCAACGGCTATGCGGCTTCGCTCCGTGGAAGAAGCAGATGATTCGATGCACCGCGCCACTCACCCCACGTCGCTCCGGAGCCCCAAAAACCGGGGTTCCCCGCGAGTGGGGGAGACGCAAAAGGTGCCCACCGAATCCCACGCTCACAGGCTTCTCCCGCCTGTGATTTTAACAGGCCTCCGCCTTCGCCGTGTCGGCCAGACCCAAGTTCCCGCGGAGCAAATTCCTCCCGGTCAGAGGAATTCAGCCATTGCCGGAGGCGCCTCCCCGGAACTTAAATCTTTAAGTTCTAGGTCTTTGAGTTTTGTGTTTGTTTTGTGTTTTTAATATACCCAAACAGTGACAGTTATTTCTGGTGCATATTGCAGGAAAATATGGATTTTGAGCAGGAAATCAATGCAAACCCAGTTGCGTGCATGAAACTTTTGCACATATGAGCACTGTTCATTCAGATGCATGTGGAACAGAGTTTGTGTATCAGAATTCCCGGACTTGTAAAAATAAAAATGTATCAGAATGGGAGAATAGTTTTCTATTTTAAAAAAAAAAGCCTTTATTTCTATTTGTTCAACCTTTGTTCTGTGCTGAGTTCAAGAAATAGAAGCCACAGATAAAGTAGGCACAGCCTCATGTACATTAACACTGGTTGAAAGCTCATTTCTGGATCCAGTTCAAAGTACTGATGAAGCCTTATACCACTAGCAATACTGGTTGGGACTGATATTATATATATGGTACTCTTCCTCCCAAATTTTTCCTCACACCAACCCTGTGAGGTAGGTTAGACTGAGAGACGGTGATTGTTCCAAGGTCACCCAGTGAATTTATGGGTAAATAGGGATCTGAACCCTGGTCTCCCAGGCCAACACTCTAACCACTATACCACACTGGCTCTTACTATCATATGCAGTTTGTGAACAGGTTACCTGAGAGGCTTTTTTTTCACCTACATCAACCTGCTTGCACACTGCGGTTACCTTCAGAATTTTTCTGAGCAAGGACACAGGACAGGGCCTTTTCAGATGTGGCCCCCTACTTGTGTAGCCGTGGGTTTTCTGATGAATTATGAAAACATTTTTATTTTTGCCCAGCTTGTGGATTTTGCGAGGATTTTATTATTTCATCTCAGCAAGAGATTCTGTTGGCTCTTTTTAGCTCCCCATTTTTAATCGTATAATTGGTAATGTTTGGATATCTAATGGCCTGATTCAACGCACATCTGAGTATGCTAACATACACACCCAACCTTCTTCTCCAATCCTGCTGGAAAACAAACTTCCTTCCTTCCTTTTTCTTTTCCTTTCCTTTCTTTCCTTCTTTCTTAGCTTCTGCTGCAAATTTTCAGCTAACTGCAGTTTGTTTTATCCAGTTCAAGATCTTAAACACTTTGCCAAACCTTTATTAGGCATTACAAATATAGGCCATCATAAAACATATATATATATACACACATGAAATATGTAATAACGAGACGAGGGTTTTCATTTGAGTTTCTTCCTGCTAAATAGTTCAGAATCTGCAGGTAACAATAATGCATTCAAACAGGCCAGGATCAAAAACTGTGATCTGAAGTTTGTCCTACAAACTGGAGCTAAAACTAACCACCGTATGTCTTGGTTCTAACAAACTTTCAGCTGTAGTTAGCTGAAAACTAAAGCTGATTCCTCTGATCTGCTCTTTGTGGCTGTGATGTAGGAGGGAAGAGGAGAGCCAGAAGTTTGTTCGCTAAACTATGCTTATGTGACGGGGTTGCTAACATAGCTGACATCTGTGGACACTAGTGTGCTAGCCATTACCTCCATGAAAGGGCTCAACAAATATCCCTTCAAAAGCTAAGTATGCTTCACAAAGCAGCCTGACTCATCCCTGATCTTTTATGTTCCATTTCCTGGAATTAATTATTCTTCCTGTGCCTATAAACACTAACCTCATAACATCTTCAGATGAGTTACATATTCATCCCTTTCGGTCTGAATCAATATTAACCATATAAGAGTAGCTCTTTCTGTTAAATGGAACTCTTAATGCCAAGACAAACAACACTGGTTTAAGCCTCTGTACACGTGCATGAAATTTTCCTCTAATCAATGTTTGCAGAATTCTAGGAGCTACTGGAACAAAATATATGGCACTGCCTTATACTCCCACTGATCCATCTCACTCAGTTCTATCCACTCTTCATTGCATCCCATGAAACTTAACCCCCAATCCAGCAGGGCAGCTCTACCTCCACAGTCATTCCCACCAGGATGGAACTTCTGCATGCAGTCTTGCACACAGAGACAATCAAAAGGACCATTTCCTGAACCCCACCACCAGTACCACCAGAATATCAGAACCCTGCTTTGGCCAATACACATTGCTATCTGCAAGCATTCTATCTCTAGAGGCTGGGTCTCTTGCACTCCCCTCTGTGCAAGTGACTGGGTTGGACCGGGAGGTAAGTGCTATCTGGTCTGGCCCCTGCTAGCTTTAGCTCTCCAGGGTCTCAACCAGGCTACTTGTAATCCAGACCCTGTGGCAGCACTTGGTGAGTGCCAGGGTAGATGTATCCTGACAGGCCCCACTGAAACCAGGACTTGGGCACTGCCAGTCAGCAGCAACACTCCCCCAATTGCTGATTGGCAGTCGGGCAGATTTCAACATTCCAGGGGAGGGTGCATATCTCATGGGAACCAAAAAATACTCAGCACCAGGAGGCTGCCATTTTTACCATTGCAAACCACCCCAATCTCCAAGCAATGTGAGATCCCAGGGGTTCCAGGCACTTGCCAAGAGTTCAGATTCCTCAAAATGAGGGACAGCAAAGACTGTGGTGTATTTAGGTTCATTTACTCATATATACATACTGCCTGAGCCTAGGATGTAGGGGCTCACAGCATTAACACCCTAAGAAGGCCTTGCTTCTCCCATGGTTGCAAGCTTGGGTCCCAACAGAAATCAAGCATGTCTGTCTGTCTAGCTTCTGCCTGTGTCTAGCTTCTAGCTCTCGCATATAACTCTGACCTTTTGTCTTTCTAACTACCAGATTGTTGAGGGAGCAGGGCCCACCCATTTGCTTTCTAGCACAGAGCCACTTCCTTTGTTACCTTAACAACCCATACTTAGGCCACTGCCAAGAAATTTGCCTAGCTATTCCAGAGGTTGGATTCTTGTTAGAGCCAGGAGTTAGAAGGGACTCAGGAAGACAGCCTTTCCTGCCCCGTCCGCTGCCCCCCTCAACATTACTTTCCCACCATGCATTGCTGGAGAGCATCTGGCCTAGCATTGCAACATTGGGCATTCTGCCGCACTGCATTGAGGGGAATTAAACATTCGTCCAGCACTGATGATGCAGCTCCTTGGATAAACCTCTAATGGGAGGGCCCAGCCAGCAACAGGGTCAAGTGGACAGGATCTGTAATGTGGTAGGCATCAACATCCTGCTCCAAAGTGTCACTGCTTCTTTTAACTGGTTACGCCACAAATCTAAGCCAGGGCCTTCTGTGCACAGTGTGTGTACAATATGCTGGATAGCTCAGTTGGTTAGAGCATGATGCTGATGATATCAAGGTTGCAGGTTCAGTCCCTGTATGCGACAGCTACATATTCCTGCATTGCAGGGGGCTGAAATAGATAGTCCTCAGGGTCCCTTTCACCTCTACAATTCCATGAAATCTAGTCCCTCCTCTGCAAGTAGGTGTTGAGGTATGTGAGTCTGAAATATGTATGAAATGGGGGAACACAACACCTCCCTCCCAAGATGAAAAAATGCCACCATGCTGTCATATAATAAAAATTATTATTCATTTCAGTGTGCTGTTTTCTTTCCCTTTTTTTGTTGATGCTTTCCTTGACTCAGAGTTATTTTATTTCTGGTGGTTCAGTTCTTCATTCATTTTTCTCTAAGGACTTGCAAGTATTTGCATTCTGCTTTGCCCAACCCAGTGCCCTATCTACAAGCTCAGGTGAAGAAGAAAAAAGGATAATGTGGTGTTCAAAAAAAGGGTAACTAAAACAGTCAAGCGGATGGAGCCGCTGCCCTGTGAAGAAGTGTTGCAGCATCTGGGGTGTTTACGTTTAAAGAAAAGAAGAGGAAGAGGCAGCATGGTAAAGTAAAGGGACCCCTGACCATTAGGTCCAGTCATGGACGACTCTGAAGTTGCGGTGCTCATCTTGCTTTATTGGCCGAGGGAGCCGGCGTACAGCTTCCGGGTCATGTGGCCAGCATGACTAAACCGCTTCTGGCAAACCAGAGCAGCACACGGAAACGCCGTTTCCCTTCCCGCCGGAGTAGTACCTATTTATCTACTTGCACTTTGATGTGCTTTCAAACTGCTAGGTTTGCAGGAGCAGGGACCGAGCAACAGGAGCTCACCCCGTTACAGGGATTTGAACCGCCGATCTTCTGATCAGCAAGTCCTAGGCTCTGTGGTTTAACCCACAGCACCACCCCACAGTGCCACCTGCAGCATTGTAGAAGCTTATAAAATTATCCCTCAGTCTATGGGTCCACATGGCTAGGGTGTTCAGAACATTTTCAAAGCATTTGTCCATGATGGCCTACTCAGTGGCAGAGCTTCATGCTCCAGCACCAGGAGGCGGAGAGCAGGCGGGGTGGGGCTGCCGCACGTCCCAGGGGCGTGGCACATCGCCTGCGGGGGCGTGGCACCCAACATGGGCAGGGGGCAGCCACGATGGCACCCCACCGGGATTGCGCTGCCGTGGGCGGTGCGCTCCCCCCACACTCCTCTTCCTCCACCGGTGGGCCTACTGTCATCGTAGAGGGATCCCCATGACCCTGTAAAGCCAATCAGATACCCTGTTTTGACTCATGTCCTCCTTTCCCCTTTCCCCAATTGGCTAGAGAGTTCAAAACCTTTCCCTATTGGTCCATGATGGCCTACTGTCATGGTAGAGGGGGTCACATGACCTGGTAAAGCCAACTGAATACCCTGTTTGGCTGAGGGTTCAAAACCTTGCCTTATTGGTCCACATGGCTACGGGTTTCAAACTTCATCCTATTGATCCACGATGGTCTACTGTCATTGCAGAGCGGGCCAGTGGTGCTGTAAAGCCAATCAGATACCCCATTTTGGTCCTGAGGTGCTAAAGTTCTATGCACACTTACAGTGCAGTAAACCTCAATTAACACAGCTGCCGTTTACTGCTAAGTAATCATGGATCAGATCAGTTTCTCATTATGAAATGAAAGTTCTCTCTCCTCTCCCTGACAGGAGCTCTAACATGACTCAAGCTCTTAAAAATATGGCACTTATGGGGAAGACTCTGAGCCATGCCCTCCCTTAGACATGGAGATTATGACAATAGACTTGTGCATTTGAATGGCAGAACAATGTTTACAAATGTAATATGTAATTGCATATGCCACATGAAATAATATATCATTTATACAAACTCTTGTGTTTGGATTTACCTTTTCTCTGTGTCCAGTTGCAACTATACTGTCTGAGATGTTTTGGTTGTATTACAGTAGACCCACAGCTTGTGTGCATTTAACTTGTGCACATTCAGCTTTATGCGCTTGGAAATTTTATATATAAAAAAAAAAATTAAAGGGGGCAGAAAGTGGGTGGGCAAACAGGAAAAGAGAGTTTGGTGACCCCAGTCACAGTGAGACTGCAGCATGAAACCTTCAATAGGTCCGTTGCTTTCACTTATGACTCAGATGGGATTAATAGTGGGTTGAACTGTGGCAATGATTTTGTTTTGTTTTAATTTAATCACACTCAATATGTTAATGGGCTTACTAATGCCAGGATGTCTGTGCTATGAATGACCAGCCATAAGACCCTTTGGGGCAGGCATCCCCAAACTCGGCCCGCCAGCTGTTTTGGGACTACAACTCCCATCATCCCTAGCTAACAGGACCAGTGGTCAGGGATGATGGTCCCAAAACAGCTGGAGGGCCAAGTTTGGCCATGCCTGCTTTGGGGTGTTTGTAATACTAATCCTACTCAGAGTTGACCTGTTGAAGTTAATGGACATCTCTAACTTAATTACTGAGTAGGAGTAGCATTAGATACAACCCTTTGTTGTTTTTGCTGCAGAAGACTGGCTGGAAATTTCCTCTGGAAAGTACAAATACTTGAAAGATTCCAATCATTCAGAATGGTTCTAAGGTCGATACTATTCAGGGTTTTCTTTAACTCAAGTATGCCCTCTGCTGGTTAACTAGAGAAAGATACATTTAAAAAAATATATATCTTCAATTTCTATCTAGCAGGAAAGGAAAATACGTTGCTCTCCAGATGTTGATCCCAGAAGGGACCAAGAGAATTGTATTCCAGGCAACATCTGGAGGACTGAAGCATTTTCCCCTCTGCCTTACAAAAACTGATTTTTTTATTTTAAAAAATACTATATGGAACAATGGTAAAGGTAAAGGGGCCCCTAACCGTTAAGTCCAGTCGCTGATGACTCTGGGGTTGCAGCGCTCATCTCGTTTTACTGGCCAAGGGAGCCAACATTTGTCTGCAGACAGTTTTTCCTGGTCATGTGGCCAGCATGACTAAGCCGCTTCTGACAAAACCAGAGCAGTGCACAGAAACACCGTTTACCTTCCCGCCGGAGTGGTACCTATTTATCTACTTGCACTTTGACGTGCTTTCGAACTGCTAGGTTGGCAGGAGCTGGGACCGAGCAAGGGAGCTCACCCCGTCACAGGGATTCGAACTGCCAACCTTCTGATCGGCAAACCCTAGGCTCTGTGGTTTAGACCACAGCGCCACCCGCGTCCCATGGAACAGGTGTGCTAATTGTTGCACTCCTTTAAAATCTGTGCAGGTGATGGGAAAACCAACACTTAACAGACTTTATGGAGCAAGGGTTAGTGACCTCTGGAAAACCTCCAGCTGTTGTTGCACCAGAACTCCCATTATCCTATACACCTTGGGACTGGGATACCTGAAAGATAACCCCTTATATAACCAACCAACAGTGGTGTAGCATGGGTTGCAAGCGCCCGGCAAGTTAAGTATTGCGTGGGCCGTTAGCATTCCCTGAGTCCTTTCCACCAGTCCAGTATTGAACCCCTTACCCCATCAACACACATGTATTGTATCTCCAGTAAGTGTGCTTGGGATCCTAGCCTTCAACATGGAAAGGTGTACATGGAGCAACAATCAGGTGTTTACGAAGCCAGCATGCAGTCCTCAGGCTAGTGGTGGCTCCCTGTTGAGTGTTGCCCAGGCAATTGCTCTGTGGGTGAGAAGATCCTGCAGATCTCATGTTAAGAGGAGGTCCATTCCATACAATGTAGGAATTTAGTGTCTTGGTACCAACCCATTGGAAATCCCTCCTGTTAAATTTTAGGCTGCTGCCATCTGTTTTCTTTTTTGTGTGTGTGCCTACTGAAGACCTTTCCCAGACTGCATGTGTACTGGACCTGCTTTTAGATATTTTACTTGGTTTATTGCTTGCGTGATTGCTTGCCTCCTTTGGGAGGAAGGGTGCGATAGAAATTTAATAAACAAAGAAACACCCCTGACAACTGAGCTACAGCCTTGCAGCATCTTGGGGGCCATTGGTTGCTCACCCCTGGTCTACACTGACTGGCAGTGGCCCTCTTTTGTATACAAAAAAGAAGAAGAAATAAACTCATGTGCTTGCCCATTCCTCAAACCAAAGATCCTGCTTCAAAAAGACATGGTACCAGATATGGGGCAGGGGAAATAAGCTGGTTATTAAAACTGCAACAGAAAATGAAAGTTTTCCTCTGCCAGCCTTAGTATTTAGCAGCATTCACCACATGAATAGAGGCATCGCACACAGGAATTTTGCCTGCACCTGCTCACAGCTGGTCCAGCTGCAGGATCCACAGAGGCAGATCTGGGTTCCAGGAAGTGTTTTCTTCTTCTTCTTCTTCTTTATTAAATGTCTATACTGCTCTTCATCCAAAGAGCGCAGGGCGGTTTGCAATATAAAACATACCATAATAACAAACAAAAATACACAGACCCAAACACAGTTTAAAAGACCACAGATTGTTAAATAAGCCAAAGACCTGGGAGGAAAAAGGAATGTTTTCACCTGGCACCTAAAGATATGTAATGAAAGTGCCAAGCAAGCCTCCCTGGGGAGAGCATTACACAAACAGGGAGCCACTGCAGAAAAGACCCGTTCTCATGTTCCCACCTTCCAGACCTCTCATGGGGTAGTTCATACGGGGAAAGGCGGTCCTTGAAGCTTTGCAATTCTGAAATGTTTAAGGCTTTATAGGTAAAAACCAACACTTTGAATTGGACATGGACACTAATTGGCAGCCAGTGCAGTCAGGCCGAGATTGGTGTTATATGTTTAAACCATCTTGCCTTGGTGAACAATTGGGCTGCCAAATTCTGCACCAGCTGAAGTTTCCAACTATCTCCAAAGGCAACTCCACATATAACATGTTGCACTAATCTAACCTAGAGGTTACCAGAGCATAAAGAGCAGTAGTTAGGCTCTCCCTGTCCAGATAGGGGCATGGCTGGGCCACCAACCAAAGTTAATAGAAAGCATTCTACGCCATTGTGGCATCCAGAGCCTCATGAGACAGCAAATGATCCAGAAAGATTCTTAAGCTATGTACCTGCTCCTTCGGAGGGAGTGTAACCTCATCAAGAGCAGGGCAACCACCCATCTGGTCTAGGGAGCCACCCACTAGCAGTGCCCCAGTCTTGAGCTTCGGTTTGTTGGCTCTCATCCAATCCATTACTGAGACAAGACAACGGTCCTGCATATCCATCGCCACACCTGAAGATGTAAAGGAGAAGTAGAGCTGTGTGTCATCGGCATATTGCTGACAATGTACTCCAAAAACTCTGGATGTCCCTACTCAGCAGTTTCACATAGATGTTAAAGAACATAGGGGACAAAATCAAACCCTGAGAAAGCCCATATTGAAAGTTCCATGGGACCGAACACTCCCCAAGCATTACCCTCAGGAAGTGAACATCCAAGGAGGACTGGTACCACCACAAAGTGGTACTACCTACCCCTAACTCAGGCAGCCACTCCAGAAAGATATCAAGGTCAATGGTATCAAAAGTCAACAATTAAGAGGGACACATGTCTCTCCTGACAGAGGTCATTATAAAGAACGACCAAAGCACATTCTGTCCCTAAAACCCAATTGAAATGCATCTATAAAATTGGCTTCATCCAACAGAGCCTGGATCTGGTCCATGACCACCTGCTTAAGAACCTTGCCAGAAATTGCTTAGATTTTCCAAATACAGGGAGGGTTTCCTAAGGAGTGGTCTCCTTCAAACAAGCAGGAACCACCTCCTCTCACAAGAAAACATTAATCACCTCCCTGGCCCAGCCAGCTGTCTCCTCCCCGCTAGTTTTTATCAGCCAAGAGGGCAAAGGGTTCAGAACACAAGCGGTCGCTCTGACCGATCCAAGCGCTATGTTTGTGTCCTTGGGCCTTACTGAAACTCATCCAACAGGACAAAGTAGTGCCACGTAGCCTCCTCTGCGTAACATCGGAGATAAGGTCTCACCAGATGCAAGTGATTTGGTCTTCAAAATGCTTTGTAAACAAGTTACAGTGAGCTACCATTGGTTTTGCTGCCTCCTTTGGGGCAGACCATCAATGGCCCCACGCTACCCAGAAAAGCTCTGCAGGGTGGCCAGAAGCCCGAGTTCCATGAGACATTGGGGAGGCTCATCACATACACCTGATGTCACATGTGCAACACATACATGTGACTTCACAAGTGTCAGGAGGAGGCAGTGAGGCCTGGCAAGGCCTGCCACCACTGTAGGGAGGCCTAGCACGACCCAGTCCCTCAAGATTCGGGGCATGGGCATAGCCTAAGGCAGAGCTGCCCCCACCCCAATAAAGTAAATCAATAAAAATACTTAACTGAGTTTCTGCCCCCACTAACATAAAGCCTGGCTATGCCCATATGGACCATAAAGAAGGCTGATCGCCGAAGAATTGATGCTTTTGAATTATGGTGCTTTTGAATTATAGGAGACTCTTGAGAGTCCCATGGACTGCAAGAAGATCAAACCTATCCATTCTTAAGGAAATTAGCCCTGAGTGCTCACTGGAAGGACAGATCCTGAAGCTGAGGCTCCAATACTTTGGCCACCTCATGAGAAGAGAAGACTCCCTGGAAAAGACCCTGATGTTAGGAAAGATGGGGGGCACAAGGAGAAGGGGACGACAGAGGACAAGATGGTTGGACAGTGTTCTTGAAGCTACCAGCATGAGTTTGACCAAACTGCGGGAGGCAGTGGAAGACAGGAGTGCCTGATGTGCTCTGGTCCATGGGGTCACGGAGAGTCGGACACGACTAAACGACTAAACAACAACAACATGCCCATGAATGGAGGCACTAAAGCATGTCTTCTTTGCTGCCTTCATTGCCACTAAGTAGGCTTGATCACAAACCCCCAGCAGCGTTCAATGCATTTGCCCCTTCTTTGCTTTGTAGCTGGTGTTGCAGCTAGGAGATGCAGGTACAGGTCACAAGACGCTTGCCTGATGGTGAAAGGCTCAACAGGTGCAAGGCCAGCAGGAGTGAGTGGGTAGCTGTGGGTGGTGAGAATATTTCTCCTCTTGCCCCCCCCCCCCCGATTCTTGCCCAAAACAGCAGTCAGTCCCTGGGTTCTGCAGTTGGAGCGACTACTGTAGCCAAAGCCACTGCGGGGCGCTCTTGGTTTACTCGCTGTTTTTGGAGAGCTAGAGTCTGAAGCGCGCACACCCACTGCCCCGCTCCCAGCTCCTGCCAGCACCAGGGGCTTTTGTGAGCGAGAGAAAGCTCGCCAAGGGGCTGGGGCTTGTGTGCTCTCGTGGGTTCCTGTTGCGGGAGCCTGGGAAAAGAGGCTGTGGAAGGTACAGCAATGCCTGGAGAAACACTGAGTAGGCGTTTAGGTGCGCGGGGGGTATGTGTGCGTGCAGGTGAAGTAGAAGTAGGGCCATCCCTAGCTTAGGGCTTATGCGCACATTCCCCCCCCCCCCCCACACACACACCCTATTTCCAGGCAGAACTTTAACGCTCCTTGTCAGAGCGCAGGAAGTCCCGCTCTTTAAATCTGAATAAGAGCAAACGTCAATGCGGGAGAAGGGGCGATTTGTCACCACCTGGGCAAGCATGTGCACTCTCCCTTTCTCGCTGGCTTGGAAAGTTGCTTTTTTCTTCCCCCTCTCCTGCCTTGTGGGCTTCTCCTCGCTGCTCCGATTGGCTCTCTCAATGCTCAGTGGGGCTTGCTTCGGAGCGGGGGGGGGGCGGATGGGGACAAGCGGAGATCGACCTAACCCAGTTGCGCCGACCTTTCCTTTGTTTGAAAGCTTTGCAATTTCAAAGGAACCAGGTTTATGCAATAGCATAAACCAGTCAATAGCAGAACCAGTCAGGCAGAGAGAAACGCGTGGCAGTTTCTGAGCGGAGCGTTGTGGGGAGGGAGGAAAAGACGCATCCGATTCCATTCATTTATTGGTGATTTGAGGGCACCATCCACTGGGTAGTTCTCGGGTCCTTCGAGGCGTTTGCGCAGGAGAATTTCCCAAGAACACACCTTTTCAGTGGAGGTTTTTATTAACTCACGGCACTTGGAAAAATAAATAAATCACCGCCTGTGCGATTCCACGTCCAACAACTGACCATTTCTGTATGGTGGTGGTGGTGGTGGTGGTGTGGTTTAGTGTTGGAATAAGATCATGGTTCGAATCCCCACTCCGCCATGAAGCTTACGGGGTGACCTTAGGCTAGTCATTTCCTCTCAGCCCAACCACCTACCTTTGTGGAAAAAGGGAGCAATGCGCCATCTTGAGCTCAGGTGGAATAGAAACCCAACAAATAAATCTCTAAGGCGTGTTTAAAAAACACCTCCTTGTATACCATCATTAAAGTTGGTCTGGAGGTTTCGGCTGGATGATCTCCCGTATCACCCCAGATTATTAAATAAACTGCCATCATCGATGCTTTTTACAAAGCACACGTGCTCTCTGCCTGGGTAACACTGACCAGCCAGGTCTACTCGGAAGCAACCCTTCCTCGCTGCAATGAGGCGAGCTTCCCAGCCAGCGCGCTTGCTGAGGATAGCAGCCCCTTCATACCCTACGTTTCGGTTATGTACTTTGTTTTTAAAGCACAAATAAGAAAAAGTTTCACTTCCCTATTGGAAATCGGAGACAAACGCTGAGCATCGGATCGCTTCGGGAGAGGAACTTGGGGGATAGTCAGCCTCCTCGCTACCTGGGGTTTTGTTTTTGGATCCGCTAAATCAGTGGGCAAAGAGCAGTTTTGTGGCCGCAGAACTAGATCTCTCCTCCCCATCCGCATCCCCAGCAGCCTTGAACTAAAAGCAGCATGCGCGCGCACACAGCATTTTAAATAACACATCTCTTTCTGCTTTCCCCATTCTGCTTTTCCTAAGCGTCAAAATTATGGACTATTCTCCGATTCTCCCCTGCAGTAGTTAGAAACATATTTCCTTTTTAAAAAATCATTACTGACGACTTGCGAGACAGGATTTAATGTTTATCAAAGGCTGTTTCATTTAACGTGATGTTGTATTTGCCATGTGAATTCATGGTTGTGATGCGAAAGCTAAGAACTGTTTAAAATGTTCCAGTTTGAATTTTCTTTTTTTCTCCTTAGCCAATTTGGTCCTTTTCCAATCCAGCATGGAAACATGCAACTGGCATGTGATTAAATGTTCTTTTTAGTATGGTTTTTATTAACTATCTCTGGTATGGAGTGGTTGGAATTCAGGTGTCACTTGACAGCACCTTCCTATGCATTTCTACGCAGAAGTTCTGCTGAGTTCAATGGGACTTACTCCCAGGTAAATTGCCGTAGGATTACAGCCTAACCTATTTACTATTTCATGTCCCTGCTTTGTCACGTGCACTTTACAGAAATGGTCCACAAAAGCCTGTGGCACAATGCATTTGCTAAATTTTAAAATCCCACCAGTATCTTTGCGACTTTATTAAAGAAGCAACAACGCAGTTCTAGCCGTTCCTACTCAGAAGTAAAGGAAGTTAACGGGGCTTGCTTCCACATAAGCGGGGCTAGGACTTCAGCCTTGAATGCTCATGTAAACATTTACAAATTGACTGCTTGTAGAGAGGGTAGCAGTCGTGTACTCGCTTATTCGGGGAGGGCATAATGGCTGTGAATTTCTAAGTTTTCCATTTAGAAGTAATGAAATAAGTAATGAAAACAGATTTTGGGAAGCAGGTCTGGTTTATTGTTTTACTCATAAATGGCAGGGGGTTTTTATGTTATTTATAGAGAACGCAAGTGCTGCTTAAAATTTGAGTTAAATGCTGAGGTGAGGGCTGAGATTTGGAGATTCCAGAGCTCTCACTCTTCAGAGGGACAATCTGCAAATTACTGTGGATTCCCCAAAACTGTTGAGGACTGTGTTGCTGGACAACTCCTGTAGTCCCTGCCTATTGGCCCTGGCTGGGATTCATGTGTCTAAATGTCCAACAATTTCTGGAGATCCACACAGACTAGCCACCACCAATCTAACCCAGCATAATTTATTGCAAGAAGCAGTGGTTTTCCATAGTCTCAGAGTGGTCTTTAGACTCCTTTTCCTAAGCAGAGATGTGAACAGGATGGACACAGTGGAATTCAGTGCCTCAGAATGTAGTGATGGTCTCCAGCTTGGACTTCAAGAGTAGACAAACTCAGTGGGTAGAGCATGACTCTTAATCTCAGGGTTCTGAGTACAAACCCCATGTTGAGCAGAAGATTCCTGCATTGCAGGGAGTTGGACTAGATGACCCTTACGGTCCCTTCCAACTCCACAATTTTAAGATTCTATGGTTAAGGCTATCAAATACTAGTCATGAAGGCTATGTGCTAGTGTCAAGGGGGCAAGGCAGTGAGAGTCTTGGATTGGTCTTGCTGCTGTGCCTGCACCATGCCAGCCACTCCACTGGCTGCTGCCTCTAGGCATGTAGCAATCTTTTTCACAGTGGCATTCTTGTGTCTGCCTTGTTTGCAAGGACCATGCAAATTTGCCAAAAATGACTCAGTATGCTGGTGGGGCTGTGGAGAAGGCAGGAGGCAAAGAAGAGGTGACTCTTCCCTGTTGTTTTCACTGTATTAAAAAGCACCCATAAGTAACAACGGGAGAGACACCATTCTCCCTCAGCGGTAAAATGTCTTGCACCTGCTGGAGGCTGTCAGTAACATGCAAGTGGAAAACGTACTGCAGGAATGCTGACCCCCAACTCCACAATGTGCAGGCAGTGTAATTGAGAATTGGCACATCAAGAGAAACTTGCCATTACTTCATTGCAGAAGAGAATCTCTACATGCAGAGTGTTAAGCTGGGCCACTAAAACTGCATATGCATCACATCCAGTTGTTTTGATATGCTTTCTGCAAATAGGGCAGCTATGACAGGACACTAGACATGTTTTGTATAGAAGCTGCTTGAGGTGTCGAATGGAATCACAGGATTCTAGAGTTGGAAGTGATCCTGAGGGTAATCTAGTTCAACCCGCTGCAATGCAGGAATCTCAGGTAAATCATATATGAAAAATAGGGTGTGTACCAAATTCTGGGAAACTGGCACTGAAATCAGAACTGCAGGTGGGTTACGTTAATTCAGAAAGTAATGTGACTCCATCCAAGTAAACAGTAAAATCATTTGGAAATTTGTAATCTGTCAAATCCTGTAGTGTGAAGAAGTTTTCCCCCAGTCTTGATATAGAAGAGTAACTTGTTACAAACTCCGAAAGCTCTCAGGCTAGCTATCCAAGGTGAAAAACAGATGGAACAAGTCTGAGACCATCTTGTCTTCCGAGCCTTTTCGACTTGGCCTGGGAGGGAAGAGGACTGACTACAACTACAAAAACTGAGGCTGCTGAACAGACTCTTGGGCTGGGGTGTTTTTTGGGGATAGGGGTGTTGCTGTTGTTTTTTGTACCTTTATTTTACATCTTGTGATTTAGCTGAAATTGTTCAGCTTGGTTGTGTATTTTTTGATGTCTTTTTATTGTCTATGACCACTTTTGCCATGTTGCAGTTATGTATTTTTTTCAGGTTGTAAGCAGTCTTGAATATGGAACTATAGAAAGGCGGCATACAATATTATGCACGTATATGTGTATATATGCGATTCATCTTGTGTCATGTATTATGGATAGATGTCAGTTACACAAGGTCTCACTGAAAACAATGGAAACTTAAATCCCACTGATTTCAATAGATAGTACCTATGCATTCTTAGAAATCTTTGCTATTGGTTCTTATTTTCAAATAAGTGTGCATCAGAATGCAACATCAATCATTATTAAGTTTTGATAAGACTGTATGCATATGCCCACAATTACAGTAGCAACACAGAATCAGAACAATTTAAATCAGACCAACTTAATACAGGTGCTAGGGCTTCTGCAGAGCTTGGACTTTCAACAACTTTAATGAACACCAGTGAACAGCTTATATCCCTAAAAATTATTTTCTCTTGATGAGCTTGATAAATACAATTACAATTCGGGCAGGTAGGAGAATGGGGGGTGGGGAGGAGACACAAACTTATCTTCAGTTAAAGAAATGTTTACACCAATCATCATTGCATAACATCTCTACTTTAAATTATTAACCCAATTAGTGCTTTATTCACATTTTAAAAACTTGTACAATTTATTACAAATATAAAACAGTGCATTTTCCATACATTATCCCAATTCTGAGACAAAAAAGCAAAAGACATGGAAAAAGCTTTAATTTTTATAAACATAACATTTGCACCATTCATACTCTTTTTTTATTTTCTCCTCTACCCTTGATTCAAAAAGATCAAACTTACAACATACTGTAGGTTTATTTTTATTCAAAAAGTTACTTGTCTCAAGACATAAATACAAATCAGAAAACAGTACAATTAGGACAATAGAATGTGGAGGACAACAGGTTAAGGTAAATATATAAAACATTTTTAGTTTGAAAACATAAAGCTGTAAGAACTGCTTTCACAAAGAAACACTCCTTCAAGAGTAAGAAAAAAATCAGCTTAAGTTTAAATCATATATACAGTCCTTTCAGCAGTTCTATTTAAATGCAGTGGTGTGGAGAAGGGGGGAAATATAGGCAGTACGTTTTTAGACATGATAGTATGAAGCTAGGCAGATTGGCTCCGTGTGTTCATTAACCCATGATTTTTCAAAATAATTATGTCATCACGATACTTTAGAAAACCTATGGTTTATGGCTACCACAGCCCACAATTTGATTTTTTGAATGAATAAGAGGCCTTTTTAAAAATATTTGCTTATCTGAGGAAGTTATTGTATTGCAAGCATTTTAAGGCGCATGGAATGATTAGAAATTATATACCTCAAGAGCTGAGAGACAACTGACAAAAAATATACATATGTAATATAAGTTAACATTTCCTTTAAAGTGATGTGTAGCTGCCTAAGCCTTGCAGTGAGTTGATGTCAAAATGGCATAGATCCATGTTTTTATTTAGAATGGTTAAATTTAATTGTGAAAAAGTCATGAAAGAAATTTAAAGCTTAGCTTTCAAAGAATATTATGGGGGGAATTGATGAATTCTATTATCCAATTTAATTTACATACAGAGGAAATGTACTGTAACCTGTTAGAAGTATTAACCTGAAGACTGCTTGCAAAGACAGAGATAGATAAACCAATATAAAATACAAAATTAAAAATCATTTTTAAAGCATGAGTTTTCATGCTCATCTATTTTTAAACATTGTTAAACTTTCAATATATTTCTGAAACCTCATAATTTTTAAGTTGGAATTTAAAAGTAAGAAAAAACTAAACAAACTGCGCAATTATAAAATCAGCACCAATTTATATATATATATATATATGTATGTATATTTATATATATATATTTATTTTATTTAGAATTTAGACCCCTATTCCCACACTCTAATAAGCTGTATATTTTTTGTTTAGATTTTTTTTTCTGCAAACATACTACAATAAGCTTCTTTATTTGGAGACAAAATACAGTGGCACTACTGGAAGGAATTTCACAACATTACATTTTTCTTAAAGGACAAGCAAACTCTCAGGGTCATAAATGGGTAAGCAGGATTGATCTCAGTGCTTTCTGGCAGTTTATGGTTTCTGAATATTTCATGAATATGCAATAAGCAAGTTTTGGGAGGCTTGGGCATTTTAAGTCCTAAAATAGCTTTTGAGTAAAACAATCAGCTTGTAAGTTTATTTCTCTCTATGATTATTGTAAGTTAACCAATGCTTCAGTTGACCAAAATTTATAGCATTTCGCTGAAAATGCTTCAAGTCCCTTCCAACAATTCAATGATTCTCTGAACCATCCCATCATTTCAGCTCATAATTTCAACAGTAATCTAGAATAAGTCATGATTATTTGAATTCTATCAGAAAAATCATAAAGAGGAGGGCTTGAAAATGCACCAAGCCCCTATCCAACAGCTACGAATTTCAAAAAAGTGATTATTTACTATGATTTGGAAATAAACTAATATTACATAAATAAAATACTGGTTTGCCAACAGAAACTGTAGCTTATCCTCAAGTTGTTTACTTGTCCTTTATGTTTCAGGCAAACAAAACTGCCTCTTAAATGTACTGGATCTTGTAAGCACATCATTCTCCTTAGAGAAAAAATCTTATTTAGAATATCGCTGTATCTACCACATGTTTTTTATTTTAAAAATCTCTTCCACATTAGAAAACAACTTCAGCATGGTGTTATCGGTTGTACTGGAATTAAAACATTGATACCCCAAGAACCTAGAAGAGAGGGGGAAAATGTATGAAGTTGAGATCAGGTTGTATTTTTTTTTTCACCAGTGTCTACAGCAGTTAATATCTATAAACAGAAAATACTTTTAGTGTATACACCAGCAGCGTGAAGCTGTCTGCCAGGCCTCTTATCATACAACATCCACTGAGAAAGGGGAGCCCTAAGTGTAGATGCTAAATCGCTGCTTGCCCTATCTGGGGAACTCTTTCTCAGTGCAAGCCAATCAGCGTGGAAAGAGAGAATGGGGTTGAGTTTGTGTGTACATTTTGGCCTTGGGACACTTTGGGTGCTGGTCCCTACTTTGGGCATGCTGCCCCCAACCCCTTTCCCCTGAGGGAGTTTAGCCTGAAGCAGGGAGTCCCACATCCCAGTAAATACTAAGTAGAAAATAGAGCATTACAACTTTTTCTCTTTTCCTCATGATGAAATTGGGTTAGTGGAAATATATAAAGAACTGCAAATCCAGAAGGTAATGCAGCTTATTCATATTTAAGCTACAACGTATTTCAGCTACATGCAGAAGAAATGTAATGCAAATAATTTCAGTTGGGTTGAGCACACCAAGACAATATTTAACATGAATCTGTAGAATACAGAAAGCAGGTCACTAGAAGTGAAGACTTTTCATTTTTCCAACTGTGGTTACATTAGAATTATTAGAACTGTACTAAAAAATATTTATGTGTAGAGAAACCAAGGGTAAAATTTGAATCAATGTGCATTTCTTTATATATACATTTCCGTATCTACCAGTTGTTTCCCTTTCAGGTGCCTATGCTAGAAAAACAATGAAACAGAACTTATGGCTTGGAAGGAAAAGTTAAAAGAAGTCTAGTAAAGGTTATTGTTTCCTTCTGAAATTAAAAGCCAAAGTCTGTCTATTTCTAAAAACTATGTATTCACATTCAGGTAGGTAGCTGTGTTGGTCTGACACAGTCAAAATATATAAGAAAATTGTCCTGTAGCACCTTAGAGACCAACTAAGTTTGGTTTTGGTATAAGCTTTCATGTGCACTTCTTCAGAACTGTATTTACAGCTACCACAAGACTTTTTGATCAAAAAATTTAGTATCTACTGCCATCTTGTGGTGCAATTGATAAAATGCTGCTACTTTTCCAATTCAAGCAAAAGGAACTGACTGATTTACTCTAGGCCAGCATTCCTTGGTGCACCTTCCACTTTGGCACCAATCCGCTGTGACACCAATCCACCCCTGCTGCTGTTCCCTCAATCCTACCTATCCCCATGTTCCCCAGAATGGAAGGCAATGGAACTTTTGTAAGAGAGATGTTCATTTGCCATACGCAGCAGGTCACTGCTATCTTAAACCCCTCAAATGCATGGTGTTGATTTTAAGCAATGCATTTGGGGGACCCAAGATTACAGCTGCCTACAAAAAAATCACCACCAACCCAAGGAAAGAAAAAGGCAGGAAAGGAAGGTGGGGAGAGATCAGAGACTAGGGATGGGAAGAATATAATGAAATGAAAACAGAGACAGGACCAAGAATCACACATGTAGAAAAGACATTGAGTCAGAGGGTGCTCTTAAAAGTTTATGACTAGCCACCCCACCACACCCCCCAACACACATTGGTAGCTATTTTGTGGTCACACACATGACAAAAAAGGACTACTCTTGACAAAAGTGTGACAACCTGGGTTCCATGAGGGGAAAAAGGAGGATATAAATGCAAGAAAAGAAAGGAAGCTGGAAGGGCAACAGGATGCTAATTTTAAGTGGATTGTGGTTTAGATTAAATACTGTAAAAATATGCTATTCATTATTAATTTTCCCATGATTGGATTCAAGAGCCTTTTAGCAATCAGGAAGCAGCAGCTGGGGTATCTGTGTGACTAAACAGTTTACAGATCACCTTCAAAGGCTCTTCCCAACTCCTAATTACTTAACCTGACCTACTTATGAGTGAATGAAATACAAGTCAAATAGAGTAAATATAGAGCCCAATAACTACAGTGGTACCTTGGGATGCAAATGGGATCCGTTCCGGAGCCCCGTTCGCATCCCAAATAGAACATAAGACGCGACAGTGCGTCTGCGCGTTTTGCCGCTTCCGCGCATGATGTCATTTTGACCGTCTGCGCATGCGCGAGCAGCGAAACCCGGAAGTAACGCGCTCCATTATTTCCAGGTCGCCGCGGAGCGTAACCCAAAAATACTTATCCTGAAGCGTATTTATCCCGAGGTATGACTGTAACACAATTGTTTTTACATTGGGAAGATACTCTCTAGGAGAAAGGTTCTGTGGTGTTTAGTCTCTTATTTTTTATTGTAACTTTTCTTCTATTTTAATGGGTCCACATTTTCACTAGAGTAGTCAAAATTTGTGGTTCTGTGCCTCATCTCACCATGAGCTTCAGGGGCACTAGTACTGTAACTAGAGGTCAGGAACAACCCCCCTACTAGATACAAACTCAGGAGGAAGGGGCAGCCCATTTCATGGCAACCTTCAGGCTCAACTGGGAGTACCTCTGGAATGAACGCAGAATTTATGTGCTAGCACCTTCCAAGCTCTGAGCCAAGTAGAAGGTCCTTACCACAGCTGCCAAGGAGGAAGTGATGTTCGCCCTGACAAACTAATTTGTAGATCATCAAATATTGCAATTAAATACATTACCCAGCTTGTCATATCACACTTACAGATTCATCCATGATTGAAGCAGGATCAAAGAAATCTGGCTTTAGCTCTGTTCTCTCTCTCCTGTTCTTTGATGGTGGCTGAAAAGCAAATCAAGTATCATCATATTTGGATGTTTATTTATGCAATCTGCTTAGACCATCTAAAATTAATACACAAACTTCTACGAGTTTTATTTAAAATGTGTCAGCCAGTGAATAAAATCTAGAGATCTGTTAACATTTAATTTAGTTGACATACTAGGCAAAGAAATGGTGCATCCAGATTTAGTTCGCACAAAAGCAACATTTGCAGCCTAAAACCTGCTGTGGCAGAATCAGTGCAATGCTATGGCCATCTTATGAAGACAGATACAGCAGAGGAAAAGCTTTAAGATAGCAGTAATTGGTTTTTCTTACTAAATCTATGTCCATGGTATCGAAATCCATGCCTTCATTGAGATCTTCAATGCGCCCTTCTGATGACATCATCACATCTTCCACAATTGGCTCCTCGTCATCCTCCATTAGACTTGTGCCACGTCGACTGATATTTAAATAGTAATACAGAATTTTAACTTAGTCGTGTAATACATATAACTTATATAAAAAATCCATTGGCATTTGCCATCAAGTTACTTACAGAAAGTAAGCACTGGCAATAAAAACTCGACTACTGGAAGCTCTCAAAAGTTTATCTCAAAAAAAAAAAAAGTCACTCAGAGAATGAAACAACTTAAAAATGTAATAAATAAATGTGTGAACAATGCCTAGCCTTTCACCAATATGTATGTTTGAAACATAAATTAAGAACAATCTCAAAGATACAGTTTGCATCAAGACCCAACACTAGCAGTTTCTAATGAGTAAGCGGCTTCAGAAAGCATCAGATGTGCTAGTGCTTTGCCCTCCTTATATGCAGGCACATAATGCATCATTTTTAACTAACTTAAGAGAAGGGATTCAGCAACTCTTTTAAGATGATGGCTGCATTCAAAGGCTTGCACCACGTGAAATGACTGTCCAGGGTTCCAGCCAAAGACAAATATTCCTTGAGTGCAGTCCACATTGTATTCTCATTTGTCTTCCCATCTATATCCTGCTATGGCTCTGGAACTAGTGCAATTGCAATTCCTCCTTATCCCCCACCCCATCCCCTGGCAAGCTAGCTAGTACTGTTGATATAAATTTGTGTCCAATGTGGCAAACACTGCACCCTTGCTTATCATTCAGGTACGCAGGGCAGAATGAATGGGTTGAGAACAGCTGTTCCAAAAGAATGAAACATTTTAAACATTTGATGTTTACTGTGATTTTATGCAACCCAGTCAGATGGGTGGCATTAATAATAATAATATTTTGTTGTTGTTGTTGTACTAGAAACTCCACCAATTTCAAAGGCACTTTGCTGTGTGGCATTGGGAAAGTTCATGTGAGAAACTTGAGACTAAATCCCCAAAGGAAGCTAGTTTCAGAGTTCTTTAGATCTTGGCCAGATGTATCAAGGCACAAGGACTACAATTAAGAGATAAATAATGTAAACCCAAGGACAAAACATACTAGCGAAGAATAAGCAACATTATATATAGGCAACTGTTGCTTGAGCTTACATGGCATGCTGCAGGTTGGTTCTCAGCTTCACGTAGTTCATGGCTGCTCTCTCCTGCTGCTGTCTCGCTACTTCTTCCTGCTGCCTTTGAGCTAACATCCATGTTACCTGCGTACTTGAAAGAAGAATAAACAAGATTTTAAAAGAAGGGCAGACCAAATATTTCAGTAGTAGCAGCAAAGCACAAAGGAGAGAAGTGTGTATATACTTGTAATCAAGTGGAGGTTGGTGGTGTTCAGGCTGCATTGGATAGACACCCATGTAGCTTTCTTCAGGCCGCAATCTTTTGGGCTCCCTCATGATGGTGGAAGTGAGCTGCGGCGTCTGCATCATGACAGGTGTGTGCATTGTCTGCTCCCTGTTCATCCACATGCTGTCGCTACTGCTGCTTTCCTCAGCTAAAGAGATAAAACAGCTTTAGAATTCAAAACCCTTAACTAAAACAACTAAACAAAACTGCAGTGATATAGGTCACGTCTCTAAGAGTACAGTGCACTAATAAAATACCCTGGCAAGAAACTATCATTTTGTACAAAGCAAAGCAAACTACTTTCACTTCAATGAGCACCTTTCTCAGATAGGGTACTTCCCTCAAGGATGCTTGTTAATATATCTTATATATCTTGGAGTCTCTTGCCCAGTCTTTGAGTCTTAACTGTCCTGAGGCACAGCTGCTTAAACTCTTCTGTGACTGGGTGCTTGCTATGGACTCCCCAGATGAGCCCCCGCTGCTTCCACTGTGATTGACATGTGTGAAGCCATTGGACCCAGAGCACACTCTTTAGGATGTAGAGAAAGCATATGGGGTCTAGGTCCTTCCTGCAGCTGGTTTGCTACAGGGCTGCTCACCAAAACAATCTGCCAAATTCAGAGTAAAGGCCTGATTAATCATGGGTGAGTGAGACAATCTGTGCTAGCCACTCCCAGCTCCTGACCTACCACTGTCCAATCCTGGATTGGCACAACTTCCCTGATGAATGCAGGGAAACCTCATTTCAGGAGGCTTTAGGTCATCAGGAACAAATGCCAGGGGACAGATTGATTGGCAGGAATAGGCCTACCACATTAGCTGCTCAACCCTTTGCTTTCTGTAGCTCTGAGCGCTTCCCTCCTTTGCCCCTGCCTCCCTCCAACAAGACTTCTGGGCTGGAAGCACTGTACTTGCTAGGCAGTGCTGCCTGTACTGGTTACCTCCAAAAGAATAAATCTTTGTCTTTTTCTTGAGTTCCTTTCTTCTTTTTTAAGTGTCCCCCTTGTCAGTAACCCCAAGAAAGGAAAGTCAAAGGAAGAAAAAGAGCTAGTGTGGTTGCACAGACCTGGTAGTAGACCTCAACACAAATAACAACAACATCTCATTCCCACTTCGTAGGCACATTAGCTCTGCCTGACTACTGGAGCAACTCACCTGATGGTCCCCTCCTGTACTGCAGGAAAAAAGAATCAACAGGCATAGACTCAATGCAGAAAATCCAATTACCACTTCCTAAAATTATATGGCTCCAATTACCACTCCCTGAAATTTTATGGCTATCAGGAATATGGCATAGAGTCATTCATCCCCACCACCACTGATAGGTCGTTTCCTGCCAACCCAGCCTTGCCTGCAAAACATGCATCTGCAAAACCGCTTCAACTCATAGAAATCCCTTTCTGGCCCTAACAAAAGTTTGCCCAAGGTCTGTCAGAAGTCACAGAAGAGCAACTATGGTTTCAGAAAACAACGAAGGGAGGCAGGATCACACAAGTCAGTGGTCTGGAGTACAATAAATATGTTATTTTCACTAAGCCAAATTAAGCTGAAAGCTTTCTTATTTTATATATGACAGCTGGGTCAGATCTTTGGAAACAGTGGGCTACAAATAGCTAAGGTTTTGTGAGAGAGGCCTTCCCATTAAATGAAATCAGGAACTGTACTACAGTTTACATTTTAGCACTTCTCAAGTTGAAAGCCAAACATGCTGCAATGAAAAAATTAAAAATCCAAACCTTCTGGTAGTTTCCGCTTCCCTGTAGCTGGTTTTGTTTTTTTGTTCCTTACTGTAGACCCTCGATTACTGATTCCACTAATGACTGACATAGTATCGTCATCACCCCCAGCTAGCAAAGAGTTCCTGTAAGACATGAGTGGAAGCCACACATCTTCTCTTCGGAGAGACATCTGAAAAGTCATGAACTTCTCCAGATATACGTACCTTTAAGAAGGAACAATAAATTATTACTAACACACACTGGATATATATTTAACATAAAAATATCAAAAGTAATGGCACAGTTCTCTAAAGCTTTTAAATTCAAAGGTCTAAAGACAGAAACAGCATTTAAGTAGCAATTCTCCCTACAATAACAAAACAGCTAGCAGCCATGTCCATGTATTGCTTTTGTCAGCACAAACTCTAGCCATTCTTACATCTGCTCATTTTGTTTTTGGGTTATTATGTATTTTGTGTTCTCATTTGGTATTTGTATGTTATGAGCCACACTGTGATCTTTGGATCAAGGGTTGTATACAAATTTAATAATAATAATTGTAATATTAATTGTAATAATAATTCTGCACCCCACTAGCAGACTGCATCAAGTTAGAAATGACTGTTGAGTTGGCCCTAATCTGGAATGTAATAGCAAACAGACCCCTAGAGCTAGAATGGAATGGAATGGAATGGAATGTTGGCTCTGGAACTACTATCAAATTCTCCTCTGGAATTTTTGGTAAAAGCTATTCTTGTTCCATACATCATGGACAACCTACATGTATATCTTGTCCTAATTCTAGTGTCTCAAACAGCACAAGAAGACTTGGGCACTATGTCCCAGTGCTAAAGTTTGTCCACCCACAACATTCTGAAACAATTCTATTTTAATTAATTATTAAGCAAACTGAAGATAAAGTGTTCCACATTAAGGCACAGCTATTCTCAGAGAAATATATTACAGAAATGTTCTTAAAAGAACAAATGATGATACTTAAAAGACATCTGTGTAGCTTGTAAGAAAATCCAAATATAAAGAATGTACTTACACTGTTTTTTTGTCTTGCCTGAGAAGTTTGGATGAGAACTCACTCAATATATCAAGAAATGCCAGATTTAATGGTGGATGGCTCTCACCTTGAGGGTTAGGCTCTTTAAAAGCAAACTCTATGCCGTCCCTGAAAACAATTAAGAATTGAAGTGAGCAGTTATAAATAAGTTTTCACAAAGGGCAAAAAATTGAAAAACATACAGTAAGATTTCCCTTTGACATGAAAAGGCTCCAAAACAATTGATGCTAGAAAAATATTTCAAAAGGGTAAACAGTATTTTTTACATTTCAAATATTGCAAATCATGTATTTTACAACTGTGAATGAAACATTGTTCTCAATTAAAAGTAAACATTTTAAATGAAGCTAAAAGGATTTTTCCTATTTGTTTTTGTATTCTCATGGAATACAGGAAATTCAAAGTATGACACTTTTCTTTTTGGTGTTGTGTGCACATATGAAAGTGCTTTATGAAAGTCTACCCACTGCCTGATGCCCAACTTTGAAAAACAAAGGTGAAGCTAGGTCTTGAACCTCAGAGCTTCTTCATGCAAAACAGGTTCTCTGCCACTAAACTACAGCCTTATCCTCATAAAAAAGCTTCAGAAATATCATGGTCTACTTTCTGATATGCCTAGCTAGGCTAGAAGAAAGCAAGCTATTGTGCAGCAGATGGAGTAAAATGCACAGACCTCCAAGGGGTTTGTGTGATAGTATTGCTGAAATTACAGGAAGTTACATAGGTGGTGAATCTTTCAAACTGAGGTTCACATATGCCTGGAGAGTTATATTTGGCCTCTGCGCCACAGGTTCTACCCCTACCACAAAGACTGAATTGGCTAGAATTGAATATACCGTATTTTTCGCACCATAGGGCGCACCTGACCATAGGGCGCACCTAGTTTTTAGAGGAGGGAAACACACACAAAAATATTCTGAATCAAACGTTGCACTAAACTATTTAAAGCAGCAAAGCGGGCGGCTCCTGTCCATTTGCTGCTTTAAATCGAGCCTCAGAGGAGGGTAGGAAGGGGAACCATGGCTTATCTAAGTCCAGTTAATAATGCTGAGCCTGACTTATGGCCATCGAGATTAGCCTGGCCGTCTCAGTGGAAATCTGGGGAGGCTGGGGTGGACATTCCAGTGGTCAAAGTGTGGTTGTGTCTTCCTGCCCGGCATCTATTTCCTGCCCTCTTTCTCCCCTGCACCCCCGCACCCTGCTTCCAGGGAAGGAAGCAGAGCCATGGATCCTCTGCTCGCAACTGCAGTGGATTCCATCCACTTTGAAGCAGGAAAGTGGGAGAGGAGCTGCTTACAGGAGTGTAAGCTGCTCCCCTCCCACTTTGCTGCTTCAAAGGGAGCCCAGGAGGAGGGAATCCGCTGCATGGATCCCCTCCCTTCCCTCCTCCTGGTTGCTTTGAAGCAGGAAAGTGGGAAAGGAGCTGCTTACACGAGTGTAAGCTGCTCCCCTCCCACTTTGCTGCTTCAAAGGGAGCTGGGGAGGAGGGAATCCGCTGCAGCCACGAGCAGCGGAGGATCCATGGTCCCCTTCTTTCCCTCCTCCGTGGTTGCTTTGAAGCAGGAAGGTGGGAGAGGAGCTGCTTACACGAGTGTAAGCTGCTCCCCTCCCACTTTGCTGCTTCAAAGGGAGCCCGGGAGGAGGGAATCCGCTGCATGGATCCCCTTCCTTCCCTCCTCCGTGGTTGCTTTGAAGCAGGAAAGTGGGAGAGGAGCTGCTTACATGAGTGTAAGCTGCTCCCCTCCCACTTTGCTGCTTCAAAGGGAGCCGGGGAGGAGGAAATCCGCTGCAGCCACGAGCAGTGGAGGATCCATGGTCCCCTTCTTTCCCTCCTCCGTGGATGCTTTGAAGCAGGAAGGTGGGAGAGGAGCTGCTTACACGAGTGTAAGCTGCTCCCCTTCCACTTTGCTGCTTCAAAGGGAGCTGGGGAGGAGGGAATCCGCTGCAGCTTCCCCCACCTCCTGGAGAGCCTGCAGAAGCCGCCCGCTCTTTAAAGGGGCTGCGCGGCTTCTCCTGGCTTTTCTGGGGGGTGGGGGGGGGATTCCACCACCTCCCGCAAAAACGGCAGAAGCCGCCAGCTCTTCAAAGGGGCTGCGCGGCTTCTCCTGGTTTTTCTGGGAGGTGGGAGAAGGGACTAATGCAGCCAGTCAGTCCCTTCTCCCTCCTGGGGAAAAGCCCGCAAGAGCGCACGAAGCTTGTGTGCGGCTCTTGGGGGCTTTTCCCGCCTGCCTCCCCCTTGCATTCGCTCCATAGGACGCACACACATTTTCCCTTGCTTTTTAGGAGGGAAAAAGTGCGTCCTATAGAGCGAAAAATACGGTACTATTTATTTTAGACCTTCCACCTGCTAGAAATGGTGAGACTGATCACACATTAAAATTCACAAAAAGCTAAATAGTAATTCAAAACTCCAGAATGCATTTGTGTTTTCCGAAACAAAACAAAAAACAAAAAAATGGGAGCAATTACTTGTGTAGCATAGCAATGGCTTCTCTTGTTTTCAGTTGATCGAGTCCAAATGTTAAAGCAAAACGTCGAGCTAACTCCTTAATGCCACTGAAAGTTGGTGATGATCTGTCAAAGTTATACCCATTTTCTTGAATCATCTCATTGAAAAGCTGCATAAAGAAAGCATTTTTCAGTCTTAATAAACTTTTGTATAATTTAATGCATAATCTGACTATTTCCCCAAATCTTACAAAATGAGCGTCTTCTACCAACTTTAACCAAAACCATCTTAAGAGCTAGTCTTTCAACATAAAATAATAACTTTGCTTACACTCCAGCAAGATATAAGTTTATAAAGACGGGAGTATTACTTATAACAATACAATGAAGTGTACAGAGCATTCTGTCTGCTGAATTCCATCCCCCAAAACTTGATTGAAGCTTACAACGTGCATACCCATATGTCAACTTATTTTCAGTAAACCTTTTGCAATTTGGTGTTAGTACTAGTTCTAAAATTTATGCAAGGTGAAGAAGAGCATAGAAGATATGTGCTTAATGAATTTGGACATTATGAACTTGGGCATTAATATTAATTAATAAGGATTTATTAAAGTATTTCAGAATTATCGTCTGATGGCCTGCAGGGTGATGCAAGCTGACAAATATTATTCAACCCATTAATTTACAGACTGAGGGAAACACATGGGAAACCCTGTTCCTTCAGGTGAGGGTAGTCCAACACATGGCCCATGCACACTCGCATACATTTAAGTGATTGAATTTCTCTTTGAGAGAAATCACAAACATATGAAATGTGATTTGTTCCCAGAAATTTCCTAATTGTCAATGCTTATTAAAGTTAGCATTAAGTATCGCAGAGCTTCATGGGCATAACAATGGACTCAGATATAAATAGAATTACTCCTATAACTTGAGTTGCACTAATTTATTTTAATAAGGTCTGTTTTTAGCAACCATTGGGATCAGGTACTTTAATTGAGGAAGTACTTACCTGTTGTAAACTGAGAATCAGAGTCTTTGCACACTGGATTTTATCTATTTGCCTTGTTTTACTCATTGTTTCTTTGATTATATCTCCATAATCATTGTAATACTACAAGGGAGAGAAAACACACAAAACAGCTTGACTTGCTGGCAGCAAACAGTCACTTCTTAACAGTGTCAAGAAGTCAATTGAAGAGATACTAAAAAAGGACTTTAAAATATTTCATTTAACTACAATTTAACAAGACATTCCCAGGGCCCAGGCAAGACATGCTTCCTATCAATACAAGACATAAGGAAAACAAATGTATTCTAATATGAATCAAGTATATGAACTGTTTATGGTCTAACAGCCACACATAAAAAGGAAATATAAAATACTTGAAAAATGAGAACATGCTAGCTGACAGCAACCAGTTAACATGAAAGCCCCACCCCACCATTTTCAGAAGATCAGAAATGCTGAATTACCTTCATATATTGCTTAAAAATATCTGCAGCAGTATTCATTTCCACCACTGTATATACAATAAGTTTACAAAAAGCTGCAAGCAAATTTCTTCTTTTGTGCAAAGCTTCAATCTTACTGGCTTCATCATCCTGCTGTCCATCTAAGAAATGAAATAAGGTGCACAGCATTAAAAAATCAATTCTCATCACCTGGACCTTTATTAACAGCTGCTGAAAATGTTGTTGAAAATAACCTATGACAGCAGGAAAAAAGAAGTGACTACCAAATGCTTTGCCAGCTACACTGTATTAACAAGGCAATCTTTAAAAAGAAAATAAAACTTTAAGTACACTGTAGCACAGAATAGTTTTGGTAGTTGATTTAAGTTCTCTTTATTCATTTCTTGTATGATCCCTTTCCAACTTTTTTACACGAATTTACACTTAGACTGGTATTTCATGGAATCATAGAGCTATCTTTTAAAGGTAACTGAAAGCAGGACACAATGCAAGGCCACAAAGTTCTAACTGTTGTAAATGACATATTCTAAGCTAACGTGAGTTACTACAATTTAGACTGCAATGATGAAAATATGGTGAAAGCTAGGGCCTAATTCCCACTCAAGTGATAAACATGTGTCTTCACTGTACCACTTCAGACTGCAGCTGAGAACTCATGTGATAAGATAAGAAAACAGGCAAGCTATTCTGAGGAAGCCAGTGATTTAGTAGATTAAGGGAGAACCCAAGTCTTTTGGGTCATATTCAGATTCTGTCAATATGATTAGAAGATGATTTCACAGCCTTATACCTGCACTGTTGTTATCATCATCCTGGTCAATGAAGACATGATCGAGAATAAAACTCAACATTTCAGCTTGCAATGAAGAGTCAGGAGTATAAACTAGCGGCTCTAAGATGTCACGACCTCCTGACATAATCTGATGACTGAAGATCATTAATACATCACACAAAATTGTAAAGGCCTGCAAAAAATAATGATAAGAACCATAATTATATATATATTTTTCTGTTGCAGGCTGTTAGATGTGGAATTCCCACACCATCATTACATTGTGTCTGTAATTACATTATGAAGACCCTGACCTTTGACACCTGAGATGTTTTAGGACCCACCTTATTCTTCCGTTTTTAAGCATTAACAGCATTAGTATGATTGTATTATTGTGGCAAGGAATCCAATAAACAGTTATCGTCATCATCAACCAGAGATATGATATGCTAAACTTGTAAAGTAAGGATCCAACTAAGTTTCCCATTTATCTAAATATTAACCTTTCAAACACCAAAAGAATGACATCCAATAAAATAAAACAAAAACCTAATGAAACAGTCCCCTCCCCCAGCTTACCTTTTATTCTGAGGAGCTCTACTAAATCTAGTGAGAGAGCTATGTATTTTAGCACATGTATATTTCACCTTTCTAAAGGCAGTACCTGAGTAATTTCCAGTCCATCTACCATCCAGGCCCATGTGCACCTAGAAGCATTCTGGGTTGAAAATAGCTGAAAGCCCTTTTTTAAAATAAAAAAATCAATTTTCTTAATTGATTGTTGGGCAGGGCGGTGGAACTAATGTAGGTGTTCTGGGGTACCAGGTTGCCATTGAGCACTGCAATGGCAACCCCAGGGCTAGAAATTATTCAACTAAAATATCAAACAAAAGTGTGTTTTCATATGCCATATGCTGAAACAATCTAAAGATACTGCCTTTCCAATATTCTAAACGTTAGCATCCTAACAATTTGCACTATTACACAATTGTGTGTGTGTGTGTGTGTGTATACGCGCACGTGCGCGCGCGCGCACACACACACACACATATATATATATGTTTCTTCAATCACTTACATACAAAGGGGCCAAGTAGTAAAACAGTGACTAACCTGTTCTTTAACAGCAGTATTTACGTTGGTAAGGTAGTGTTGGCAGATTTGACAAAATACCCTCATCTGTTTCTTTAAGCGTAGAAGATCCTCCTTTGAAACAGAACGTTAAATAATATGCAATGCTTTAAATTATACTTGCTTGTTAAACAAAAAATGTATGTTAACTAAGAACTTGTCATAAAATAGAAATGATCTAAGAAAAGAAACAAAAAACATGTAGTATAATTGCAGCTTATTTGACCCTTGGAATTATACGCTGTGCAAGTTTCAAGCAGGTTTCTGGATCACACATTGCATTCCTCTGTTCTCCTCATTACAGATAGAAATAAGCGGCTGAAAAGAGATGTCCCATTTATGTCATTTAAATGAGAGACCTCCCTCCCTCAGCTCAATAAATCCACCCTGCCCTTCAGAGGTCAGAAGGGTTACCAGCTGTCCTTCTCTCCCCGCCCCCCATCATACTGACAGGCACTTCAAGTAGCTTGACCTGGTGACACACTGCTATTACACATTTCATTCTATGAAACTATAAGTTGCCACCATCATCATAACAAGGCTTACCTTTGTAGAACTGCTGTCAGTAATTTTTGCTAGCTGCCAAAGGATTACATAGTGAGTACACTGCAGAGCATGAATAACAATCTGTGTTTAAAACACAAGATAAAATGGTTATTAAAAAAAGGACTGTGATTTTTGTTTTCTTAGATGTATTTTTCCTATTACTGCTTTTTTAAATATACAAACCTGTTCAGGCATATCTCCATTCTCAATGCCTGTTTTTAATAACTTGTAGTTACAACCAAATAAATCCCATCTTGACAGATCATGAGCACTGAAATAGAAAGAAAATGAACAGTTCAATTTCATCACACCTTCTCTCCCACTTTGCAATGCACTGATTACTGTATTCCTTGCAATACAGTGCAAGCAGCACAGTGCAACTACCCTTAGGCATTAGTTGAATTACTCTCCTTATAACAGATCTAGACGTGTTATCACCACAGAAGAGGAAACCTTTGGTGGTCCTCATACCTCTCTAGGCCACACCTACTGCAGCCCCAACTTTTGCCTCTGACTCTGCCCACAACAGTCATGTGGCCCCCAGAAGGTTCCCCATAATGGAATACAACCCTTGATATGAATAAATATCCCCACTCCTGCTACAGAGTTCCAGTGTGCTTTGCACAGCACCAAGTCATGGAGGATGCAATGTGCCTGATTTTCCCTCCTTGCCCCTTCCCCTGGATTGGAAGAGGAAGGAAACAGGGGTGCCAATCTGTAAATAGCTTTTTACTGTAGAATAGATTGTGGCATCAGCACAGTTGGTATCATTCAATATAAAATATATTCCTAAATGAACTTTCCAGATCTTGGTCTAGTTCTTATCTCAAATTTGTCCTGGAAAGCACTGAGCAACCATCCTAACCTCCTAAGACTATTTACGTAACGTACCGCAGAAATAATCTGGTTACCAGCAAAATTTAATCAACATCTCCTGTAAAGGAATGTGTCCCACATAGTCAACAGTAAGATAACCTGAAGACTCAGGAAACAATTGACTTCAAGCAAGTAATGAAACTTTTGGGAATAGTTAAGGATTCTTTTACTCTTTAGATAAAAATATGTTAAGTGTTGTAAGATTTGTTGCCTAATTATTTTAAAATTTTGCTGTTTGAAGCAGCATCCATATATTCGGTCTCTTTCATTTCATGTAGTAAGACAATATTTCTTTATTTTCTTACATATGAATTTCCTGTGGGTATAAGAATAAGGGTAAACTCATTCATATTTTTTTTTTAAAGCACACTGTAACTCTAGCAAAAAAGATGCTGAACCTTCCCTCAGCTTAATATTGGGAGTGTACATAGAAGACACGTAGGTAGTGGACACATATACAGGTTTTTAATGTCCACCTTCAAACAAGACAAGACAGATTCATGCACAGCTTTCCCTAAGTAAGTGGTTCTAAAGAAAGAGCTAACATGAAGACTAACTGGTGGTACTCTCTCTCTCTCTAGTATTAAAAGAGTGAATGCCTCTTTACACAAACATGAAATGTGGTAATGTTAATAGGGGAAAAGACCAGCAGGAACAGAAGTTGGGCATATTGAGCAGAAAGTAGTCAAATGCCTGCATAATACATGGCTGCTAAAATGATCACAGCACTACTGTCAATTATTTTAAAAATTATTTTTTGAAATAAATAGTTTAATTTTAGCACTTTTAAAACTTCTCAGTGATTAGAATTTAAATTTCTTATTAAAACAAAGAGTTGAGAGTTGCAAGAAGCGGACAGGCTGTTCCTGTACTTACTTATGAAAAGCAGTGATTCGCTTTAATGTTGATAGGACCTGATAAGCGTCATCTTCATCAGGCTCTTCACCCTGTTAAAAAATTATACAGTTGCAGTAAAAGTAAGTATCTTCAATAAATGGTAAAGTAATATTTTATGAGTAGCTCAAATGAAAAGCACTCACAAAATCAACAACTATCAATGCTTTCTATTTCAGGCCATATATGAAGTACTTGCAGTTGTTGAGGTTTTTTGTTCTTACAAGGAGCGATGAGAAACAAATATATCTTATATTGCCTCATGTAATATGTAACAAGAGAACCTTGTAAATAAACACAATTGTTGGGGTTTTGTACCTTGTGAGAAGCTTTTTGCTATCTGGCCAGTGAGAATGCTAGCTTGAATGCTAAAGCAAGAAATAAAAAAAACAAACACACAACTAAAACAAGATACATGCCTCTTGCAGAAAATCTTCAAGAAGTCTATTGAATTTGTCAGCCAGTTCATCCATTAGCTGACTTCTTGCAATGTCCACTCTGTTAAATATTGTGAACTCTTCATTACAGAGTGCATGGTACGTTTTAGAGCAAGCTTCCAAAACATCTGTGTCGGTGTGCTTTTCAACAATATCCCGGATCTGTCGCAATAAGGCATCCAAATGCTACAAAAGACAAATCAAAATTATCAAGTAAGTACAGCAAACATATTTTTTCTGGTTATTTGATCAAGTAGAACAAACAAACAAACAAAAGCAAGCAAACAAACAAGCAAACCCAAAAGGATTTTTTTTAAAACTACTTATTTCAAAAGAGGTAGGTATTGGCTTCACCTGTTACAGGAGTTGCATTCTCTTGAAGCTATCTGCTCCATAGCCAAGCCTGCTCCATAGCCAAGCCTGCAATAGCCCCCATTATGGAATGTTGCTAACCCCCAATATACAATATACAATTATCTGTTTAATAGGAGGATTTGTTCAGTTTTTATTCCCTTTATTCTTCTATACTTGCAAATTTACTTACCTTTTCTAATCTCCCTGTTGTGTAGATTTCCAAATCAAAATATTGTGGCAACTGTAACAAGTTGGTGACTTTCTCTGCATCTACAGAATACTGTAGAAATTGATAAAGAAAACAAAGCTCAAATATTTTAAAAGAAACAAAAGTGCCCCACATAATCATGTATTTGTTAAATTTTAATACCAGCTTTCTATCAAATTATGCATTCTACAATTCCAGACATGAGTTTCACCAGGAAATCAAAAATATTCATTATTAATCAACACTGTTAACTTCATTAACCAAGTAACTTCTCCAAATGCAATCTTTCTGTATGCCTCTTCAAGTGCTGGGACCAGTGGAAAATTACACAAGAAGGGCAAAGCACATTATTTCCATGCAAAAGGTCCCAGGTTCAATCCCTGGCTTCTCTAGGTAGGACTGAGAAAGTTACTCCTGTCTGAAATCCTGGAGAGCCGCTGCCAGTCAGTGTAAACAATACTGAGATTGACTGACCAATAGTCTGAGACTGCATAGGCAGCTTCCTATGTAATTGTGGTCTTAAAAAGAGAGAGAAATAAATCACTCACTTTTGCTAACAGCTGAGGGAGTGCCACAGCAAAAAGTTCTGTGATCCTTGTCCTGTCATCCAACTGTGCTTTTTTCTCCTTTGCCGTAAGTACCTACATTGAAAGTGCGAGGATAGTTATAACTAAATAAGTGATCATATCAACAGTTTCAACAGTTGTTTAGTACAACCAGTAACTTACTAAGTTATAAAACTGTAACTCATAGTAGACCCAAGAGCCTGCTGCGCCAGACCAAAGGCCAATATAGTCCAGCATCCTGTTTTCAACAGTGGCAAACCACATGCCCCTGGGAAACCCAAAAGCAGGACACAAGAACAATAGCTCTATCCCACTGTTGTTCTCCAGCAATTGTTATTCAAAGACATGCTATGCTGTACTACTTTCTGGAGTTAATATATAAAATAAAGAACAGGCGTGGCTCAGATGTGCAGCAGCTGCGCCAGAATCCCCACCCATCCATGTGCTCATGGATGCCCAGTGACAATTATGTGTAGGGAATTTGGTACAGATGCCACATGTATGAACAGATTCATATAAAGGAGCAAACTAAAATTTCTCGTTTACATTTATTAGTTGCTTATTAACTGAATCCTCTAACCAATGTACAACCAAAGTTAAGCAATGGGTATAGAATCATGTTTTCAACAGCCACACAATTTACACTACATAAAGTTATTGCATCGTAGAATTAATAAGTGCTAATGCTACAAAAATGTGCCACAATTCTATGACCAAATTTCAGTATTGGAACTTGGATTGCTTTACTCTGGTCTTTGAGACAAAAGATAATTTAGTTAAAGTTAAGATACTTTCACTAATATGTACACTAGGCATGAGTTCATCTTCCAATCAGCACATCTTACTTCTGATTTAATGTAATAATCCAATGAAAGTTAAAAGGCTTTTGGGACACAACTATAGGGTCTTTTGATACGTATTTTAACAATGCAACATTACTGACATTGTACTGCATCCATCTGTCACAACATATGTGAAGAATTACCAACACAGTTTTTCATTTGCTAGAAAGCCTTATTATTAAAATCAAATATGAGAATGAATTCAGCACTACTGCCATACTGTAAGTTTACAGAAACAAAACCATACCCGCTTTCCTGAGCCTCTTCCTACAGGCGGATGACATTCAGCTGCTTGTCTAATTGTACACAGCATTATTTCAATTAGTGCACTTTCCTGTTTGTCTGTTAAAGCTGAAATTATAAAAAAGATCAAAATATTTCAACTCATTTTTGCTAAGAACATACCTGCTTATGAAGCCTTAGATATAAGTAATAAAGGTTTTCCACTGGAATTATGTTAATAGCTTAAACTTGCAACTGGGGCATCAAGATTAAGTAGAAAACAACAAATGTGTACAATTATGAGTTTGAATTCAGGTTTGGAAGTAATAGTAATGTTTTACAGTTTTTGTACTACATTCAAGGCTGTATTTGCATTTTAATGCTTTCTTTAAGAAAACAGCAGTATTATTTTTACAGAATAAAGTAAATGGGAGATTCACATGATAAGAACAAAGCAGGAGCAAGGGTACTGATCTGCAGAATTAACTCAAGGTACTGATTTAGTATTAAAATGATTTCAAATGTTTAATAAAATTATCAGGTATGATGTTTCAGTATAAATCTGCAAGATAGCATTATTCCTACAACCACAATACCTATACAGAAAAACTGAGGAGCAACCAGACATCTGTTTGTTTATTAAAACACATTTGCTGGTTTGACTATGAAATAGGGGAGGGGGTTAACTTTGTATACTAAAAAATCATGGTGAGAGACCAAGGGAAAGTGGATTTTGCTCCTCATCACTGCAAGATCCACTCTATAGTTCTCTGGAGAACTTGTTTATTAAACATATACATATTTCATTTGATCCCCAAGTTGAAGACAACAACAAAAATTCAACAGATTTAGGCTACAAACTATGCTTCATAAAGAGTATGTCCAATCCAAGAGTACATTCCAAGGAAATATGCATAGAACCAAACTGACCTATGGACTGCAAGACATATGGAGTATTTGCTAACCAATGGTTGCAACCCAGATTTCTGTACACAAAAGAGCTTCCCTTTCTCTTCCATGAGAAAGGAAACCTCTACAAACTCAAAACCCCTTCCCAACCAGACTATAAAGTCTTCTTATGAAAAAGTTTGATGCTGAAGAATACAGTGAAATCTTACGTTCTTCTCCATTGAGTGGCTCCTCCAACAGAAGACTATTCATACATTCCCAGTCCTTCAAGAGGTCAGTGGCACAATCCCACATGCTGTCCACCAAGTAAGCAGCATGCTCATGTAACTAAAAAAGATTCAACTGTATTTAACATTTTGTCTCAGGAAAACTAGTTAATATGTATACCCCAATGGTTAGGAAAAGCCCTACTGTTGTTGAAGCTGTGAAAGAGCTAATACTAATTCCTGTTATTTATAATTTCAAAGGGAAGTGTTAATATTGATCAGAATTATGGGCAATTAACCAGGAAAATGTTTTGTTACTTGTTTGCAGTTACTATGATGACCCCTTGAAACAAGTGTATTTAAGCATCCTGAACTGGTTTACTTATTCAGAAATGTGTGCTGCATTTTAATTGACAGTGACAATCATGGTTATTTGAAAGCTCTAATCACAGCAAAACACTCAAAGAACCTCAAATCAGACAACTCTTCTTCTCCCCTCATGCTTCTATTATCAAAATTGTCAATGCTAAACAGTGTCAGCAATAATCATAAAGGGAGAGATTTGGAGGTGCACAGAAGAGCAAAGGAAATGTGGCCTATGAGTTCAATCTTCCTGGCCATATTGTTTATATTCATACTCTTAACAGAGTAGCCAAAACTTTTCATGAACTCATTTTCCACTAATTAGTGTAGCCAAAAAAATATAGGCCTCGGCCTCACACTAGGCAGCTGTTTAATCATCAAAAACTACCTCTACAGTAAAATAAATAATCCCTTTAATAACAGATTTGTAAAGACATCCTGGTTTAAAAAAAATGTTCAACAGATACAGTGGTACCTCGGGCTACAAACTTAATTTGTTCCGGAGGTCCATTCTTAACCCGAAACCGTTCTTAACCTGAGGCGCGCTTTCACTAATGGGGCCTTCAGCTGCCACCACCGCACTGCAATTTCCGTTCTCATCCTGGGGCAAAGTTTGCAACCTGGAGCAACTACTTCTGGGTTAGCAGAGTTTGTAACCCGAAGCGTTTGTAACCCAAGGTACCACTGTATATAAAATGAACTGTGGCAAAACTATTTTACTGCTCTTTTAAGCAAATTGCTATACTTGGGTGAGACACTTCTTACTATTCAGAAAGTCTTGAATGCCTGGTATGCTCTTCTGGAAGAAATCACCATAAAAATCAAGCATTTATCTTAACTATAGTTCTATAAAATGAACAAGTTACTCATAAACATACCTCACTTTCCAAAAAGAAAAATACTAAAGTCTTGACAAGGTTAGCATTTGGACCTTGTCTCCCCCGTCTTTTAAGAATTCCATCCTCTTCAGGGTCTCTACGACTAAAAAGCCTTTCAAAGCAAGGGAACAAAAAAACAAGCACCAGACATTTATTGCTATATCAAAAATTGCTGTATATGCATTTACTAGACAGATGATGTTTTCAAGAGCAACAGTTAACTATTATTAACAGGTAAAAGTTTGCTCTTTTATAGACAATATCCAATTGTTGCACCCTACTGATGCAGTGAACTTCCACTTGCACACGTGATACATTTTATTTCTCATTTTCCTTGCTGTCACCCATGCACCCCAAAATCTGCTCCAGTGGGTTGAGGGACCCTCTGAGATAGATGGGGCGGGGGGGAGATGTAGGGGGCAGAAGAGGAAGGGGAATTCCCACTGTGTACACTGGCACTATGTGGGATCTCATCCTCTATCACTATGGAAGGGTTGCCTATAATAGGGTTGCCACATTTTGAAAAACAAAAAAGGGGGCACATTTTCCAACTTCTACTTTCTGTTCTGTCAGGCAAACGCTGAGGCACTTTCTTGCATATTCACCTCTGGCGACTGAACGCTCAGTGGCCTAGTTTAAATATGTGTGTGTTGGGTTAGGATAGCAGGAATGCAAATACTTGCATACTTAGAATCATAGAATTGTGGAGATAGAAGGAACCCTGAGGATCATCTAGTCCAACCCTGCAATGCAGGAATGTGCAGCTGTCCCATGTGGGGCCTGAACATGCAACCTTGGCATTATCATCACCATGCTCTAACCAAAGCAGGGAGTTGAACCAAGGTCCTTCTGGGTGCAAAGATGTTCTTGGCACTGAGCCATAGTCCCGCTGAAACAGATACACAGGAAGGAGCCTTATACCAAGTCTGACTCAATGCTCTCTCCGGCCTGTCGGATTTTATCTGGCTCCTGTGGCAGTTTCCTTCCTGGGGTAAAATCCTAAAAAAAAGCTCAACAACTTCAACCCTAAAAAAACCCTTCATTTCCGGCCCTCTTTAAAAAAAGTTTGCACACCACTGGCCTACGCAGTTGCTTTGGAACGTCTCAGGGCAGCAGTATTACCACACACACACAAATGACTTTAGTCATTAAGGTCCCCAATCCATGCATGTTTTACTTGGGAGGAAACCCCACTGAACTGCTGGAATTTACTTCCAAGTAGAACACTGGCTCCAGATCAGAAATGGAAACAACCCTTTCCCCCAAATGATGCCCAAATTGCTTCTTTTGTTTATTACACATTGTATTTTATTGTATTATGCTTTGAATTCCATAAAACTATACTCATCTTAAGTCTGCATAATACCTCCTGCACTCCACTAACCATAGTTAGTGGAAATTATTTTGCAAATCCTGGTTTATGATCATCCAATTTGCTAACCATAAATTGTTATTTGTCAAGTCAGATATCACACCAAAAGACCTTAAGTCATTAACTGAACTGAACCATAAATACAAAAACCACCAGGATTTTCAGGCTGTCCATTTACTAGAGCTGTGGCATGCAGTGAAAGGCACAAGATGTCCACAGAGTGTGAGCAGGCATACTTTCCCTAAACTGTATGAGACTTTTAAAGGTCAAAACGAGCACTTCAAATGGGGTCCAGAAACAAACTTTAGCCCCTTTAACATTATCAAGCCCCATTTGGTTGGAACTGACTCTGACATAGGCCTGTATATAGCACAGTACTGAGATTTCCTGCTCAGGTGGAACTAGAGAAATAAAACTTAGTTGTGATATTTGTGTGTGTAACTTCCTACAGTCTGAAGCAACTATACTGCATTCGATTATTGCTTCCCTCATGAGGAGAGACTTTGTTTAAAACATATCCATAGTATGCTAATTACAGAAAACATTAACCATTTCATAAGTGGTACTTATAGAAAAACATTATCCTGCCTTACTTTTTATAAAGAAATTCTCCTGCTGCTACAGCTACTGGACGATGGGCAGAGTAAACCAGGTGGTAGACATTTTCACAGTCTTCTGCAGTCAGGACTTCTTCACTACTCCTAGAAATGAAAATAAAAAATATATATCCCAAAATCTTAAGGAAGAACGAAGAGATTCAAAGTTGATGTTAACATTAAAATCAAAAAAAGGAGCAAAGTGACTAATATTTCGATGTAGACAAAAATAAAAGTACAGAAACAATAACCACAAAGCCAACAGAGCTAGGTTTACAATATAAAAGCACAAAAATACATATCACGGTAACAAATGAAAACACTATGCATGCACCCCACAGTTTAAAAGGCCATAGATAGTTTAATTAGTCAAAGGACTGGCAGAAGAGGAATGTTTTTCCTTGGTGCCTAAAGTTATGGATCAAAGGTGTCAGGTGAGCATCTCAGGGGAGAGCATTCCACAAGCAGGGAGCCAACCCAGAAAATCCATTACGGTTTTACTGGCCTCCAGACCTCTCACAGAGAAGGCACACAAAGAAGGCCCCAGATGATGACTGCAAGGTCGAATGGCTCATATGGGGGGAGGTGGTCCATGAGGTATTGCAGTCCAAAGCCATGTACACCAACCACTCAGGGGTTGCATAACTAGTTTCATTTTACTGAGTTTCATTAGCTGCTTGTTAAATTTGTGAACAGCTGTATAAAAAAACGGTAAGTGATCTGAGGTAAATGCTGACAGCTAAGTTATCTTTGCCGCCAACAGTTGACATGTCCCATAGCTACCAGAATTGGTTATGAATGGAGGGCTGGTCAAGTACTACAGCAGTTTTATATGTAATATTATTTGCACTGTGGGAAATGGGCCAAATTCTCTCAGACACTTTTATTCAAGTATAATGAAATGTAATTGGCAATAAAATGATATAATGGAGACAGGGTGAATCCGGTTGATTGCTAAGTAGTTGATAGCTGCAGCTGCTTGGAAACTGGGTGAAGATGCTGTAGGAATTCTTACACCACCTACAAATAACTTCCACGAAATCAGTGGACTTTTAAAATTACCACAGCAGAACAGGTGACCTCACTAAGTCAGTTTAGGCTGCCCTGCTGCTCACTGTGGACATGAACAAAAAACCCACCAAAGAATTAGGGCTCTTAAACAAATATATCAAGGAATCATGACATTTTCTGGCACAAATGGCTGTTGAGAACTGCTTAAAAACCTGCTCAGAGTATCCCAGCATGATAAAAACTGAATCCCCCCCCCAAAAAAAAGATCTTTCAGCCCCATAAGCAACATAATAAAAGTGACACTGCAAAACAGATATTCTATGTTCAAAGCTTTGTCAAAGTGCACGTAAACAAAATGTACAAATTAACTCCACATGTTTATATTACACACTGGCCTGAAATACTTACTGTAAAACAAGAGTAAGTAGTTTTATTGCTTGCACTGCCACATCATATTCTTTGTCTAGAGTCATAGACACAATTCTATCCTGATGGGGAGGGAAACAAAGTTTTAAAATGACAAGTGTTAAAAATGGAAAGTCTGGAATGCTAGCTTAAATGAAAGAGAGAGAAAATGCTAGCTTAAATGAAAGAGTAAAAATACGAACCTTGAATCGACTGGTGAAGAGCTCCAATTTGGAATTCAGTTCTTTATTATAATAAAGCCCTTGCAAAGCTGTAAGACATTTGAGTCTTACCTCCCCTTGCTAAGAAAAAATCAAACACATGGAGGCTTTAAATATCATTTTTCAACATGACATGCTGCATTCATTGATTGAACAGCTCTACATCTATTCTAAATCAAAGTTAAATGCTGCAGGTCTTTACTGTTCTTGGTTTGTTGCTGTCATATTAATAACCAAGCACTCTCCTGATCAAACAGGCAATATTCCCAAAAACAATATAATCTTCCTCACTATGATTGTGACTGGGATCCAAACAACTACTGGCTGCATTCTAACATGGTAATCCATAAACATGGCTTACTGTGAATGAACAGCACGCTACTGCATGCTGGCAAATTGCTCCAGCTGCTCTCGTTCCCGAGTGAGGGCAACAAGCTATAATCCAAACCAGAGCTTGTAGTTTGTGTTTCCCAAACAAACCACAAATTGGGAAAGAGCCTTAGTTTCACAGATTGTAGTTTGTAGAGAAAGAAAACCATGTGCTGGTTCAGACATTGATAGAAACTAAGGTTCCTGGTTGATTGCTCCTGCTCACACTAGGAGAGAAGTGCAGCAGGAGCGATTTGACAGTGTGTGCGAGCATATTGCTCATTCACAATAAACCATAGTTTATGGCTTACCACACACCAACAGCCTTCCTAAAAAGCATTCCAGGGTTATGGCACCACTACTGACAAGGCACACTGTAAAGAGCCTGATGAACATGTGCATGCAGGCACTTTGGTCCCAAGCAATACCCAACAACTTGTGAAACACTTTTGACTCAAAGACCTCTTGGAATGTAATTCATATAACTTAACTTTTATACTTAAAACCAACAGATAATATATATTTAAAATGTTGTACCTGTACTGAAACTAACTTTGTTTAGTTTTGCTGCTTTATTCTCAATAATTCTGAAAACCTTGAAAATGGACAAATGGTACACAGCATCTTACCTTGTCATGCATTGTCCATCCCACATATTTTAAATAGCTGTCATTGAGAAAGGCATCACTATACATTTTCATCCAAATCCCAATTTCTTCAATACAGATTGCTCTTATTTCAGCTATTGCATCCCTGGAAGAGAATTGAAAAGTACGTAAAATATGATAAATAAAATAATCACAAGCAAAGCTTAGCCCGTTCTATAGCACAGAGCAACTGAACTCACCTGTATCTATGAACAAATACACCTTTAAAAATTGCATTCATCATATTCTCTATTTCATCCTGATTTTCTTGGAGCTGAAAAATACATTAAGTGCCAAATGAAGAAACTGTAGTTTTAAGAGATATACTGACACAATACATGTCTATAAAACTGAAATAATTCTCAAAAAAGATTACGGGACAGGTGAATTTGTTTAAATAATTGCATATTAACAAATCATTTTCAGTGTGTGAACACTACTGCATGCCATACTGGTGTGGGAAACTTTTGGCCCTCTAGATGTTGCTGTATTACAACTGCCATTCACCAGGCTTCCTGGGGCTGATGAGAGTTGTAGCTGCAACAAAAGCTAGAGGGTCAAATGTTCCCCACATGCCATACAGTAGGATAGCAACATGAATAAAATATCCGTAAAAGTTTAAAATTATACTAATGAAACAATGAAGCTTGAAGATATGCTTACAAGAGTGCACACAATTAGGGGGTGAGGTGGAGTGTTTCTTTTAGAGAAAGCAATTTATGAGCATTGATGAACTGTTGCCCCACCATGCTTTCAATCAACTCACTTTTACCTTTTGCAGAGAACCTAATCATCTAGAGACATCTAAGACCAGAGAGTGGAAGGAAGTGATTCAATGTTGGACACCATCCCATAAAAGAAAGCAGAAGCTCTCTTAAGAGCAATGTAGGGAGATTAAATGGCACTAAGTTCAGTTAAGAGGCTCTCTGAGCCCAGCTCCCCAGTTTGGAAAGAAATGCTTCCTTGGCCTCCACTTGTTCTCAGGTATGGTGCACATGTTGGGAGAAGAGTCACTTTGACTCTGCCCAATAGTTCTTTAGCCAAAGTGAGATTATCCATGGAAAAGGAGAAGATAGAATGCATAGGAAAAGAAATATATCCTCTACATCCATCCTTTGTACCCAGATGACATGCATGTTGACTATTTACACTATTCATGCTACAGGAACTTTGAAACTAAAACTACAGCCATTGTACTTCAATATTTCAATACTTCAATACTAGAAGACATCGGAAGGCAGCCCTGTTTAGGGAAGCTTTTAATGTTTGATGCACTATTGTATTTTAATATTTTATTGGAAGCCGCCCAGAGTGGCTGGGGAAACCCAGCCAGATAGGCTATTATTATATTTATATTGTGCCTTAGGCACAGTAAGATCATTGTCAGCTAGGATCCAAATCCTGTGAAGACTCATGACACAGTAGCTAAATTCTGGAGGTAAGAATTTCATAGAAAAACTAATGCTCAGTTCCACCTAGCAGAAAAGTTTGAGGACCCACAGTAAACTGGACTAAAAACTCAATTTTTGGAGAAGGGGTAAAAAGGAAACTCCATTGTATACAATGTTCCACACAGCACAAATCCAGCTGGTGGGAGTCAACACAGTCTTTTAAAGGGCTGTCTTGGTTAGCTTTCCTTGAAACAAGCCTACACCCATGGATAGAATAATCATAGAAATAGCTGATATTTTGCCTATACAGAGAAAGAGTCTGTCACCTTTTAAGATCTTCATCTATTACTGTGCTTATTTTGTTATAGTTGTGATCTGTGCAACCAAACTCTTCAATATTTTATTGGGCTGATTTTTAAATGAAATCCAAAGTATTTATAAAAGGTGTTTGTCACTTGAGCTTTCAGATTTACAGTATTCCGAAAATAAATGATTCAGTAGTATTAATCTAGTAACCAGATGCTTCTCCAAAAGTGTACAGTAAGTTCCATGTATTTTGTATTGATGTGTTATTATCTTTCGCGTAGAGCCATTATGAACTCTTGCAAGCCAGGAAGAGATCACGAACACCTTTGACGTGTGGCACACTGCAATCTTAGTAGCTTTGACAAGTGATTATTAACAAAAACTTCTAACATTAGGTCAACCCACTCTTTAAATATGCTACTGAGATTCACTTATTGAAGGGTTCTTGCTAGAAAGGATCATTCAGGCCTAACAAAGGCTTTTTCCGCAATTGCTTACACTTCTTAATTAATTCGATACAATCAGGTTTGATCTGAATTTACATATTTATTTATAATATTATTCAAACGCTTAGCAGTTATGGAAGACCCTATCTTAGCATACTGGTTTACTATATGATTGGGGTGATTTAGGGTCCTTGCCTTGTTCTTCATACAGTACATAGGCAAACAATGGAACTCACTCTTTAAGGAGGCAGTGATGGCCACCAACTTGGATAGCTTTAACAGAGGATTAGACAACTGCATGGAGAGCCCACCTCTCCCATGTGGTCACTGGGTGACCTTGGGCATGCCACTCTATTTGAATCTTTTGCACACTGTCTGCCTTGGTCGTTGTGTTGGATGTGTTAAAACTTTAAAAGATTAAACAAATTCATGGAGAAGAGAGTGTCAATGGCTACTAGCCATGATTTCTATGCTCTACCTCCGAAGTTGGAGGCAACAATGCTTCCAAATACCAGTTGCTGGAAACTGTGGGAGAAGAGAGTGCTCATGCACTCATGTTCTGCTCCCTGGTTTTCCACAGGCATCTGGTTGGCCATTATGAGAGCAGGATTCTGGACTAGATGGCTCATTGGCCTGATCTAGCAGGCTATTCTTATGTTCCAGTAACTAAGCAATGGCAAGATAAATTTCACAATCAACTGACAGCACACCTCATTTTGCATCAAAATCTTTAGAAATTAAAATAATTGACAAAGGCTCTAACCTCTTTCCTTTTTTGTAGCAAGAGCTCCAGTCTATCATTAGCTCGTTTTACAATTATTTTATTTCGTTCTGCTTCATACTGTCGTTGTGTATTGTCCATGTTAATGCTCAGATTTAATGCCACATTCACTAATGCAGTCATCAGTTTCATAGCTAAAAAGTATGAAAGATAAAATCACTTAACGTGCATGTGTTTTAAAAAATAAATAAAGACATTATCAAGACTGCCAAATGAGACACAGAGACAAAACCACTATAGTACATTTAAATTAGACTGCTCAATGTAAACAAGGCTGCAATCTTATACACACTTACTTGGCAATAAGTCCCACTGAACTCAAGGGGACTTACTTCTTAGTGGACTTGTACAGGGATGCACCATTTGAATGATTCATTCAGAAATGGAAAGGATGGTTACATGCAACCTAGATAATATTGATCTTAATGAACCACTATCTTGATTTGCCTCTATATCTTTATTTTCTTATTGGAGGAGATATCGAAACAGGCCCATTAGAATGACTACAGTACAAACATATGAATAATTTATTTTATTTTTCTAAATTAAATTACAATCAACACATGCACACATAGAAATGTATGTGTGCATTTGTATGTAAGTTTATAAAACAAAAACTAGCATAAATAAGAAATGTCTTCATTTATATAACAACAGGAATATATTTTCTACAACCGTATAGTATCTTATGCCATAACCATTTGAAATAACCCCAAACTTTTCAAAAATGCTTTTCATTACATATGTTTTATTCAGAGACTCTATCCTATTTTTTGTGGATGGGTAGCAATCAAATCCCATGTCTTTGACTGGTACCAAAAAGCTTTCCCAGGGGCAGAACCCAGGGCAGATATTCTCAACCATAGCCATATTCTCAATGACATTTTTCCAGTTGCATCTGCTTTATTTCAGAAGGCAGAGACAACAAAGCATCCATATGCTAACATTCAGTAATACAGGAGGGAGTCCAGTGAGGATGATCTCAGTTTTTGGATATAGCCCAAAATATATTTTATTTTACTGTGATTATTCCCACTTTAAAGGAAGGCAAATAGATATCTATTTTATCAAACTATGTTTTTCTCTTTGGCTTACTGCTGATTTCTGAACCAGTCATCGCAAATTCAATAAAATATGGGAGAAATCATTATTCAGGATGCCTTTTAAGACTTAAAAAGAGAATACACAAAATTATCCTAATAAAGACTGCTTACCTGCCAGTGTGCTAGTATGTCGAAATGCCCTGACTTGAGAGTCTGATAGTCCTGTAAGTAGTGAAATGACTGTGTCCATCATATATTCATCATATATGATACTATACTGACACTGCCGGACCAATACTCCAATAAACTCACAAAAGCTTGACTTAAATTTCTTCCATTGAGGACCAGCCATGGTAAGTGGATAATCTCCACTATCCTACAATAGGAAACAAATATATGTTAATGATATTTCATATTATTGTTTGTTAAACTATAAGACGACTTGAGAAACTAAAACAGCAGAAGTAAATGCTGTAAATGTCAGCATTCTTCAAGACCCAAGAAATGCTCCTCACAAAAAGGATTATCATTGTTTTCTTTAGTACCTAAGATATTCTAAGTTTTGTTTTGCTTTCCAAAGTGGAACCAAGATTTCTGCTCACCACAAAAACATAACAATTTTTTGCAGAACCAAAACTCTCCAAGGCAGCAGGTGCATTTGAACATGCAAGAATAATAATAATCACTCTGGAATAGCCTTGGGAAAAGAAGTTATTTTAAGAAAACTACATAAACTGAGATGCCAACAAGCAGTTTTCAAAACAACGCAGTGATTTCAAAAGAAACCAATGATAAGCAATCTGTAAGACATCCAGTTTACTGTTGAAGTCAACTGTCCTTTTTAGCTCTTGAAAATACACACTTTTGGAGAGGAGCTCCCTTATTAAGGCATAAACTGATAACCTCTTCAGAGCAGAATATGTATGGCTCTTGTGCAGTTTATTACCATTGTGCTAAGAAATACAGCTAAACCCTTTTAGATGAATAGTTGGAAGCAGTCTTGAAAAAAACATATTGAAACAGTATTTCAAGGTTTAAACAGTAGAATGATATTTGTGTGGGAGCATGTATATACATATGTAATACTTATCAAATATTCCACGTCTTTATGACATATCATATTGTTTCTAAACTTAAATACAATATTAAATCTAACAATGCCAATAATATGAATATGGCTGTTTAACAGTGCCCTGGGTTAATATCTTTTAATTTATCCCACGCAAAAATTCTCAAAACTCCACTGTCCATTGTTTTCTTCATTACTGTTACAAGCCATTATTTAACATTGGAAATGTATATTCTTTTTAAATGTCTTGCTTCCAATAACTTCTTTGGGACACCTATCTCTATTCATGCTTGGTATTTCATCGCTCCCCTTAAAACAGGGGTGGAGAAGCTTCTTTAGCTGAAAAGCTGTAGGCTCACATGGGCAGCCCTCTGTGGATTACATGCCCGTGGTGAGTGGGGCCAGGGACATGTGGGCGGAGCCACACATGATTCTTACTTTTGTACAGTAGGCTACATTCCAGACATGCAAAAGCCAGGCAGAGGATTACATACACAAACACTTCCACACACAACGGGCATTATGCACTCAAGGAGGACATAGAGCAGAGACAGGTGTGGCACAGAGAAAATCTTGAGGGCCCAATAGAGGCCTGGAGGGTCATATTCGGCCTCTGGGCCAGAGGTCCCCCACCCTATCCTGAAAACCAGTGTTCAAAATTCACTGGTCGCCAGTCACATTTCGCAACTCACAACCATCTACTTGGTGGTGTGTGTGTGTGTGTGTGTGTGTGTGTGTATGTGTGTGTGTGTGTGTGTGTGTGTGTGTGTATCTCCTTTGACTCTCTTCTACTGTTATCACTGCTATCCTTTCTTTTAGGTCCAATTGACACACAGTACTTCACACTGAAGTGGGGTGGGTGGAATTCAGACAAGGCCATCAGCCTTATGAACGCCTCTTAACTCACATGGTGTGGCTTACTACTTTCTGGAAAGTCTTTGAAAGATGGCTTGAGCAACGTTAAAAATGGTTGTGCTAATCAGCCATTTAGAAGCACAGGAAAATTTTGAAAAGGAAAATGGTTATAAAAATGATAGTTAATATATAGTTATTTGTGGACTTAAACCATATCATGACGTTTTGTGCCTTCATGGCACAGGACCTACATTTCTTTTTCACAAAATGCATATACCAATGCTCAAGGTCTCCTCTAAGTACTCACATTCATTTTTATCATTCCAGTTCCAAGAATACTCAATAGACCTGGTTCCCACCACTTTTGCTTAGTGTTATAGTTTTGTAATGCAATCATATGAAAGTTTATTCAGAAGTAATCTCCAGTGAATTCAATGGGACTTACTTCCAGATAGGTGTACATATAGAATTTTCAGCCTTAACACCCCAGAGAAGTGGGGTTAAGACCTTAGTTTATTTATCACCCAGTGCCAACTTTGGGTGGGAATCCATTAAAGAGCCCTGTCAATGGAAGCCCTGCAGAGTCAGTGTGTTGGACTATGACCTGGGAGACCAGGGTTTGAATCCTCACTCATCCATGAAGCTCACTGGGTGACTTTGGACCAGTCACCATCTCTTAGCATACCCTACCTCACAGGGTTGTTGTGAGGATGAAATGGAGATGAGGAGAACCATGTACACTACTTTGAGCTCCTTGGAAAATAAATGTGCGATATAAATACAATAAGTGAAATGCTTCTGTAATGGGGCTTTATTCCCTTCCTCCACAAGCCACCCCCCAAACTGGCTTGGGGGGATTGGAGTAGCCACCACCACAGCGCACAGGGGCAAAAGAGAGGGGACTGTTCCATCCGGCAAGTCAAAAGCCTTGCCCTGACAGAATGATTGCCTTAGTGTGATGCTGAATTCCAATCCTTTAAAAATCAGTGAGGCTGTTTATTTTTTGAGGTGATTTTTATTCCAATGGAGACTCAAACATTCCACTGTGGTGATCGTAACTTAGGTTTAAAGTGCCATTTGGTGGCTAGCTTACATATCTGAGTTTCTAGTACTGCTTAAAACATCCCTTCAAAAGAGATGCCATCATTATTATCTGCATGTTTTAACTGTAAGTTCATTTCCACTGCTTTTACTTATTAACTTTCCACCCTACCACTATCCTTTGTTATGCAATGTATAACATCAAACATTTATATCCTGCGAAATGAGAGTTCATTTCATAAATGCATGACAAATTTTCTAGAAATATGTCTAAAATTTACCTCATCAAATTCTTCAGTCATTTTCCGAATAATTTCTGAGTTTTGCATATGTCGAAACATCTCTGCTGTTACAACCCCTACAAGTAACAAATAGTGATTTAAAATCACATCATACAGTATCACAGACCTTAACTTCTGTGGGGGGAAAAACGTTATGCAGGAACATACTAAACTGAAATGTCATTTAATGTTTGGACAATAAGCACTGTTTGTGTATACAAACAATTACAAATTCAGGCAAGGCCTGCTTTATAAGCTGCTAACATGCAAGTTTTTATACAGTTGGCTGTTAGAATTTTCTAAAACATCTTATATGCTATATTGTATGCCACCTCAATCTCTGGCAAGCCACTACAGAAATATTGTTAATAAATTAATCCTGAAATATTATGATTCACAAACACATGAAATCCTAGTTGGCAGCCTAAGATCAATCCACAATGTCTTCAATTTTTACAAGCAAGAGAACCGAGGAGGAGGAGAGAGATAATAATAATAATAACAATAATAATTTTATTTATTCCCCAGCCACCCTGGGCGGCTTGCAGCACATATAAAACATAGTAAAATATCAAACATTAAAAACTTCCTGATATAGGGCTGCCTACAGATGCCTTTTAAAAGTTATGTAGTCCTTTATTTCCTTATGGTACAGGGCTTGTTCTCAAGCTAATAAAACATAGTTTATTAGACTGAGAAAGTGACATCTGAACCGAGTCTTGCTCTCCAACAACAAGAACTGAAAATACTGCAAACTATGCTAATTCTTCTACCTCCTCACTCACTGCAATGTTTGTTTTTTTAAGTGTTTATTGAAGAAGATTTCTCAAATCTTTAAAGAAGAGGCAGCTAACCCATTCGAGTGAATACATTGTTTCCTCTCTACGTGACCATTGAGTTGTGAAATTTAGACATCCTATCAACTCAAGCCATCGTTTGCAAGCCTACTTCAAACAGTGATTTCCAGTTCTGATTTGCTGGCTGGTAACAAAACTCAGGTTATAAATTCAGATGCCATGACAAACCATAGTTGTGCTTCCTTAGCCATACTTGGGCATCATGTCTGAACTGAGCTACTCTGTGACAGGCAAGTCTAATGGAAACATGTCTAGCCAGCTGTGCTTAAGAGAGAGAGTGGTGGAAGGCATTTGCAAGCCAAGCCCCCACATTTAAGTTGAATAGTTAATTGAAAAAAGGGTGGGATTCGAATTTTTTTTTAAGTCTGTAAGGAAGTAAACACTACTTCCAAATACACTTCTTACCTTTACAGCCTGAACATTGAATAAAGAAGTTGATGAGATCAAGAAGTGCTATATCCCTGTCATGTTTGTAGGATTCTATCCAGTCATCTACCACAGACTAGGGAAAAATAAATAAAGCCACCATTAAATACACTGTAACTACCTTTTCAAGATGCAGCTCCCACCCACCCCAAAAAAGCCACCAATCAAAAAATTGTAATAAGCTCATAAAGTTCCCTGAACCAGTTCTTCTAAACAGCAAACTAAGTTGCTTATTTCTTTACTTTCTTTCATTTCTCAAAGTATTAGGCTATATGCATTCACTAGCAGAATGTTCTTCTGCTCACACAAAACAACTTTCCCTTCTCCTTCCCCTCTGCCAGCCCTGCTCCAGTTATGTGAAACAGAGAAGTCTAAATTGTTGTGAACAAAGTATTTTGCTTGTAAGCAGCTTCTACTGGAGAAAGAGGTAAAATGTTTTAATCAAGCAAGACAGTTCTCAGTTAAAACTATAGCTTGCAGATTGATGACAATGAGACAAAAGAGTTAGGTACACTGATTTTAATCCAAAGGTGCCTTTCAACTCACATGCTGCCCCCTATGAGCAGAAGGGTACCTTTGGCTCAAACTATTTTTATGTTTGTATCTAGATACAAACAAATGATTCCATTAACCAAAATAGTTTAGAAGTATTAAATAAACCTGCACTAATAATGCACACTAACTCTTAAGATTTGTAATTTAGAAAGTACGTCATTCTGCCAATACTGGTAGAATTAGCTTCATAAATTAATTTCTGAATAGGTAAAGTTAAAGGACCCCTGGACAATGAAGTCCAGTCAAAGGCAACTATGGGATGTGGTGCTCATCTCGCTTTCAGGCCAAGGGAGCTGGCATTTGTCCACAGACAGCTTTCAGGGTCATGTGGCCAGCATGACTAAACCACTACTGGCGCACAGAGTCTTGGGATTATGTTCTCCCCCTCTGAAGGAGAACTTTGGAAGTTTCACTTAATAACAGCATGTCTTGTTATCAATATTTGGGCAAACTGTGGTCAGCCTTAACTATGGTTTGCTGAAACAAGCAAGTTTTATCAAGTTGCCTTCAAAGTCAAAAATCGCACATGTGTTAAACTGCTGTTAATATTGTTCAATAGAAATTTCTGCCTTCCTCCTCATAGCTGCACCAGAGGAGAAGAAGAAAGGATTTTATGAGCCCAGGGCTTTACTGGAACTTAAAATGCTAAAACATTATTTAGTTTATGTTCAAACATAGCCAATATGATTATATGTTCTTTTATTAATTTCTTCATGAGGTCATGCTCAGGTTATAGCCAGAGTGGGGAACTGAGGGACAGATTTGAGTTTGGACAACTTTCCAGGGGTTCATTCCAACGGTTAGACAAACAAACAAACAAAAACAAAGAGAATAATGCTAGTATCTCTCCCCCTCCCCATAGTTGTCTCGCTGTTAAAAAATTTATGTTTTAAAATATAACATCAAGGATGTGCATAAGAGCCCAACTCTTTAGACAGTTTCAATTTTATAGAGTGCTTTCTTTACACTGCTTGAATATTCACTTTAAGACCCCCTAAAAAGACTTACCTGCATAGCACTCTTGCCCATTTTAACAACTTCAAACAGCATCATGTTTTCCACACCATTCTGCTGGTGATGCCCATTCATTCGATTTGGACCACCAGGTTTCCCTGCTCCGTTTCCAACTTTCCCCTTCTCTCCTGTACCTTTTTTCCCCTTCTTACAGGTCTGTATAAATATCAAAAGCAAATCTATTTATTAGTAAAAGTATAATTGAACTATTTCAGGCATTATTATGTGTTACCAGAGGTTTAAGATTTTGGAATCTTTATTTACTATAAACCACTATTAGCACCCGTTGTGTTCTGCCAGTTTATATTTGCTGAAACAAAAGTTTTCAACACAAAGACCAGGATATAAAGGGTTGCATGTACACAGTGACTTTCTGGCCTGCCCATTCTAGTAGCAACCTATCCCTGGTAAACCTGCCCCCAAAGATGTGTGAACACTCTGGAACACATTCCATGAGAAGAACAGCTTCAACTTGAAGAGAAATCTGCAACCTCCCCACACACTATTACACCAACATTATTCAGATTCAAACAAGCACTTAAGTCACCATTACTGCATGGATAAAATTTCATTCAAAAATTATATAAAATATAAACCAGCTTTATTACATTGCCACCAGTCTATATGACTGAGAATGCCAGATACACATACCTTTCCTTTTCCTGGTTTCTGATTTTTTCCTTCAATATCTTCAAAGTCAGTATCTGAAGAAAAATGTGTTTCAGACTCCCTAAAAAGACATATTTTATATTCTTGGTAAGTATGCCTTTATTTTGAAAGTATTTTATTTACCATGTCTATTACCTGGATGCAAAATAGTTTGCCCTGGATGAACAGGGTTTCAATATGAACAGGTTTCAATACGAACAGGAAGGTACATGTCAGAAGCGAGCCAGTCCATGACAGTACAGGAGTGGTCTCAGCATATGATACACACCATGCCAATTCAGAGAGGTGGAAGGATGAGAGCAGAAGCTAGGAAACCTTGAGTTCATATGTGGATAAAGAATATTTCCTACCCATCATCTGAAAAATTTAAATGGTGACAAGAATACTGCATACATAACAATGAAATTTGCATGCATCCATATCAGTTTATCTTCCTGATGCAAGCAGATACTTCACTTAAGCTGCAACTCAAAATAAACTTACTAGAGTGTAAACCCTACTAAGCTCAATGGGCATAACTTTGAATAAACTACCAGCATGATTTGCAGGAAGCAGCAAACCAACAGACTGTGCGCAATTAACATCAGGTGAACAAATAAAATTTAGACAGCACACGATTTAAAGGGGGAAAACAATGCAGTCAGAGTAACACTCATTTCTTTGCTCATCCTTAGCAAGTAATACTTTTTTAGTATCTTAAAAAGAGCACACTCAGCAACCCTGTTTGAGCCAGTTGTGAAGTAGTTCATTACCTACACCACTGGTCTTCCACTAGTGGGTCTGGAATCACTAGTGGGTTGCAGCTTGATCCAAGGTGAGTTGCAACAACAGCACTACCTTCATGTGAATATATGCTAAAAGATTAAGAAAGTGGGTCTTGGGTGTGAAAAGGTGGAAGACACCTGACATACACTACCCCAAATCTGCAAGAAACACCTCCAACACCTCCTTGATCATTGAACTTATATGGTTTAAAAAGTCATTACATCTGAAGAAGTCACAAGACAAATATTTATGGCAGGTACCCTTTGATAGTGGCTAAATTGTTCAAGCAATCTTTTTAAGTAACATCACATAATTCTTTGATGATGAAATGATGCTAGGACTACTGACTTAATATAAGCCATAATTTTAAGGCATATATATAATAGTATATATCATTGCTGCTGAGGGGGGGAGGAAGATGCTTTGTGGGTTTATCATTTAACATTTCTATTTTAAGGTACTTACTGAAGCAGAGCAAAATTAGTTGTTGCTTCTTGAGCTGCTATCATTTCTTTATCATCTTCTGGAGCACTACTGTATTAAAAATGCATTCAAAAAGCAGCTGTAGTTTGCAAAAGTAATTGTTTATAACTTTATTCTCTTGTTGCAGTAGCCTATACCTGTTAAAAAACAAACAAAAGGTTAACTCAATTTACATAGCAGCTTGTGGTTTTAGTTGCTCTCATCAAATATATATTGTTGCTTCTTTAAAAATAGCCCCCAAAGATAAAATAAATAAAAGTTTTAACTTTTTTTCAAGAAGCAAGATATACTTGGGATTAGTATATAGCACGTGAAATATCAATCTCAGAATTCTCTCACTGTGCTCCTGGGAATATAAATGCCTTCGAGAACAGAACGGATCAAAGGTTCACTGGATCTAGCATCCCGTTTTCATAAAAAATCAACAAGATACTTCAAGAAACAGAGAAGGCAAACTGCAATCTTCCCTACTGTTTTCCCCACAAACAATAGCTTTTAAGGAGAAAATCATATTCCAACATGAAAGTTCCATTTAGTTCTCTCATAGTTAACAGTCAGTGAGAGACCTACAAATTTGTCTAGTCTCCCTTTAAGATCATGTAAGAAGTCCATGTAAGTTATTACATCTTGTAGTAGCAAATTTCAGATTAACTGTGCCCTTAGAGGAGAACTTTCTTCTGTTTTCCCCAAGTTTATTAATGTTTATGCATTTCAACAAGTAGCCCTGAATTCTGTATTATGAGAGAGAAAATTATCTCACTCATCCAGTTTCTCAACACCATTCATACTTTATACGTATCAATCATTTCACTCCTATGAAGGTACTCCAATCCCTAGAACATTTTGGTTTACCTTTTCCCAGTCTTTTCCAGCTCTGTAATACCTTGTTACAGGCAGAATGATCAGAACCATACAGAGAATTTCAAATGTGGCTATAAAATAGATTTATATAATGGCAATGCGATACTGGCCATTTTATGTTCAATCACATTCCTAACAATCCCTATTATTTGAGGAAAATTTCTACTTGAACATTGAATCCCTTGAACATTTTGGTTTACCTTTTCCCAGACTTTTCCAGCTCTGTAGTACCTTATTATAGGCAGATGATCAGAACTATACAGAGAATTCCAAATGTGGCTATATCAGTGATGGAGAACCTTTCGGACACCGAGTGCCCAAACTGCAACCCAAAACCCACTTATTTATCGCAAAGCGCCAACAATGCAATTTAACCTGAATACTGAGGTTTTAGTTTAGAAGGGGAAGTTGGCACATCCATGTGGAGACACAGTGGAGTAATAAAGTGGTATCTCAGTTTTTGAACGGCTTAGTTCTCGAACTACTTGGAACCCGAACACTTCAAACCCGGAAATGAGTGTTCTGGTTTTTGAACTTTTTTCAGAAGTAGAACGTGCTCTGTTCTGAGTATAACTTCTATTTTGAGTGCCACACTTCCGTTTTCAGAATGAGGAAAGGTGGGCTGGGCGGCAAGCGAGCAGGCACCTGCTGCCCTCCAGCACGTCGTCCCTCCGCCATCGCAGCCACAACAGCAACCACCCCCTCTTCCAGCTCCGGAGGCGCTGAGTGAGGGAAGGCTGGGCTGGGGCAGCAAGTGAGCAGGCAAGTAGGAGTGGGATCGGGCTGCTCTGAGCTGGATCGGGGCTGCTCAGCTGGGGAGGTGCAGGCTACGTCACACTTTCCATTGAGGAGTCCGCGGCTGCACTCCCCTCAAGGGAGAAGTTTAAAGGAGCCCCCACCTATGAATCAGATCCCCTGCAACCCTGTGAAGGCAGCCAACCTGAATAGTTGATGAGGTTGGGGACGGTGGGGGCAGCCCGGAAGCTGCACCTGAGAGCCCCTGAAGGCAGCCCCTGAAGGCAGCCAGGTGCTCCTCAGCTGAGCTGCCCACTCCTGCTCCTGCTCCTAGGGGATCTCTCAGAAGTGGAGGCTTCATGCTTCCCAGCTGAGAGATCTCCACCCTGCTCCTGCTTGCACACAAGTAGGAGTGGGAGCAGGCAGCTCAGCTGGGGAGCACAAAGCATCCACTCCGCTTCTGACTCCGCTCCTATTGGCCCTGGCCAGAGGGTATGTAAAGCCTCAACCTCACAGCAGCAGGAGAAAGGCGGCTGCTCGGAACTCTCTGCAGCCCACTAACACGTCAGCTCACTTCTGAGCGTGTGCACAGAGCTGCGCCCCGCCCTCCAGCGGAGGCTCCCCAAGGGAAACCGCGTGCCCTGGAGGTTATAGCTCCGTTTTGCGCGCACATACCCTGGGGCCCCATCCGAGGTGCTTCTACTCACTTGACAACTCAACGCACTGCCCTCGCCTTCTGCCGGCTCTGTGCTGGGACGATGGCGCACATGCCCACAGAGAGGGCTCTGAGTGCCCCCTCTGGCACATGTGCCATAGGTTCGCCACCACTGGGCTATACCATAGGTTTATATAATGGAAATACAATACTGGCCATTTTATGTTCCATCACATCCCTAACAATCCCTATTATTTGAGAAAATTTCTACTCTGCATTTCTTACCTCAAAAGCATCCCCAGATTTTAAAAAAGAATTCTCCTTAATGTTGGTAGACAGAGACCTAAAGGTGGCAAGTGGACCAGATCTTAAGCCATTGAGAATCTTTCAATTTACCGATAGGGTCAGTCTCTCACAGCAATTCAAAGTAGCAAGTGGAATGGACTGGGGCTGTATGCTACACACTGGGAATTACTTTGCAGTTGCACAGTACACATTACCACTGTATTAAGCAAAATGCTTGTTCACCAAAGACACAGCAATGCATTTTCATTAACTGCAACTATGGTAGCCAACCTGCTATCAGTGGTGACACGCTTGTCCAATTCCTGACTGTGGTTTTTAACATGTTTAAAATACTGTAAGCAATAGCTAATTACCAGATGAGTCAAGTGCCTCTTGCGAGGTTTCAAGTTGAAAACAAATGACAAAATTGAAGACCATATACAAGCATTTCAGCTGTCTAAGCTTTAAATCCAATTAATCAAACTTAAATATTATCAAATGCAACTGAACACTATATTCTTTTAATTTTACACCAAAGTCTTGAAATGTAATTTCCTGGCAGGAATAAAAGGTTAAAATTCATACTGCCACTAAGTGATGCTAAAACACAATCAGCTTACTTAAAAAAAATGTATCATGCTGGAAGATCACTTGGTGGAGCTCTAGCCCAAAGCTAAACAAGACAGGTCACCCAGAGGTTGACCTAGCTATTTCTTGACAGGAAGTTTAAACTGTAACAGCTAAGGCAGAACAATATTATAATGAGTTAGAATTTATATTTTGCAGCTTGCTAAATAAAATTACGTACATAAGGTACTCCCTCACTTTAATCATGCAGAGCTTAAAAAACCCCAACAACTATAACAACACAAACAACCCCCAAACCTGCTGCAACAATGAGGAAGGTAGTGATTTTACAGAGTTTTGCATCGTGATTAAACTCATCACATTAATATATTTGAATATTTGTTATATTAGTTAATTTTCTAGGTGACAGCGTGTTTTCAGTTGTAAGCTAAAGATTCTGCCACAAATGAACAATCTGATTTTAGAGCGTTGCTCCATTAAGAATTATGCAGATAAATGTCCACTGGAAATGAGAATTGCAAATAGAATGAGCCAAAACTGATCAAACCTCAGGGACAAAAATATCTATATCACCTCACACAAAATGTGGCTCTCAGCCAAATGTTTGGAATGTTCCCACTGAAAAGTAGAATGACTGTGAACTGACACTGAGCAAGATGAAAACGCTGCAGTGAATAATCCAAGATGGGCTCAGTCACACATGCAATTCATCACATGATATGACTACAGCCTATGTGAACCAGGCCCATCTGGATTTAAAACTATTATTATTGCATATTTCCCACGAGGGCTTGATAATGAAGCCTACATATGGAGCAAATATTACTGTTCAAGAAAAGTACACTCCTGAAGGTCCAAGGTTAAAAAAAAATTTTTTTAATGGTCTGATGCAGATACTGTATAGCATTGCCAAGCACTGCTAATCTTTTAACCAAATGCAATTTTCAATAATAATAACAACAACAACAACAACAACAACCACCTGCCCTTCACCCTAAGGTCGCAACCATCACCACCACCTGCCCTTCACCCTAAGGTCCCAGGGTGGGTTACAACAATAATAAACACAACATTATAAACAGTTGAAACTACATATAATCACAAAAATAGGGTGTGTCATAAAAATATGCATCTCTGGTGTCAAAAGCCAGAATAAAGAGGTCACTGAAAACGATATACTAAAGTTGCTGGACACACTTCGGTAGACAGGGAGTTCTATATGTTAGGGGCTGCCACAGAGAATGTCCTATTGCAGGTCAGCAGAACCCCCAAACTATGAGTCTGTTCCTTCCAGGGGAGGGCAACCCCATCCAGGACAGGCCATCTCCCCACCTCCTAAATACATTACATATCTTGTCTATTCAGCTTCAATTTATTGACCCACATCCAGCTCATCATCAGCTCCAAGTGCCTCAACTGCTTCTCCTAATTCATATGGAACAGAGAGACACGGCTGAGTGTCACCTTTGTACTGATGACACCTTGCTCCAAATCTCCTGGCAACAGCTTCCAGTGGCTTCATATAGATGTTAAATAGCATAGGAAACAAAGTGCCTCACAAAGTTGTCACTGTAGACCTCAAGGGTGCAAGAACAATGATCTCTTGGCCAGGTGACAAAGGCCCATTCAACACTCAGAAAAGCTCTACCAGACAGCTACTTGCTGCCACAATGGTGGCAGAGAAATAAATTTTCTTTGTGGTCATCACATGGAAGGCACAATGGTACTGTCCCACCTGGGTTCTGTCAGGTTCATACCAAGATTTAAGCTACCTGCACTCAAGATACTGACCTTCCTGGTACAGCATTACTAGCTGGGATTAACCTTAATGGAGGTTTGCAAACAATTATGGTTAAAAATCCAATTCAGGGTTATAGCTGTGTTATGGTTATGACAAGGAAACCATGACAATTCATATGGGAGAAGGAAAGGTTTCAGAGGTTGATGTGTGTAAGCCTGCAACCTACACAAAGCAGAAGCTGGACAGCATTTTTTACACTACGAGGGATTGAACCAGTTGTACATATAATTTTTCTCCCTCCCCCTTAAAGTGGAAAATGTGTACACCTGTACACAAATGGCAACAGTTAGCAGCACTTATATTAGCACAGTATCTAATTATTCATAGGAAATCTTTGTCACTCTCACAGTCACACAGTAGGCATGGTCCCATTGTTTCACTTGTGCTAGGCTGACTTCACAACACATCTTTCTCCACTTGTGCTCTAGCCATCATTCAGCCTGTTTCACTAAGGTGCATGGTGGGTTCAACAATGCCTGAGAGCATACTTAGGGGCAACTGTGTCAAGAGCCCAACAAGTCTTGGTGTTCCACAGCATGACAAGGGCTGCAACAGGATCACCTGCTCTATCTATGAGAAATTCCTCCAGAGCATTCAGGAATCCATTGGACTCCATTAGTCTCCCGAGACAGATCATCTCAATCTGTCCACCATCCTGAGTGGGAAGATTGGAGCTATAAGTCCAAAGTTTACCATGAAGTGATCTAACTATGATAGCAGGGTGGCATCCACCATCCCCAGACCATCCCTTCCTCCATCTGGAGCAAAAATGCAAACTAGGGTGTCCTCTGCCCTGTGTGCTGGACCAACTTGAGACAGACCCGTAGTTGGCATGGGACTGCCTCAGCGCTGTAATTCTGGGTTATTCTAACATCGCACATAAGACCATCTTTGACAGCTCGGTCAGAAAAGATACTGGGCAGCAGGGTGGATGATACACCAACAGCTCTGAAACTGAGGGTTTTCCTGGAAATAATTATGGAACACAGCAGCTCCTCATTCCCATACTGCAGCCTGTGCTGATGCTGCACCAAGTATCCAGGTGGGCACAGCTGGACAAGATCAACTCTTCCCAACTCAACTACCCACCTCATCCATGGTCAAATCATGGATAAATGTGGTTTTATTCTGTACTGATCTAGCATTAAACAGCAGGCACAGATGATGAGTAACCAGCAACCCAACACTGGAAGGGATGGGGTGAGAAAGAAAGAGTAAATAGCCCCATCTTCAACTTGCATGGTAACCTGTCACCTCACCATGGGTGTATCTCCTTCTACCCATGATCAGTGAAATTGTGGTGGCATCGCCTACATCCCTCTTTTCCCAAACACATTATGCAAACAACAACAGCCCACCAAAAAAAAATCTGCCACCACCGATTATTCCACAAAGTAGCTGACATAATTGAGAACAATGTTAGTGAAGGGTACAGAACCCACCCAGTCACTATCACACTAGAGCCCATCTAATAAATTCCATAGGACTTAAAACCAGCATTTATATACAGGTCTGAAGCCTAAGTATGGGAATACAGGAACACGTGCACTGCAAAATTCTATCTTCCATTCTTCCTTCAAGTGTTTCCTTCTGCTTCATTTAACACAGTCCCACTCTCACAAAAATAGTAGCAAACCAAAATGAAGTGCCCATGACCAATAGTTCAAAACAGGGATGGTTGTTATTGGACATACTGCAGCAATTTACTTTCATCAGGTAAAACATGAAATGCCTATGTTTTGTAGGTGGCATGTAAATATTCCTATTTAGGAAATGTTCAAATTGGTTTTTCATTTGCATAGCAAAGCCTCTTTTATATGTCTTTAGCAGCAGGCATTGATTTAGTTTTGAGATGAATTGTAGATCTAACACAGCCTTGTAAATAAGCTGTGAGAAGTTACTAGCCTGGCTTAGTGCTGACAAGGAGGGATTTAGAATTGCATTTCTGTGCTTGTTACAAAGAGATTGTTCACTTCATTTGTCTTCTGCTAGCTTGCTTACACACCTGTGTGGAATTCTTGATCACATGTGGCTACTTGGCTACTTCTTAAATACAAGGGTAGGCTATCAAGCTTTAATGTCCCAAAAAGTTTTGAATAGGGGTAGGTGGGAAGGAAAACGGCATTTCCGTGTGCTGCTCTGGTTTCACCAGAAGCAGCTTAGTCATGCTGGCCACATGACCCGGAAAAACTGTCTGCGGAAGCAGACAAACACCTGCTCCCTCGGCCTGTAAAGTGAGATGAGCGCCGCAACCCGAGTCGTTCACGACTCGACTTAATTGTCAGGGGTCCCTTTACCTTTTTAACTTACACTAGCTTAAAGTGCAGTACAGAGTACAAGGGATAAATCCAGACATCCATTCATGTGCAAGCAAGGCCACTTGTTTACTCAATTAAATGTGTACTCAGAAATCCAGGCATGTGTACTGTATGCAAACACAAGAACCTCCAGATGTTATACACATGCACTATAGACTGTGCCTTGCTTTTACTACACTGCCAACCCTTTCTGTGCCCCCCGGACTTAACCCCAATGATTTGCACAATTTCTCTGCAACTTTCTTTACCAAATACAAAGCTTTAAAGAACAATTCCCCAGCAGTAGAGCTTTACTGACTGATTGATACAAGAAAGAAATTATTTCATTTTGCTGTAAGGTAACTTCTCTCTCAAGCTGCCATGTAGGAAATTCACCCATTGAATGAAGGGGAGGGTGAGGGGGGAAGTTAGGTATGAGCAAATTAATTATATGACCAGAAGAGTTTTATCTCAGTTAGATGTGTTGTTTGTTTGTTTTTGCATTTATATCACACCTTTTCTCCAAGCAACCCAAGGTTGCATACATGGTTCCCATCCCCATCTCATTTAATTTCAACTACACCCCTGTAAGGTAGGTTATGCTGTGACGCTGTAAGTGGCCCAGGGTCACTTGGTGAGCTTCACAGCTGAGTGGAAATTTAAAGCCTGGTTTCCCAAGTCTTAGCACTGCACTGCCTTCTCATTTTAAATGCTGGTCATTCTGACTGTGTCACCTTAAAACAGATCAGACATGGGAAATATTCTAATCAACACTAGCCTAGAAGGCAAAAACTGGCATTATAGTAAGTGAAGATATAGCAAGCTGGTGGGCAGTTAAAAGAACCAATTTATTAACTCAAGCGTTCTCTACTGAGACAAAAGTCCCCAAATACTCAGTCTACGAAAATTGACAGCAACCAAACTTGACTGCATTTTTACTGCTACACTAGAAAGAGTTACGGACTGGTACAGTCAGTAGTTAAAGTTTGTGATTTGCATCAACTGGCTGAGATGAATGGGCTCTTCAAAATAAAGAAGTAGACTTAAGGCACTGGCAAGTGGGACCTGTAACTAAATTTTGTAATGTATCCTTATTCTAACAGGTATTCTCCTCTTCCAACAAGTCAGCCGTGCCCTCCAGGATTCTGTAAGCTGCAAGGGACACATTTTTACCTCCCTTCTCCAATTGGATCTCAGTATTTTTGTGGCTCCTGAAGGCAGCTGAGTATGCTCAGGTAGTATTGTGCAACTCTTGTTATTTACTGAGCCCTGAGTGCTCACTGGAAGGACAGATCGTGAAGCTGAGGCTCCAATACTTTGGCCACCTCATGAGAAGAGAAGACTCCCTAGAAAAGACCCTGATGTTGGGAAAGATTGAGGGCACAAGGAGAAGGGGACGACAGAGGACAAGATGGTTGGACAGTGTTCTCAAAACTACCAACATGAGTTTGACCAAACTGCGGGAGGCAGTGGAAGACAGGAGTGTCTGGCATGCTCTGGTCCATGGGGTCATGAAGAGTCAGACACGACTAAACAACCACAACATTCTATTCATTTAGCAGCATTTGGGGTGATCAGCTTTATTCTGGCCTTGCCCTTTCCCAAGACCCAAGGTCCCCAAAGTTTATGGACAATGATTGGCCTGGTCAAAATTAATGGGTTTAACCTAACTGAAGGGAAGGACCTGGTGTTGGGTTCTCTAATAGTGAAGGGAAAGACAAGCTGCACTCAAATATTCCCTCCCTTCTCATGGTCCTTAAGCCAACAATGTATGCCTAATACATAGGCTGGGGGTGTAGTTTCTTGTTTCAAATCTTCAGCAGCATTGTTACATGGAACTGGAGTGGCAATCTGTCTAATGGTTGTGCTAAATCCACTCAGAGACTTCCTATTTACTCAGCACTTTTTTATGACTGTGCTTGGATGCTGTTTATTGCTTCTTCCCTGACTGTAAGTTTCCCTCAGTTGTCACAGATGGATTTTTATATTCCAGCCCACAAAGATCTTGGGCTTCTCTGGGCTGACTGTCAAGCTGAAAATGACTTCTTGGTCTTGCACCTGTTCACCCTGAACTGGTACAGTGTCATGTCATTATTCCTTCTGAAGTACCGCCAGAGCTTAAGCATAGCTGTCAACTTTTCCCTTTTTAAAAGGGAAATTCCCTTATTTCGAATAGGATTCCTTGCAAGAAAAGGGAAAAGTTGACAGCTATGTGCTTAAGCCTCTCTAACAGTTTGCCAGCTGGAAACAGGAACAATATACTCTAGTACATGGGGCTAGCATGAACGATTCATTAGTGTACCTTATCTGACTTATCCAGTATGATATTATTTTTTATATAATTTTTAAATGTTTCCATTAGACCCTTTCTCCAATATAGTGCACAGAGCGACTTAGAAGATAAGTAAAATGTCATTTTAAAACCAACAAATACAATAACATTCAATATTCAGCAGTGTTTATAACATATTCTAGAACCATACACATAGAAAAAAATCCTTTGGGATCCAAATGCCCAAATAAAAATGTATTCACTTTTCTTAAATATTTCCATCATAGGTACAAATCAAATGCCAGGTGGGGGTGGAAGTGAGAGCTGCAATTTGGAGCTTGCAGATGGTAGCTCCGAATGATAAGGTTCCATGTTATCTTACAGACATATTCACACAGCTACATCTTACCAACAAATTTTATTGCTTGATACAGTAGCAAGTACGGCAGCTAAACAATGTGACTCCTGGTCCAATCTCTACACCTCGTAATTCCTCTGACCCTTTCACATATGGGCTGTCTGCTTGCAGTTCTCTTCCACTAGTGTATGAATAGCTAATGTGGTGCCCTCCATATGTTGGTGGTCTGTCATGTGTGTCAACTGGTCACGCTGGCTAGGGCTGATGGGAGATGGCAGAATAATATAATGACCAATGTAAGCACATCCTCCATCACAATAAATGATTATACAGGATGGTGGTGGTAAGTTAACTTTATTATCATGTTCTTGTCAACTTCTCTGGGCTTTCTGGTTGGCTGATATTGGAAGACAAAGCTGTGCTAGATAAATCTTAATATTGATGTTTTTGTGGAGATACTGACTGAGCATTAAGTTGCTGGCAACCAGATCTGGAGAACCTTGTTAACTACAGTACTTGGATGTTACATATATTAAAGGAGGAGCAAATGTTGCTCAGTAGGCATTTCAGTTTTTCTTTTCCTATACAAAGTCAGTCTTCACCCAGAGTTTGCATGAATATGGGTATCTAAAGGAAAACTTATGGGAGGAAAACCATGTGTTCAGTCCCTGTAGACTACATATTTTTGCTTGGCTTACTAGTCAGCCATTATTTATGGCCATCTTCCTTCCCATAGTTATATGATACATGCAGAGGGGCAGCAAGAGTATTTCCACTGTACTGATGTATGGAGAAGGTAAGAACCAGCAAAATATATCCCACTGTTTGGAAGAGTTTCTGTTGTTTCTCAAGACCTAAACTGCAGAACAAAAGGGAGCTCTGGAGAGGAAATCTGTGTGCTATGTGACAGATTGCCAGGAGTAATTGCTTTTGTTGGGCTAATGAGTGCATTGTGGATACCTGCACGAGTCTGAATTTTGTGGACTGCTTGGGAGTGAAGAAGGAATTCACAGTGGTGGTTACTGGTTCTTCCTTTTCCAAACATAACCTTCAGTACAAATGGTACCATAAGCATGAACTCCTTTGATTTTTGCTATTTTACTGTTAGTCTTTTGTCAAATTTTAACTATACAGTAATACTTTAATTTGAAATGAACTTCTTTCTATTTTTGCTGTTCTTTCTGTAAAATTATATAAATTTTATTTTTCAGTTTTTGAAACATTTTCTAGAAATACAAATCCAATATTTTCCCAATAAACATGTATATTTTGACTTCCCCTCACCCCTTTTGCTGTTTCATATATTTGTATAGTTCATAACACTGCTTTGTTATCCTTTTATTCTAATTATTAATTAATCCCTAGTTTTCCTTTCACATTAATTTTAATTGCTTGACTTTAAACTAATCCTGATAGAGAACTTATATGTGTCCACAAATACAGATAGTCCCAGTCTTTGATAAAGGTATTTTCCTCTTGGTTTCTTATTATAGTTAGAATAATTCCAACAAAAATATATAAAAAGTCTTTACCAATTGTGCTTGCATATTTAATAAATTCATAAAACAAAAGCTTGTCTAAGGTGTGCAGCTAATACTCTGATTTTGTGAACTTGGCACAGTATGCAAAGGTTCACCTTTCTGGATGATATACTACATCCAAATAACTGATAGTTAAATAACTGATGAGTATTACTCTATACTGCAAGTATTCTTATGACATACAACTTAAAGAGTTCCTAGATGTATGCTGATATTATGAAGCTAAGAATTACAATTTTTTCTTCTTCAGATGATAAACTCCGGAAGATATGTTTTTGCACACACCTCATTACATGACATTTTGCATTTTCTACATAAGAAGGCATTAATATTGCTAACTGAAAATATAATGTGTTGAAGCACAAAACAGTAGCATTTATTACGTTTTGAATTTTAAGCCATGATCATGCATAACCTTGTAATCATAGGTGACAAAGAACAACATGCTGGTGACTTTGAGAGGTCTGCTGGAAGAGGGATGGACTACTCCATCTGTCCTCTGCACCCACCCCAGAAACCAAGTGGGCTGCCCCCTTGGTTTCAGCAGACTGCGGGAGAAGATAATAACCTCTTCTTCCCTCCTCTGCCAGTCTCCAGCTAGTATTTGTTATTGTTGTTGCTGCTGCTGCTGCTGCTGCTGCTGCCGCTGTCGTCACTGTTAACTAAAAACGTTTGTGGACCTACTGAGCAAGGCTGGAAATGCATTAAAATGCAATTCTTAAATTCAACTTTATGTAAGTAAGGGTTGGTCTAAGTCAGTGGCAGTCAACACAGTATCCTGAAGGTGCTGGACTCGCAAATCCCATCAACCTCAGTCAGCATTATATGTATTTCTTTTAACCTAATGGGTAGCTTTTACTTAAAATTGCCAAAGAGCAATGGGGTCTTAGAAGACCAGAAGTTAACACATCCAGTAGAGTTGGGGCTTCAGGAAAGAAGTGGTCTCCAATTGGAGATGGTCAGAAAGAGAAAGTGTAGAAATGTAAATCCCTTTGTGCTTCTGTAGTATTTTCCTGTAATTCTAGGAGTACACAGTACAGCCAAGGTTTTGGGAAAGACTGTACTGCACAAAGGACAGCACAACTTCAAAGAACTTGGAAGAAAGGAAACCTCTATCTCTATGCTCCAGTTAACACAGAGATGCATTAATTACACCCAAGAGGTAGCATCATGTACAGCTTTGTGAATTACTTGTGTCACTTTAGTTATTTGTTGCAGCAGTACATTGGCAGAGATGCACTGATAACATGCTGTGACTGATCTTTCTTCCTCAGTTACTGTATAAAGAAGTTCTAGACAAATGACGAAGAAATGGGAATAACTCTGCACAAACTCTGTTTGTCTCAAACAAATGTTAAATTTTATATTGATATAGATTTTTATTCAGTTCTTTAGTAAAGAGTGCTAGAAAATGTTCGATTTTATACTAAACTTCCTCTCGCCTTATTTAAAAGCATAGCATTGGGGAAAGATTTCAACCTTTATTTGTTGGCATCACAGTAAATGGGACTTAAATGTCTGCCACTCACAAGTAAGTGAAGATGGCATTGTTGGCCATAATGAAAAATCCAAATTAGAGCTGTACATGTTCTAGTTAATCAAAACCTTAAGCTTTTGACTTATTTAGAACTTTTATCATCTTGATGGTAAACCTGGAAAAGATCAAATTTAGCTGTTCAACAGTGAAAACCTAAACAGTAGGAATATTTATATCATCTAAGATGGCGGGGGGGTTATTCTCTGAATAAACATGTTCTTTCAACTGCTAGGTAAAATTACTGAATCTGGCCTCTATTGACTTTTTTGCTTAGAATACCTCCTAAAATTAATTCTGAATTCTGTTACCATTATGACAGCCTAGATTCTCTTAATTTATATTATCTATCAAGGGAAGTGAGTGCTTTGCTTAAGGATTGAGGCAGATCTGAATAAAAGAAAGTTTTTATATATCTGGAGTTGAGGAATATGGAGCTGGTACAGCCTCACACCTGCATTGCATCGAAAAGAGCTTTATTTAAAAGTCTATTTTCTCACACATCTGGTGTTACAGCTCTTAAGAGGGAACATACTCATGGTGTTGGGTGTAATAGTTGATTCCATCCCCAGCCCCTTTGTTTATCATCTGGCCAGAAGTGCTATTCAACAACTTGGAATGCTATTTTGTCTTACTTTGGTTAGCTTAATACGGAAATTTTGGATTTTGTTCACCATAATATATCTATATTCTTTCTGTTTGGAGGGAGCTTAAATGGCTTGGTTTCTGCATTCCTCTGAGAATGCTACCACTCCATTTCACTGTCAAGGGCCATGGTTTCAGCCATAAAAACTTAAAGAGCTCTGCTGGATTAGGCCATAGGCCTATTTAATCCAATATCCTATTTTCCACAATGGCCAACCAGATGCCTTCAAGCACAACACGAGGATAATAAACATCTCCCACTGTTATTCTTTTACAGGCAGTACTGTTATATAGGAACATATGAACTCTGAACCTGGGAGCGTCATATACGCACCATAACTAATAGACACTGATAGCTCCATTTTCATGTCATGTTGTTCAATCAAGGATCAGGGGATGACTGGCTGAGGCAAAGACAGTCTGCAGCATACAACAGTAAAGCGTAAGATGAGGAAGGATCACAATTTAATGGCAGAACACATGCTTTGTATGCAGGTCCCAGGTTCAATGCCTGGCATTTCCAGGTGGGGTTGGGAAAGACTCCTATCCTGAGCTAGTGAACTAATGCACTGAAATGATATAGGCAGTTTTTTGTATACCTATGTTAAGCCTCCTTGTTCCTCTGATTAGACACTGTCTTATCAAGAAATATTTATTCTATATATACAAGTTGTGCCTCTCACATTACTTGTTCTGAGCTACTGATGTTCTCATACTAGTTTAATAAGCCCATCCTGCAGATCTTCCCTTTACCAGACCTCTATGGTTCAGGATCCACTGTGGACTTAATTAGTGGCAGGAATGAACCAAGATCTTGGATTATGCTATCCAGTGCTTCTCTCTTTTTTTGCCGCCTAGGAACACTAATCCTCATCTTGCATGTAGCACCATCCAAAATCTAGAGTAACAGGATACCTTTGCCCCTACAGGACCTTCCTTAACGTTCAAGCATAAATATTTTGGAACAGTTATTGGGGCTTTTATGAAGGTTAAATGTTGAACTATCTGTAGCCATTTGACTAAAACTGTCACCATCCTTGACCAATGGCCATGCTGGCAGGGGTTGATGGGAAGTATGCTGGCTACCCATGTACAGTACTTCACTGGCCGTTGTTACTAGCTTTTCTTTATTTCTACCTTCCACTTGTTGAGTCATTTTTCTGGCTCAAGACTCATGTATTCCACTTCCATTTCACACTGTGACCTGATTGGAGATATATGGGAAACTGTCCTTGGTAAAGCTATATCATCATTAATCAGAAAAACTGTACCTGTGACATGAACTGAAGCAACAGTTTCTCACATCAATGCTGTCTCTGTACTATATTTAAGTTCAACAAACAGGTTTTCCTGATAGCTACCCTACAATTTTGTAACTTACAGTGGTGCCCCGCAAGACGAATGCCTCGCAAGACGAAAACCTCACTAGACGAAAGGGTTTTCCGTTTTTTGAGTCGTTCCGCAAGACGAATTTCCCTATGGGCTTGCTTCACAAGACGAAACGTCTTGCGAGTTCTTGCGAGTTTGTTTCCTTTTTCTTAAAGCCGCTAAGCCGTTAATAGCCGCTAAGCCGCTAATAGCCTTGACTCGCGGAACGGATTAATTTCGTCTTGCAAGGCACCACTGTATTTTCTATAAGGTTTGTCGAAACAGATATTGACTTTCAAAAACATAAAATTGTTCTGTTTAGGCTGGCATCTAGTAGCCACTATCTATGCTATTTGAGAGTTAGAAACATCCAAGCAGGAATTGCTACTATGAAATATACGTCCAATTTAATTGTATGCATAGCAGAGACTTGCCTTGAAAATCCATGCTTGTGGCTCTCAAGAAATATGTGTATGCTGATAGAAGATCTTATTTAACTTGAAGAAAATTAAGCTGATACTTATTATCATGATTTCTATAGCCAATTTGTTGTAGCCAATTTGCACAGCTTCCCCTTGCCATCTCGTCCTTACAACTAATGGACAGCAGGCAAATTTATGATCTCAACTGATAAAAAAAAGGTGTGCAGAACACATGGCTTCCTGTTGCACTAGAACTTAAGACACTGAGAGGCAAAAGATAGAAATACTGATCCAACGGAGTGGAGCAGCCAGGGCTGAACGTACAGAACTATTTGAAAGCAGCTAAAATCCTGTGCTGTGGGACACAGATGGTGCTGTGGTCTAAACCACTGAGCCTAGGGCTTGCCGATCGGTTCGAATCCCCGTGACGGGGTGAGCTCCCGTTGCTCAGTCCCAGCTCCTGCCAACCTAGCAGTTCGAAAGCACATCAAAGTGCAAATAGATAAATAGGTACTGCTCCGGCAGGAAGGTAAACGGTGTTTCCGTGCACTTCTCTGGTTTCGCCAGAAGCAGCTTAGTCATGCTGGCCACATGAGCCGGAAAAACTGCCTGCGGACAAACATCGGCTCCCTCGGCCAGTAAAGTGAGATGAGTGCCGCAACTCCAGAGTCATTCGCGACTGGACTTAACTGTCAGGGGTCCTTTACCTTTTGAAATCCTGCTAAACTCCTATTTGGGGGGAAAGTGAGCAAGCACTTTATCTTGCAGCCCACTCCTTTTCCTTACAGGTGATCTGCAGAATTTTAACATTCCTAGAAGCCCATTTGTGCTCATTTCTGATTGTTGGATCATCTAAAGGAAGGTGTGTATGGTTGTTGCTTCTGTCTATGATTCCCCATTCAGTTAGGTAAATGGTTATGGAAGCCTACTTCTACCATGGTGCCCCTAGCTAAGTTGAGGTGGCTGAGGTGATGATGTTGTTGGGGGGGTGGTTTTGGAAGGAAGACAGAGCACCAAAGTATGCTGATTATAGAAATGTTTAGCTAGATTTATGTCAATATTTTAGCGAATTTAATTTAGTTGCCTCCAATGTGCATTATGCCTTTCCTCTAAGGAGCTCAGGGCAACTTCCAAAGTTTGCCCCTTCCCCCTTTGTTTGTTCACAGTAAGTGATATGTATAATAAGCTATGGCTTAATGTGATGTGTGAACCAGGCTGAAGTGCATGAACATCTGGAGGGCAAACGCTTGTCTACTCTTGCCCTAAAGCACACATACAGTTTAAGAAAACTATCTGAAAATGGCTTAATGCATTTGCTGTGTTCTGCTTTACTATGCAATAGTTTACCTTAAACTGGGATGGGTAAAATTTTCGTAGAAAGAGGAACACAATTATATATCCCAAACAGCTAAAAGTATTGAAAACACCCCTAAAAATGGGGTGGGGGGAGAATACACTTCACATATACAATCTCACTATCCACCCAAACTAACTCAAATACAGAACTGCTCATTTATTCCCCCCTTTTTTTCTTCCCATTATTTCTTCCTATCATTGCTGTGCCCTGAGAGATAACACATAATTTCTCTAACAGCATATTGCTGTTATGCTCCTTCTTTCCCCATTTTTATGTCTCCTCTGTGTATATTGTGCTTGGTTGCATTAACAGACTATTTGGGATAGTGCAAATAGTCAGTGCAGAATTACTGGTTCTTGGGGAAAGATGGGCAGAAATAAGCCTCCTCTTTGATAGTTGCAGAGCTTAATAGGGGCTATAGAGCAACAAGCACTCAATAAGCAAATGAGTAAGGAATTAGAACACTACCACATAGCTTGAAATAATTTTAAAACAATCCTTTCTCATGGTAATATTGGTCCATAAGTGGTGTAAAAGTGGTTGTGATAAGTCTGCCTTGGCTGATGAGAGTTGTCATAAGTACACCAACGATATACAGATTATTTCTTCATAGCACCTGAAATCAGGAGTGGCTGTGCAATCCCTGGATTAGTGCCTGAATGTAGTGGTTAACTGCATGATGGCTAATAAACTGACTTTGAAATATGTATTTTTTTAAATCCTTCCCTGGACTCAAACAGCTGCTGGGATCAGTAATAAACCACTACCTTGGGAGGATCAAGACAGACAGAAACATGTGGCTAGTTTCGCCATAGCTGTTTGTTTAAAACAAATTCAGATTATTATTTTAGTCAAATGAGTTCTTTTTCACGACAACTTGAGTGGTGCAAGATAAAGGGTACACAAAATCAACAATTTATATTGCTATATATAATAGCATTGTTTTGAGACACAGAATATCACAGTTCCAGAAACACAGCTTCAGCTAAGCATATTATCTGAGGAAGGCATTTCTATACAATCTGTGTGTGCCCTAAGATGGTGCCCACCACCAAAAACTGCTTGAGCAAAAAACTGACTTTATTTTTTATAGATGAATGCAACTGCCCATGTGTTCAAATCAGAACAGACTCACAACCATGTGAGTAATCATTTCAACTTTTCATAACCTGGAATGGCACTCTACAACATTACCAACCTTCAACCATTCTACTCTATCGGGAATGCCCACTGGCTGAATCAGCAACTCCCCACCCCGCTTGCAAACACAACTAATATGAAAAGCCAGTACTGTACAGTATTGGATAGTAATTAGAGTGCTGGTCTTAGACCAGGGAGACCTGGTTCAAACACCTATCCACATGACTTTGAGCTATTCACTAACGTCTCAAAAACTCACATTGCCAAGTAAACCATCAAACGCCATACTTTACTTCTCACACATGAAAAATACATTTCCCTTCACACACGTTCAGCACATGGTAAATATGTGATCTGGCAACAAATGTATAGGGTGTATTTTCCTGAAAATTCAGCAGAATTGCACAGGAATTGAGGCTATCAGACATTATCTTCCATCAGGACAACTATATATGGTACCTCGGGTTAAGAACTTAATTCGTTCTGGAGGTCCGTTCTTAACCTGAAACTGTTCTTAGGCTGAGGTACCACTTTAGCTAATGGGGCCTCCCGCTGCCACTGCACGATTTCTGTTCTCATCCTGAAGCAAAGTTCTTAACCTGCAACCTGAAGCGTCTGTAACCTGAAGCATCTGTAACACAAGGTACCACTGTATTATGAGAAACAAAAGGACAGTAATGTACTGAGTGTGCACCAACTGTTATAAAGTTCATAGTCAGAAGCATTTGACAAATTTGAGCATAAATTTGACATCATCAGCCTCCAGGTCCGGGGAGGGTGATCTTGTGTGTATGGAAAGGGGGGGGGGCTGGCAGAAGAATGTGGTATCAGGGAAGTGGTGGTCTTGAGCAAAGTAATCCTAAGCAAGCCGATCATCATTTTATTTGAATGTTCCCTTTCCATAGATAAAACTATGCTGAAAGTGCCTGACAATAGAAAAAGAATTTCAAAATTACAGACATAACAATAGTCAGAAATAAATAAAGGATATCAAGAAGTATATAACCAAATTGAGAAAGTTCCACATAAATAATGAGATTTTAAAATGATGATACCAAAAAATTATATCAACAACAGTAACAAAATCCCACAAGCAATCCCCCAACACAAGAGTCTACTCAGCCACCTCAGCTTTTGTAGCTAGAGTCCGTCAGGGCACTGCCCACCCAGGCATAGTAGGAAAGGGTTACAAAGACAGGGAGCAGGTCTTCCAGACTCACAGCCAAGATGCTCATATGGCAATGTAAGCTACATTCTAGCTGCTTCAGGCAGGGTATGTGGTGTCAGGCTGTGTGGGGTGGGAAGCATCAAGTGTTATTTTCTGCCCTTTGGTTGACTCTTATGGGATGATTTTAGTTTTACCTGCAGTTTTAGTGGTGTATCTTACGCAGAGTTCTGCTAGTGAAATCAGCTAGGATCAGCATTACTTTGTTTATTCCTCTCTCCACTCCAGCAAACCCATTTCCCATTCTTGACACACACCCTTTTTGCCCTCTACACCAGTGTAACTTCTATCACCTTAATTTATGCCAAGAGAGCTTTGGCTGCTATAAGTTTTTTATACTAATTCAAGGCCAGTTCAGTGCATTGGAATATACAATGCACCCTAACCTTTCCTACTCAGCATAGCACTGTTTTGAATTGTTCCTGGGGTGCACCAGAGAAAATCTCTGTCTCAGGAATGTATATATTTGCCTATCCAAGTTCTAAAGCAAGAGCCATGGAAACTAGAAAAACTATCAAGAAACTGTTCTTCCACAACCCCCAAACTCAGAAAAATGCCAGTGGTTTGATCAACCTATGGGCACCCTACAGTTTTGTCTCACAAAATTCGAAAGGGTAGCCACGTTACGTCTGTTCCACTAGGAGCAACTAAGAATATAGTGGCACTCTACAGACTAACCCATTTATTGTGGCATAAGCTTTTGCGGGAAGACAGAAGTGCCTGGCATGCTCTGGTCCATGGGGTCACAAAGAGTCGGACACGACTAAACAACTAAACAACAATAACAACAAGCTTTTGCGGACTAAATCTCACTTTGCCAGATCTCTTATACAGTAAAGGCAAGCTCTGGTTCAGAAAAGCTAATGCCACAATAAGGTACCAACCAGACTCTTAGTTGTTTTTACTCACAAAATAGCAACTAAATACTAAGCGCTCCATGATTACAGAGCTGTTAATAACTTTTCAGCACTTTGTACAAACATATCTGACACCACAGTTCGGCCCAAGTGTTACATAATGTCAAAAATGTCCCTGCTTTGAGGTGGTAAGGGAGCAGTCATAAAATAGGCTAGTGACACATGTAGATCATATCCAACTGAATGTGAATTGCAAGAGCAGCAGCAATTTATGATTTTAAGTTGTTTTGAACTATTTTTAATATTGTGTTTCAATTGCTGCAGCCCACTTTGAGACCCCAGGGTGAAAGGCAGGATTAAGACAAGGAAATAAGAAAGGAATGGCAAGGAGTTGAGTTGGAAGAGAGAGCCAAAGAGGAGAAAATGAAAAGAATACAGTATAATCTTAAAAGTGGGTCACCTTTTGAGGTTGGGCTAAGACAGGCTCTAGGTTATGAAACCATGAAACATTATTAATCTATGGTAGTAAAAACACTGACCATCTCCTCCTAGCTTGCTGAGAAACTTTAGGCTGTTTGTAAACAATGCACTGCAGAACGCAGTGTCCTTTTATTCCAAAATATAATACCCCATGTTGAAGAGACACCACGTGGAAAGTATTATATCTCCACTGCAAAACACCCCAAATCTATAAGCATCGTACACTACTGAGAACAATCTTAACTTACAAAGCTTCTGTTGTGTCCTTAAGCAGAGGCGTAAGCTTTGGTTGAAATTCAGGGCAGATGCTGTATCTGCAAGACTCCAGACGATGTTTCTGATGGCAGCCCCAAGGTGTGGATTGAAATACCTCTCTTTCTACAGCGCACTTTCAGGGAGTAGGCCTTAGCACTTTCAGGGAGAAGGTCTTAAATCATGCACTACTTTGTCCACAAACTCAAATGATTTGCATTCAGAAACACACGCGTGTTCAGATGTTTACAAATCCAGCCTTTCCTCAAGTGCACTTAAACCCACTTGCCAAGAATAGAAGATTCGGTGTCTTCTAGCGAGGCTGACGAAAGCGAGAATGCAGGGAGAGGGTGGGCGGGGGTGATTTCTGCGAACAGCGGAGCACAAGTCGGCTGCGGAGTAGGCCCCATCAACAAGGACTGTGTGTGACGCACTTCGGTAACCCGACTCCCCGCCCTCCCCCATGATGCTGAGAAAAAAAGAAAACTACCCTCCTTCCCTAAGAGGAGGAGGACGACAATAACAGATAATTTTGTTCGGCAGGTTTCCTCCTCTTAACCCGTCGGCGTCGAGAGAACGGAGCTAAGCCGGCATCTCCATGGGGAAAGGGGACGAGCCGAGCCGAGCCTCGGCTAGAATGAAACAAACATGGGGTGTGGCAGCCAAAAGCACCTCCTCCCTCACCGCAGGAAGGGAACTACCGAATAAGGGCTACAAGCCGCGGTGTGGAAAGCCTCGAGGGCAGCAGCGCCCGGGGAGACCCCCAGTTGCTTAGGCCGACTGGCAAGTTGATCAATACCCTGCCCCATATATACATACATGTGCTGAAAGTGGACACAAAGAGGTTCAAAACGGAGCTTAACAAGTCAACAGAAAATGGAAAAAGCAGGCGGTAAAACTAACACATTTCAAAATCCAAGGGCAGCAAGTTCACGCTAGACACCGCACACCACCAAAAATCGGGAGTGGGAAGAATCTCACAAGGTTTCACCCACTTTGGGTCGTTTCGCCGCCGCCCTATTTTCAGGGACGGACGGACACGCACACAAACACACACACAAACACCCAAAATACAAAAATACCAGATCCGCCGACGGAAGGATAGGTTTACGTCTAAGAAAGTGGGACCAGTTCATACCTGGAGAGTAATCAGCTCAATTTCTAAGAGTGTGGAGAGAACGGGAAAAGAGCGACAAGCGAGTACTGTATCTAAAACAAAAGTGGCGCCAAAATTAAAAAAAAACCCCAAAGCTATTAAACAGCCTCCTTCCGCCTCTTCCTCCCCTCCCACCCGGCAGCGACCCAGCGGGGTTTCCAGCAGCACAAGCACACCAAAAAGTCACTTTGAACAGGGGTTTGGTTCCCCCACCATCACCAATAACAGTTCAAAGCGGCCACCATAAAACATAAAAGGCCGGGGTGGGGTGGGAAACGACATGTCTAAGGTTACAATCCTTGGGGTTTTTACTGGTGAGTAAAGGCTGTCTGAACACAGTGCAAATTCCTTCTACGTTAACATGTTCAGGACACCGAGCTGTACATTCCTCACAATTTCAAAATGCGTCGAGATGGAAGTGGGCAAGAAGCAAATCCCACGATTTCCCAACAGCTCACTTTAAAAATCATTATCGGTGTGGAGAAACAACTCCCGCAAAAGTTCCTGCCGGAACAGAGAGAAAGACAGGAGTGTTCACTCCTCCCAGTACATCCCTTTCCCATGATATACTGTCCCTCTGCCAAAGTCACAGGAGGACAAGAAAAGTTGAGGGTTTTCCGTCCAGCTTGAGGCATACGCCCGCTCGCAAGTTTTTAATTCCCCAATATGCAAAGCAATTTAAAAAATAATAAAACGTATGTCATTTTCATTCTCATCGCTTTGAAGTGGAGGAGGGTGTGGGAGGGGAACGGGGGTGCTGGGGGGGGTAGAGAAGGATCGGAAGGCAGAAACACCACTAACCGTTTTTAAAACACCCTTCCTGATTTCTCTGCCACCAAGCGAGTCTTACAAGCGCCCCCGTAGCTTCCTCCCACGGAGAACCGAGAAGTCCGACTCGCCTTCTCCCGGCTTGGGGAGTTGAGAGAATCATCATCATTATTATTTGTTACGATGTGTATACCGCCCTTCATGCGCAGATCTTAGGGCGGTTCACAACGTTAAGAGGTTAAGCATTTGTGCTGTTGTGGTGGTGGTGTTTTGTTTTTTTTTAAAAAAACCCAACATATCCAACGAAGTGCCCTTTTCTAACACACACACACTACACACCCCTTTCCATCCCCTCCAAAAATAATCTGCTGGAAATCCTCCATCTTGCCAGCCGTAGCTCTTAATAGTAGACAACACAGGCTCGCATCCTCTCCTTCTTACCTACCCTAGCAGCCTCCCCATCCCACACAATAACCCCTGGATCGGTTTTTTTTTTTTTTCCCGGGGGAGAGGGGGGCACAGAGGAACGGATAGGGGCGAGTCTCCATTTTTTTTGCGCCCGAAGGAGGCGGGCTAGGCCTTTTTCCTCTCCGGTTGAAAGGAGGTTGGTTGGAGAAGGGGGGAATGGAGTCAAAGAAAGAGAAGAAAAACAGCAATTTTAAGACTGGTGCAATTTGCATTTTTTTAAAAAAAAAAATTTAGGGGGGTTATTCCCGTCTTCAGGCTTGCTCCCTCCCGCCGCCGCGTCCAAGGGAGCGCCGGGAAAAGGGGCGAGCGAATGAGGGGAGGCGGGAGGGCAGGCAGCGTCTGTGGGGCTCCTTCGCCTTCTTCCCCCACCATCTCCTCCTCCCTCCTCGCTCGCTCGGCCCCGCGTCCTCCATCTTGCCTGCGCTTGCGAGTTTCCCCTCAGACTCGAGCTGTTCCGAGGCCTGCCCTACATTCCATATTCAAAGAAAGATGGATAGGGACACCGATATTTCCAGATATCTATCTATATATATTACACAACACCGCCGTCACCCCCGTTGTTGTTGTTGTTGCCGCTGGCCGCTTCCCTTTCTTTCCTTCCTCCCCCCCACCACCGCCCGCTGCCTCCTTCTCCGTACACCCCCCCCCTCCGCCGCCGCTCAAAAAATAAATAATAATCATTTTAAAAACAAAAAACAAAACCCCGCAAACACACGCGCGCGCCCCTCCCCTCGCGGCGATTTGATTTCAAACAAACAACTTCCCCCCTCGAAATTTTCCCTCCTCAGAAAAATAAACTTCCAGAAGCTTCTACGCCACGGTCGAACTTACCTCACCCGGCAGGCCTGGCTGTGACGGGGCTCCTCGGGCCCTGCGCGCCTTCCCCCCCCCCCCCCCCGTCCTCTCTCTCGCTCGCTCTCCTCTTCCAAGTAATTATTGCAGTTCGCTTCTCTCCTCTCTGCTTTCCCTCCCTCGCTCTCACTTCCAAGGCCAAACAACTCGGGTCAGGTCGACCCCTTACCTTCAAAGGCCCCCGCAGCGGGGGAGGGGGGGTGGAAAGTGGGGCCTAGTAGGAAGGCCGAGAAGGGGGGCCCTCGAGCGGGGCGTTGTGGGAGGGGGGGTTTGAAGGGAGCGAAACGGGCGGATTATTTAATTTGGCGGTGGCGGCGGCGCTGGGGATTGTTTGGGGTGTTCGCAGCTCGGCGGCAGGAGAGCGAATGGAGAGCGCAGGCGCCACCTGGCGGCCACCGAGCACGCTCTCCGCTGCTGGGCCTAGAGCGGCATCTGCCGGGAGGACTCGGAAATGCAAGGGAGGGGGAGGGGGGGTAAAGGACAGCATATAAGACACATTCTGGATAAGAACGGGGTAAACAAGGTGCTGCGCCTGCGCGACTCGTGCAGCCCTCTATCTCCGCCCCCCCTCCCCACGCACCCCTCTCCACTCGCTTTCCAGTTCTCTCCGCCTCCGCTTCGCTACGTCATCACTGTCATCGACCACGCCCCTGGCTGTTCCCCTGCGAGCGCGGGGGAGGCTCGAGTCCGCACGTATCACCCAGAAGAGGCGGAGGGATGGTGATAATGAGCAAGGCGGGGCGCGCGCAGCGCCCAGGGATCCCGTGCAATACCCCGCCCCTCTCCACCCCACCCTGGGCAAAACAATTCGGAGGGAAGGGGAAAGAGAAGGAAGGTTGCCCCCCCCCGCGACAATCCCATGGTGCAAATAACCTGGGACTTGCTTATGGGTTCACGTGCCCCCGAAATTAGGCTGGGGAAAGCTATGTTGGGCTCCCCTGGACTTACAGAATCATAAGATTGTGGCGTGGGAAGGGACCTCGAGGGACCCTCTGCAGTGCTGGAAACCTCCAATGAAGCAGAGTCCACCTTCTGCTGGAGGCCGGTCCGCTGTCCAGCAGCACTTTCCATCAGAAAGTTCTTCCTGTTGTTTAGTCGGAATCTCCTTCCTTGTAACTTGAACCCATTGGTTCAGATCCCAGCCTCCAGAGCAGCAGAAAACAAGCTTGCCCCATCCTCCATGGGACAGCCCTTGAGATATTTGAAGATGACTTTAATACCTCCTCTCAGTCTTCTCTTGACCAGGCTAAAAATACACAAATCCCTCAACCATTGCTCATAAGGCTTGGTTTCCAGACCCTTGATCATCTCAGTTGCCCTCCTCTGCACATGTTTCATCTTGTCAATAATATCCTTCTTAAATCACTGCGCCCAGAACTGAACACAGGATTGCAGGTGTAGTCTGAATAGGCAGAATACAGCGGTACTACTATCCTGAGCAGATACATGGCTAACACTTAGATACTTCACTGTGTACATCTGCTACAGTGCTTTGTGGAAGAAAGTCCCATTGAATGCAGAAAGGCTTGTTTCAGAGTAAAATATGCTTGGGGAAAATTAGCTTGCAGTGATTCCATACGCATTTCGCTGGGGCAACTGAGTGTCCTGAATTCCTGCTCTACTTGTTTTTATATGCTTTTATGTATTTTATAATAATTTGGTTTTGTACTGAACACTGCTTAAGAGATTTATCAAATATTAAGCGGTTTATAAATGCTTTTAAATACTTACTAATAAGTCCCATTAAACTGTATAGTTTGCTTCCTGAGTAGATCTGGCTGTACAAATTCCATACACCTTTACATGGAAGGAAGTCCAATAAGATCAGGTTGCACAGCTGCTGCTGTGCTATGCTATACTACTTCCTTCTTTCCCTCGCATCTGCAGATTTCCTCCTTTGAGCTCTAGGTTACATACACATGCTTCCTCTTATCCTCACAACTCCCCTAGATGTGTGTTAGGCTGCTGGTTGGCCTAAGGGTAACTCAGTTCATTTCATGGCAAAGTGGAGGATTTGCACTTGGGTCTCCTTCCCAATCCTAAAGGTAAAGGGACCCCTGACCGTTAGGTCCAGTCACGGACGACTCTGGGGTTGCAGCGCTCACTAAACATTATGTCACCCTGTCTCTCTGGTAAATCACATCACTTCATTTAAAGCAGATATCTTCAACCTTTTCAGATCCAAGACCAATTTTAAACCCAAGCATGCATTTGGGGACCAAATTCTTAATATTTCGCCATATATTTGCACAGGAGGGAGTGCTCCTGTTGTGACCCACATTGGATTGGGCCCCAACCCACTAGTGGGTTCTGACCCACAAGCTGAAGACCAGAGATTTAAAGGGTTTATTTTTTTTCCCCATAAGAAAATTAGTTAATAAAAGGATGCTTTCTCTTTATCGTGTGGAATCTGATTCTGTTACTGCTGAATTGTGCTATCTTTAGGAAGCTTTCTCTAACAGCTGAAAACAATTGCTTCCAAACTCCGCACCGTTCAAAGGAAGTTGCATGTGAATATAGCAACTCCACCTTGAAACTCTCTTACTCTGTCATTACACTGTGACCTGACATGATTCATGGGTGATTAAAGCTACTGTGTGTTTTGAGTGCTTTAAGCTGGTAATACCAGATAATTTGATCACTTGTTGCACTTACTTGATATTTAAATAGCGAGGAAGCGCCAACATTCTGGACAGATAAATCACCTTGCACCCTTAATAACACAATAACTGATGCTTGCTACACACAGCATAGCAACATAGGACACTATCATATTCTTAGTCCATCTTGCTTAGTGTTGTTGACATTGACTGGCAGCTGTGTGTACTGATGAACTTTCATAATGACTGTGACTAGGCTACCTAAGTGTTGCACTAGGACCAGGGAGACCTGGGTTCAAATCTCCCACCCAGCCCTGAAGCTCACTTTGGGTCAGTCACTACTTATAAGATAATAATTATAATAATAAGATAAAAGGCGGAGAGCAAGGCTAGTTGCATTTTTAATTCCACAATATTTGTGTTACTTTGATTATGTCATTTCTCTCCCCCCCCCCCTTTTCATTGTGAAAATAATGAGCGTAGCATAGCTTGATTTAAATATTTATTTTGGTTTAATATCGAAGGTGGATCTGAGCTGAAATAAGTTCAAGTTATCTTAAGACTGTGCTGACTGCCCATACACTACCAGACCAGGTTTAAGGTTCTTTCATGAATTAACAAATTGGGCCCAGGATACCCTCTATGGTCTTTTAATTTCAAGACACAAAGCTGCTTTGGTTGTTTTTAAATCATTTTATATCACCTTTAAGCCTATATCCATTATAAAGCAGTATTACAACTACAGCAACACTACCATTGTTCCAGTTTGCCAGGAGGGAGAATTGCAGTTTGCACCAGGCCAAAATGGGAAGCAGATTGTTATGACCAACTTCCAGCCATCCAGTCTGAAGGAAGGGAATCCCCAGCTAACACGATGTTCCGCTGCCACCATATAAAGGGAGGAAATTATTCTATGAGGCTTCCCCCTTTATCAGTTAGCCTAAACAGACTACATGGAATTGGCGGAAATGACTGGCAGAATCCGAGACCAGGGAGAAGAGTCGGTGAAAGAAGACTGGAAGAAATTTAAAGACTATTTACAGAAATATTGTAAAATTAAGGAATCTTAGAAGGATGTTGGATAGAAACTAAGTGGTTTCCAGCTGTAATGCTTTAAGAGATACGGGGGGAAAAAGGCTTACAAATGGGGAAAAGCTTAATGGTAAGGATTTGCTGAACTAACAAATTGAACTGGAATACAAAAAAGGGAGGTACGAGGAGGTCCGGGGAAACAAGTGTAAGGAAGATAGGCTATGGAAAATTAACGTGTTTTTAACTGTTTTATTTTGTATGTTTCTTTTTATTTTTTACTTTTTTGTTATATCTTAAAAACTTTATTTATTTATTTTTGTATTCTGTATTTTCTTGTATTTTTTGAAACTTTAATAAATATCATTTAAATATATATATATATATCAGTTAGCCTAAACAACCTTCTATTTCCAGCAGCTCCTGAAGTGTCTCAAGGCTGGGGCTTCCAAGCATCAGGGTGTTAAAATAGGAAGAAGCCACATCAGATATCATCCTTGTCAGAAAATATTATCCTTATCAGAGCAAACTTAACAAAGTAGATTAAAACACTTTCATTTCCCATGGACTAAACAGTCCCTGAACTTAGCAAGCCTGTGCAGAAGAGGGGCAGCCAAGTACACTGGCCTTGGAGGCTTACGCTCTCTTGCCAAGAACTCCCCATGCCTCACAGCTGACCAGCGACTTAATGAGCAAGACGCTCATACTTGTCCTTATGCGCTGCAAGGCTTCAATAGTAAAATCTGGACCTCTGTTACTGCATACTAGCATGCATATCCTCCAACATTTCTTTGTTGGAAATAAGGATGCCCTATTTAATAATAATAATACACCACCCATCCAACTGGGTTTCCTAAGCCACTCTGGGCAGCTTCCAACATATAGAAAAACATAATAAAACATTAAACATTTAAAAACTTTCCCATACAGGGCTGCCTTCAGATGTCTTCTAAAGGTTGTATAGTTATTTATCTCCTTGGCTCGGGGGTTGCATAACTCCATACCCTCCAACATTTATCCGATGAAAATAGGGATGTGCTAAGGAAAACTGGGACATTCCAGGATCAAATCAGAAACTGGGGCAGCTTCTGTAAATCTGGGACTGTCCCTGGAAAACAGGGACACTTGGAGGGCCTGTGCATGTAGCATCAGATCAGACTAGGTGGTGGTGCATCTCATGGACTTGAGAGTCTGTTAAAACCACATGTCTGGTGCTGGAGTTATCTTGCGTTGGAACTCACTTCAGTCAACCATGGGTGATGAACGCCTTAATGATCTTCTCGTTCTCAGCATCGAACATTCTATCCCAGATCTTATTGACCAAAATGCCATTATAGAGTGTTTTGCTGAACAGAAATCTAGAAAGCAGGTATCTTGAGTTTATATTTATGCTTATATGTGCATTAACATACGGCAAACTTCCCAATGTTCCCTTTGTGCTTCTATTTCTAGTACTGAACTATTCAATCTTTTATTTGGATCACTAGTTGATGAGACGATGAACGGTGTGACCAAAGGCCGCACAGTAGTTGGGTATGATTGATTAGTGATTACAGTGGTACCTCGGGTTAAGTACTTAATTCGTTCCGGAGGTCCGTTCTTAACCTGAAACTGTTCTTAACCTGAAGCAGCATTTTAGCTAATGGGGCCTCCTGCTGCCGCCGCGCCGCCACAGCCCGATTTCTGTTCTTATCCTGAAGCAAAGTTCTTAACCTGCAGCACTATTTCAGGGTTAGCGGAGTGTGTAACCTGAAGCGTATGTAACCTGAGGTACCACTGTACTAACTTTTGAGTTTCTAAAGCATGTAAGATATACTGTGTTGGAGATGTTGCAATAAACTGGTTTATCTGAACTCCCTTGCCATCTTATGCTTGCTGGCTGTTTTTTTGTTTGAGTTTATAACTTTATTCTAACAAGACGGCCACCCCAGGTCTCAGACAAGCTCTGCACGGGCTGGGCTATCCAGAAAGCATTATGTATCAGCAAGCTCAGGCATCACAACCATTGATGCTGGTGCTTTGTAGCTTTCTGTGGGGTATTTAATGAAATATTTAGCTTTCACCCAGTTTGTGTGTTCACTGTGTTCTGAATCCAAAATGGTTCTCCTTGCCCCTTTAGCGAGCGATTCAATAACCATCCCCATTTGGGCTCTAATCCTTGCTAGTAACACTAGAAAGGAATGGGCTGGCGTGGTTTAATTTATGTGGCAAGCTGGTGTCAGCAAACTGAAGAGTTATGGTTATCATCATCCTTCTGACTGGAAGTAGCCCTACATCTAGAGGCGCTTCAGCACCGAGCTGAGAACTTTCACCACTGAGTGCCACTGAATGAGGAAAGGGACCCAATGCCTTTTGCAGAGGTCATTCAAGATACTGACTCCATACACAAGGCTGCCTCTTCATCACCATGCAGATTGCTGCAGAGGCAGTCAGGAGCCTGAGGTCCTCTAGGTGGTGTTGAACTGCAACTCCTATCAACTATCACCATTGGCCAGGCTGATGCAAGCTGGAGTTGGAACAGGTTCCCATGGACTAGGAAAACCCAGATTCAGCCCCCGCCCCCAGACAAGAAGTTCACAATGAGACCTTGAATCAGTCCATAGCTGTCAACGTTTCCCTTCTTTTAAGGGAAATTCCCTTATTCCAAATAGGATTCCTTGCAAGAAAAGGAAAAAGTTGACAGCTATGGACCAGTCACTGTCATTCAGTCTAACCTCCCTCACAGGGCTATTGTGAGGATAAAAGGGAAGAGGCAGGGATTGAACTAGGTACTGTCTGAACTCCTTAGAGGAAGGTTGGATATGAATGCATCTAACCTGATCTGAGGTCTTCTGACTGTTCAGCTGTAAACTGTACTGAACATTGTGGGATTTACTTCTGAGTAGACATGCATTGGATTGTGCTGTAAATGTTGTCGTGCTGGTACAGATGTTTGGAAAGTACTTAGAAAAACAACAGCAATGCATTTTTGTAGGAAGGATATATTTTATTTCATAAATATAAATCGGGTAAAAAGAAAGAGGATTTTTAAAAAAAAGTTACTGGAATGCTGCATTAGAGCTTCATTAGGAGAAATTTGTCCTTTTTCTGTCCCCTGCAATTTCAAGCTGTGAATAAGACAGCTAACTTTACATAACATACAAGCTTCAAACCCATCAAAAGCATTTCTGCAACACTGAGATTTTGAATCCATATAACTGTGCCTGCAAAATAATAGGCCCGCTTCTATGAAAGCTGAAATCCAAGCCTTTGAAGATTATAAGAATCTATTGCAAGAGCTGATGACAGCAGAGCTACAAAGCAGAGCCGACTGTACATAAAATCTAAATATTAATATTGACTTCACATTTCAGTCCACTGAGGGGGGGGGGAAGGAAGTCAAGTTCATATGGAATGTTCTTTAAAATTTATAACAAGGGCATTTTAATATTCATGCATAGGAACAGGCGGGGTGGGGAGTCAAAAGTTTATATGAACTTTTCTTGGCTGATTATCAAGGCTGGCAGACTGAAGGTGCAGTCAAAGGATATAGCAACCCATTAACAAATAAACAAGCCTTGTATTTAAGCACTAATCTGATAGCCACAGGTGATGAAGAATTGCATGCAGATAATAGAGAGCAGGCTGGTGGAGGAGTGCTGTATCTCTCCTCTGCTCTCAGCAGAGCATCAAATACAAGGGTGATATCTATGCTTATTTCAAACTTACTAGGCTCCCATTCTTCTTCTTCGTCTTCTTCTTCTTCTTCTTCTTCTACTTCTACTTCTTCTTCTTACTACTACTACTACTACTACTGCTATACCACCCTTCATGTGAGGATCACAGGGCAGTTTACAATATAAAATAACAGGCCTGTGAGAAGAAGGATGTTTCTGCTTAGCGCCTAAAGATCAAAGGGTAGTGAACACATAATGATTTACAGCAGAAACAAACAATAGCCAAGCAGCCCTTTAAAGACTTATGCAGATGGGCAGGGACACACACGCTTTGGCTACATCCTCTCTTGATTCCTGTAACTTGCTCTATGTGACAGCCACCTTGGAAAAGTGCACAGAAATTCCAGCTTGCTCAAAGAGCTGCAGCCAGATTTTTGAAAGGGGGTGGTTATAGGGAGCATTCAACTTTCTTATAATCGCTCTACTGGCTACCAGTCTGTTTCCAGGCATAATTCAAAATGCTGGTTATGAGCTATGAAGCCCTATTTGGCTTGGGTCCAAGCTATCTGAATGCCCATATTCCCTCATATGAACCTACTTGGGTTTGGGGATCTTTGGGGAAGGACCTTCTCCTGGTCCTGCCACCCTCACAGCCACCCTTGATAGGGATGTGGAAGAGGACCTTCTCGGTGGTTGATCCCAGACTCTGGAATGCCCTCCCTAGGGAAGCTAGACTTACTTCCTCCTTGTTGTCCTTCTGCCAGCAGACTTTCTTGTTCCAACAGCCTTTTGGGAACCTGAATGCTTTTAATGAAAGGGCTGGGGCTGTGTTGTTTTTACTGTCACTGGTTGGCATCAGTCTTTCTCAGGAGACAATGGAGGAGTGCACTTTTGAGGGTAAAGTCAAACCACTGGGAAAGTTACAGTGCCTGCCATGGCTGGAAAGATGTCGAAGGAATGAATAAACTGGATCCTTGGGGAAATAATTTCCCATTGCTCTAGAAACAGATGGGGTAACTTGTTAAAAGTTCTTTGCGACACTGATAAGACTAGCCTATTCAAGCTGCAACCCTAGTCATACTAGTAAGTAAGCAATCTCTACTGAATTCAGTGGGGCGTATTTCTGAGTAATGTATGGCTATCGTGGCATGAACCAACACTAGAAATTGTAACTTGTGATGTGTTCTGGAATATATGGGTAAATATCCTGACCTCCTAAAGCTTAATGTAAACCTCAGTACACTAATCCTGTGTTACCAGCAAAATTTAATTATCACCTCCTATGGGAAAGAATGGCATTCTCCACAGACTACAGAATCTTTCTCCAATGGTAAACTCATGAAACAGGAGAAATATAATATAACCAGGGTCTTCTCCTTTCAACTTCAAAATAGTAAACATACAGGAACTTGTAGGAAACAAACAATGGTACTAAAAAATAAAGCTGTTATAACCCTCACTCATCCCTTTCCCATAAGGATACGTTGGCTCCAAATAATACTTTAATCCCCGATTCTCAATAGTTGGGTAGTTCAAAGCTCCAGTGGAACTCCCTGCTTCATGCCTTGCTGGACATGGACCAAAGGGCTGAGAGGGATGCTGTAGTCTTGCAGGCTGAGGCTATTGAGAAGAGCAGAACTCCAGACCAAAGGTACAGACCTCTGATCCCTAACAGGTTCTACTTTCTTTTTTTTTTTTTTATTAATATTTATTAAGATTTCAAAAGAAAACAAACAAAAAAAAATACAAAAATTACACAAAAACAAAAAATAGAAAATACAAAAACTTACACACAATAAGAAAAAAATACAAAAGTAAAAAAATAAAAATATGAAAAGGTAAGAAATACAGAAAAAAGATAATAATAGAGAAGAAAAAACATTAGACCTCCTCCTCCTCCCTTCCTTTGTATTCTAGTTATTAATTATCCCAGCAAATCCTTTCCATTTTTCTATTATATAATAGACCTTGCAATTTAAAATTTAAATCTTAATTATACCAACTTCTTATATTCATAATGTTCTTTCATGATCCTTCTATTATAAATAAACTTTAAAATTTAAAACTTAGATCTTGACTTTACCCACTTCTTATATTCCTAATGTTCTTTCATAATTCTTTATACATTTTTGCTAAAGCCAGGTAAATTCTTCCAACATTTTCCTATCATTCATTTTTCTCTCATTCTATCATTCATCAGCTTTATAAAACATTCTATTAATTAAAAAAACAAACAAAAAAAAAAAACGAAAAAAGAGAAAGAAGCATATAATCAAGTCCAATCTTAATCCAACGTCCCTTCCTCCTGGTTTCGGGATTTGTCAGTCCTTATTCATCAAACTAACCCGGTGACCTTATGTCCGAGGCCCTCAAATCACTTCCATGGCCCTTCCGCAGCTTTTCTTCATATTTGTGGCTGTAATCACTTGCTCGTAGTAGCTCCAACTTAATAGTGCTTTTAACCCTTCTCATCAGATCAGATCCTTTCCCCTGTTCATCGCTGCATTCCATGTAGTATTTAAGAGCATACTTCAAGGGCCCCCCAAATTTGTGGACCCCCACATTTCCAAACATATCGCAGCCTCTTACTGAATTTAAAAAGTCCAAATATCCCAACATAGGGGGGTCAATCCAGCCCCCCATTTCCAAACCACACCGAACTTTCCCTTCCCATATCTGATTTTTCCCAAATTCCATTATCAAGTCCGAAGGATCAAGCTCCTGTTGAGACTGTTCTGTCAGGCCACACTCCTGATTTAATGCCACAAACCCCTGTTCTGTCAAAACACACTCCTGGTTTGAATCCTGGATAGACTCCACATCTATTCCCACAGTTTGATCAACGCCTTCCACTGCCAGTCTGAGATTTCCAGTCGACTTGGCCATCTGGTTCACCTTATCATGTAGTTCTTCCAGTAGAATATTTGTTTCTTTGAGCAGGCAAACCACAACTTCTGAAAACATTGTTGCACTCTCCCACGGTTCTTTGTAACAACTGTCAAGTCCTTGGCATTTAGTTACAGTTTCTAAAGCTCCCCCTAAAGGGAAGACTTATATTTGTTTCTGATACATTTCCATGTTACTTAAAATCCTTTATCCTTATATATTCGTTTAAAATGCGAAAGGGAACAATAGAGTCACAAAAGTTCTCTTCTTTTAACCATCTGACACACACAGATACCTTGATTTGTTCACGTCAGTCCTGACTTCCCCGCTCCAGGATCAGGACGAAAATAACTTCCTTTTACTGCTTCAAATAGTCCAAAAAAATATTCCCAATTTAAAATGTTGGATTCCACTCTTTTGAGAGCAATTTTCAAAGCTCTAGTACAATTTGACTTTGCTTTCTTATATTTACAAAAGAACGGAAGGGTGACTTCCTGTTTAGCCCTTACCGCTCCGTACCAAATTCAATCAATTTTTCTTTCTTTTTTTTTTATAGTCCAATTCTGCCCTTTTCACTAATCTTCCTTTAGTATCCCTATTTGTCCAAATTCTGGGTACTCACGGATGTTTGTTTTAAAGTCCGAATTGTCCAGGAAAAAAGGCAGCGCTCTCCGGCAACAGCTACGCGGCTTCACTCCACAAAAGAAGCAGACGACTCACAGCACAGCGCCTTCACTTCCCCGCTCTGTTCCGGAGCCCGTTGCCGGATTCCTTTGCAGACCGGGGGGGCGCAAACAGTGCCCGCCGAGTCCCAGGGTCACAGGCTTCACCCGCCTGTGGTTTGAAGGGTCCCCGCTGCGCCGAAGCGGTTTTAGACCCGATTTCTGTGGAGCGATCTCCCTCTGGGTTAGAGGGATTCCGCCATTGCCGTTGGCGCCACCTCCGGAAGTACAGGTTCTACTTTCTTTAGGACAGATATACCCATTCCACACCTTTCTTTAGGATAGTACAGGGATTATTTTTAACCTCATGGTCAAGGTGTGCATGCTGCCCAATTTGCTACCGACTTTTATTGTAAGCTTGCTGCCTGAAAACAGCAGCTGTATATGCTATCACTTCCATTTATTATAATAAACCAATCTTTCTTTATTCCTCTGGGGCAGTGGTCTTCAACTGGTGGGTTGGGACCAGTTGCGACCAGTGGGTCACAATCTGATTAAAGGGTATAATCAAGGTGTGGTGCAATAGGAGCACTACCAGTATACAAATATATGGTAGAAGATTAATAAATGGGTCCCTAAATGCATGTTTGGGTTAACAGTGGGTCCTGGGTCTGACAAGGCTGAAGATACCTGCTCTGGTGTGTGCAACATCTTTATGGGGCATAAGGATAAGAACAGAAACACATATTTATAGTGGATGCATGTTTTAACTCCAGTAAGATTCTAAACCTGTTAGGAGTGTGCCTAGGGATATACAAGAGTGCTGGAAACACGTATGGGTGTAGATTCACACCTTGTAGCACAGCCGTCTCTGATTCAGTGACTGCCAGCAATCACTGCTTTTATAGTTTCATTCCATCATGAATTATTTCACGCCTAGTGAGACTTTGTTTTAAGCTGAAGCTCCTTCCACATTCCAAGCATTGATGTGGTTCTCCCCTGTATGAATTTTTTGATGGGAAGTGAGATGGTAACTCTGAGGCACTAATATTCTCAACTCTACTGTATCCAAAGAATAAGAAGAGGAAGAGAAAAGACAGGAGTCTGACTTATTTGTGGTGTCCCTTATGAATGTGAGAAATAAGTTTCAATATATAATATAAAATCACTTTATTAAAAATCGTCAGAGTTGAACTGCAAAATAGTACTAAGATTATATTACATTATTATACTACTTTTAAAAAAATATATCACCTGTCAAGACATTGGCATATATTTGCTCCACTCAATCCAGATGGTGGTGAACCATTATTTTATAGTTATAGATCAACAATATTTACAATCAAAACTCATTATACAGTTAGATTCCAAACCTATTTGTTTGCATAAGTGTATTTCAATATTGTCCACAAAATATACATAGTTTAAAGCTGCTATCAATTGTAATAAAATTAAAAAATATATTTTAAAATAAAGTGAAAGAAGTGGAGAGGGTGAATAAATGCTGTGGATATCTCTTTTGGATACAGATCATATTCTCATTATGATGCAAACACAAATGGATAAGAATGAAAGCTACAAAGATATAACCATCAGGATGGATAAATTACCAACGAAGGGTATAATTTAACTAGCAGTGCCGCTGCACAGTATTAATTAATGTTGATAGGCTGTGTGCTCTTACACAAACTACAATGATCAACAGCATTAGGTTGACTGATCTTAACCAATGTGAATCATATTCAAAACATGTGACTTGTAGATAACTCTAAAGTAAGTGGGAAATCAAATGTTATACAAAAGCCTATTTGATTACTGCACATCTTGGAGGTATTTATCCTTTGGATTGTTTTCAGATCAACTAGCAAATACATTTAAAGCCTGTTCCACAATGCAGTTCCACAGAGCAGCAGGGCATGGTGCCCTACAGCTACTACAAAAACTTGCTGCCAGCCCTGGGGCTCAGAGACTTATTTGTGCCACCATGCTGCTCCTTCTAGCAACTTAAGGGAATGGTCCTAACAGTGTTTTAAATCAAGCCCAAATATTGCAACCCTATGCTCTTTTGTAACTCCCAATAAAGTCAACAGCATTTCCAAGTATAGAACTTAGGTAGAACTGCAGCTGTAATGTTGCAGTTTAATGTAAAAAGCCCAAATCATATAGATTTACGCATGTAAGGTGTCACACATATTTTCAGTTAGTGTTCATGCAGATCTAACCATGATAGTAAGCAGCATGATAAATATAGATCTACAGAATGGCAAAATTCAACAAACCCATTTGCAAAGTTAACAAGAATGAGACGCCAGTAACAAATATAATAAGTGAGCTGGTGGAAGGGGAAACATAACCACCTGACATTTAACACTAGTAGATGTAAATATTTTGAAATACAAATTGTACAAAATTGGATTAATTTTCAACTATTTCCTTCAAATCACTGGAATAAGCCTTCTGACATATAGGTGAGGTTCCCCATCAGCAATTCAACTCTTAACTGGAGACTAAAGAGTCATTAGAGTTAAAAACACCAACAAAAAGCTATTGTTCTGAAACTCCCCAAACATCCTAGAAGGTCTAGACATAAAGCAACAACATAAATTATTTATGTACATGCATTATGAAAACTGAATGTTGTAGAGATATAATGTGCTTTCCATTTCTATGACAAAGACTCATGAAGTGCAATCAACTTGCCACTGCATCCTAATCGTTATAAAATAACGTCGATCTACTGATTCTCTCTGCCCTGGTGTGAAACATTCTTCAAACACTTTGCCATTCATGGGACAAAACTTTGGCTAGACCTCAGGGCAACTCTAACCTAGTTCTTACTGGGGAAGTAAGCTTCTGCTTGAGCTGTATCCCTTCAGACTGCAGGTGGTGGTGGGTGACATAACTAAATATTGCCCTATATACCACCTCAGGACAGCTTTCTGATGCCTCTACATACATTGTGGCTCTCGGGGTCAGGACATCAGGACTAAAGTGAGTCAAAGTACACACAATTTAGCAGCTACATAATTCATAGAGTAAATCAGTGCATTCAATTTAAGCTTAATTTTCTTTAAAACTATTTACATATTAACATTGCATATGCAGTCAATCTATTTCTGTAATGGTAGGAGTTTTCCAGTTGCATAGTATGATGGTTTTATTAATACATATATACCTTCTGCCTTTTTGTAATAGCTGTGCAACACAAAGGACATTTGTCAACCGCATCCGCACAGTCCTTACAAGCAACAAGATGTCCACAAGGAATGAGGACTATTGAGATAGTTTTATCCATACAGATTTTGCAAAGCTTTTCTTCCTGCAAACTTCTTAATTTCTCTTCAGCACTGAGATCTAAGAAGGAAACAGAAAGTTACAAAAATTCTTGAAATGTTTTCCCTCCTTAAACAAATATGACAACTTGATAAAAAAAGAGACAGCTGACAACTTAAATTAAGCTGATGTGGCATATTGGCCAAGAGTGCAAGTTGTGAACCTTTAATGAGCTGCAACTGCCCTCATTTACCAGGTTTTCTAGCCTCTGTCCCCAATATATTGCCTTTCCTATTTTTGTTTATTGGGATGCCTTTTAAAATTCCATTGGAATTTTACCAGAGTAGTCATCCTCAGTTTAAGTTTCGAACTGCTGACAATAAACTGTCCCTAAATCACTTTTTCTCACTTCTTTAACAAAAAGAACAGAGAGCCAGTTAGTCTTTAGATCAGTGGAGGACAGACTCCTGTATCAAAGGGAAAATAACATAGCACCAGGTCAACTGTTTTTTGACCAACCTTTCAGCAAACAATAATTTTGTGTTTTGTAGCTACAGTCCATTTGAGAGCTTTTTTCCTTGCCTATTTCCTTGTTCTTTTCACTGAGATAGCTAATTTACAGCACAATCTTATCATGTCTATTCAGAAAGAACTCCAATTGAATTCAGTGGAGCTTAAAAGGTAAAGGTAAAGGTGACCCCTGACCATTAGGTCCAGTAGTGGCCGACTCTGGGGTTGCGGCGCTCATCTCGCTTTATTGGCCGAGGGAGCCGGCGTACAGCTTCCAGGTCATGTGGCCAGCATGACTAAGCTGCTTCTGGCAAACCAGAGCAGCGCACGGAAACGCCGTTTACCTTCCTGCCGGAGCGGTACCTATTTATCTACTTGCACTCTGACGTGCTTTCGAACTGCTAGGTTGGCAGGAGCAGGGACAGAGCAATGGGAGCTCACCCCATCGCAGGGATTCGAACCGCCGACATTCTGATCGGCAAGTCCAAGGCTCTGTGGTTTAACCCACAGTGCCACCCATGTCCCTCAGTGGGGCTTACTCCCAGGTAAATGGGATTAGGATTGCAGCCTTAGCTATTGTTTGATTCTATGTTTAGAAATCAACTTGAAAATTCTCTGGAAGACTGGGTGAAAGGTACATTAAATAAACAAAGCAACAACTAATTTACCCCCACATTATGAGGATAAAACTACCAGCCTAACCCTTTGGAGACTATGCAAAGTAATTTGGCATACAAAATGTTTTGTACACCTGCCAATTTATGTTTTTTTAAAATAAATAAATAAATTTTGTTTTAAACTATAAAGCAAAAGCGGTAACAATATTTGCTTATCATCATGTTTGTAGAAACAAAGGAAAATTATCCAAAGATTACCAAAAAGGGGAATTATTCAACTGATCACCAATTTGTATGTCATCTTTCCATAGTCAAACCATACTAAGGTGGCTTACAACAGCAAAAAATAAACAACAGAAATGTATAATCCTCTAACAGTTACATATTATACATACATCAAAAACAATGAACTGACAAAAACATCTTGATAAATATACAATAAAACCAAGCAATCCTCAAGTAATACACAAGGTCTAACAATAAAAAATCCAAATGCATAATAGCAGCAAAATTAATGCATCTCTAAATTAAATCTTGACCCCCCCCCCAATAAACTTCTAAACAACATACTGAGCAGCTGGGTCTTCCTAGACCAACATCAGAAGGAATGTTAAATGGAATAGCAGGACAAGTATTTTAAAAATGATAAATCAGTGAACACCAAGAGCATACCAAAAAAGAGATAGGAAACAGCTGTCAAAGCAGTCAGTCAATGGAGTAATGTGTAATAAAATGTTGGAAGGGTGATGCTGCCCAAAATTCTGGTCACCAAAACTCCACCACATGTATCCATGAGCAAACACTCTGCCCTCAAGCAAAAATATATCCCATCCAGAGCAACTTTTCTTGTTCTCAACTCCCATATATGCTTTGGACATATACTGCGCTCACCTTTTTGCAAGGTGCTTTCCCAGGATGCACTAGGGTTATTATCTCTTTGGGCACTGATTAAGTCAGTGACCAATGTCTCAACAGATCTGTAGCCCTCTGCGGACAGATGGCATTTCCTTTCCACAGTGCTCCTAATTTCATCCAGGCTGAAACCCATGTGCATTGCATTCTGTACCAGCTGGTTCTGTAAAAGTTCCTCATCTGCAAAACCAAGAGATGAAAATATAATCAAAGCAAGGAAATTAACTGAGATAAAAATACAGCAGATGTCCTGATATACTGAATTACTTTTAAAATACTTAATGGAAAACATAGTTTACAATACAACTTATCATTGTTCAGATACATGTAAGATTAAAACCGGAATGATAGAGTTTCCTGAAGTGCAGGTAGAGCTCCTAGAGTGCCCTAATGGCTGAGCTCTAGTCCTGTGGCATGACATTTAGTTGACATGAGTCAGGCTGGCCCAAGAACTATACGATCTATGCTTTTTGTTATGTGAGGACACTCAGGTCCAAATCCTTTGTTGGAAAGACTTTTCAAGTTGAGGCTATCTGCTAAATTTTCCTTCTGCTAGGTGCACATCACATCCCAATTTCGTTCATCTTTTCAGACTCAAATTCTGAGGCTGCTCTATGCCATTTTTCCCAGATGCATTATTCCCAGGAACTCACACAGGAGCTGGCTCCTCTCTATTATCTTCTGCTTAAACTTTAGCAAGACTCATTCATTGCCTCTACCTGCCCTCCCTCTTCCCCAAGTGTTCCTTGCTGCAAACTGTATTTCAGATTTCCTTTGGGACTAGAAAAGACTCCACTGCAGGAATGTAAAGTCTCTCTTTGAGGAGGAGAATCTTTCTATGCTTCAACCAGATTTTTATGGTAATGTTGATTGTGGTTTTGCCATCTCCCTTACAAATCCAAGAAGAGGAAGAGAACAAACAAATACAGGAAGCTTAGTTTACTGAAGACCTGGTGACCCTTGTTAGGCTTACTGAGTTGCAAACTGAGCAGGACAGTTACAAACAATTGTATCCATACCTGTAAAATGTGAAAACTTCTCTGCTTCCTCTATCTAAACAGAAACACTGATATTAGAATGGATGTAATGAACTGTGAGCAGAATAGAAAACAACTGCTGGTGTTGTTCTGTAAAATCTTGTGCTAGAGCAGTTTATTACTATTATTATTATTTATTAAATTTCTGTACCACCCTTCATCCAAAGATCACATGTTGGTTTACAAGACAAAAACACAAAAATACAAACCACAGTTACAAACACAATACCGCCCCCCCCCCACATTTACTTGCTACATTTAAATCAACCTTACCGCCAAAGCACTCAACATTTTAAAATAATGGCTTACAATCTAAGAGATGTGGTACGAAAGAAAGAGAAATAAGCAAATTCAAGTACCAACTACATCTATTGTTAGGCAAGGAAGTCACACAGTGATCAGGAGGAATGGCTATTACAGGACTCAGTACTGAGAGTGAAATCACCTCTCCCTCTGAGAAGTTACTGTGTTTGGGAATGGGTCAGGGAGGGGCCAAATGGTAGTTAGTTTTTTTTATTAAAAAAAACCACAGTGGAGAAGGGTAGATTGCACCATGGGTGGATTTAATAAATTATTATTAATTATTATTATTATTATTATTATTATTTATACCCTGCCCTCCCCAGCCAAGACCGGGCTCAGGGCGGCTAACAATCAATAATAAAACGAGTTGAATGAATACAACTTAAAAACAAAATTAAAATACATTAAAACATTAAAACTATTAAAATGCAGCCTAATCACAGGAGGAAAAAGGAAAAAGAAAGAGGGGGAGGGAATCAAATTGACTCCAAGCAAAGGCCAGGCGGAACAACTCTGTCTTACAGGCCCTGCGGAAAGAAATCAGATCCTGCAGGGCCCTGGTCTCATGAGGCAGAGCATTCCACCAGGCCGGAGCCAGAGTTGAAAAGGCCCTGGCTCTGGTTGAAGCCAATCTAACTTCCTTAGGGCCTGGGACCACTAGGGTGTTGTTATTTATGGACCTTGAGGCTCTCCATGGGGCATACCAGGAGAGGCGGTCCCGTAGGTACGAGGGTCCTAGGCCATGAAGGGCTTAAAGGTCAAAACCAGCACCTTAAATATGACTCTGTACTCCACCGGGAGCCAGTGCAGCTGGAAAAGCACTGGGTGAATATGCTCCCATGGCAGAGACCCCGTGAGGAGCCTCGCTGCAGCATTCTGCACCCGCTGGAGTTTCTGGGACAGCTTCAAGGGCAGCCCCGCGTAGAGCAAATTACAGTAGTCAAGTGTGGAGGTGACCGTTGCATGGATCACAATGGCCAGGTCGGGGCGGGAAAGGTAAGGGACCAACTGCTTGATGCGGCGAAGGTGGAAAAATGTCGCCTTGGCTGTTGCTGTAACCTGCGCCTCCATGGAAAGGGTGGTGTCAAGGATTACACCCAAACTCTTAACGGAAGGCAATGGCACTAATTGGGCCCCCACAAGAGAAGGGAGTTGGTCCCTCATCCCCATACCATCCTGACCCAACCAGAGGACCTCTGCCTTTGAAGGATTTAGTTTCAATCGGCTCCCATGAAACCATCCAGCCACAGCTTCCAAGCATCTGGTCAGTGTGTCCGGGGCAGAGTCAGTGTGGCCATCCATCAGCAGATAGAGCTGAGTGTCATCAGTATATTGGTGACAACCCAGCCCAAAGCTCCGGACAATCTGGGCAAGGGGGTGCATAAAGATGTTAAAAAACATCGGGGAGAGGATTGCGCCCTGCGGCACTCCACACACCAAGGAGTGGTGCAACAACATCTCCCTCCCTAGCGCCACCCTCTGTCCCTGACCAGAGATAAAAGAGCACAGCCATTTACGGGCTATGCCCTGTATCCCCACGTCTGCGAGGTGGTGGTCCAGAAGATCATGATCGATCATGTCAGAAGCTGCTGACAAATCTAAAAGGGTCAGCAGTCCCGACCCGCCTCGATCCAGTTGTCTACGGAGATCATCTGTTAGGACAACCAGAGCCATCTCGGTCCTGAAACCAGGACGGAACCCGGACTGAAATGGATCTAAAGCCAATGTTTCCTCCAGAAACCTACCAAGCTGTTCAGCAACCGCTCTCTCTATTACCTTACCCAGATATGGAAGATTTGAAACTGGGCGGTAATTGGATAGGTCTAAAGGATCTAGTGAAGTTTTCTTTAAGAGTGGACACACCACTGCTTCCTTCAGCTCCCCTGGGAATGTCCCCGTGCCAAGGAACAAATTGATAATTTCAACCGGGGGGTCCGCGCGACATCTGGGCATGCCCTAATCAGCCAAGACGGGCACGGATCAAGGAGGCAGGTGGTGGGCCTACCAACTTGGAGGAATCTATCCACATCTGCAGGGAGTATCCGATCGAAATGGTCCAACACTGGACCCGAAGACAATCGAGGGACCTCCAGTTCTGTCACTGTATCTAAATTGGCAGGGAGGTCACGGCTGAACAGAAGGACTTTCTCCGCAAAAAAGCTCGTGAATGCCTCACAGCTATGGGTCGAATTTGTGCTTAAATTTGGCTGTCCTCCTAAGGACATTATTGACCTAATTATTCTAAAAAGTTGTGCCGGGCGAGAGCTAGCGGATGCAATGGAAGCTGTGAAGTAAGATTTCTTAGCAGCTTTCATAGCCATCTCATAGGCTTTCCTAAGCATCCTATAAGATGTTCTTGAAGCTCCGTCACAAGTCCGTCGCCATACTCGCTCTAGCTGTCTGAGATCCTGCTTCATTTTCCGAAGCTCCTTAGTGAACCAAGGGGCCCGGTTTCGGCGGGGTCACAGAGGGCGCTTAGGCATGATCTCATCAATGGCCGCCAAGAGCCAGTTATTCCAGTCCTCGACAAGGTCATCTAATGAGTCGCCAGGAGGAGCAGGGTCCCGCAAGGCCTGATGGAATCTATCAGGATCCATCAGCCTTCGCGGGTGAGCCCAAATAGGCTCACCACCCGAGCAGGGGAGGAGCAGGAAGTCAATCTTAGCTTTCAGAGCGTAGTGATCAGACCACGGCACTTCCACAGGGGGAGCATGATCACATCTATGCCAGGACCAAAGATCAGATCCAACGTGTGGCCTGCTTGGTGAGTGGGGCCCAAAACAAACTGGGAGAGCCCTAGTGTTGCCATGGAAATCACTAGGTCCAGAGCCTGTGAGGATGGGGCGGCATCGGCATGGAACGTTGAAGTCTCCCAAAACCAGTAAGCTTGGGAACTCCAAGGCCCAACCTGCCACCACCTCCAGCAGGTGTGACAGGGTGACTGCCGGTGCGCTGGGTGGTCGGTAAACCAGCCAGACAGCCAAGCTGTCCTTGGTGCCCCATACGAGACCAACACATTCAATGCCGGAGATCGCCGGTGCTGGCAGAGCTCTGAAAGAGCAATCCTCCTGGATTAACAACGCTACTCCTCTCCCCGACCCACAGTCCGCGATTGATGGAGGACAGAGAAACCTGGGGGTTTCTCTTTCTTACCTTTGGTAAGGCAGTGTGAGGGTTGGGAAGGACACCAAATATTGGACTTCCACAGGGCACCATAGTACCCAAGTCTGCCACTGGTTGCACAGGCAAAATATATTTTGCCTGTGGAACATTCTAAGCTCACATCAACACAATACATTTAAATCACACTTAATTGGGATGGCTTCCCCCAAAGAATGCTGGAAAGTGTAGTTTGTTAAGAGTGCTGGAAATTGCAGTTCCCAGGACACCTTTGGGAGAAGTGATGTACTTTAAATGTATGGCGTGGATGTGATCCAAAGCAAGGTGTGATCAGGAGGTAATTTCTGCATGTAGAAGGGCGCACTTGTATTCAACCCAAGGGGGTAGAGGTTCATGAAATAGATTATTGGTTGTGTTATACTCAGGGAATACCTACTGAAATTAATGGACCTATGCTAGTCATGTCCATTAATTTCAGTGGGTCTACTCAAAGTCTGACTATATTGGATACAGCCCCATTTGTCAATCTGTAAATTGTAATCTTCAGGCTGAAGGAATGACCAGTGCTATTTTTAATAATTTTGTACATTCATGGATAATCACAGTCTAGCAATATTACATTGAAGCCCTAAAAACAATAACTTTAAAGTAGTATTGCAATTTATACAAGCCCTTTTTTTTATTTGAGCAAGTAAATTACTCTGCTGAGAACAGCATGTATTCTGGACCAGTAGTTCTAAATGGAGTGTTATGCTCATTTACTATCCATGTTTTCCCCATCATCATCATCATCATCATCATCATCATCATCATCGTCTTGCTTCCACTGCCACTGCCTGACAGGAACCACCACCAGAAGCAGCAACAACAGCAGCAACAGAAGCAGCAGCTGAGCAAGACTAAGGACATGGAGGTGGAAGTTGGAGGTGTTGTCAGTTCCTAAAGACTCCAGTCTCCACTTTGCCTCATTCCCAAATGAAGCACAAACCCTGGGTAAGCACCTGGAACCCCTGGAATCTCACACTGAAACAGTATTTTTAATTTTTACATTTTTATAGGGATGGTTTTTTCATTTCATTTCATTTATCTATGTGGATTTTTGTTTATTTGTTTTTCTGGTGGCAAATCACTTTCAGTTGTTTTTGGCAAAAGAAACCAACAAATAAATAATACTAATAATACTAACAATACTAATAATAAATTAAGTAACTTGAACTCAGCATATAGTAATTAACCTTTACAACAACATATGGAAGCACCATCTGTTCAAACATAGGCAGCTGGAGAAAGATGGCAAGATAGTAACCAAAGCCCTTTTATTCATTTGACTGGTTCAGTGAATTTATAGTTCAAAATTACATTTATCTTAAAATAGATTTTCAATGGAGGTATACAGAAAGCATGGTTCCTGGGGGCAGGAGGGTGGGGAGAGTGGAGAAGACACACACTTACTGTAGAATCCTGTTGTGGTGTTAAATGAATGTTATTCACAAAGTCTTGCCCCTTTTCTTCTACCAGGTATTTGCACCTAGATGGAAAATATTTGAACTAAATAAAATTGATATCACCTAAAACAGTCTCATGGAAGAATGCACTTATAGTGAATCTGGAAGAACATAGTAGCCTATGAGAAAAGGTTCTTAATATGTTATGGAAGTGGAAGTTGACATAATTCCTTAAAATGTACACTGATCAGATTACCTGGAAGTTAAAAACCAAATTACTGCTTTAAATCATTGACAGGTGCAGTGAGTGACTGATTTGGAAACAACAAACAAACAAGCTCCCGCCCTACCATGTTATAGTCCATCTTTTAATTTGCTTGCTAACAGTACAGCTCTCTTCTCACCCTTTCCTCAGAAAAAAGAGGCTTTGGGAGCATCAATCACAGATCCTATTTACCAACATAAGCAGTGAGGTCTCTGTTGGTCTGTTTCCATTCCATCATAGGGAGAGGGACAGTGCAGAGAGCAATCACCAAAACTTGCCCAGGATTCAGAAGCCCTAGAGATCCAATTTCTCCCAACTGCATCTCCCACATAACTTTGCCTCCGAGCTGACAGACAGAACAACTCTTTCTGAGATGGCTGCGCTTTCCTACCAGGCTGCTGTCTGGAATGTCTCCACACCCCTCCCAAAAATAAAATGTTAAGGGAAATATTAAAGAATAGATTAGTGAGAAGCTTGCAAAGGAGGTCACAGAGCAGCTGGTTTAAATTCCAACATCACAGACCACTTTACAAATAGGTAATCTACATTTGCAGAGTCTCCTGAAAATGGAATGGAACCACGTGAAGAGTACTTATTAACATAAGTATACAATGTACAGTATGTATATATAGACACTAGCACAGATAACAGATAATACACATAGGGAGAAATGAAGTGCCTCACCCAGGAAACCATTTTGCATGCTGCTCCCAAGGATCTTCATCTGTCTTCCACTCCTGTAATCCACCACCACAGTGAAAGCACGCAACGTTATCACCATTACCTGTGGAGAAGTAGGAATATATTCATGTATAAGCTCTTAATAAAATCTGCCTCTGCAAATATTTCTTTGAATGGAATGAAAGCTTATTATGCCAGGTGCCAGGTGAGCAGTCCTGGAGAAAATGATCCAAAATGGGGGCAAGTTTTGCCCTAATTAAATCAACTGTTTTCAGGCCTTTTCACCTTCACCTTCCACATTAATCTGTCTAGCATGCTTGCGCTGCAGACTCTGGAGTGTCTGGGGTGCACATTCAGTTTACATGGGATGCTGCTGATCATGCCTCTCAACTGCCTCAGATGAACAAGTGTGTGCCCCAAGACACATATGCACCCATTGCAGCAGGTAAGTTGAGGTAGACAAGCTGTATTTTAAAAGGAAACTTATCTATCATTCCTTATCTTTTCTCTTAGAACCCCCTATTTTATTTTCAAGTGGCTAGGAAACACTTTTCTCTGCTACATAAGGCTGAATTTATACAAATTAACATACAGATATTCACATTTTTCTGGGGCGGAACCAAAGTTCAGCACAAATGAACTGTGCATCACTGAAAACCAGCATGTCCATATTTATGTCCTACCACATCATTTAAGGTAGCCTATTAAACTCTCCTATGCAGCGTAAGACTTTTACATTCAAATTGACTTTTGGTTTCTAAGAACAGGCCAACTGTAAATTTCTGTCATTAACATATTTTTAACTATCCCAAGTTCTTGGGATGGGGTGAATTTTAAGTAAGTTGGAAGAAAAAGAATCTGCACTAAATCAAATACAGTACATGAAAAGTATATCCTCTCCAATGCAAAGGACATAATAATAATTATGCACTTGAACAAATATTTCATTTGAAGATTATTTAGCACAAAAAACAAAAACAATGACTCAGTTGTTTGAATTATTTAAAAAGCACCAAATTTAGAATTACACACTAGTGTTAACATGTTAACAAGAGTTAGTCAAACTTGGTGGTCTAAAAAACAGTAAGAGAACTGAAAAAGGCCACTGCTTTTAATTCCATCATTTTGCTAATTTTATTAAGAGCTCATTGAAACCATGTTAGGCACTACTAATCATATAATGTCGTTTCCCCCCTTGAGGGATAGCAATACAAACTTTGAAGCTCTGTATTCAGCTTACCTAGGCTATAAAAGCCTGCTTGGGCAAGTTGCTCCTTGCTAACCAAATACCTCCATGTTGCAAATGTCTTGATTCGGTTCTCGTAATCTGCCATAGATGGAGTTTGGGGAAGGTCAGCATTATGTATGTCACTTCTATCCAGGCTGGTATCACCAGATTGATTTGAAACACTTCCAACATTTCCCACATCGTGGCCGAGGACAAAAAAACACCTAGGGAAGTGGCGTCTGTGCTCTGACCAAGCACGATCAGAAGGTTCCCAGTTTTTCAGTTTTCCTCCACAGCAGAAACATTCAACTTCATCACCAGTGCCAGTGTAATAGAGTCCAGCATGGGCCAGCTCTTTCGGAGTGATAAGAGTATGGGAAGGCCAGTTGTGAAAAGATCTCAGCCTGGCTTCTTCACTACACATGGCAGGATTTCTGGGGTACAGAGAACCAGAGAGATCTACCACTTGCCCACTTCTCAAAAGATAATCTGCATAGAGATCAGAGGATGGATCAAGAGGGGTCTGGAGAGAGTCAGCTGCAAGGCTGATTTCAGTTCTGTGTGAACAGTTTGGGAAAACAGAATGCGTATCATTCTTCAGAATCTTAATGGCATTAATAAACTTGCAGTTTGGAGAAACAGTTCTATGTCTTCCAACTGCCGAGTCCCCATTTTGCCATCCTTCAATGGTTGCATGACAACTAAAACACTTTACTTTGTCTCCCTCTCCAGTGTAGAAGAAACCAGCTTGGGCTAGAGTTGAGGAGGAGATAGGACAGTGACTTGGAAAATTGGTAAATGTTTGTAGTCTGGAGCATTCTTTAGCAAGATCTTGGTCAGGATCATCCTCTGGAGTGGCACGAGCTTCACAGTTATCTGGTCCATTACATGTCATCCCTCCTTCAAGAAAAGGGTTTTCAAGCGTTTTCCTAAATAAGAACACATTTAAGTTTAGAATTCTAAAGGTATGAAATTTAATACTTAACTTTTATATGGGTTTTTGAGAGTTCAAAGTGCTTCATATTCAGAGTAGACATGATGACCTCCAGATGTTGGACTCAAACTCCCATTGACACCAGCCACCATCATGGTCAATAGCCAGGGATCATGAGAGTTGTAGTTCAATAACTTCTGGAGGGTATCACACTGGCTACCTCAGATCCAGCTGTAATCCTTAAAACAAACCTATAAACGTCTCCATTATTACCTTCTATTTTAGAGATTGTAAAGGGGTGGGCTTGCAGCTAAGTATCACTCCTGATGCCCGATCATAGCTGTCAATCTTCCCTTTTTTGGTGGGAAATTCCCTTATTCCAGCGTCATTTCCTGCTGCTATCCCGGATTGTTAGATATCCCGGAGACCGTCCACGGGACAGGTGAGGCAGCTGATCCCTTATTTTTGAGGCTGCTGATCCCTTATTTTCAAATCTGAAAGTTGACAGCTATGTGCCCGATTTGTGTGAGTTGATTCACTTCCCTAAGGACTAACCTGTTTGTTTTAGGCAGAATGTAGAAAGGTATGTCTTGTAGATAACAGCATATACCAGGCTCCCTCAACCTTGGCCCTGCACATGTTTTTTGGCCTACAACTCCCATGATCACTAGCTAGCAGGACCAGTGGTCAGGGATGATGGGAACTGTAGTCTCAAAACATCTGGAGGGCCAAAGCTGAGGAAGCCTGGCATATACCAGCATAATGTAAGGCGGTGAATGAACCCTTAACGTTCAGTGAGTAGTTGAGACTACAGGCAGTGACTGTTTTAGGTGTGTCTGGTATGTGTGTGACTGCGTGCATCATGCCAGAACTGAACTGAAAATGTCACAAAAAGGGGCAGAATTGGGTCTATGCAGGCTTTTTCAATGGTATTGGTCATAGACCAATACAGTGGTCTATGAACAGCCCTGTTAATGAACTATTCGTTTTACGAACCCCACAGAACCGGAAGTAGGTTCTGGTTAGCTTTACCTCGGTCTACGAACAGAAGCCGAATGGTGGAAGGGCACCAGCGGTGGGAGGCCTCATTAGGGAAACGCGCCTCAGTTTAAGAACAGCTTTGGTTTAAGAATGGACTTCTGGAATGGATTAAGTTCGTAAACCAAGGTACCACTGTATATGTGATTTCACTGAAATGTAACCCCCACGTAAATTGGGGGTTACCTGTACTCAAGTAACTGATGAGATTCCTTGACTGCTAAAAGCCTTTCTCAGAAGTAGAAATATATGTTGTCCCACTCTTGAAGAAATAGAAAACACCAACAAGTAATCACTTGCTGTTACAGTGTAGGGCTGATCTTCTTCAAGAACTTAACAGTTTCTTAGGTTTATGTGACACTTCTGGTTAAGCCTTAATTCAGATACTATAAATTCAATGTAGGCTCTGACACACCATTCACTTTATTATCTTTAAACAGCTGTTAAATACATTTGTTAAAATGATTTATTTGAATGTTAAATCTGGACCAGCATAATGAAATTTGAATATAAACACTGAGTCTATCATAGCTTCTTTACCTGCAATCCTAATGAGAGGGGATTACCTTAAACCTCAAAAGAAAGCATTACTACAGGAAGTCAAATATGAAATGTGTATTTAAAACAGCATAATTAACAAGAGAACAAAGTATTGTCATATGTATAGAACATATTTGCAGCTGTTGCTGCTAATGCTGCCAATGGTGGCTCATGGCGACTGGTGGCTGTGGAAGCTCAGGCTTGATGGCCTGGTTCTGCACTTAAGAGACTACCAAGATGGCCTTTGGCCTCTTCAGCAGTCTCAGCTTTTGTAGCTGGAGTCAATCAGGACCCTTCACTATCAGGTCAGGTGGGAAAAGCCAAGATGGTTTCCAAATACTTTCCAAATATTCAGCCTGCACCCTTAGTGGGAATGAATCCCAACAACTTTAATGGGACTAATTTTTGAGAGGACTTAGTAATTGCTCCTTCTAGCCTTCAGGTAGCTTACCTCAATATTTGTTATCAACATAAATAGGTCTAACCTACAAATTTCTAATAAAAATATTTCTAATTCTTCTAAAATGCCATTGGCAGCTGTAGCTTTTGCTAGCATATGCATTGAAATTATATAGTACAGGTGCTGACTTAATCTGTGGGCACTTTTCTAATTAAAACATTAATTAACTAATTAAACATGTGGGGTCCTAAATAGTTTAACCCAGTGTTTCCTAAACCTGGGTCTCCAGCTGTTTCTTGGACTATCACTTCCATCATCCCTAGTTAGCAAGACCAGTGGTCAGGGATGATGGGAACTGTATTCCAAAAGTACCTGGAGACCCAAGTTTCGGAAACACTGGGTTAACCAGTGATTAAGTCCTATTAAACACAATTGGACCTCCTTCAGGGTATACATGCATAGGATAGCCCTGTCAATGGTGCTAGCTTAATGGCTTTATTGTTCCAGCTCTTCTAGTTTTATAAGTTGGACACTGCCTTGGGCAACTTGCAGCTGAAAAGCAAATGATAAACTTTATACATAAATAAATAATTTGGTTTACACAAGTAACACAAATATGGCACAAGATTTTTCTGAAATCATTATGTCCACAAAATTTCTGGAAGAAAGAGGAGCAAAGACAAATACACACCTGACCTCTGTTTTAAATTTAAAAAAAAGCATACTACACATACTTTTTCATTAGCGTCTTTCAAATATTGCAGTAATGTGCCATCCACAGGAAAAAATGTTCAAAAATTGTTTACTGATGCATTTTACTTTTCTGCAGCTGTGTGTGCATAATTTCTCAGCAAATTAAAAGCTTTGGTCATGGTGGACATGTTACAGATGAGAGATTTTAAACAGTATTCAAATACTAAAGAAGTTGTTGATGGGCATTACCAGAGACATCCAGTTATTTCCTTCACTCAATATATCAAATTTAACATCGCATGTACCAACAGCAACCTCAATTACTTCAGCTGCTTTATTCACTCTTTCACATGGTTGACAAGATGTATGATGCCCATCAGTTGCTGGTTGCCCAAGAGTCAAGTATCTTAGGCCGCAATTCAAAATCGCAACCAAACTCTCAATCACATGACATCAATATGGCATCGCCTTATTGACAGGTGGATTGTTGACAGGTGGGTTGTCTGGCTCATCTGTCAAAATCCCTTGTGTGGAGTTTCCAAGCACTTTACCTGACAGCCACTTTTCGGAAGCACACGGCATAGGGCTGGCAAAGTGCTTCTTTTTCTCACCCATAGGGGTGCGGAGAGAGAAGCATCAGCTACCTAAGGGAGTTCCCCTTCACAAAATGCTGCTGGAGCAAGGTGCACTCTCAACATGGAACTGCATCTTGCTCCAAGCAAAGAAACAATTATCAGCTCACTGTAAGCACTGGATTGTTCCTTTTAAATATCATATTTATCCACCCCACAGCAGAACAGACATCATAAATGGGTGTGCCTTGGGGAAAACAGTATTGTAGGCCCAGTCTGGCCCATAGGTCAGAAGTTCCCCACTCCTGGTTAAGAGCTGTGTGAAGAAGTACAGAGATAGCTCAGTCACTAGAGCATGAGACTCTTAATGACAGGTTCATGTTGGGCAAAAGATTCCAGAATTGCAGGGAGTTGGATTAGATGACCCTTTTGGTCCCTTCCAACTCTACAATTCTGTGTTTCTGTCTGTCCTGAATCTTCTATGATTAAGCTTCATCAGATGAACCAGGTCCTAGTATTATGAGACAAGGAGAAAAATCTTTTTTTGCACCATGCATAATTCTATAACTTCCATTGTGTGCCCTCTTAGTTGCCTTTTCTCCTAAGCTAAAAAGCCCCAAATGTTGTAAACCTATTCCTACCTGGAGCAAGGCATGCTCCCACTAGCTGTCAGCTGATGAGTGGTGGGAGCATGTCATGCTCCAGCATTATCATTCCTGATCACTGGCCATGCTGATTGGGGCCGACAAAACATATGGCTGGTCACAGGTTCCCCACCCGTCTTCAAAGGAATGAAAGTTATTTTTCCCCATGTTTTGACAGATTTGAGCAGTGAAGAAAAATTAGCTAAGCTGCATTTTTCAAACAACTTATTTATCAACCTGAGCAATTACATTCTGTGTAATCAACATTCCTGTTGTACTATAGGAAGAAAAGGATTTGGGTTGCATTATCAAAGGAGAATTCAGCTTCAGGAGTTTGTCATGTGTACAGGTGTGTCCAGCAGCCACACCCAACCATCTTGGTTCCCAGGGGGCACCATTTCTTTGCATACTACAAGGAAGCATCTTGCTTTTATCCTGCACAGCTTTTATTCCACTTGTCAAAACTGAGCAAGCAACCTAAGAAGCAGAAGCCAAAGAAAACACGACATGCATGTGGCAGTGCCACCACCCAGCTACCTGTCATCTTCAGCATAAGGGAAGCAATTGTGGAATAATAATAATAAAAAACCCGAGATTACTGCAGCTACTCTGCTCTCATAACAGCCTTTTCCAGGAAAGTAGCGGGGTGGGGGAGAGGGATGTACTGGAGATAGCACACTCTCCTCCCTCCACATATGCACACACTCAAGTCTTACAGGATAAAGGCTGCAGGAGTGCAAAAGTGAAGTTACACACTCACAGTCCCACAGATCTGTGGGGTAAGGTGGAGAAGCAAGGAGGGAACTGTCCAAATAGGGGGACACCCGCGCACAGGGCCAGTACATGGCATTTTGCCACATGAGGCGAACCACAAAATGCCCCTCCTTCCTGCCAGGCAAGCAGTGATCTGCATCGGGGGCGGGGTGGGAAGGTGGGAAGAAAGATCCACATAGGCATCTGCCGCCCCTGTGCATCCTGCTGCCTGAGGCAACCGACTCACCTTGCTTCATGGAGTGGGTCGGCCCTACCACGCCAATCCTATTGAAAGGGGTTTGTGGGGCTGAAATCGTGCCAAGTTACTACCTCCTCTGCATTTGCTTACTATATCAAGAGGTGCGGCTTTGGCGGCCCCGTTCCAGAAATTAGGGGTTCGCCACCTTTGCTCGCTTAGCCACTGACCCTAGCCTCGGGCGCTTAACCCCGCCCGTTTCGCCGAGGAAGACCATGCCTGACCCCGCAACGTAGGCCTTACCTTTGGACTCACGAGGCCAAGCGGCTCCTGTGACTCTTGAAACCGTCAGCTGCCTCAGAGAGGGGCGGGGAAAATGGCGGCTGCTCCCCTTCGTCTCCTCAGAAGAGCGGCCGGGCGCGGGCGGATGCGCCACCCAGCGGCCTCGGCGAGGAGCCGCGATGCCGGGCGAAGCGCCTCGCGGAAGAGCGGCACCTGGCGGGACTCAGTTGCCAGGGCGGGAAGCGTTAGTCGCGGGGAAATGCGGTGGAGGCCACGGGCGGACTACAATTCCCGTCAGTCCCCAAGCGCTGCGTCGCCAGTGATCAGCGGTGATGGGAATTGTAGTCATGTCCCCATCCCCTGCCTCGGTTGGCGGTGCGCTGCGCTCTTTTGTAACAGCCAGCGACTCAAAATCGAGCAGGATGTCATATAGGATCAGCTTGCCTACGTTGGTTTATTGGCGTGTTTGCGGACTGCACTTCCATGAAAAAGGAGAAAAGGGGGAAATGAAGGAAGGAGGCACGTCGCCATAAGAAACGGCAATAAAAGAATTATGGCTGCGATCTAAAAATATATATTACCTACGAAAATCTCAACAACTTTCGGGGTGTCCTGGTTTCTGAAATATGACAGCCCTACATTAGTAAATGTATGCTCAGGCAGAACTCTTCCCTCCCACGTATCGTGTTTTCCATCACTCAAGGTCACTTAGTGGATTTGTGTGGAGGGACCTTGAGCCCCCGCAGTGTTATGCCCTTGGTTAGTTAAGTATTTTTATTATTTACTTGATTTAGAGGACACACCTGCCCCCAGCCTCCCTGGCTTTGCCCATGTTAAGTGGTAAATGAATGAATGAATGAATGTACATTTTTTTACTTTCAACATTCATATATTTGCCAAAAAACCTTCCAACACCATAGCTGTCAACGTTTTCCCCCTTTTAAGGGAAATTCTCTTATTCTGAATAGGATTCCTCGCAAGAAAAGGGAAAAGTTGACAGCTATGCAACACTGCTGTGGGGCAGTGTGAAGAGACACCTCTCCTTTGGAAGGGGGGGGGGGCTGCTCAGAGACTAGGGGCAGCAGCAGCTGCCCAGAGGACTCCCAAGGAGAGAGGAAGCTGAGGGAACACTTCAAGGGAGGGTGTTCAAAAAGGGGTGAGAGGATGCCAGCTCTGCAGGCAAGGGGTGATATAGCTGGGCTCCTGAGCCCCACAGGAGTGCTGCAGAGCGAATGTAGTTGGTCAAGGGAGCCTTGGACCCAGAAAGGTTGAAAACCTCTGTCATAATTGACTGAAAAGGCCCTGTAACGACCACCTGCCAGATCACATTTAGCCAGAGAAAATGTGCTTTAAATGTATGATGTGGATGTGACCTGTGTCTGTACTGGCTACCATGCTTAAGACAGTTGGATTGTTCTCTGCTTCTGGCAAACATCTTCAAAGGCTCATTAATGTTCCAAATGATAAACTGGTTTGTAATCAACAAATGATTACATTCTGGAGTATGTTTGTTTATATTGTTACAAAAGCCAGGTGTCTGCTCCCTCTCTCTGCCAAGCAGTGGCCAGAGCGTATGGGGTCACAAACACCCCAGGGTCTGTGTGGAGAATAGAAGACACTGTGGAGACTCTAGTGTTTTAAGAAGTAAGGTTTATTTGTCTATTTACACTCTCAGTCTGCATGAACAGGGTTCAAATTTTATAGCATGACCCAAAGCATTGCAGGCAGCTGTTCCTTCTCCCTCACCAAGATGGATCTCAGCCTTTCTTCCTCTTTCTTCTTCCCAGAAGCCCCTTCCCCTTCCCCAGAGCAGTTCACTGGCAACCTTCCAAGTCACTGGTCACACTTGGTGAAAGAAGTTCTATTGCTTTATTAAGCTACCCATGAATTCCTTTGTGGCTTATATTATCCCTTCCTATCACAAATAACACCAAATCCTAGCATTGATTACCGTATTTTTTTCATCTATAAGACACCCCCATTTAAGACTCTGATTTAAGAAAACGGGGGGAGATGGCCCCCATGTATAAGATACCTCCAAATTTTGGACATAATTTTTTAGGGGAAAGAACCTAGTCTTATACATGGAAAAATACGGTAATTTTAGTGTTTAAGGGGAGCCCCCCCGGTTCTGTAACAGTATTCTTAGATCACATTTTACCTTGGGATGCCCTGGTGGGTGGGTTACATGCAATCTACATACCCAGAAGTTGAATTAAATTCAGTAGAATTAATATTGTAGCCTTTCCCTGCTGGCAGAGGCACATTAAAGTTGTTAAATGCTATAAAGAAAAAGGGGCATTCACATGTTACATACTATGAGTGAGCAGTCTTTATACCTGTGTACGCAACCATTCAACTTCACAAATCAACTAGTTTACACTCTTTCATGCAAACAATTGCACATCTATAGTCTGTTTGTATCTGGTGTTAAGTGTACTAAGTGAGTCAAGTCAAGGTGCCACATGGCTCTGTTGTTATAAGATAAAATTAAGGCTATGTGCCTAAAACACATTTCCTGAGCCTTGGGATAGCCAACATGGGTGGAATCTAGTCACATATGAAATTCTTGTGACTACAACTCCCATAATCTTTGGTAACTGGCCACGACTGACTAGTAGGGTCTAGGGGTCGTTCACACTTCTGCTTGCCCCATGTTTCCTAAGCACAAGTCTGAGAGGTTTCTTGTTTAACCCATTGTTTCCCTGGGGAAAACGGGCTGTTTACCGCTGGGGGCTTATCCATACAGTACTTACTTCTCATGTGCTCTTAAAGCTCTGTGTCAGAGCCCTGTGTTGTTTTTTGCTCCAAAGCCTTCCATGTGAAAACCCTCTTTTTAACACTAAATCAGAGCAAATGGAAAGAAAACCGTGGAAAATCTGAATTGACCTTTGCTCCAATTCAGTTTTAAAGAGCAGATCTTCGTGGGAAAGCTTGGGATAATAATAATAATAATAATAATAATAATAAAGCTAGGGCATGGAATGTTAAAGCGCTTGCCTGGAATGAGTGGGGCAAAGGGTGAGGGGAGACAGACTTTGTGCTTAGAGTGCGGAAACTTGTTGTGGGTCACTTTAACCCCAGAGCAGCCGTGTAGGTGTGCAAAACTGAATTAAAAGCGGGGCGGGGCGCCGTCCACGCAAGGCCCCCTCCCCCGCGCAAAGTCCATCACATGACCCGGCGCACGGGAACTATTTAAACAGCAGGCCTCGGCTCAAGAAGTCTGCAGTTGTACTGAAGGGAAGGCATGGTCTACTGTCCTGCGCCTGCCGGCCCTCTCCGTTCCTCCCGGCGGAGTCCCGTGCTGCCCCTGCGCCTAGTCCGCGCCATGCCGCCAAGGAAGCCCAGGTTCTCCCGCCCTCAAAAGCCTCCTCTCCCTCCTCCTCCTCCTCCCCGTCGTCGTCGTCGTCCTCCTCCTCCATCGCCGCCCACTTTCCCGTCATGCTCGTCATGGCCGCCCCCACCGTCCCCTCTGACCTCGGGCCCGCCGTTCTCGCATCCGGGCTTTCGGCACTACACCAGGAAGATGGCGGCGGGAGCGGCGGCCTCAGCGGTGGCATCGACATCGGGGGCATCCACGGCGGCGGCGCTCCCTGCCGAGTGGATCAAGAACTGGGACAAATCGGGCAAGATCGAATTGTGAGTCCGGGGGGGCGTGGGGGTCTGGGGGGAGGCGCAGCGGTGTGGGGGGTGGTAAGGGGAGAAAAGACATGGTGGGAGGGGGAGCAGGCAAGGTGCGCTGGGTAGAAGATCGGCGAGGGTGGGCAATGGAGGGCCTGATCCCACTCACCCAAGCCCTCAGATCGGCGGTTCCTGCTGTGGGGGCGAGACCCCCCCCCTTTCCCGCGCGCGATCCCCCGATCCCCCTCCCCCGATCTCCGCCGCCCCTTCCCAGCGCTAGGCCCTGAGGTGACTCCAGGCTTCCCTCGCTCCTTTCAGCGCCGCGCCCGCCCCCATCTCTTCTTGCGCTAATCCTCCCCCCGGCCCACACCTTTAGATCTCGGTCCTTCTTCCTCTCGCTCTGCTTGGAGATCAGATCGCTTTGAGCTCCTTTCCCTGCCTCGCGATGGAAACGGGACAGGCGCGCTCGCCGGGGGGCGGGTTGTCTCTCGGTGCGACCCCCCCACCCCCCCACCCCACTCCCCTGCGATCGCCGCCTTTCCCGTTTCCATCGCGAGGCAGACGTTCGTCAAAAGCTGTGCAGTATTAGGTGTCTTGGGCCCTTTCTTTCCTTTCTTTCTCTCCCCCGTTATTATTGTCATTATTGTTACGTTAACCAGCCCTCGCCTTTTGGTAACGTTCCCCACTCCCCACCATAGCTGGACCGACCTTCCTGCAGTTGCATTGTTGTTCGTTTGTTCAACAATTTATTCTTCCAACCATCTGAATAGAAAGCTATCTTTAGAGAAGCGTGAAGCTTGGATGCTATAAGTGTAAGCCTTTCCCCCACCATCTTAGCTTGCTTAGGGGCTGCCTTTTGGTACCTTCCCCAGTGAGGTTTATGGTCTTTCTGGCTCCAGTTTTGTACATCTTAGTGTGGGGTTTCTGCTAATAAAATCGGACCGCTTGCTGAAGGTGTAATGGGGTTGGACAGCAACCCTAATCCCTCTCACTAGAGAGTGGGTTCCATTGAAGTCAGTCAGGCTTGCTTCTGAATAAACGTGCTTAGTAGGATCATACTATAAAAGTTGCCTTTTGTAGTCTAGCTGCAGTGGGATTTGAAGACTTTGTGGATCGAGAGCTGTCAATATGCAGAAAGCAGATAAAGTGGTACCTCAGGTTAAGTACTTAATTCGTTCCGGAGGTCCGTTCTTAACCTGAAACTGTTCTTAACCTGAAGACCACTTTAGCTAATTGGGTCTCCTTCTGCCACCGTGCCGCCAGAGCACGATTTCTGTTCTTATCCTGAAGCAAAGTTCTTAACCTGAGGTACTATTTCTGGGTTAGCGGAGTCTGTAACCTGAAGCGTATGTAAACCGAGGTACCACTGTACTTCAGTTATCAACTTACAAATGCTAACAACTAAACAGAATATAAATTCCTTAAATGAATTGAAATGAATTGAAATGAAATCAAGCAGCTTTGCAGTATCCCAGACCATGATTTATAGCCCAGTCCCAAGTATGTTTATTCATATCTAAATCATACTGACATCAATTAAATTTAATTCCAGATTTACTTAAGATTGCAGCCTATAGCCTGAGCTAGTGTGGTCCAACCTCTCAGACTTAGTGGGACACAAGAGTACTTCAATGCAGAACATGTGGCCACACACTGAATTTAATTTCCAAATTGTAAATTAAAGTGCTTGCAATATAGTTAATTATATTTAATATACACAATATATTCAAATGGATATATAAATGAATACACAATTAAATAAAAATAATACATTTATTTAATAAAATTTAATACACAAACAGTTGTCTCTTTCTTTAACAATGAAGACATTGAATTCCTGTCAGCATAAGCAGGCAGGGTATAAAAATAAAATCATTTTAGAAGGCTTCTAATAAAAAACAATTCAAAGCTCTTGTGAAGCCAGGAAATAAATGCAGCCTGTGAAGAAGCTTGAAAAGCTTGAAGAATAAATCCCTGAACTTAAATGTAATATTGTGGGAGGGTGGAACTCTTGTTTCCTCTCCCCAACCCTTCCCAAAAAAATCCTGGAGTGTAGTTTTAAATTGGCCAAAGGAATGGAGAGGACCAGAAAATACAGTAATTGCTGCATCACTTTTTTTTTTTTAGTGCAATGAAGGAATCTGGATTTATTTGTATTTTTTTAAGCAGCAAAATGAGAACAGAGCTTCCTCTTTGCAGGGACGTTTACAATTCTAGGATGATTTAGTCCAGTTGAGCATGTAGACATGCATAGGATTGTGCTATTACCAACTTTTTGCTTAAGAAGGAAAGAAAGGAGGTGGGGAGGGGGTGGCCAACTAGCCTGGAAAATAACTGCACCTTCATTGCACTATGTGCAGCCAGGATCAAAACCTATCCAGGAGGACACAGGAAGCAGCAAACTAAAATAGGGAAGCTGAATGCGAATTTGGCTGTTTTCCTATCACTCCTCTTATAGAAGTATTTTTCCTCTTGGCACCCCCTTCTTGCACCGCCTCCCCCACTCTACAACACAGCAATAAAACCACACACATATCATGTGGTACATGAAGTGCCCCTTAGAATGCCACAGCTGATTATTTGCCCAATCTCTGTAATGAGAATCAGTTGTCTATGATGGGGCTGCAGACAAGCTCAGGTGCAAGCAGAATGCTATTTAAGCTTTGATCAATGTGCCAATAATTATTAGCATTGTAGTGCATTAATAGAGGAGGAGGGTTGGGCAGGGGAGGATCAAGGGAGCCAGCAGTGCAACCACAAGTTCTTGTCTTCCCGAGCAGTTCCGTCCAACCACCTGGTGTGCCTGCAGCTGGGAATGTAGGAGGCAAGACTTTCTGATGACAATGGAGTGCAACACTTAGTTGTTGCTGCTGCTGCTGCTACTGCTGGTGGTCATTAACAGGGAGGGGGTCATAGGAAGGGCCGCCAAAAAAGGCCTCAAGGGCCACATGTTGGACCACCCTAGTGTGAGCAGTACTCTCTTGAAGGTAACTTGCATTCAATACAGGTAATTTACTTTTGAGGGATGAAGACTGTAAGGATCCCACTCTTTGTATATGATTGCTTGGAACAAAGTCTCATTGATCTTGGTGGGACATCTTACTAAACACACCAAACTGAGACTCAGAAAGTCTATTTCTTGGAATATGCATGATGTGGTCCCATCATATTATCAATCCTGCAAGTGTTCTTCATGTGCAGATGGGTTTGCAAATGCGACTTGTAATAGTTTAGTAGGTATTAAGGTCCACATAGTAAAAGTCTTTTTTTTGGAATGAACAAATTCTAAGTAATCCTTCTGTGTTAATGTACCTAAGTATGACAGTGGCCATCCCAGTTCTGATTTCTTTTGACAGTGTAGTTAGGATATTACTACAAAATAATTTTTAGATCCAGTTAGGTACAGTCGGTCCAATTTATTTGCTGAAACTATTGGGCACCTCAAAACTGCAAACAATCTAGTTGAGATACACTTTCTAACAAAGAAATGAGATCCAGGGGCAAGAGCTGTTCTCATTCGATTGGGAGCCACCCAGAGTGGCTGGGGAAACCCAGCCAGATGAGCTGGGTATAAATAAATTCTTCTCCTTCTTCCTGAAATTTCTAGGTCCATAAAATCTTAGCCACAACATCTTGATGTGCTGGTTCAATTATCCACACAGTTTTAGACTTCAGTAGCCCACTATGTGGGTTTGATACAAATATATACCTGTGAGCAAAACATCTTAATTTTTTTGGGTCACAGAAGATTTCCATTTTCAAAGTGTACCAGCATAGGTTAGACCAGGGGTAGGCAACCTAAGGTCCGTGGGCTGGATGCAGCCAATCACCTTCTCAATCCGGCCCACGGATGGTCTGGAAATCAGCGTGTTTTTACATGAGTAGAATGTGTCCTTTTATTTAAAATGCATCTCTGGGTTATTTGTGGGGCATAGGAATTCGTTCGTGTGTTTTTTTCAAAATATTGTCCTGCCCACCACATGGTCTGAGGGAAGATGGACTGGCCCACGACTGAAAAAGATTGCTAACCTCTGGGTTAGACTGTGTTCACCTCTTCCCAGAAATACCTGCTGTCAGGCATGAATATTAGCTGAAACCCTTGTCTTCATAGAGTTCAAAACCTGTTTAGATGTGTGTTTTGTGTATGATAGAAGTTCCTAACTAATTTTAAATTGGTTTAAAAAATACCTTGTTTTTGTACTGTCTCTGTTCATAAACATGACTGCTGCTATTCCCCAAAGGTCCCTCATTATCTGCTCTGCTGCTTACTGTATTATTGCGCCTTTAAATATCTTCTAGGAAAAAAATTCACATTCTAAACTAGTTGTTAGGACCAGCTTAAAGTTCAGTCAGTCATGTGTTAATATTACAACAATTTCTAAAAAGTGCAAGGGGTCAGAGAAGACAAGAAATTACAGGCTCATTAGCCTAAAGTCTCTCCCAGGTAAATGAGTGAAAAGCATTACATAGGAACCTAGGAAGTTGCCTTCTATGAAGTCAGAACATTGATCCATCTAGCTCAGCATGATCTGCTCTGACCAGCAGCAGCTCTCCAGAATTTCAGATAGGGGTTATTTCCAGCACTACCTGGATTGAATCTGGGACCTTCTGTACACAAGGCAAGTACTCCATCACTGAGCTTTGGTTCTTCCCTGAGCTATGAGCTGCAATTATCAAACATACAGAATAATAAGGTTGAAGAGGAAGAATAATAGTCTCTGCAAAGAAAAGGCTTTTCTCACCATTTTTAAAGTATTTTCTGAAGGTAGCCCCAAAGTGCAGTGCTACCTTCATTGGTATCCTACAGATGTTTGAATTACATCTCTCATTAGTCTCAACAAACATCTGCATGCTGTTCGGGGCTGATGAGAGTTGTAGTACGAAATACGCGGAAGGCATTAGTTGGGAAAGTCTGGTATAGATACAAGTAATTTGGTAAACATATAATTGAATCGCCGAAAAAACAACAACCATGTGACGAAGCCTGTCTATGTGTCCTTTAAAAAAAAGATGACACGGGGAAAATGTTTTGAAGTTTATAAAATAGCCAGGGACCACATTTGAATGTGACTTAAGCCATGGTGGTTTATGGCTTACTTGAACTGGGACTTGGTGTGTATGAGCAAGTTTGTTTTGCTGCTCTTGGTTCATGCTTTGACGAAGCAAACCACAATTCCTGGCTTCATGTTATGTTAATCCAAAGATCATGGTTTGTTTAGTTTCCAATAAACCATGATTAGTATGTTAACAACATACTTCGGCAACAGATTATGTTTTATTTCCCAAGCACAAAAAAAGGACAGGATCAGACTTGTACAGTAAGCCATGGGGCATGCCCATGGTGAGACAGAATTAGTTTTCATAGCACTAAAACTTTTGGTCAACCAATGAAATTGATTGGCAGTAGATTTAGTGCATACAATAGGAAATGTTGTTTCATAAAATGCATATTTAACATAACAGATTAGTTAACATTGACAAAAATATAATAACAGAGCAGGTTTATACAAAATTGTGTTTTCTTAATCTAAACTCAGATGCGGATGGTGCCATGGTCTAAACCACTGAGCCTCTTGGGCTTGCTGATCAGAAGGTCGGCAGTTCGAATCCCCGCGACGGAGTGAGCTCCCGTTGCTCTGTCCCAGCTCCTGCCCACCTAGCCGTTCGAAAGCACGCCAAAAAGTGCAAGTAGATAAATAGGTACCGCTCCAGCGGGAAGGTAAACAGTGTTTCTGTGTGCTGCTCTGGTTTCACCAGAAGCGGTTTAGTCATGCTGGCCACATGACCCAGAAAAACTGTCTGCAGACAAACGCCGGCTCCCTCGGCCTATAAAGCGAGATGAGCGCCGCAACCCCAGAGTCATTCACGACTAGACCTAACTGTCCAGGGATCCTTTACCTTTACTTTTACCTTTTTAATCTAAACTCCAGGAGTGAAAATGGGCAGATAATAGCATTAGGCTGGTTTGGTTGCTTATGTTGTTTTGTGGTGGTATTCAAATTCTGAGTTGCCCAATGGTATTTTATTTGGCATCATCTCCTGGTGATGGTGATATTGCCAATGAAGATTCGTATGAGGGAGTTGCCTTTAACTTGTTAGTTGGATTTTTCAAGAATTACTGTTAAAGGATTGTTGCCAGAATTTATTGGGTGAATCCTTTGATTCTGATACCACAAGTATTTCCTCTTTGAAAGAAGAGTTGAAAAGATCAAGCACAGAATTTTCAAAAGGAACAAAGAGCCAAATAAAATCACTCTCATTGCCAGTAATTATTTCATATCTATCAGGCGTCTCTCGGAGACTAGATGCTTCTAATCTTAAATGCCTAGACAAATGCCTGCCTGCAGACTGGTAATGTAAATCATATTTACTTTGCTTCAGCAACTGTTTTAAACTAACAGACCTCTTTCCTGCTCTAACTGGAGGTCTGTATCCTTTGTTGCATCCTATGTACACTGGAAACAGTAAAATAAATGAATGACTATTAAATGAACTTTAAGACATTATTTTGTTTACTCTTCATATCTTGTAGTTTTCTTTTGGTTTTTCTGGTGGTGACTTTTGGATTCCTTTTATTTTCCTCACTCTTAATTTCTTTTTATTGAGAATGCCAGACAGTGGTTGTTTACTCCCCAGTCATAAGTACAGTGATTTGAGAATAAGCCACATTTATGTAAGTAGAATTACCACTTGAGGCTTACGACGGAAATATATTTGTGAGTCAGTTGCTTTTTAACAGTAATAATATTATCAGTTACAGTGCCATTTCCCCCTTAGAACGCTAAATACATGTTTTGTAGTCGTTCTTGCAGTATTGAAAAATCTGCCTTGGTTGAAACTTCACTTCTTCAAGATGTGAGAAAAACTAGGACTGTTGACTCATGAAAATGTTTTCCTTGCTAACATTGCCTTTGGATAAGGCTGCATCTGGCTGTTACACTAAGCCATAGTTAAGCTCAGAGATCTTCAAGCTCACATTTTCTCCGAAGTGTACAGAAGTAGGAAGTTGGAAGCATTTGTTTCTGTTTTCGCTTAAACATGATTTGTTACTTCATGTGCATTGATAAACTGGTTACTCTTATCTGAAACAAGGTTTTAGGTCATGTTAATATTTATCTTGGTTTATCAGCTCAAACAGAATGATAAACAGTTAAGCAGAAGCCAAAACTTCCAAACCGTTCCCCCTAACTACGTGGAAGGTGAGGGGAGTGCATGACCTAAGCTCATTTATGTCACTACTATGTCATGACCTAAATGCTGAAGGTTTTTCTGAATTGCATAACTAAGGGCTATTACATTACATATATACTTAATTAATAGACATAAATGAATGCTGTTTAAAAATTATACTTTCATATACATTCCGCTCGTAACAGCCGAAATAACAGATTTTTAAATACATATTGAAAGAGAGAGAACGAAAGAGAGAGGGAACATATTACCATATTTAAGAATGTAAAGAAGAAAATACATTATTGAAGTGAGATGTGAGAGACCATGATTTACAGATCCCATTTGCTGTTTCTTTTCTTTGTAATTGCATGTACTCATTTACTGTTTAGATGGTTAGCAGTAAAAAAGAAATTACAGGCTCTTTAAAAAACAAAAACTGGTCAAGGTCCTTTGGTCTTCCTATTGATAGAATCGGTTACATTTGTATTTGAAGGTTCATATTCTAGAATGTTTTGAACCATTCTCTTTGCTAAGTTATCGTCAGTTGGTGAAACAGCTGAATGGCAGCTGTGTAGACGTGGCTGGATGATTGTTATGTGAAATTGTTATGGAAGATTTACCATCAATCAGTTTTAGTATTTCTCTGTAGAATTAAACTGTAGTGTTTATCACAGCAGTAGATATGAGTGTAAACAGATACTGATTTTATTTTTCACTCAGTTTGCTGCTTGAGCAAAATCAGTGTACAAAGCCTGCTCCAGAACCCTTTATCTGACTCATAAAAAATTGATGGCTGTGTTTTGAGCTACTTCTTGAAGGCATATTTGTTGTGATTTTCTTGGTAGACCTTTGTGCCCATTGACAACCTACCTGTGGTCAAAGTAATGTAGAAAGTACTGGATGCTTCATAAACAGGCATTTATTCAAGAGGCTGGAGAATAATATCTTTTTTAAAAACAAAACCCTGTGAACATAGAGAAACCTTTATTTCTGTCCTATAAGCATTATTGTTCACTAAATATATATACCACCATCCTAAGATCACAGAATGGTTTACAACATAAAAACACAAAACATAATAATAAATACCCCGACACATTTAAAAGGCCATAGATTCTTTAGCAGTCAAAGTCCTCATTGAAGATGTTTTCACCTGGCAACCAACTGTGCAATGAAGACACCAGGCAAACATTCCTGGGAAGAGCATTCCACAAACGGGACAAAAAAAAAGGTCTGTTCTTGTGTTGCTACCCTCTGAAGTACTCGGGGGAGTGGGGACACAAATAAGGGCTCAGATGATTATAGGGTCTGGGTCAGTTCATATGGGGAGAGGGTGGTACTTGTAGTTATTGCAGTCCTGAGCCATTTAAGACTTTATAAGTCAGAACCAGCACTTTGAATTGGGCCTGGTGTAGTCAAACCAGGATTGGTGTTATATGGCCACCACATTCTGTACCAGCTTAAGTTTCTGAACTGAAGCAGAGCATAGAAGTTAGGCTTTCACTTTCCAGGTAGGGGCACAGCTGAGTCAGCAACCAAGGTTGATGGAATGCACTCCATGCCACTGAGGCTACCTGAGCCTCAAGTGACAGGAAAAAGACCCAGAAATGCCCTAAGCTACATAACTGCTCCTTCAGAGGCAGTTTAACCCCATCTAGAGCAGGCCACCTTCTGGTCTAGGGAACCACCCCCTAACTGTGCTGGATTGAGTTTCAGCTTATTGGCTTTCATCCAGTCCATTACTGAGGCAAGACAGGGGTCCTGCATATCCACTGTCACACCTGCAAATGTAAAGGAGAAGCATAGCTGTGTTACCATGTAGTCCCAAACCTGGGATGACCCTACTGACTAGTTTCATGTAGATGTTAAACAGCATAGAATATAAAATTGAACCTTAAGGCCCACCACCCCTGCCTTGAAGGCTCCATGATCCTGAACAACGCTCCCCAAGCATCCATTCCAAGTAGGACTCGAACCACCACAATTCACACTCCCTGACCCTCAAGCCTGCACTGATGCTGCCCTGAGTACCTAAGTGGGCATATCTGGGTGAAACCAACCCCACTTTTCTCACCCACCTAGGTCTCCGTAATACAGACCTGATCAGTCTCATTGTCCACAATCACATCATGGTTGAGGGAGATTTTATTTAGAGTCTACCTGGCATTCAACAGTAGCAGTTTCAGACTTAAGGGCTGGCTGATAGGGCAAGCACAGTTCCCCAGGTTGTGGGGTGTGGGTGCTGGCACTAACTGCCTGTGTCGTGTCTGCCCCACCACACACACCAAGCTTCCCCTGTGATTGGGGCCCCTCCTACTCTCCCCAGCTCCTCTCCTCCCACACACATCATTTCTTCCCTCCAAAAGCAAAACACATTAAGAAACAGTAAAAACAATTAGGATGATGTTAAGCAGGTAGTCCTTGCCCTTGCTCTCCCCATGAAGTTGCTCTCCCCAAGGGGATGACTCCCATTTGGTTTCAGCCCCTTCTGGGGTGCCAATTCCCGCATCAGCCCTGGGCTTTATATAGTCCCCACTCCCCTGGTAGGTTGAGCCCAGGTGGGCTGTCAGTAAGTCAGCAGTGGGAGAAGCAGGGCAACTTCTATCACTGCCAGCCAAAAGTGGGAAAAGGCTGGCTTCCTCAAGAGCAAGAATTCAAGCGGGTGTGGAGGAGGGCCAGGTTGAAAACTCCCCTTCACCACTGATTGGAGTTGCTGCCTCGGTGGGTGAGTTATAGGACCAAGGTATTACTGTATTTGTTTATCCGTTATCCTGTCTTTAGCATCAATTTTCAGTATAATGTATTACTGAGTTACAAAATTTTGAATATTCTACCACACAATCAAAATAATAAATTTTCAGTAGGTGAACTTTGTGGGAACTAAGATGCTTAAAAAATCCATTTCATTTGTTTTAGCTTGCAGCTTTGCCGTAATCTGTCTGAAAATGTAACTTTCAGAGGTAAGTAAATACATTTAAGGCTTTTTTATTAAAAAATAATGAAATTAATCTTACACATTAACTAGGATAGCTATTTATAGAGGTCAGGATCTAGAAACTTTCAAAACCAGTTGTGTGCCTTCAAACTAGTTTTAAACATGATTTTTGTATAGCAGCCATTCCACACCACATAGCTAACTACTTTTCAAATGAACATATTAAAAACATTTTAACATATGCATGGGAAAGTTTATTCAAAGAAGAAAGTATATACAGTCCAAATAGTTGCATGCCAGCCCTTGGACTGTCTGAGATAGTAATCACTCATCCCAGACTACTGTTAAAAGGACAAACTTTATCATGAATAAAAGAGGGGATGCTGGGGCAATACTTTGTCCCTATACTTTACTCAGGAGGTACTCAGTAGTGCTGTGGGTTCTATCGTGGAGAAGAGACTTTATATTCAAATAAACCTGAGGTATGCCTACTTAATTTGCTTCTTCCTATGGTAGAAGGAAGTAGGATACAGCTAATAAGTGTGAGGAGCTTCCTTCACTCCTCCAGAAGTGTATTGAGGATAAAGTAACAGTGCAAAAGGTTCAAAATGAGTTAAATTAAACTTATCCATTAGTACTGTGAGCAGATCACAGTTCTTTGCACTTTTTTTTAAAGCGATGTTTTCTTGTTGCAATAGTAACTGTGATAAACTTGAAAAGAGATAATTGAGTGTGTAATAGATAACATTTGTTTACTTTTGGATCAGAGCTCTTGCACAGTCATTTGGAACATTCCCTTTTGCAAGCCTTCTTGAAACTAATAGGAACTGTGCAACAGCACACTGCTCTGATACCTATATATTAGACTTTTTTCACCTTTTATCAAAACCTGTCTTGAAATCATTTTTGGCAAAAACAGGTTTTGCCAAAAAAAGAATTGGATTGAAATCTATCTTGGTAATGTTCAGCCATAATTAGAACATAATTGGAAATAACAAAATGAATTATGTGAAATTATTGTATAGGAATGCTATAAAATACCCTCACCAGAGATCAAAATTACGTAATTCAGTGCAACCCCCCCCCCAATGTCTTGCAGGTATCCAGCAGGCTTTATATGAGCTTGCATACCATGTTGTCAAGGGAAACCTAAAGCACGATCAAGCTTCCAGTGTTTTTAATGATGTAATAGTAAGTATATTTTTGTGGTACCTGTTACCAAAACTTCTTGCTTAGCCTTCTTAGTTCAACGCTGTTTTAAATTTCCAAATGAAACTGAACAAGTTGGAGAATGGTTTTCTGCCACAATTCTTTTCCTTGTGCCAGAATGTTCTAAGTAGGAGGTTTGAATGTCAGGCTGTCTACTAATAACAAAATCTGTTTCTGATTCATTTTGATGTAATTATACTATTTACCGTATACACTCGAGTATAAGTATATTTTTATGCTGAAAAAGCCCCCCTCAGCTTATACTCGAGTGAGGCGGGCAGCGGAGGGACGAGTCGCCCAAAAGGAGCCCTTTCTTGCTGCTGGTCCCACTGCCGCCCACCTCTTGCAAGTGCAGGCACAGGAGCTGCAGTTGGGATAGCGCAGCGCCGACGGCAGCAGCATAGGTAGGCAGGGGGAGGGGAGGGGCTGGGCGAGAGAGGGGAAGAAAGAGAGGCCCCTCTGCCGCATGTGCATGGTCCGGTCGGCCACAAGGTCTGGGGGATGGTGAACCAGAACAAAGTTTGCTGACCCCGGTCTAAAACGACTAAGGGCACAGTTGAGCCAAGCTAATTCAGCCCATGTTTAAATGCTATTGATGTCTACAGGATGAACACTTGTTCATACTTAATTTCTCCACTGAAATCAGTGGGATTTCAGAAAATATAATTTAACCAGTTTCATGCCCTACATTTGAGTTTGAGGGTGAAGGGGATTTCACCTTGTGCTTTAAATGGTGTTTCTTGGGACTGCTGTAGTCACTGTTCTTAAATAGTCTGTGTTTTATAATAGCTTATAGCTGATGACCTCTGGATTATACTGCAGAGGCAGTTTGCCATTGCTCTTTGGATAAAAACCAAAAACATGTGAGACTTAACAGTTGTATCTGTTTTCCTTAGCTGTTGGGGAGACACTGTGATGTATACAGTTAAAACATATTTACTGTACTCATCAAACTCTTTTCTTTTAATAGGAATTTCGTGATGACATGCCTTCCATTCTGGCAGATGTATTTTGTATTTTAGGTAAGTCCACCCCTCCTTTACCTTCAGAAGCACTGTCACATTTAGTATGTAGCACCCAGGTCACCATGAAGGGATGAGGTTAACTTCTCTTGAAATAATCAGTTCTTCTAATAGCAAGCTCAGGTGCTTAGTGCTGATGACTGTGTAGCCAAAACAGGAGTATTCAGATGCAAGAGGGAGTATCATTATGCTTGGAGAAACCTCAAGGTTTGCGGGAGTATAGTAAACGGGGTGGGGTGGGGAGAACTCACCCACACAAGTCCAATGAGGACCGAGTATGATCAGTGATTATGGAACGCTGCATGTCTATTGATGAGTGAGAGTGCAGTAGGGGAGAGATGCAAAATCAAAGTGTCCTAAAAGAGAACAGGTCTGGCTGGAAATTTGAACAGGACAACTTTACATTGTTGTGTTTGTGGCAAGTTTTTTGTTGTTCAAACTGTTTTTTAACCAGTTTCTTAAAACACGCTACTTTAATTTGGTTTAGCAGATATTGAAAAGAAATTTGCTACCCATGCATTATGCTTAGATAAGTATTTTGCACAGAAAAGCAGTCCCAAAATCACATACGTTAGCTTACATTGTTGCTTGTACAGTGGTACCTCTGGTTACGAACTTACTTCGTTCCGGAGGTCCGTTCTTAAGCTGAAACCATTCTTATCCCGAGACGCGGTTTTTCTAATGGGGCCTCCCGCTCTGCGCGCGCCTCCGGCGTGTTATTTCCATTCACATCCTGGGGCAAAGTTTGCAACCAGGAGCAGCTACTTCTGGGTTAGCAGAGTTTGTAACCTGAAGCATTTGTAACCAGAGGTACCATTGTACATGTAAAGCAAGTTTCTGCAGCAACATCTGAGTACTGTATATGCTTATGCTAATAGAATAAATTGCCTATCCAAAAGCATAAATTCCTAGCTGCTATAAAATTAGAGGATGATGATCCACTGACCAAACAATTGTTGAGGTTTAATGTGACTATCTTGGACCATTCTATCTTAGTGATTTCTAAAGCTTGGTTATTATTTAGCAATGAACACATTGTATTCTATATCCGAGTAAATAAATAATAAATGAAATTAGTTATATTCTAAGTTTGGTGCCATTATTATTTACAGTTTTGATGCCTTAAAGGTTTTCAAAGCAAGTTCATGGGAAATAGTTTCCTATTCCTATTTTCAAATTTAATCTAATTAATGTATTAACTGTTGCTTACGAAAAATGATTCCTATTAGAAATATGAAAAAGGAGAAAAAACTAAAAATTTTTTTAAAAGGAAGGCATGTGTATGAGAAATAAAATAGTCCTAGACTTTTGCAACCTTGGCAGTTTTTGTTTTAACTGCTGATAGATTCTCTTTATAGGCATAGATGTTTGCTAGTTGTGTTAAAACATTGCAGGAGAGAGAAAATATGATACAAATCTAGATGTAGGCGGATTGTAAATCATGTCTGAAATTATTTCTCTCTTATCAAGGCCTGAGCTAAATAATGTTTCGATTTGTGATTTGGTCACAATTGTGATTAGATCTGTGAATAGACAAGAGTGTTAGTATCATTAGACTGCAGTTGGCAAACCTGTGCACACTTACATAGGACAGCCTTATTGAATGCAGTGATGTTTTTTTCTCAAGAAGCATGCACAAGATTGCACTACAGTCATACCTCGGGTTTTGAACGCTGTGGGTTGCGCATTTTTGGGTTACGGACTGCGCCGAACCCGGAAGTACCGAAACAGGTTACTTCTGGGTTTCGGCTCTCGCGCATGCACAAAAGCACTAAATCATGCTTTGCGCAGAAGCGCCAAATTGCGTTGTGTGCGCAGGCGAGGTGCTGCAGGTTGTGAACATGCCTCCCTCACAGATTACGTTCGCAACCCGAGGTATGACTGTATTAAGTAATTCTGGGCTTTATTTAAAATAAAACTACAGGAAATAGCATTCTAATTTAAGCTTGGGGAATGAGATAATATTATATTTAATAATACACCTCTAATATCAATCCTTATTACTGGAATAGTCAACTATTCCTATGAGCCAACTATACCTATCAAACAACTACTCTGGAAACACTGAATTCTGGGGTAGTTGTTTGATAGGTGTATTTTCAGGATATTTTCTGAAATGAAAAATCACAGAACAGAAGACTCAGAAATCAGGCAAATATTGTTGATACGTTATGCCAATTCCTCTCCTGTGTTGTTTTTTAAGACATTGAAACTAGTTGCTTAGAAGAAAAAAGCAAGAGGGATCAGTTCATGCAGTTGGTGTCAGCATGTTTGGTAAGTTATGCTTCTGTATATTTTTTGCTTTAAAAAAAGGAAAATGTTGAGTTTTAGGTGGCGATGTTAAAATTTCTATGCAAGGTATAATTAGATTGCTGACCCCTACATTTTAGCTACATTTTCGTTATCCAGATTTGATGCATTTATATGAGACAGGCCATTTGTGAGTTAGTCTCCAGTTTATTTTGCTGCCCTCTTGTGGAATATATACAGTTCTGCACACATGAAATATAGAATTTCCCCCCTTGAGACTTAGGTTTAGTTCTCAGTTCACTGCTAAACCTGTGTCTGAGCTGCGCCTCTTTAGGTTGTAAATGGGGTTCCAAGTGACTGAATGTTTCTCTCTGTCGTCTCTCTCTCTCAGAAGTACCATGTTATAAAGAGAAATCTAGATTAGAAAACACCTCCCATTTTCTTGCTAGGAAGGCTTTTTTGTACCAAGAAACGTTCAGTCGCATGAGCACAGCCTGAAGCAGTACAGCTGCATGTACAGGTTTTTCACCAGGCCTGAATCTTCATGTCTTTAATTTGAATTATTTTTGTTTTCATTGTAAGATAACCAAAGGTCAGATGCTGCAGTAGATAATGTCTATTGTGCTCTTTTTCCACTCAGTACTTGGTTTCAGATACTATACTAAAAGAACGTCTGGACCCAGAAACATTAGAATCATTAGGGCTCATCAAGCAGTCTCAGCAGTTTAATCAGAAATCTGTGAAAATCAAGACAAAACTTTTGTAAGTACAAAACTAAGTTCCAATTGAGTGTATGTCTCAGCAGCAATCCAAAATTGTATTTGTGGTTTGTTCCTGAAGGTAGTTTGTTGGAGAGAAACAAACCCTGGTTCAGACACGAAGTCTGCTGCTCCTCCATGTTTTGTTTCACTGCATATAATAATAATGTACCAATAATATAACAACAACAATGAAATACAATGTTAAGCTGCATGCATCAACTTGTAGCTTTAGCCCAGCATGCTGAATGTGGCTGCTGAGAAAGGCTATTAGCCTAAATGCTTCAAGTATTTGGCTAAAATGCAGCCAGAGAGACACATACAGTAGTATATCATGCTCAAGATGAAATATCTGAAATTTTCAGATATTTGAAGAACTTAATTTCCTGATCTCGCAGTGCAAAAACCTGGTGCCCATGTACAATATTACAAACAGAGAACCATTTAACATTAATTACAAAATAAAAAGTGAAATTTATTTTTGAAACAGGGCAAGGTATTCCTACAGTCATGAGATACATCCATGTCAAAGATGACAAAAGATTTTGATCCAAAGTTTTGTGTATGATGTTACACACACACACACGCGCGCACGCACACCCTAGTGCTTTGCACTCTCCCACAGATACCACACAGAAAGCCACTACTTAAAGACTGGTGAACCTCTCTATACAGTATAAGCATTTAATAGATGCAAAATGCAGCTGGAAGAAGCAGTTTGCAACTTCTATCTGCATAGAGTATTTTCAAGGAGCTCCAGGTATGTACAGTGAGGGGGGAAAGTATTTGATCCCCTGCTAAATTTGCCCGTTTGCCCTCTGACGAAGAAATGACCAGTCCATAATTTTAATGGTAGGTTTATTGTAGCTGTGAGAGACAGAATTAACAACAGGAAAACCCCCCGAAACCCATAAGACAAAAGTCAGAGATTGATGTGCATTATAATGAGTGAAATAAGTATTCGATCACTTTGCAAAAGATGACTTAGTACTTGGTGGCAAAACCCTTGTTGGCAATTATAGAGACCAGACATTTCTTGTAGGTGGCCACCAGGTTTGCACACATCTCAGGAGGTATTTTGTCCCACTCCTCTTTGCAGATCCTTTCCAAGTCAGTAGGATTTCGAGGCTGATGTGTAGCTACTCGAACCTTCAGCTCCCTCCACAGATTTTCGATGGGATTAAGGTCTGGAGAATGGCTAGGCCACTCCAGGACCTTAATGTGCTTCTTGAGCCACTCCTTTGTTGCCTTGGCCGTGTGTTTTGGGTCATTGTTATGCTGGAATACCCATCCTCGACCCATTTTCAGTGCCCTGACTGAGGGAAGGAGGTGCTCACCCAAGATTTGATGATACATGGTCCCGTCCATTGTTCCTTCGATTCAGTGAAGGTGTCCTGTCCCCTTAGCAGAAAAACACCCCTAAAGCATAATAAGTCCCCCTCCATGTCTGATGGTGGGGATGGTGTTCTTGGGGCCGTAGGCAGCATTCCTCCTCCTCCAAACACAGCGAGTTGAGTTGATGCCAGAGAGCTCGATTTTGGTCTCATCTGACCAATGTTCTCCTCTGGGTCATTCAAATGTGCATTGGCAAACTGCAGACGGGCATGTACATGTGCTGTCTTGAGCAAGGGGACCTTGTAGGCTCTGCAAGATCTCAGTCCTTCACGGCGTAGTGTGTTACCAACTGTTTTCATGGTGACTATGGTCCCAGCTGCCCTGAGATCATTGACAAGTTCCCCTCGTGTAGTTCTGGGCTGCTTCATCACCGTTCTCCTGATCATTGCAACTCCACGAGATGAGATCTTGCACGGAGCCCCAGACCGAGGGAGGTTGACAGTTATTTTGTGTTTCTTCCATTTGCGAATTATTGCATCAACTGTTGTCACCTTCTCACCAAGCTGCTTGGCAATACAGTGGTACCTCAGGTTAAGAACTTAATTCGTTCTGGAGGTCCGTTCTTAACCTGAAACTGTTCTTAACCTGAAGCACCACTTTAGCTAATGGGGCCTCCTGCTGCTGCCGTGCCACCGCTGCACGATTTCTGTTCTCATCCTGAAGCAAAGTTCTTAACCCGAGGTACTATTTCTGGGTTAGCGGAGTCTGTAACCTGAAGCGTATATAACCCGAGGTACCACTGTAGTCTTGTAGCCCAGTCCAGCCTTGTGCAGGTGTGCAATCCTGTCCCTGACACCCTTGGGCAGCTCTTTGGTCTTGGTCATGGTGGCTACTTTGGAATCTGCTGGATTGATTGCTTCTGTCGACAGGTGTCTTTTGTACAGATACTGAAATGAGCTGGGATTACAGGTAAGACCTCTCCCTTACAGCAGGTGCTTCTAATCTCAGCTCGTTACATACAGTGAAGATACAGGTAGCCTGACATCTGGCTGGTTGATAGGGGATCAAATACTTATTTCACTCATTCTAATGCACATCAATTTCTGACTTAGGTCTTCTGGGGGTTTTCCTGTTGTTCTGTCTCTCACATCTACAGTAAACCTACCATTAAAGTTATGGACTGGTCATTTCTTCGTCAGAGGGCAAATGGGCAAATTTAGCAGGGGATCAAATACTCCCCTCCCCCTCACTGTAAGCAGCTTGTATCAGCATGTAGCTTGTACGCAGTAGAGTTAAATCAAGAGTGGGAACCTTGTGCCCTCCAGATGTTGCTGAACTACAACTCCCATCAGCCCTAGCAAGCATGGCCAAGGGCCAGAGATGATGAGAGTTGTAGTTCAGCAAACATCTGAAGGGCCAAAGGTTCTCCATACCTGGGTTAAATAGACCATATAAACGAGTTCTTAAATTGAATTCAATTTCACATCTATGGAACCGTAATATGAAAACCTAGAGAAATAAATGCAGATATGATCAGTTCAGTATTACTGTAAGGACGGCTTTAATTTAAAAATGTCAACATGTTATTTTTGTTCTTTATTCTTTCTGTAGTTATAAACAACAGAAATTCAATTTATTAAGAGAAGAGAATGAAGGTTATGCGAAACTGATTGCTGAACTGGGCCAAGATTTATCTGGCAATATCACTAGTGAACTGATCTTAGAAAATATCAAATCTTTAATAGGTAAGGCAAATACACTGGCATGTTTGACATTTTTCCTGGATAGCTATGATATGTTTTGGATTTAACCCAATGCTAATTTTAATTTATAAACACTTGCTCCCCCCAAAAAAGAATGTTGCCTGGTTTTGAACATTCAGCCCAACTGAAATTTTGGCCGTGTCTCTATAGTTTCTAAGTGTGGTATCTGACCTAAGTCACACTCCGAATAGACCCGCTGTAACTTAAGTTAGTCAGAAACAACCCTTAATTCTTATATCTAGTCCTGTAAAGACATAGGGCAAATTCCATATTCCTGTAAATGTACTGATGTTAGTGTGCCTAATTATGAAATACAGTTAATAGATTTCTGTTTAGAATTGATAGAAAACATTTTCTGATACAGCTAAAAGGGTTGTTTTAGTTGCCTTAGGCAGTGATAACTTTTTAAATCTCCTTTTTTTTGTAGGGTGCTTCAACCTTGATCCCAATAGAGTGTTGGATATTATTTTAGAAGTCTATGAATGCAGGCCAGAGTATGATGAATTCTTTGTACCTTTGATAGAATCTTACATGTACATGTGTGAACCTCAAACACTCTGCCATATCCTTGGATTCAAATTCAAGTTTTATCAGGTAATGCAGGTGTTAGTAGTCTAAAATTCATTGGTATTAGTGTGTTTTTCAGTTACCTGATGCTTATTTTCTTAATATGAAACAGTCGAAATAATTTTGTGTTGGATCCAGTTAGTTGTACTTAAGCTTCATTGAGTTGACTGTGAAAAGGTAAACATGGCTAACATTTTGTTTACTTGGACCTAAGGTTTTAATGAGCCTCATAGCCTTAAATGTTCATGCTTCTTAATGAGCTACTATGCAGATCAGTTTATAAATACCCTTTGTGTTTTCCACTCCTTCAAATTGTTTTATACTGTTCTTGTCTTTAAACAGTACAAAAATACATTTAAAAATGCTTATTTTAGGATAAAATGTTTTGAAAATTTGTACATTGAGATAAATTTAATATGTATTTAATGGAGTGTTTTTGCATTAAGATTGCAAATCAGTGCTGAATAGTTTTAAGCATCAAACCATTTGAAATTGGCACAGAGGACATCATACCGTGTATTCTCTTATCTCATTCCCACCCCAACCCACAATATGTTTGGAAGTGCCAAAAGGGAGATGAAGCAAACTCCTCCCTCCCCAGTGTTGGCATTGCTAGGATTTGAGTGCTTTGTACTTGGGAGATGAGCTCATCTTTCTCCCGTGGTCCAGGTTGTTTATCTTCTGAGCCTGGCAAGTCCCTGTGATAGCTGATCCTTATCTCCTTCACAATACCATTTTGCCTCTGAAGCCAGTTTCTGGCTCAAGCAGAGGGGCAGCTGTCACCATAACTGGCTCTACGGAGGAGATGAAAAACGTGGGTATACGGAGAGCTGAACGTAATCTTCTTTGTTGTGTTCTTCCCCTCTTGTGATTCCCCCCTCCAATGGATCTATGTTTTTTGCAGTCACAGTAGGCTAATTTGAGAGAAACTTCATATTATAGAAGTTATTACAGAAAATTAAGGAAAATTGAACTGCCAGAAGATTAAGCACTTAGACTTTTTTTAAAAGCAGTGGTAATATAACAACTGATTCATTGCACGTCTGTGCAAGTTCTTGCATGGAGATGCCTTCTCTGTTAAACCTCCACCCTCTTTACCTTTGTATTAAAATGGAGGACCCTCTAATGTTCTGTAACACTCTGAACTGCCTTTCTAAAGCTAGCCTTTTCTTTTTAGGAGCCAAATGGAGAGACACCTGTTTCTTTGTATAGAGTTGCTGCAGTACTTTTGCAAAGCAATCTGATAGATTTGGAAGACCTTTATGTCCATGTAAGTTATTTTTCTTGAAGTGAAAACTGCTCATATGAATTATTTTTATTGAGATTGTTACTTGTGGCTTACAAAAACAACAACAACAGTATCTCATTGCTAATTTCTGTGTACATTTGCATTCTGGACTGTTCATATAGTTGGTTATGGTAAGTTTATCTCAGTGTCTTATCTCAGGAGAAAACTAGGATCTTGTATGTTTGTCTTCCCCATTGTAGAAGATAAGGCAAGCATTGATTTCAGGGATGTTGTTTGGTAGTTGCCAAAAACAAATTTCTCTAAGGGCACATCTCAAACATCATCATCTCTATACTTTTTCTATTGACTTCAGTGGATATAATGTGCAATAGAAGCTAAATGTTATTATCTTATTTTTTATAAGCATTTTGTTTAAATTCCTATTTTTTTTACTACCTAATGTGAGTTCTTATACTTAAGTTTTTCCAAAGTTTTTTTTTAAATGGATAGGTCTTGGGGAAAGATTAAGAGAGGTTTTGAAGTTTTGTTAAGAAAACCTGCCATAAAGTCTATGATATGTGTGAAACACTTTGATTTGCTACATAATTTAGATTTTAAGTAACAAATGGTAAAGCTGATTATGATTTCTCACACTAAATTTTTTTAATTTTTTTTTTTGTAAATAATTATGATTCTAATATAATTTATGCTTTGCATCAAAGTTCCCCATCCAGTGTATCAAAGTGCCCCGTAGGTGGGGCAGAATGATACAAAATCCCCCCCTTTTTTTTTTACTCAAGATATTATATTCTCATTATCTTCTAACTTTAATGGTTCTTTTGATTGCTATTATAATATTGATTAGTTATGCCATGCATAAAACAAAAAAAAAATATTACTTGACTCATTTCTGTTACATAAAATATGAGATTGAATTTTTCTGCATCAATCTGCCCCGCCTCACCCTAAATAAAAAAACTCAACTCCCATTTAAATAAAAAAATCTGATTAATTTTTTTTTAAATAAAACCATTGATTTTTATCCACCCTGGCTTAAACTGGTTTCTGGCTTGGAAATAATGAGAAACTGACACTAATAAACCATATATGTACTTGAAAGTGGGCACGTGTGGGGGGAGGGGTAAGGATGTAGGCCAGAGACACAATACTTGTTCTCAATCTCATAATCTTCAGCTCCGGTATTTCAAGTATCTGTTTTGTGGAGTTTTACTGAGGATTACAGTAGGCATCTTTATTCACAATAAAGTAAAACACCTTTATTTATAAGAATCTCCAAATTGTCTCTTTAGCTACTTCCAGCAGACAACACTATTATTGAAGAACATAAACGAGAAATTGGAGAAGCCAAACTAATTGTGAGGAAGCTCACAGTGGTTGTATTGTCTTCCGAAAAGACTGAAGAGAAAGAGAAGGAAAAGGAAAAGGAAGAGGAGAAAACAGAAAAAGTAAGTTCTAAGGATATTTAGAGTTGTAAATCTAGCACAGATATCCAGACATCTCAGTTGAGCAGAACTTTAGTTAAATAGCACATTTTTTGCAGTTACAGAAATCTATTTTGCTGAGAGATGGGGGGGATATGCAGCTGTTGAAAAACAACAGCACTTGTAACTAATTCAGAGCTCTTGGACAAATCTGTTAAGCTGTGTTCCCATTAAACCCAAACTCTGTGATTAGAATGAACAGTTCAAATTCAGTATTTATATCTGTTTATCTGTTTTCTATATTCATCTTTTTTTTTAAAAAAAGATGCTTTCTAAAGAGACTGTGTGGCGTGGCATATATTTTGCATGCAGAATGACAAAAGTCAAATTTCTAGTTAAAAGGATCAGGTAGCAGATAATGAGGAAGGAATGACTTGAGACAGAGCTGCTGTCAGTGAGACATAGTTGATAATACTGAGTAGATGGGCGGGCGGGGCAAGAGTTTTGTATGGTCTTCAGAACCAGTGTGCGGGTGTTCGCAGCATTACAGAACAATTCAACAAACAGGGCGGGGAGAACCAAAGGTGGACAATCCAGTTTCCCCAAACACACTACTGGGTTTGTGGCAGCAGAGCAAAAGCAGGAACAAAGTGGCAGTATTGATCCTCTTTCCAAGGTTTTGATTTTTCCTTTAGCAGTATTGCTCCCATTGGAAACAGTGGGAGGGAAGAATAAATATGCCAGCTCCAGGGCTGGTATGTTTCCTCCATTTTGTGGCCATATCAGGGGTCATTTTTCCAGTCTGCCCTCAGCCAAGCCTTCTTTATACTTCTGTTGAGGTTAAAGCTCTGATGTTGGTAAAGCAAGGGATGTGAAGGTTTCCATAGCAGGAGGGAGCAGCTTCACAAGGTCAGATTTCACTGATGGCAAATTTCTCTCTACACTCGGAGTGGGGGGTCTGAGACATCCTCCCAGTGACCATAGGGCTGCAGCTTTTTTTTTTTTTTTTAATACATTTTTATTAAAGATTATCTCGGTTTACAAAAGAACATGCCTTGCCTCTTTTTTCAGGTTCTACAGTCTTTCTTACAGATCAGTTACATTTCTTATGAGACCTTGGTGTTGAGTACAGTATAAGGTTGGGGAAGAAGAGAGGGGAGAGGAGGGGTGGGGTGGGGAGGCTTATATTCTTTTGTATAGTGTGCCTGTGGGGTTTTGTGTCAGTGTCAACTGGGTAGGTTCTTTCTATTCGTTTATTACATTTTCTTGGTAGTGAGAGGTATTGGGGGGCAGGGGGTAGCTGGCTGCAGTGGGTGTGGGCAGTGTGGGGACCAGCTAGGCAGCGCAGTTGGTGCTGGCGGTCCTTAGGAGTTCCTTGTGGCCGTGATGCTTGCCATCTTGTCTTGCTGGAAGTCCGGTTGCAGCTTTAATTGATTAAAACTCATTACTCTTTCATATGCTATTAATCAACTATGATTTGCTTTAAACAAGTGACAGCCCTAATATTTCCTCCCAGTTATCATGTATGTAAGAGATGCAAATGTACGTAGAAAGCATGGGTATGGTAGTTCTTCCTCTTACCTTGGGAGGATAAAAAGTTTTTCTGCACTAAACAACCTTGCATGCCTGCTTATCTTTTCAGCCACCTGATAACCAGAAACTGGGCTTATTAGAAGCAATGTTAAAAATTGGTGACTGGCAACATGCACAAAACATTATGGATCAGATGCCTCCATTTTATGCAACTTCACACAAACCTATTGCTGTTGCTCTTTGTCAGCTTCTTCATGTGATGATTGAACCTCTCTACCGAAGGTAAAGAAATTGAATAAATTATATGTGCACTGAGAATATTTGTACAAGCTAACCATGCATACGTCTGGCTGTGATTGATTGAAATGAGCTCTTCTTAACCTTTGATTCATCTGTGGAGATGTTAGGAAATGTTTATGAACTTTCTAAAAGCTCACACATGGTGCTCAAAGCTAGGAGGCCAATGAGGCTGCTTGTTGTTTAGGGATGCCAAGTCTTAAAATGAAAACAAATGTACTAATACCTAGGCAGGCATTGTCTATGTTAGGGCTTAGTTTCAAACTTTCTATTCTCCTAATGTGTAAAGCCATAAAAGGGGCAGGTGGATGGAAAGAGATCCAAAAGAAAAAGAAAAATCCTGCTCAGTCACACTGTCCCTTAGTAGGCAACAATAGCAGTGTTGCTGAAAAGGTCTTGGCAGAAAAGCTTTTTCACAGTATGATTTTTTTGTTGTAATATATTTGCTTGGTCTGGTGTATTTTTTAAAAAATTCGTTCTATATCTGCACCTCTTATGCCAAATTGAAATTGTTTGCAGAAGTTGTTAACTGAATGCATATCCCTTTGCCTAATATTCACCAGCTCCTCTATTTTGAAGTTGGTAATAATAATAATAATAATAATAATAATAATTTATTATTTATACCCTGCCCATCTGGCTGAGTTTCCCCAGCCACTCTGGGCGGCTCCCAATCAGTGTTAAAAACAGTACAGCGTTACATATTAAAAACTTCCCTGAACAGGGCTGCCTTAAGATGTCTTCTGAATGTCAGGTAATTATTTATCTCTTTGACATCTGATGGGAGGGCGTTCCACAGGGCGGGCGCCACTACCGAGAAGGCCCTCTGTCTGGTTCCCTGTAGCCTCACTTCTCGCAATGAGGGAACTGCCAGAAGGCCCTCGGCGCTGGATCTCGGTGTCCGGGCTGAACGATGGGGGTGGAGACGCTCCTTCAGGTATACAGGACCGAGGCCGTTTAGGACTTTAAAGGTCAGCACCAACACTTTGAATCGTGCTCGGAAACGTACTGGGAGCCAATGCAGATCTCTCAGAACCGGTGTTATGTGGTCCCGGCAGCCACTCCCAGTCACCGGTCTAGCTGCCGCATTCTGGATTAATTGCAGTTTCCGGGTCACCTTCAAAGGTAGCCCCACGTAGAGCGCGTTGCAGTAGTCCAAGCGTGAGATAACTAGAGCATGCACCACTCTGGCGAGACAGTTCGCGGGCAGGTAGGGTCTTAGCCTGTGTACCAGGTGGAGCTGGTAGACAGCTGCCCTGGACACAGAGTTAACCTGCGCCTCCATGGACAGCTGTGAGTCCAAAATGACTCCCAGGCTGCGCACCTGGTCCTTCAGGGGGCACAGTTACCCCATTCAAGAACAGGGAATCCCCCACACCAACCCGCTCCCTGTCCCCCCAAAACAGTACTTCTGTCTTGTCAGGATTCAACCTCAATCTGTTAGTCGCCATCCATCCTCCAACCGCCTCCAGACACTCACACAGGACCTTCACTGCCTTCACTGGTTCTGATTTAAAGGAGAGGTAGAGCTGGGTGTCATCTGCATACTGATGAACACCCAGTCCAAACCCTCTGATGATCTCTCCCAGCGGCTTCATATAGATATTAAAAAGCATGGGGGAGAGGACAGAACCCTGAGGCACCCCACAAGTGAGGGCCCAGGGGTCTGAACACTCATCCCCCACCACCACTTTCTGGACACGGCCCAGGAGGAAGGAGCGGAACCACTGTATAACAGTGCCCCCAGCTCCCAGCCCCTCTAGGCGGTCCAGAAGGATGTTATGGTCGATGGTGTCAAAGGCCGCTGAGAGATCCAGCAGAACTAGGAAACAGCTCTCACCTTTGTCCCTAGCCCGCCGGAGATCATCAACCAGCGCGACCAAGGCAGTTTCAGTCCCATGGTGAGGCCTGAATCCTGATTGGAAGGGATCCAAATGGTCCGTTTCCTCCAGGCATGCTTGGAGTCGTTCAGCAACCACCTTGCCCAAGAATGGCAGATTTGAGACTGGGCGATAGTTGGCCAAATTGGCCGGGTCTTTTTTAAGAAGCAGTTTAATGACCGCCTCTTTCAGCAGGTCTGGGAAGGCTCCCTCACAGAGGGAAGCATTCACCATCCCACAGAGCCCATCGCCCAGCCCTTCCCGGCTCGCTTTTATCAGCCAGGATGGGCAAGGATCAAGGAGACAGGTGGTCGGTTTCACTTGTCCAAGCAGCCTGTCCACATCCTCGGAGGTAACAGATTGGAACTGATCCCATGTAACAGGACCAGACAGAACTCTAGCACTCTCCCGCCCTGGCCCTGCTCCCACGGTGGAGTCTACCTCCTCCTGAATCTGAGCGATTTTATCTGCAAAAAAACTTTGCAAAAGCATTGCAGGAGATCTTGGGGTCCCTACCAGGCCCCGGTGGTACAGGTGGTTCCGATAGATTGCGAACCACCTGAAAAAGTCTCCTGCTGCTGTTTTCTGCAGATGCAATGGAGGCGGCGAAGAAGGCCCTCTTCGCCGTCGCCATTGCCACTTGGTAGGCTCGACGTTGAGCTCTAACCCGTGTCCGGTCTGATTCAGAATGAGTTTTCCGCCACCAGCGCTCTAGCCGTCTCAACGATTGTTTCATCACCCTCAGCTCCGGGGAAAACCACGGGGCTGTCTGGGCTCCATGCAATCGGAGAGGGCGCTTCGGAGCCAGACAGTCAATAGCCCTGGTTAACTCCTCATTCCAGCGTGCCACCAGGGAATCAGCTGAAAGGCCATCAACTTGGGATAAAGCATCCCCTACCACTCTCTGGAAGCCAATTGGATCCATTAAGTGGCGGAGGCGGACCATCCGAATCGGTTCCACCTCCCTGCAGAGGGGAAGGGTTGCGGAGAAGTCCAGTTGCACCAGGAAGTGATCTGACCATGGCACTTCTTTTGTTTCGCTTTTAGTTAGTGTCAGATCACCAACATCCATAGAGGTGAACACCAAGTCTAAGGCATGTCCACGGCTATGAGTTGGGCCAAACTTATTCAGGGACAGCCCCATGGAGGCCATGCTTTCCATGAAGTCCCGAGCAGCCCCTTGTAAGGTCGTGTCGGCATGGATGTTAAAATCCCCCAGGACAACCAAGCTAGGTGTCTCCAGGAGCATATCCGCCACGACCTGAAGCAGCTCGGGCAGGGAATCCTTGGTGCAGCGGGGAGGTCGGTACACCAGTAGGAATCCTGTACTGCCCCTATTGCCCAACTTCCAGAACATGCACTCAGAAAACTGGGTCTTCCCAATAAGACGCCTGGTGCAGACTAATGACTTCCTAAAAATCACTGCAACCCCCCCTCCCCGCTCACATGACCTGGGTTGCTGTGCGTAAGAGAAACCTGGTGGGCAAGCAGTGGCAAGGACAGGCCCATCTGCTTCATCCAACCAGGTCTCTGTCACACATGCCAGGTCAAATCCTCCATCCACAATCAGGTCGTGGATGGCAGTGGTTTTATTCATCATTGACCTGGCATTACACAGCAACACTTTCAGGTCATGTGGGTTTCCCTTGCTGATTACTGTATCCTTCCGGTCAGGACCAGACCTGGAGGCAGGGATAGTCCTCAAACAACGACTAAACCTGCCTCCTCAGTAATGACATGGTCTGGTCTTAGCATAACTCCTCCTCCTGCCCATGATCACTGAGATCGGGTGTCCCAATACATCCCCCCCTGTGGAACCTGCCCCACCCAATCTATTGGCTGAGGCCCACTCCCAGGCAGCCATGACCCTTCCCCTTAAAAAGCAAAATACAAACTATATAATAATTTAACAGAATAATAATAATAATAAAACAAAACAGAACAGAACACAAAACAAAGCAAGAAACAGTAGCGCTGACTAAATGCTTATCCCACCCCAAGCAAAAATAAAATAATGAAATAATATAATATTATAAAAAACAACAACCACCATTTAAGGTGCTGCAAATTAAAAGCAATTAAAACATTTAAAACCATTTTGTCCATTGCTGCCGGTAGCTGCTCAGGCCTCTAAACTGTAGTGGTAGTGCAGGCCCCGCCCCCTAGGCCAGATGGAGTTGGCAGAAAAGGGAGCGGTCCTCCCAACACTCACGCGAGCAGCAGCAACAGCAGCCGTGTCCCGGAGGCCTCTCTCAGGCCTCTTATGCTGAGTATAATGGTTGTGCATTATATGGAGGAAATCTGACAAGTGCACAGATGTGGCAATTACAAGTAATGCACAGAAACTGTAGAAGAAAGTACTTTGATATGTTTAAAGTATAAACTGTGGAAGGGCCATAGCTACTTTGCATGCAGAAGGACCCAGGTTTAATCACTGGAATCTCTGAATATCCCCTGCCTGACACCCTGGAGAGCTGCTACCAGTCAGTGTAAGCAATACTGAGCTAGATGGACCAATGGTCTGGCTCGGTAAACAGCAACTTCTACTGCTCCTAACTGTAAAACTTGCCTCTCATTTACAGGGTTGGAGTACCCAAAGGTGCCAAAGGGACACCAGTTCTTCCTTTGCAAAACAAGAGAGCACCCAAGCAAGTAGAAAGTTTTGAAGATTTAAGAAAAGAAGTGATCAACATGCTTTGTTACCTTGGCCCTCATCTCTCTCATGACCCCATATTGTTTGCAAAAGTAGTGCGTCTTGGAAAAGCATTTATGAAAGAGGTTGGTAACCTTCCAGTTAATGAGCAAAATTTCCTAAAAACTGTTTCTGTGCCCTACAGAAGTATATTTTGTAGCTTTGTACGTATTAGCATGCATATGTGGGAGATCAAAGACTTCCTGAAAAGATTTTAAAAGGAAAATGTTGATGGCCTAATCTTGTCCCTATTTAAAGTGAAAGGTGTTAGCGTTCTGAAAGTTGAATAACGATAGGAGAGTATATTTCTTATTAAACACAAATAAGAAACAATTACTTACAGCCTTTATAAGCTATTTTATAACGAAAGATTCCTTAGCAAACTTACAAGATAAAATACAACTAGCTAAAGATTACTTGATAGTAGCATAGAAAGTAACAATAAAAATGATGCAGCCTAAAAAACAAGACGTGTAGAGTAAAACAGTAATACTTAAAACAGGATTTAAAAAAGTTCTCTGGAGCAGATGTCAGGATCTGAATTGGCACATGTGGTAAGAGGTGATTTTGAACTGCCCCAAAGTCCTTTAGAGCCCTTCATTGCTTGGTTACTCTAGCATCAAACCCCAAAGATCCTGAAAGATAAAGGCAAGCACTTCAGATTGGGCCCAGATATGGAATGGAAGCTGCTGGAGATGACTGAACTTCAGCATAATGTGTTTTTTAATGCCCAGTCCTAGTTAGTTCAGAGTATGGCAGCAGGATTGTGAGCTAAAGTTTCCATACTGTTTTAAAGACGGCCTCATATACAACATATTGAAGTAATCCAAATGAGAGGATACCAGGGCCTGGGTAATTGAAGTGCAGCTATGTATACATGTTCAGGTCTTCCAGATTTGGATAGCAAATTATGATTTGCTACAAAGAAAATGACTGGGAGTTTTTAATTGCCATGTGCAAAGAAGGGCTTGGAGAAGGGAGTTTACAAACCAGAAGCCCGCACCTGCTCTTCTCTAGTAATGCTAATGTATAATGCTGGCAACTCTGCTCTAAAAAAAATTGAACTTTAGTAGATGTTTTGGATATAGGAAGTTTTCTAACAAGATGTCTGTAAGTCTTGTAACACTTACTCTTTCCCTAACCTGCCACCCCATTTTTTACTTCTCATCTTTTCCATTGTAAATTGTGAGTAATGCACACTTCCATGGTTTTAAAATGCTATTTCCGACTGACTAAAAAAACAAAACAAAACAAAAAACATGTAAACAGGTACCAAAATGAAGCTTTCATGCCATTTGTATTTTGGAGTGTTTCTTTGGGATTATGTTATAAGAAGTTGTTTTTACAAATAATGTACTGTTGCCAATCCATTGAGAGAAAATGTTAACCTTTTTCTTACAGAAAAGTGCCCTGTGTAATTTCCTTGTTAAACAGCTGAAAATATTCACAGTAGTTTCCATGGGAAGTACAGTAAAATATGTCTTCTAACACTTTCAAGTTTTTAAGCATCTGTTAACTACTTGGATAAGCGCTTGTAAATCTAAATCCTTGGCAGTTTTTGACAAATGCCTCTGTAAATATCACTTGCAAGGCACAATATATTTTGCAGAAAGCATCAAGCATACTGTTGAGACTTGATTCTACCCCCCACCCCCCAGTAGTGGTAAAATGTCTGAAGTGTTCAATAGCAAACAAGTTAAGCACAGTTCAAAGTGACAAGGTTTCAGTTCACACATTGGCCCAACCATTATTTAAGAGTAGATGAACCTCTCCTTTGGTGCGCTTCCACAAAAAGGAGATTGGAAGCATCTGTTTTGTCAAAACTGCAGGCTCTGGTTATTTTAAATTGTATATATATTTTTAACAACAACAAGAAGTCATGTCTTAAATTACAGTTTGATCCTAGTGTGTGTCAGCAGACCTTACTTAAAGTAATTAACCATAGGTTAATTTATAATGATTATTTGAAAACAGAAAGGAGATTCTTCTAATTTTCTTGCTGTTTTGTCAGAGGGAAGGAGGGAATTCACAAACCCAAGGCCCATTCATGTAACTCTAAACTGGTTTAGTATTAACCCCAACTTGGCTATTGGCTTCTAAAGGGAGGGAAGCATACTTACAAGAGTGTCCAGACATTTGTGGTTGTTCATACTCCGGAGAGCTACTACAGACAGTTGTGGCTGGAGCAACACCATTCCCCTCCTGTGTTCAGCAGTAAAGAGAGCTGCTCCTTACTACTCAGCTTTGTATTTACCTTATTCAGTACCCCACTTTCTCTTCAGCAGCAGACGACCAAGGAATCCAATTCTGCAGACCTCGCTCTAGCACAACTGATCTCTGCACTTGGGAAGGGGGAATAACCTGACTTGCTCAAGATTGTCTTTGATATGAGACCATTGCATTTTAGTAGTATTTGATTGTTTGTTGTTGTTTTTAGCACCAAGCAGATGCAGGCAAGCAAGAGGAAAAAGAGAAAATGGTGAGCTGTTTTAAAATGTATTCTTGACTCCCCCCCTCCAGCCTTGATTATAAGTGTGGCAGAAATGACCATATATCTGGATAGTCTATG